>NC_140646.1:0-1200000 GCF_978046115.1 Saccoglossus kowalevskii | reverse complement strand
ACCTGGCAGTAGTAACAGTTCCCGCTGTCTCTACCAAGTAGTACAGCTCCCGCTATCGCTACTCATAACAACCACTAACCAGGCAGTAGTAACAGCTCTTGCTGTCTCTATCAAGTAGTACAGCTCCCGCTATCGCTACTCATAACAACCACTAACCAGGCAGTAGTAACAGTTCCCGCTGTCTCTATCAAGTAGTACAGCTCCCGCTATCGCTACTCATAACAACCACTAACCAGGCAGTAGTAACAGCTCTCGCTGTCTCTATCAAGTAGTACAGCTCCCGCTATCGCTACTCATAACAACCACTAACCAGGCAGTAGTAACAGCTCTCGCTGTCTCTACCAAGTAGTACAGCTCCCGCTATCGCTACTCATAACAACCACTAATCAGGCAGTAGTAACAGCTCTCGCTGTCTCTATCAAGTAGTACAGCTCCCGCTATCGCTACTCATAACAACCACTAACCAGGCAGTAGTAACAGCTCTCGCTGTCTCTACCAAGTAGTACAGCTCCCGCTATCGCTACTCATAACAACCACTAACCAGGCAGTAGTAACAGCTCTCGCTGTCTCTATCAAGTAGTACAACTCCCGCTATTGCTACTCATAACAACCACTAACCAGGCAGTAGTAACAGTTCCCGCTGTCTCTACCAAGTAGTACGGCTCCCGCTATCGCTACTCATAACAACCACTAACCAGGCAGTAGTAAAAGCTCTCGCAGTCTCTACCAAGTAGTACAGCTCCCGCTATCGCTACTCATAACAACCACTAACCAGGCAGTAGTAACAGTTCCCGCTGTCTCTACCAAGTAGTACAGCTCCCGCTATCGCTACTCATAACAACCACTAACCAGGCAGTAGTAACAGCTCTCGCTGTCTCTATCAAGTAGTACAGCTCCCGCTATCGCTACTCATAACAACCACTAACCAGGCAGTAGTAACAGCTCTCGCTGTCTCTACCAAGTAGTACAGCTCCCGCTATCGCTACTCATAACAACCACTAACCAGGCAGTAGTAACAGCTCTCGCTGTCTCTACCAAGTAGTACAGCTCCCGCTATCGCTACTCATAACAACCACTAACCAGGAAGTAGTAACGGCTCTCGCTGTCTTTATCAAGTAGTACAGCTCCCGCTATCGCTACTCATAACAACCACTAACCAGGCAGTAGTAACATCTCTCGCTGTCTCTACCAAGTAGTACAGCTCCCACTATCGCTACTCATAACAACCACTAACCAGGCAGTAGTAACAGCTCTCGCTGTCTCTACCAAGTAGTACAGCTCCCGCTATCGCTACTCATAACAACCACTAACCAGGCAGTAGTAACAGCTCTCGCTGTCTCTGCCAAGTAGTACAGCTCCCGCTATCGCTACTCATAACAACCACTAACCAGGCAGTAGTAACAGCTCTCGCTGTCTCTACCAAGTAGTACGGCTCCCGCTATCGCTACTCATAACAACCACTAACCAGGCAGTAGTAACAGCTCTCGCTGTCTCTACCAAGTAGTACAGCTCCCGCTATCGCTACTCATAACAGCCACTAACCAGGCAGTAGTAACAGCTCTCGCTGTCTCTACCAAGTAGTACAGCTCCCGCTATCGCTACTCATAACAACCACTAACCAGGCAGTAGTAACAGCTCTCGCTGTCTCTACCAAGTAGTACAGCTCCCGCTATCGCTACTCATAACAACCACTAATCAGGCAGTAGTAACAGCTCTCGCTGTCTCTATCAAGTAGTACAACTCCCGCTATTGCTACTCATAACAACCACTAACCAGGCAGTAGTAACAGCTCTCGCTGTCTCTATCAAGTAGTACAACTCCCGCTATTGCTACTCATAACAACCACTAACCAGGCAGTAGTAACAGTTCCCGCTGTCTCTACCAAGTAGTACGGCTCCCGCTATCGCTACTCATAACAACCACTAACCAGGCAGTAGTAAAAGCTCTCGCAGTCTCTACCAAGTAGTACAGCTCCCGCTATCGCTACTCATAACAACCACTAACCAGGCAGTAGTAACAGTTCCCGCTGTCTCTACCAAGTAGTACAGCTCCCGCTATCGCTACTCATAACAACCACTAACCAGGCAGTAGTAACAGCTCTCGCTGTCTCTATCAAGTAGTACAGCTCCCGCTATCGCTACTCATAACAACCACTAACCAGGCAGTAGTAACAGCTCTCGCTGTCTCTACCAAGTAGTACAGCTCCCGCTATCGCTACTCATAACAACCACTAACCAGGAAGTAGTAACGGCTCTCGCTGTCTTTATCAAGTAGTACAGCTCCCGCTATCGCTACTCATAACAACCACTAACCAGGCAGTAGTAACATCTCTCGCTGTCTCTACCAAGTAGTACAGCTCCCACTATCGCTACTCATAACAACCACTAACCAGGCAGTAGTAACAGCTCTCGCTGTCTCTACCAAGTAGTACAGCTCCCGCTATCGCTACTCATAACAACCACTAACCAGGCAGTAGTAACAGCTCTCGCTGTCTCTACCAAGTAGTACAGCTCCCGCTATCGCTACTCATAACAACCACTAACCAGGCAGTAGTAACAGCTCTCGCTGTCTCTACCAAGTAGTACGGCTCCCGCTATCGCTACTCATAACAACCACTAACCAGGCAGTAGTAACAGCTCTCGCTGTCTCTACCAAGTAGTACAGCTCCCGCTATCGCTACTCATAACAGCCACTAACCAGGCAGTAGTAACAGCTCTCGCTGTCTCTACCAAGTAGTACAGCTCCCGCTATCGCTACTCATAACAACCACTAACCAGGCAGTAGTAACAGCTCTCGCTGTCTTTACCAAGTAGTACAGCTCCCGCTATCGCTACTCATAACAACCACTAATCAGGCAGTAGTAACAGCTCTCGCTGTCTCTATCAAGTAGTACAACTCCCGCTATTGCTACTCATAACAACCACTAACCAGGCAGTAGTAACAGCTCTCGCTGTCTCTATCAAGTAGTACAACTCCCGCTATTGCTACTCATAACAACCACTAACCAGGCAGTAGTAACAGTTCCCGCTGTCTCTACCAAGTAGTACAGCTCCCGCTTTCGCTACTCATAACAACCACTAACCAGGCAGTAGTAACAGTTCCCGCTGTCTCTACCAAGTAGTACAGCTCCCGCTATCGCTACTCATAACAACCACTAACCAGGCAGTAGTAACAGCTCTCGCTGTCTCTATCAAGTAGTACAGCTCCCGCTATCGCTACTCATAACAACCACTAACCAGGCAGTAGTAACAGTTCCCGCTGTCTCTACCAAGTAGTACAGCTCCCGCTATCGCTACTCATAACAACCACTAACCAGGCAGTAGTAACAGCTCTCGCTGTCTCTACCAAGTATTACAGCTTCCGCTATCGCTACTCATAACAACCACTAACCTGGCAGTAGTAACAGTTCCCGCTGTCTCTACCAAGTAGTACAGCTCCCGCTATCGCTACTCATAACAACCACTAACCAGGCAGTAGTAACAGCTCTTGCTGTCTCTATCAAGTAGTACAGCTCCCGCTATCGCTACTCATAACAACCACTAACCAGGCAGTAGTAACAGTTCCCGCTGTCTCTATCAAGTAGTACAGCTCCCGCTATCGCTACTCATAACAACCACTAACCAGGCAGTAGTAACAGCTCTCGCTGTCTCTATCAAGTAGTACAGCTCCCGCTATCGCTACTCATAACAACCACTAACCAGGCAGTAGTAACAGCTCTCGCTGTCTCTACCAAGTAGTACAGCTCCCGCTATCGCTACTCATAACAACCACTAATCAGGCAGTAGTAACAGCTCTCGCTGTCTCTATCAAGTAGTACAGCTCCCGCTATCGCTACTCATAACAACCACTAACCAGGCAGTAGTAACAGCTCTCGCTGTCTCTACCAAGTAGTACAGCTCCCGCCATCGCTACTCATAACAACCACTAACCAGGCAGTAGTAACAGCTCTCGCTGTCTCTATCAAGTAGTACAACTCCCGCTCTTGCTACTCATAACAACCACTAACCAGGCAGTAGTAACAGTTCCCGCTGTCTCTACCAAGTAGTACGGCTCCCGCTATCGCTACTCATAACAACCACTAACCAGGCAGTAGTAAAAGCTCTCGCAGTCTCTACCAAGTAGTACAGCTCCCGCTATCGCTACTCATAACAACCACTAACCAGGCAGTAGTAACAGTTCCCGCTGTCTCTACCAAGTAGTACAGCTCCCGCTATCGCTACTCATAACAACCACTAACCAGGCAGTAGTAACAGCTCTCGCTGTCTCTATCAAGTAGTACAGCTCCCGCTATCGCTACTCATAACAACCACTAACCAGGCAGTAGTAACAGCTCTCGCTGTCTCTACCAAGTAGTACAGCTCCCGCTATCGCTACTCATAACAACCACTAACCAGGCAGTAGTAACAGCTCTCGCTGTCTCTACCAAGTAGTACAGCTCCCGCTATCGCTACTCATAACAACCACTAACCAGGAAGTAGTAACGGCTCTCGCTGTCTTTATCAAGTAGTACAGCTCCCGCTATCGCTACTCATAACAACCACTAACCAGGCAGTAGTAACATCTCTCGCTGTCTCTACCAAGTAGTACAGCTCCCACTATCGCTACTCATAACAACCACTAACCAGGCAGTAGTAACAGCTCTCGCTGTCTCTACCAAGTAGTACAGCTCCCGCTATCGCTACTCATAACAACCACTAACCAGGCAGTAGTAACAGCTCTCGCTGTCTCTGCCAAGTAGTACAGCTCCCGCTATCGCTACTCATAACAACCACTAACCAGGCAGTAGTAACAGCTCTCGCTGTCTCTACCAAGTAGTACGGCTCCCGCTATCGCTACTCATAACAACCACTAACCAGGCAGTAGTAACAGCTCTCGCTGTCTCTACCAAGTAGTACAGCTCCCGCTATCGCTACTCATAACAGCCACTAACCAGGCAGTAGTAACAGCTCTCGCTGTCTCTACCAAGTAGTACAGCTCCCGCTATCGCTACTCATAACAACCACTAACCAGGCAGTAGTAACAGCTCTCGCTGTCTCTACCAAGTAGTACAGCTCCCGCTATCGCTACTCATAACAACCACTAATCAGGCAGTAGTAACAGCTCTCGCTGTCTCTATCAAGTAGTACAACTCCCGCTATTGCTACTCATAACAACCACTAACCAGGCAGTAGTAACAGCTCTCGCTGTCTCTATCAAGTAGTACAACTCCCGCTATTGCTACTCATAACAACCACTAACCAGGCAGTAGTAACAGTTCCCGCTGTCTCTACCAAGTAGTACAGCTCCCGCTATCGCTACTCATAACAACCACTAACCAGGCAGTAGTAACAGTTCCCGCTGTCTCTACCAAGTAGTACAGCTCCCGCTATCGCTACTCATAACAACCACTAACCAGGCAGTAGTAACAGCTCTCGCTGTCTCTATCAAGTAGTACAGCTCCCGCTATCGCTACTCATAACAACCACTAACCAGGCAGTAGTAACAGTTCCCGCTGTCTCTACCAAGTAGTACAGCTCCCGCTATCGCTACTCATAACAACCACTAACCAGGCAGTAGTAACAGCTCTCGCTGTCTCTACCAAGTATTACAGCTTCCGCTATCGCTACTCATAACAACCACTAACCTGGCAGTAGTAACAGTTCCCGCTGTCTCTACCAAGTAGTACAGCTCCCGCTATCGCTACTCATAACAACCACTAACCAGGCAGTAGTAACAGCTCTTGCTGTCTCTATCAAGTAGTACAGCTCCCGCTATCGCTACTCATAACAACCACTAACCAGGCAGTAGTAACAGTTCCCGCTGTCTCTATCAAGTAGTACAGCTCCCGCTATCGCTACTCATAACAACCACTAACCAGGCAGTAGTAACATCTCTCGCTGTCTCTATCAAGTAGTACAGCTCCCGCTATCGCTACTCATAACAACCACTAACCAGGCAGTAGTAACAGCTCTCGCTGTCTCTACCAAGTAGTACAGCTCCCGCTATCGCTACTCATAACAACCACTAATCAGGCAGTAGTAACAGCTCTCGCTGTCTCTATCAAGTAGTACAGCTCCCGCTATCGCTACTCATAACAACCACTAACCAGGCAGTAGTAACAGCTCTCGCTGTCTCTACCAAGTAGTACAGCTCCCGCTATCGCTACTCATAACAACCACTAACCAGGAAGTAGTAACGGCTCTCGCTGTCTTTATCAAGTAGTACAGCTCCCGCTATCGCTACTCATAACAACCACTAACCAGGCAGTAGTAACATCTCTCGCTGTCTCTACCAAGTAGTACAGCTCCCACTATCGCTACTCATAACAACCACTAACCAGGCAGTAGTAACAGCTCTCGCTGTCTCTACCAAGTAGTACAGCTCCCGCTATCGCTACTCATAACAACCACTAACCAGGCAGTAGTAACAGCTCTCGCTGTCTCTACCAAGTAGTACGGCTCCCGCTATCGCTACTCATAACAACCACTAACCAGGCAGTAGTAACAGCTCTCGCTGTCTCTACCAAGTAGTACAGCTCCCGCTATCGCTACTCATAACAGCCACTAACCAGGCAGTAGTAACAGCTCTCGCTGTCTCTACCAAGTAGTACAGCTCCCGCTATCGCTACTCATAACAACCACTAATCTGGCAGTAGTAACAGCTCTCGCTGTCTCTATCAAGTAGTACAGCTCCCGCTATCGCTACTCATAACAACCACTAACCAGGCAGTAGTAACAGTTCCCGCTGTCTCTACCAAGTAGTACAGCTCCCGCTATCGCTACTCATAACAACCACTAACCAGGCAGTAGTAACAGCTCTCGCTGTCTCTATCAAGTAGTACAGCTCCCGCTATCGCTACTCATAACAACCACTAACCAGGCAGTAGTAACAGTTCCCGCTGTCTCTACCAAGTAGTACAGCTCCCGCTATCGCTACTCATAACAACCACTAACCAGGCAGTAGTAACAGCTCTCGCTGTCTCTACCAAGTATTACAGCTTCCGCTATCGCTACTCATAACAACCACTAACCTGGCAGTAGTAACAGTTCCCGCTGTCTCTACCAAGTAGTACAGCTCCCGCTATCGCTACTCATAACAACCACTAACCAGGCAGTAGTAACAGCTCTTGCTGTCTCTATCAAGTAGTACAGCTCCCGCTATCGCTACTCATAACAACCACTAACCAGGCAGTAGTAACAGTTCCCGCTGTCTCTACCAAGTAGTACAGCTCCCACTATCGCTACTCATAACAACCACTAACCAGGCAGTAGTAACATCTATCGCTGTCTCTACCAAGTAGTACAGCTCCCACTATCGCTACTCATAACAACCACTAACCAGGCAGTAGTAACAGCTCTCGCTGTCTCTACCAAGTAGTACAGCTCCCGCTATCGCTACTCATAACAACCACTAACCAGGCAGTAGTAACAGCTCTCGCTGTCTCTACCAAGTAGT
The DNA here is from genome assembly GCF_978046115.1 of Saccoglossus kowalevskii. Taxonomy (NCBI): domain Eukaryota; kingdom Metazoa; phylum Hemichordata; class Enteropneusta; family Harrimaniidae; genus Saccoglossus; species Saccoglossus kowalevskii. The sequence goes on along the minus strand of NC_140646.1, from coordinate 1,192,566 downwards.
ACGGCTCCCGCTATCGCTACTCATAACAACCACTAACCAGGCAGTAGTAACAGCTCTCGCTGTCTCTACCAAGTAGTACAGCTCCCGCTATCGCTACTCATAACAGCCACTAACCAGGCAGTAGTAACAGCTCTCGCTGTCTCTACCAAGTAGTACAGCTCCCGCTATCGCTACTCATAACAACCACTAACCAGGCAGTAGTAACAGCTCTCGCTGTCTCTACCAAGTAGTACAGCTCCCGCTATCGCTACTCATAACAACCACTAATCAGGCAGTAGTAACAGCTCTCGCTGTCTCTATCAAGTAGTACAACTCCCGCTATTGCTACTCATAACAACCACTAACCAGGCAGTAGTAACAGCTCTCGCTGTCCCTATCAAGTAGTACAACTCCCGCTATTGCTACTCATAACAACCACTAACCAGGCAGTAGTAACAGTTCCCGCTGTCTCTACCAAGTAGTACGGCTCCCGCTATCGCTACTCATAACAACCACTAACCAGGCAGTAGTAAAAGCTCTCGCAGTCTCTACCAAGTAGTACAGCTCCCGCTATCGCTACTCATAACAACCACTAACCAGGCAGTAGTAACAGTTCCCGCTGTCTCTACCAAGTAGTACAGCTCCCGCTATCGCTACTCATAACAACCACTAACCAGGCAGTAGTAACAGCTCTCGCTGTCTCTATCAAGTAGTACAGCTCCCGCTATCGCTACTCATAACAACCACTAACCAGGCAGTAGTAACAGCTCTCGCTGTCTCTACCAAGTAGTACAGCTCCCGCTATCGCTACTCATAACAACCACTAACCAGGCAGTAGTAACAGCTCTCGCTGTCTCTACCAAGTAGTTCAGCTCCCGCTATCGCTACTCATAACAACCACTAATCAGGCAGTAGTAACAGCTCTCGCTGTCTCTATCAAGTAGTACAACTCCCGCTATTGCTACTCATAACAACCACTAACCAGGCAGTAGTAACAGCTCTCGCTGTCTCTATCAAGTAGTACAACTCCCGCTATTGCTACTCATAACAACCACTAACCAGGCAGTAGTAACAGTTCCCGCTGTCTCTACCAAGTAGTACAGCTCCCGCTATCGCTACTCATAACAACCACTAACCAGGCAGTAGTAACAGCTCTCGCTGTCTCTATCAAGTAGTACAGCTCCCGCTATCGCTACTCATAACAACCACTAACCAGGCAGTAGTAACAGCTCTCGCTGTCTCTACCAAGTAGTACAGCTCCCGCTATCGCTACTCATAACAACCACTAACCAGGCAGTAGTAACAGCTCTCGCTGTCTCTACCAAGTAGTACAGCTCCCGCTATCGCTACTCATAACAACCACTAACCAGGAAGTAGTAACGGCTCTCGCTGTCTTTATCAAGTAGTACAGCTCCCGCTATCGCTACTCATAACAACCACTAACCAGGCAGTAGTAACATCTCTCGCTGTCTCTACCAAGTAGTACAGCTCCCACTATCGCTACTCATAACAACCACTAACCAGGCAGTAGTAACAGCTCTCGCTGTCTCTACCAAGTAGTACAGCTCCCGCTATCGCTACTCATAACAACCACTAACCAGGCAGTAGTAACAGCTCTCGCTGTCTCTACCAAGTAGTACGGCTCCCGCTATCGCTACTCATAACAACCACTAACCAGGCAGTAGTAACAGCTCTCGCTGTCTCTACCAAGTAGTACAGCTCCCGCTATCGCTACTCATAACAGCCACTAACCAGGCAGTAGTAACAGCTCTCGCTGTCTCTACCAAGTAGTACAGCTCCCGCTATCGCTACTCATAACAACCACTAATCAGGCAGTAGTAACAGCTCTCGCTGTCTCTATCAAGTAGTACAGCTCCCGCTATCGCTACTCATAACAACCACTAACCAGGCAGTAGTAACAGCTCTCGCTGTCTCTACCAAGTAGTACAGCTCCCGCTATCGCTACTCATAACAACCACTAATCAGGCAGTAGTAACAGCTCTCGCTGTCTCTATCAAGTAGTACAACTCCCGCTATTGCTACTCATAACAACCACTAACCAGGCAGTAGTAACAGCTCTCGCTGTCTCTATCAAGTAGTACAACTCCCGCTATTGCTACTCATAACAACCACTAACCAGGCAGTAGTAACAGTTCCCGCTGTCTCTACCAAGTAGTACAGCTCCCGCTATCGCTACTCATAACAACCACTAACCAGGCAGTAGTAACAGTTCCCGCTGTCTCTACCAAGTAGTACAGCTCCCGCTATCGCTACTCATAACAACCACTAACCAGGCAGTAGTAACAGCTCTCGCTGTCTCTATCAAGTAGTACAGCTCCCGCTATCGCTACTCATAACAACCACTAACCAGGCAGTAGTAACAGTTCCCGCTGTCTCTACCAAGTAGTACAGCTCCCGCTATCGCTACTCATAACAACCACTAACCAGGCAGTAGTAACAGCTCTCGCTGTCTCTACCAAGTATTACAGCTTCCGCTATCGCTACTCATAACAACCACTAACCTGGCAGTAGTAACAGTTCCCGCTGTCTCTACCAAGTAGTACAGCTACCGCTATCGCTACTCATAACAACCACTAACCAGGCAGTAGTAACAGCTCTTGCTGTCTCTATCAAGTAGTACAGCTCCCGCTATCGCTACTCATAACAACCACTAACCAGGCAGTAGTAACAGTTCCCGCTGTCTCTATCAAGTAGTACAGCTCCCGCTATCGCTACTCATAACAACCATTAACCAGGCAGTAGTAACAGCTCTCGCTGTCTCTATCAAGTAGTACAGCTCCCGCTATCGCTACTCATAACAACCACTAACCAGGCAGTAGTAACAGCTCTCGCTGTCTCTACCAAGTAGTACAGCTCCCGCTATCGCTACTCATAACAACCACTAACCAGGCAGTAGTAACAGCTCTCGCTGTCTCTACCAAGTAGTACAGCTCCGCTATCGCTACTCATAACAACCACTAACCAGGAAGTAGTAACGGCTCTCGCTGTCTTTATCAAGTAGTACAGCTCCCGCTATCGCTACTCATAACAACCACTAACCAGGCAGTAGTAACATCTCTCGCTGTCTCTACCAAGTAGTACAGCTCCCACTATCGCTACTCATAACAACCACTAACCAGGCAGTAGTAACAGCTCTCGCTGTCTCTACCAAGTAGTACAGCTCCCGCTATCGCTACTCATGACAACCACTAACCAGGCAGTAGTAACAGCTCTCGCTGTCTCTACCAAGTAGTACGGCTCCCGCTATCGCTACTCATAACAACCACTAACCAGGCAGTAGTAACAGCTCTCGCTGTCTCTACCAAGTAGTACAGCTCCCGCTATCGCTACTCATAACAGCCACTAACCAGGCAGTAGTAACAGCTCTCGCTGTCTCTACCAAGTAGTACAGCTCCCGCTATCGCTACTCATAACAACCACTAATCTGGCAGTAGTAACAGCTCTCGCTGTCTCTATCAAGTAGTACAGCTCCCGCTATCGCTACTCATAACAACCACTAACCAGGCAGTAGTAACAGCTCTCGCTGTCTCTACCAAGTAGTACAGCTCCCGCTATCGCTACTCATAACAACCACTAATCAGGCAGTAGTAACAGCTCTCGTTGTCTCTATCAAGTAGTACAACTCCCGCTATTGCTACTCATAACAACCACTAACCAGGCAGTAGTAACAGCTCTCGCTGTCTCTATCAAGTAGTACAACTCCCGCTATTGCTACTCATAATAACCACTAACCAGGCAGTAGTAACAGTTCCCGCTGTCTCTACCAAGTAGTACGGCTCCCGCTATCGCTACTCATAACAACCACTAACCAGGCAGTAGTAAAAGCTCTCGCAGTCTCTACCAAGTAGTACAGCTCCCGCTATCGCTACTCATAACAACCACTAACCAGGCAGTAGTAACAGTTCCCGCTGTCTCTACCAAGTAGTACAGCTCCCGCTATCGCTACTCATAACAACCACTAACCAGGCAGTAGTAACAGCTCTCGCTGTCTCTATCAAGTAGTACAGCTCCCGCTATCGCTACTCATAACAACCACTAACCAGGCAGTAGTAACAGCTCTCGCTGTCTCTACCAAGTAGTACAGCTCCCGCTATCGCTACTCATAACAACCACTAACCAGGCAGTAGTAACAGTTCCCGCTGTCTCTATCAAGTAGTACAGCTCCCGCTATCGCTACTCATAACAACCATTAACCAGGCAGTAGTAACAGCTCTCGCTGTCTCTATCAAGTAGTACAGCTCCCGCTATCGCTACTCATAACAACCACTAACCAGGCAGTAGTAACAGCTCTCGCTGTCTCTACCAAGTAGTACAGCTCCCGCTATCGCTACTCATAACAACCACTAACCAGGCAGTAGTAACAGCTCTCGCTGTCTCTACCAAGTAGTACAGCTCCGCTATCGCTACTCATAACAACCACTAACCAGGAAGTAGTAACGGCTCTCGCTGTCTTTATCAAGTAGTACAGCTCCCGCTATCGCTACTCATAACAACCACTAACCAGGCAGTAGTAACATCTCTCGCTGTCTCTACCAAGTAGTACAGCTCCCACTATCGCTACTCATAACAACCACTAACCAGGCAGTAGTAACAGCTCTCGCTGTCTCTACCAAGTAGTACAGCTCCCGCTATCGCTACTCATGACAACCACTAACCAGGCAGTAGTAACAGCTCTCGCTGTCTCTACCAAGTAGTACGGCTCCCGCTATCGCTACTCATAACAACCACTAACCAGGCAGTAGTAACAGCTCTCGCTGTCTCTACCAAGTAGTACAGCTCCCGCTATCGCTACTCATAACAGCCACTAACCAGGCAGTAGTAACAGCTCTCGCTGTCTCTACCAAGTAGTACAGCTCCCGCTATCGCTACTCATAACAACCACTAATCTGGCAGTAGTAACAGCTCTCGCTGTCTCTATCAAGTAGTACAGCTCCCGCTATCGCTACTCATAACAACCACTAACCAGGCAGTAGTAACAGCTCTCGCTGTCTCTACCAAGTAGTACAGCTCCCGCTATCGCTACTCATAACAACCACTAATCAGGCAGTAGTAACAGCTCTCGTTGTCTCTATCAAGTAGTACAACTCCCGCTATTGCTACTCATAACAACCACTAACCAGGCAGTAGTAACAGCTCTCGCTGTCTCTATCAAGTAGTACAACTCCCGCTATTGCTACTCATAACAACCACTAACCAGGCAGTAGTAACAGTTCCCGCTGTCTCTACCAAGTAGTACGGCTCCCGCTATCGCTACTCATAACAACCACTAACCAGGCAGTAGTAAAAGCTCTCGCAGTCTCTACCAAGTAGTACAGCTCCCGCTATCGCTACTCATAACAACCACTAACCAGGCAGTAGTAACAGTTCCCGCTGTCTCTACCAAGTAGTACAGCTCCCGCTATCGCTACTCATAACAACCACTAACCAGGCAGTAGTAACAGCTCTCGCTGTCTCTATCAAGTAGTACAGCTCCCGCTATCGCTACTCATAACAACCACTAACCAGGCAGTAGTAACAGCTCTCGCTGTCTCTACCAAGTAGTACAGCTCCCGCTATCGCTACTCATAACAACCACTAACCAGGCAGTAGTAACAGCTCTCGCTGTCTCTACCAAGTAGTACAGCTCCCGCTATCGCTACTCATAACAACCACTAACCAGGAAGTAGTAACGGCTCTCGCTGTCTTTATCAAGTAGTACAGCTCCCGCTATCGCTACTCATAACAACCACTAACCAGGCAGTAGTAACATCTCTCGCTGTCTCTACCAAGTAGTACAGCTCCCACTATCGCTACTCATAACAACCACTAACCAGGCAGTAGTAACAGCTCTCGCTGTCTCTACCAAGTAGTACAGCTCCCGCTATCGCTACTCATAACAACCACTAACCAGGCAGTAGTAACAGCTCTCGCTGTCTCTACCAAGTAGTACGGCTCCCGCTATCGCTACTCATAACAACCACTAACCAGGCAGTAGTAACAGCTCTCGCTGTCTCTACCAAGTAGTACAGCTCCCGCTATCGCTACTCATAACAGCCACTAACCAGGCAGTAGTAACAGCTCTCGCTGTCTCTACCAAGTAGTACAGCTCCCGCTATCGCTACTCATAACAACCACTAATCAGGCAGTAGTAACAGCTCTCGCTGTCTCTATCAAGTAGTACAGCTCCCGCTATCGCTACTCATAACAACCACTAACCAGGCAGTAGTAACAGCTCTCGCTGTCTCTACCAAGTAGTACAGCTCCCGCTATCGCTACTCATAACAACCACTAATCAGGCAGTAGTAACAGCTCTCGCTGTCTCTATCAAGTAGTACAACTCCCGCTATTGCTACTCATAACAACCACTAACCAGGCAGTAGTAACAGCTCTCGCTGTCTCTATCAAGTAGTACAACTCCCGCTATTGCTACTCATAACAACCACTAACCAGGCAGTAGTAACAGTTCCCGCTGTCTCTACCAAGTAGTACAGCTCCCGCTATCGCTACTCATAACAACCACTAACCAGGCAGTAGTAACAGTTCCCGCTGTCTCTACCAAGTAGTACAGCTCCCGCTATCGCTACTCATAACAACCACTAACCAGGCAGTAGTAACAGCTCTCGCTGTCTCTATCAAGTAGTACAGCTCCCGCTATCGCTACTCATAACAACCACTAACCAGGCAGTAGTAACAGTTCCCGCTGTCTCTACCAAGTAGTACAGCTCCCGCTATCGCTACTCATAACAACCACTAACCAGGCAGTAGTAACAGCTCTCGCTGTCTCTACCAAGTATTACAGCTTCCGCTATCGCTACTCATAACAACCACTAACCTGGCAGTAGTAACAGTTCCCGCTGTCTCTACCAAGTAGTACAGCTCCCGCTATCGCTACTCATAACAACCACTAACCAGGCAGTAGTAACAGCTCTTGCTGTCTCTATCAAGTAGTACAGCTCCCGCTATCGCTACTCATAACAACCACTAACCAGGCAGTAGTAACAGTTCCCGCTGTCTCTACCAAGTAGTACAGCTCCCGCTATCGCTACTCATAACAACCACTAACCAGGCAGTAGTAACAGCTCTCGCTGTCTCTACCAAGTATTACAGCTTCCGCTATCGCTACTCATAACAACCACTAACCTGGCAGTAGTAACAGTTCCCGCTGTCTCTACCAAGTAGTACAGCTCCCGCTATCGCTACTCATAACAACCACTAACCAGGCAGTAGTAACAGCTCTTGCTGTCTCTATCAAGTAGTACAGCTCCCGCTATCGCTACTCATAACAACCACTAACCAGGCAGTAGTAACAGCTCTCGCTGTCTCTATCAAGTAGTACAGCTCCCGCTATCGCTACTCATAACAACCACTAACCAGGCAGTAGTAACAGCTCTCGCTGTCTCTACCACAGTCGATTACAGTTACAGCTCCCGCTGGTTCTCGCTTCATCAAATCATTCACTAATCACTATAACAAGACAGCTTTTGCTGCCATAACCATCATTTTATTGTTGTTTACTTGTACTTGTAATTTGTATTTTGCCTTATTTTTCTTTAGTTGTAGCTTTATCAATTTTATAGTGCTATTTTACATATTTTGATATTTACATATTTGATTTGCAATTTACAGTTACTTTTTCATTTGAAATATTCATGGGCACACTGAGCTCATGCTTTGTGAACAGTATTCACTGACTGTACGTGTTAGTGTTCTATGGTTTCCACAGTGTGCCCTCTGTTTTGCCAAATGAATTGTTTTATTTACATTACTTGTGTTTTGTGTCATAAACTTAATTTTAGATGAAATTGAAAATCGTGGAGTTGTAATTTCATCTCTGTCTGGTTGTGTGTGCATGCATTTGTACCTGTATTTCAGACATGCCTGGATCAACTTTATTCAATTTCACACTTTATTCAATTTCCTGGTTGTGTGTGAGCTGATTTCATTCAAACTTGGTACATTTATTGTAGATTATTGGACATTGATGCATATCATTGTGTTTTGCATGTTTGAATCAATGATTTTTTGACTGTTTTTTTCACATACATTTGTTTTACCATTCAATATTGCAGAATGGAGTCCATTTTGAAGCTTGACAATTATCATAATCAAGCATTTCTGCTATTCCAGAATTGGATCTTGGTTGTACATAGAAATTTTTTTTTCAAACTTGACACATACATTTGTATCTCAGTACATTTCATTTTGTTTTTTAAATATGATTCAATATCAACCTTTACACACAAGTTATACATCTTCCAAGCTCTGATTTAGAGTAGTTTCAGTTTTGTTTACAATTGCCAGATGGGGACTGTTTTAGATAACTGATGTCTTTTAACTGAAAAGAAAGATCAGTGAAAATAAAATACAGTGATAATACTTGTTTTCACTGGTTTGCATGTACTCCATGTTAAGTCAGTGAAAGGTAGTATGTCAATCGAATTTACTGTTTTCCCTGCCAAAATATATTAACCAACTGCACACAATTCCTGGTTGTACATGTTGAAATGTTATTAAATTGCATGTTATACATGTACATGTCTGACACACTGGCTGGCAAGGAGTAGTTGCTCACATCTAAAGGGGAAAAACAGTGCTGTTCATTGCAGCTGTTATTAAATATACATGTATATATCTTGGTTAACAACACATCATAGTCACAGTAGATTAAGTAGTGTTGATCCATGCACAACATAACCTACCGTCCCACTATGTGGTCAGACACAACATAACCTACCGTCCCACTATGTGGTCAGACACAACATAACCTACCGTCCCACTATGTGGTCAGACACAACATAACATAACCTACGGTCCCACTATGTGGTCAGACACAACATAACATAACCTACCGTCCCACTATGTGGTCAGACACAACATAACCTACCGTCCCACTATGTGGTCAGACACAACATAACCTACCGTCCCACTATGTGGTCAGACACAGCTATGCTCATGGTTGTCAAAAATGTGAACAAATGAGGTACAGTCACATTGGCCAGTAGTCACTTCTAAAATTTGATTTATCCAGGTGGAAAAGAAGAAACAGGAAGAGAAAATGCGAAGAGATCTTTTGAATGACACTTATCTCGATTTAATTGATAAACAAAGATTATATTTCAAGACTGTCAAAGATTTCAAAGAGGTAATAGTAATATTATACCCTAAAATTTGATTTAATGCGTTTAAAGATTTGCACTTGTGATCAATATCAGAAATAGACGTCTGTTGTACCACAAAAAGTGATCATGATAAACCACTGTAATTTGTAAAACCTGTATCTTCTATCTTTTACAGGAATGTCGAAAAAATGAAATTCTACTGAATAGACTTCAAAAATCCTGAAAGAACACAAGTTGTGCTTTGTTCTTATAAAAATCTGAAATAATGCAGTAAATGCAAGCATTGGTGAACAGTGGGACTTAACTGTAGCTCTTATAAAGTAGGAAGTCCATAATCCCTTATTGTGTTAAAATCCAGTATATGAAATGCATATTTTGTCTGTGGCTGGCTGTAGAACAGATCATATTAGAGAAATAATTGGGTAATTATAATTATAATAATTATTTGTAACTAAAGTCTGAGATAACATGGTATGCTTTGTGTAATCAACTATATGAATATTTCCCCAATAATTAAAAACAATGATTACTGATATTGTAGTAAAAAGTTTACTTTTTATATGTGTTTTGATATGTACTTTATCAGGCATGTGTTAAATATTCCCACATTATACAATTAATGTAAAAACATTTTGAAATTGAGGTGTTTCTTGTGATGTATGGTATACAACCAGCTGGTAATGCCTATGGTCACTGACATGACCTGTACTCAATACCATGCCCCTTACTTTTTCGCACATAAAAAGAATTAATATACTAGTAAACTTATTATAAACCATATATACTATATTTCTCTATTATAATAGTCACTAAGAAAAATTATGATACATTTTAGATTTTTTTGGAAGTACATCCATGCAAAACATTGTCATTTTGTTACAGCCATTTACATCAAAATGTCCTGATTACAAACAATAGATGTAAATCCATAGATGTCTGCTTCAAAAAAGCTTGACTGGCTTTTTTGGCTCTAGTGTACTTTTGGGTTTTATAGTTAGAAAATTCCTTCAATATGAGCTCCACCAAGTGAAGTGGACTGTTGCTGACTGTCCTCACTCTTTTACATCTGTAAACAAATATATGAACAAGTTGTGCAAGTTAACTTTTTAATTGAAATGTTATTCTTTCAAACTCATCCAAATTTGAATAAAATTGCAGTCACCGATAGTTTTAGAGTCTTGTATATTCAAGTGACGTAACTTTCTGAAAGATTACAGTGTTCCGTTCCTGGACTGACTTGTACTGCGAATGACTAATGAGAAAAAGATATTATGTAAACTATTATTTTGTTTGGTTTTGAGTTATGTCATATTGAAAAAACTTTATGTGAACTGACCACTTTTCAAACATTTTAAACATGAATGAGTTTTAATTTATTCTCACTGCTGTTGTTGAGAAAACAATCTATTGATGTGAATGTAAGGATAATATTCTGGTAATTTTTGTCAGAAAAACAGGCAGTGGATGCTCAGGATATGTTGCCAAGTACAACTGAAATCCAATTTATGTCTTGACGCTATTTTACCATTAATTCCAAGTGTGAATTTGCAGGTTTATATGCCTGATATGCAATAGTCAGGACTCCAATGCCACAGAAATAACCTGAAGTCTCAATAATGTGTTTGGACAATTAGTATTAGTGAGGTATTCCCTTCACTAATGAGATGTAATGGTTCACTGCTTATTTATACAATTGTATCTACACATGGAGCAGATCATGTTGTATTTGCTTGAAGAGGAAAACTCTAGTTAGCACCATGGAGTTCAGCCAAGGACATAATTGGAATGCTCAAATCTATGCTTGAGTTTTAGCAGCAAAATCTGTCTTGAAGTTAAATTCTCTTCTGGACAGATCAAAGCATGCAAAAGCAAGTGATAATTAATGTCCACTGTCCGTTGTAATCCATTCAAGTTGAATGATGAGTTAGTCAGTGTTATGCATTGTGTGGTGACTGATGGTTCTTGGAGTATTTTCAAATCAAAGAAAGCTTAGAAAGAACTCCCATGTGCTGAGAGTATTAGAGACTCATTAAAAATAATTCAAAATTACTTGTACATGAGATATTGATGGAAAGCTGAAAACTAATTATGCAAATCAGAAAATTAATATAAACAAATTTGAGTGTAAAACTAATGAGGTCTGCGCAATGTAACAAATCATCTATGTACCAAGTTTTATTGAAATGTGATTAGAACCACAAAATTATGAATTATAATGCTAATTAGGGAATTAATATCAACAGATTTTAACCCAAAACTAATCAGGTTTGTACATTGTCCTAGAGCATCTTTGTACTAAGTTTCAATAAAATGGAATTATTTGTACTTTAGATATCAGTGTGAAAGCCTAAAGTTGGTTAGGTAATTAATATGTACAGATTTTAACCCACAATTAATTAGGTCTGTCTATTGTACTACAGCATCCAAGTACAATGTTTCATTTGAATGTGATGATTAGTACTTGAGATATCAGTGTGAAAGTTGAAAATTGGTTAATTATGCAAATTAGGTGATTAATATGCATAAATATTTACCAAAAACTAATCAGGTCTCTGCATAGTCCTAGAAGATCTATGTACCAAATTAAGTGATTAATATGCACAAATATTTATCCCAAAAGAATCAATCTCTGCATAGTCTTTGAGTATCTATGTACCGGGTTTCATCAAAAACCAATGATTGGTTGTTTAGATAACAGTGGGAAAGGCATGGAACAACTAAAAATTGGCTATTTATCATGCAAATTAGGTAATTAATATGCATGGATTTTTACCAAAAACTAATCAAATCTGCGCATTGGCCCAGAGCATCTATGCAAGTTTCATCAAAAACCGATGTATGGTTCTTGAGATAGCAGTGGAACAGACGGACACACACACAGACGCACATACACACAGACGCACTAACTGCAAAGACTTCCATTGTGTGCTTCACACATGGAGTCAAAAATAGACGTTGCCAGGGGTTTATTAAACTTGTTCCTATAAGTCATTTCAAGGAAAAGTGTTTATACAATTAAGAAAGTCAATTAACTTCAATATGTTCAGATTTTTTAATTACAGTTTGCATTGAAACTTACAAGTATATACGATTTAAAAGGAAGTCAGTTAAATTGCAGATGTCCAGAATTTTGAATTACAGTTTGCGTTATCTGTTTCACCGCACACCTTAATGACCATAATACTGGTGAGATATTTTCAATGCCTTGGTTTTGCAAAAAGCTCCAGTCGACCTATATTTACCCATAGTGATCCACTTGTGGGATCATGTATAGGTATATATATAGACATACAACGGATTGCTCTATAATAGCCATGTCTTCATCAGTTATCACAGATGGATTTCGCATAATGGAAATGAAAGACTGTGTGACATTAGTAGCAGGTTTTCATTGCAGATTTGTTTCCTGTCCTTGCAAAAAAGAAAACTGTGTCACAGCCAGTAAATGAATGAACCATTGGCAAAGTTGTGCTATCTTGTTGACATTGGTGCATCTAAAGTATTGCCTTGATCTTTAAGTCTTACTACAGCAGTGACTCCAAGAACTAAGATATCAGTATCGACTGTGTGAATGATTAGCTGATTCATACCCTGACTTTGCTGATAATAATTTACATGTACAAAAATCCTGGTATCGGCCTCCTCGTGGTTACATTGGTTGACCAGGGATGTGTCTCTTCAAGGACAACATAACACATTCTCTGAATATCTTCCCTTCCGGTCTCTGATTTTCGTGTATGAACTATGCATGGTACGAAAATAGTTCGGTATTATTATCACTATGGCACAGAAAGGACTTCCAATCTGTAGAGACTTGTAAATTACTTTGCACACATCGACGATTCCCAGACCAGGGTGTACTCTGGCATTTGTTAATGGAGGTAGACATCGAAGACCACATTGATTCTCAAGGCATTGGTTGACAACTTTCTTAATCGTGGAAGAACAGTCTTGGAGGCATAATCTTCAAACGTCATATTGGTCTCCAGCTTCAACCCACTGATCAGTGCTGCTGATTAAAAGATTATCACTTCTGTTTCTGGAGGGTCACAGCTAGAAATCGAGTAATCCATGCTTTCTATTGTGCTTTGCAAGTTACAAACAGCTGCAGAAAATATCTTCTGGAATGATTCTGTTTCTTCATGGTGTTTCTGGACATTGAGTATCACTGTTGTCTCTCCTGACATTTCTTTGTATGTGCAAATTGCAAGTGCTAGTGCTGACACGTAGTGCATTTTGCCACAGAAGTCATTTCCTATTTGGGACTACATGACAGGGCTGTGTGGCCATCTCTCCGTCAAGTGGCATTTCTAATGCGCTATCTTGGCGTCAACCAGGCTCGGCCAAACCTGAGGTGAGCCAGTGATGCATGGCATTCTCATTGTTTGTGATGCTAATTTTCCCACTTTGCCATTTCACGTTTTGATCGCTTGCATGACAATCAATATTCCTGAAAACCTATTCTCTGAATTATGAACTACAAATATCCCATCTACAAAATGTTGTAAACCTCATTTTGAAATATGTTCTCATAGACTTAACATGTCTCTTAGCTGAACAGGAGGCCACCAAGAATAGTTGACCTTGTCCATTGCAAAAAAACAAGGTCCCATCTGGCAAAATGTTCCAATATACAATTGAAAATTCCCCTCCTGTGTGAATTTATATTGTGAGAAGTATTATTGCAGCTGACCAGTATCGGAACTGATGAATGTAGACTGCTGGTAGAAGATTTCAAAATCTACATCTTTGTGAAGGGAAGGAGCATCTTTAAGTAGTGAATATAGTACGGCAGCACTTACTCTGTGTGCATATTGACTTCATTTTACATGACTGCATGCATTGCAGTATTGCAGCAGCTCTTCCACTTGTCGTAACTCTGACTTCTGGCTTGAATCCATCTCCTGTCTCTAAGCCAGGGTCCGATCGGGCTAATAATTATCATTTCAGTATGTAACCCACCTAACATTACAAGTAGCTTATTTTTCCCAACCTCTCAGGCCATGTCCATTGGGCTGTCTTTATAACAAGTGCCTGCCATGGGTTGCGAAAAGCTGCCATTTTTTACTAATTTCATGCTTTCGCACATCAGGAATAAGAGGAGTATTTTTCATCATTATTGGTGTGATTTTCGAATACTCTTCTAGCAAATTGGCCTTTTGTTTTCAGGATGCTGGAATATGGGAATTCCTGTTCCATGGTAAGCTTTCTCTGGAGTCGTGGAGATTGGAACATGGTCCAGATTGTCATAAACTGATGTGGTAATCACATTTTTTTACAAGGTTTTCAGGGCAGACAACCTCTTTCGCATCAAATTTTGTGCACAATGAACGTACTGTAATGTTTTCCATTTCAAGAACTCTATTGATAGGCCGAGTTGAAACATCAAACATTAACTAACTTAGTCTGACAAGTTCCAACTTATACAGGTAGTTCTTGCTCTCTGCTGTGACGATCATACACCATATTATTCAAATATCGTCGACGTTTATAAGAATTGAATATATGTGAAGCAGAGACAGATGCTTTGTTTTGAGATAACATATCATGCTCATTCTTTGCTATACGATCAGATGCATTTAAAATCAAGCTGATCAGAGTCCTGAGTATCGTTGCTAAATGTACTGTCCATCAAATTTGGTTACTGTGGAAAAAAATATCCCTTCGTATGATACTTGCTGCCTTTGTGTTCCTTCGTCGTCACCACAGTCTGCATAAGCCATTTGAACAACTTATATACATAACCCGTCCATTCATTTCAGCTATCAGGTCTTGTGAAAGACCAAGAATTCGATCTTCAAGATGTGTTCTGTTCACAAAAGTATTTACTATGATGCCTATTTGTTTAAGACGATTAGTATACAACCTAATTAAATCTGTCATCTTGAACACAGTATTTCTTTTCTCTGCTATTACTTCCTCTATATACGATACAACTTTTGCAACACTATCATATTTTAAGCCATCGCATCTATCAGAGGATTGTTCTTGGTTATAGTATGAGCTAAGTTTGAATGATCAATGGCTATCATGTCACCCTCACATTTTGCCAACATTTGTTTCTCGTGGGTTTCTGTAACAATTCGACTAACTTGGTGACCAGCTTGTAGCATAGTTAACTCATGTAAGGGCTCTTTTAAATTTTCACCTTTTTCACAAAAGAAGCATTGGGTCTTGGCAGCTTTTTTTCTTGCTCCATCTGATGGACTTGCTTTTGTGAATTTTCTTCTTGTTTCTGAATCATCATCTTGCGCGCTATCTTCTTGTGTTCTTTTGTGGGCTTTATTACGCTTTGTTGCATTGTATCACAGTTGACATATTTGTGCCATTTCCCTTCGCCAGATATTAAAATTTCTTCAAGATTTTCTTGTTGGTGAATCTTATTTGTGCAGTCTTCACCCCAAGTGCACTAAATGCCTTAAGTTTTTTTGTTAGTGTAGCATACCCACTTCCAATATCCAAGCGACTATAAGACTCTGTTGAAGTTTCTTATTGGTTGTTTCTTGGCAAATAACATCCAATGTCCCAATAATATGACTTAAATCAAAAGGCAATGATGATTCACAATGATGCACTTCCTATCAACTATAAATAAGATAATTGTTTGTGTTGAAATCTGTGAATTCCCAGCCTTTAGTTTCACTGATGAATGATCATACTCTTCAAAAACTGAATTTATATAGAAGACGATCTATGAAGTGAATGAAAATTAATAAATCACTGGATAAGCTTACCATTCATATGCGTGACACGTTTCTGCTGAAGTCTTGGTCATCCACTATTTTGTTGCTATGACAACCGATAGTATGACGTCAGACTTGAACACCATTCAGATAAATTACAAGATTTAAGAATCGCAAAATATCGTAAAGAAATCAAATCCAATAATCTAAAATGAAAAACACAATTACAGCATTTTATGACTCACATAAGAAGAAAAAGTGGCGCATGCGCAGAAAATTATTGACCTTTTCCTTGTATATTTCGTTGCAATATGCCTTGCAAATGTGCAGGCAGTACTACAGTAAACACCACGGGTAGCTGTTCTGCTGTTTAAAGGACATAATTTAATTCGGTATTAATGACGTCATTGTGACGTCAAAATCGATTTTTAGAATTGGCTACAAATCTTAAAATGATCAGCAGAAGTCAACATGAACTGAACGGTTTTGATGTTTGTTTACTTGTGTATGCGGATAGACTGCTTATCACTATACAAGGTCATATTTGAACAAATTATTGTTTTAAGATAAACGTTATATTACTATAGTCTACAATTTTTATTTTTACTTGCAATTTATTTTCAGTGCCATCAAGCTGGGAGCGAAGAGCAAATGATTTTAGACACATGAGCTAAATGTTTTTAAGCATTAACACAAAGGTTATATTGCACACATTAAAGTTGGGAACAATGGTTATGAACTGTATAATACCTTTCAGCAATTACATTGTAATTAGACAGCTATGACAACTCAGTACTGAGACGAGTGCACCAAGTGGTTGGTGTATTTGAGTTTGCCGACATTTACCCAATTAGCGACAACAAATATGTCCACAGATTATGATTATCGAGCATAAAATGACGGTTTAATGTTGACATTTGGTACATTTCTATTCAGGAGCACGTTACGAACAACACTGGTACACTGATTTCCGTATTCGTCCTAACAATTAACATTATTTGTGAGTTCTGTATACCCGCAAGCGTTTTTTTCCAAAAATAACGCGGTAGTATGGTGATGATTCTTATATACGGGTACAAGTGTAACGAGCATCCCGCCAATGAGTCAAAACAGCATTAAATAATTTATGTAGCAACAGTAAAAAAATGTTGACTGAGTTTTCTGGAATTAATAAATCAGGGCCCGCCGATTTACCTCTCTTGAAGTTTTTAATTGCTTGAGACTAATGAGTGAAAAAGATTGAGGCAGTAATGTGTGAGAAAGACATTAAGACAACGGTGTGTTATAGATATACAGAGAGTAAGATACTGAGACAGTGTAAAGTGAGAAAAATACTGAGGCAGTGATGTGTAAGAAATATTCAGAGACAGTGATGCGTTAGTAATACAATGCGTCAGTGTCAGCTTCCTTTATTCTAGTTTTTTATATTATTTCAAACCTTGCAAAAAGAATTGTGAATGGAATCATGGGAAGAAATTGCAGTGTGATAACTGTCATAAAGGTGGCTGACAGGTCAAACTAGTTTACAACTCCGAAAGGACAAATGGAATCTACCAGATGTGTTTGTGATTTACATAAAAAAAAAGATGTTTACAACCTACTACATGAGTGCCTGCATGTCATCATGAGGTAGCTGCTTGCAAGACCAGCATTCTGATTGGCTTCTGTAGAAACCGAGGTGTTGTACCTGAAACTGGGCCATGTATGCTCTTAAAATAGGCTATATTGAGGGCAGACCACCATTTTAATTTTAATTAAGGGGTTAGCATACGTTTAATGCGTTTTTTTTTCAATATTTTTTTTTATTTTAAATTATTGATGGTTATGACAGTATCTATGACTGTGCTTTTATTCTAAACAAAAACTCCATTTTATAAGGCATATTTCGACGTTTTTTCTATTTCAAAACATTGCCACGTGTGATTGTTTATAAACATCACCAACACAAGCACAACACTCGAATGAAAGTAATCCTAATTGACACTTGATGAAAGATCCGATTTGCATATCAATACTAGAAAGTTTACGTAATTACGGTACTCATTTCGCCCAGCCTTCCGCTTTTACACCCACTGCTTATTGCTTGATTTCCGACCGCGCGGTCTTGTCCGACCGGAAACCGACAGCATTTTAATCGCTCTTTTTTTCGCTCGCTCGCTCATTGAAAACATTGACTGCTCGCCAAAACACTGATCACACATAAGTAGTCGAAATTGTGATTTTTCAAATCTAATAGTTGCATGACACTCAATCGTCAAAGCAACTTAAGGTAGCAGAATAGTTTTTTGGGCACTTTTCACATTTTTTTTTTGAAAATCACACGAATAGCTCCCTAAGGCATGCTACATACATTGGTGTATTTATTTTATTGAAAAAAAAATATCTTGTACAAGTAAACTGATTGTTTTCTTGTGTGCAAACACATGGCCAAGTTTTTGTTTATCCAGTGTACACCAAACTAGTGCATCTCATTAATATGCATGGTTTACAAACATAACTGAATTGAGGGTAAATAGTTTTAAGTTGGGCCACTTTCTTTATTTGCTAATTACAAACAACTGATAAGATGTCTGTTTGTAGTTTACACACAGCTGGTAAGATGTGTGCACTGCTGCCTTTCTAGACAGGAAGTACAGCAAAGACAAAACAATCGCTTTTGAAACAACACATTTTGAATAAACAAAAAAGTACATGAATGTACCACTTCAATCAATCTGATTAAAATCTGATGTAGTGTACGGGCTTTAATTATTTTGGCTATAAACTTATTTTAATTTTATTTTTTATTACTTTTGTTATTAATGCCTTTTAATTTTATTATTTTACTTTGATTTTGTGATTTTTTTTTAATTCTGCCCTACCTACATCTGAGCCGATGCCTATGTAACGAGATTTCAACGAGACCCACTATCGACGATTTTAGTCAACGAATCACAGACCTCCTTCTATAGCGCACACGATGACGTCACCGGGCGGAGTCGGGTGGCAAACACTCAAATAAAATGGCGGATTATACCGACGTTAGCGACCGAGAATAACACGGCTTTACGGTAAGTTTATCATTGTCAAATGCAACGAAAGTCATTTTTATGTTAATATTGTGGCTCGAATGGTTCGACTTTAGATCGTTATTTTGCATAGTTATTCTGGGAGTGACGATTTTGTTTCCACCGTTTCGACCGAACACCAGTGTCTTTTTCCAGTCGCCTGCCCTGGAGACGGGTGATGTTTTGTTGAAGATCGGGCCAACATCGTCTACGGTATTGAAGCCGTAGCTGTAAATATTCATCAAATTGTATCAACATTTTGTACATTATACAATAACTCTTTATTAAAGTAATTGAGCTGATTTGGACTGGAATAAAATATTTTTTATTTGGAACACATCGCAATTGATCAGGAAATATTTGTTTGCTCCAATTTTCTGCGTCGATGCCGTGGGCCGGTGACCGTTATACAATTTAAAATCAGTTTGCATTATTTACTATAGCTGTTTACAGTGTTCTAATCATTACAATTTACTTATTTTTTTGCTTCCATTCTAGATAATTATGCTCAGTGATGTAAAATTGAAGCGATGACTGAATGAACGAACCTTGGCTGGCGAAGATGTATCTGGAAGTGTACACATTTGTTGGAAGTGAAAAAAATATTCAATGTAATGACAAAAAATGTAAAATGCTGAGGAATTTCTTTTGCAAATAAAAATATACTAGCAATTTTCTATTAATGGTTTATTCAAGCTGGCAAAATATAATGTACAGAAAGATTGCCCGTAGAGTATCGCTACACTGAAAAGTAAGCAACCGACAGCCTGTATAAAAGGGGGGCTGTGATTGGCTGTTACTTACGCGAGATTTGAACGGGACTTACATAGGCGTCGGATCAGATGTAGGTAGGGCGGAATTAAAAAAAATCACAAAATCAAAATCAAAGTAAAATAATAAAATAAATAAAATAAAAGGGCATTAATAACAAAAGTAATAAAAAATAAAATTAAAATAAGTTTATAG
The DNA here is from genome assembly GCF_978046115.1 of Saccoglossus kowalevskii. Taxonomy (NCBI): domain Eukaryota; kingdom Metazoa; phylum Hemichordata; class Enteropneusta; family Harrimaniidae; genus Saccoglossus; species Saccoglossus kowalevskii. Next base: position 1,172,772 of record NC_140646.1, on the reverse strand, counting down.
CCAAAATAATTAAAGCCCGTACACTACATCAGATTTTAATCAGATTGCCACTTCAATGTAATTATATGTTAACAGAATAAAAACTTACAATAAATTTCTGTAATATTTTTTCTTGGCTTTGCCATTGAAAGGTGCCTGAACACGGGGTTAATGCAGTTACATTGGGAGGGGGCTCCCTTTTACAAAATATGGTTGCAAACCATAAAATACGGCCATCTGTGGTGGCTATGCATTGCATGAACATTCAGATAACAGGCCACAAACTACATGTAAAGGTTGATCAATGATAAGAATATGCTGGGACCTGGTTTATATAATCCATTTTTCAGAGGAGTTTTCACCAAGTATACTTGCATGCTTAGGTTTTTCTAAATTCGTAAATTATGTTACATGTAATAAATCTGTCTGATAAATACTTGGTTGTTTTATGTAATGTACTCATGCGAACAAAATGCACGGGAACGAAATAGTAGCGCCCCCCCGGGGGGGGGGGGGCGACGTCTTGAAATCGGATATGGGCCAGTGTTTCACGCAAGGCAAGGGTTGACTTTTTCGTACGACTTCGGTAAAAAATAAAAGTATCATCTAAAATCTAGGTAGTTTTTATAGATGATAACAGTGAGTCCGGTTACAATTAACTTTTGAAGAGATTCCTCTACGAGTATAAGACCCGAGGTTACTGCGACGCTAAAACTGTTTTGCGGGATTTGATTTTTAATAGCACAGGAAATGCTACATGCCGGCATACATCACTGGGTCACATTTTACAATTATTCTATTCACACCAATTAAAAAACAGGACAGCTTCCTTCATTAATGTGCAAAATATGCAAAGAAGGAGGGTTGTCAGTAATTCTTTAGTTTAGTTGTCATTCACTAATTATGGACGAGATAGTAAGCACGCGAAAATTTCCAAGAAAAAGAAAGCGAGGAAGAAAGAAGAAAAACGTCAAAAGAATGATCACTCCTGTCAAAAAGATGTAGAAAGAGACGATGCTGGGTTGTACAGAACGGATTTCCTCGTCGAAACCAGTGTCAGCCATGAAGTGGACGAAGAAAGTTTTACCGTGACACTGAGAGTCCGATGAATCAGACTTCGATATAGTGGGTGATACTCCTGTTCAAAACGTTCGAGAGATGTCTGCAGGAAAATATTGTTACCTTCCGACGTAGAAGAAGAAAGTGAGAGTGAATGTCACGGCCGATCGTTTGAAGACGGCGAGATTCGACTCGTTGACATGTCACTGTTGAATGGCGCCCTAGAAAAAGAGATTTGTCAATTTTGCAAAGTAGACAATATCTCAATAGTGGAGCGCAGGCGTCACGGTCTAGGCAGTCAGTTTGAATTTCTTTGCACGCAAGGAGGTTGTATTCGATCGAAACTGAGCCAGCCTAGCTTCCCGTCATCCCGAAAAAAGGGAGCAGTTTTCGAAATAAATAGAAAAGCTGCCATTGGAATGCGAGCGATTGGAAAGGGACGGCACGCTCTGGTGAAACTGTCAAGCTATTAGGGGTTACCTCAACCAGTAACGGGTCCGCCCTTTCGCCAGTATGTACGAGCTGCCTCCAGGAGACTCCAAAACTCGCGGCATGCTTGAACTAATAAGTTTACAAACACAACGGCCCAAAAATAAATACACTGTATTTGCATACACTTCAACTGCCAAGTGTAGTGTCTGTATTGTTTGTTATTCGCAAACAGAACCGCCCACTTTGCATAATCCAAGCTTTAATGAATGACGTCACCGTTCGTTATCAGCACAGACCGTCACAAAACTTCATAGCGTGAAAGAAAACGGCCAAAAAACAAAGTTTTTCACAGATATAAATGTCGGTTCATGATTTTTCTCGAAAATAACTTTCAAAGCATTTCATTTACAATTAGCCCATGTAAATTTTGCTGCTAAAACGGGAGTTAACGTTGATTGAAGTTTGAAATCATAAAAGTGCCGATTTCTCGGTGTTCGGTTTCTGGCAATTACCGTTGACCTAATTTTAAATGGCGTTTTAGTGAATAGCGCTACGATGTCGCCGTTTAGCTTTTCTTACTCTTGGATATGTTGGCTTCATATCCGTATTTACATATTTGCAAAATCATATTGCGTGTTTTCACAAACCTCGCGCAAACCACCGGTATACTCTAACTTTAACACCAAAAAACGTGCTTGAAATTTGTGACTTTCGGAAAGAAAAAAAAAACTTAATGCAAAAAATAGAAATACGGATTTAAACTTCATGACCTTTGCTTCAAAACAGTGTAAAGTTTTTGATTGCACGAATGACTGTAGAGATGACAATTAAAATTTCATTCACGTTAGTTAAATTATTAGCCCGTTGATTTTTAGAATCACGTGACGCTAAAACAAACACAATGTTCATAAAATATTAATAATAGGAAAATACAAGTCAAGAGCTTTCCAAACATATATAGATTGTATGGTTTCTTGTAAAATTTATTCCGATTATAGGTGTTTACATTTTTCATGCAAAAAAACTATCCTGCTACCTTAACTGGGACCTCTTGTTACGTGTTTTCGGTGCTTGTTCTAAATGTAATATTTTATTTTAATGAGACAGTTACGTGAAAAGGGCTTAGGTAACTTCTTTCGACAGAGCAGAGAAACGAGTAATATGTTAATGATTAATTCCAAAAATAACGATACCAAAACCACGTCGGTCCACAGGCGGTCGGTCTGGGATAATTTGACATTAAATTTTCAAAATTAAGTCACGATCAGTAAATGAGCTCGATCTATACGTACCGTAAAAGTGTTCCCACAAAAAATATTTTGACTAAAACGGCCACATACTCTGAAAAAATAGAACAGAGCTTGACATAAATGAATAATTCAGAAAAAAAACGTGTCAAATTTAGTTATAGCCATAAATATTTGGTGGCCAGACGATGAACAATTCGAAAATCAGGATTCACGCGGAAGTCCTTCAGGGCTGAAAATCATCGACCCTACTCTTAGCTGCAGTTACCCTACTCTGGGTTACCTTATTTCACGACTAACAAAGAAAACTGATTCGTCGTAGACTCAGCTTAGTTTTTCCTCTTTCTGAACTGAGGTCAAATCCCCTCCGTTAATCAAAATATACCGATGCTTTTCAGTGAATAATTTTGAAGCCTGTCACAGAACCAAAAAAATTATGTGAATCGAAGCCGGAGATTGGACGGTACGACGACCCTTCAATAAGCGTCAAATATGCTTTGTTACAACATCATTGATTTGCTGAAAGTCACCTGATCGGAGCACGACCTGGGTCACAGAACCATTGTTGTCCGTATTATCAACAGGAATTTGCGAGAGAACCACACCCACATTTTCAACCATTTTCCACGCGGAAGTTGCCAATAAATGTCGAAAATCTCGTGCATTTCATGTATTCGGATAAAATAAATCTAGCGATTGCTAAAAATGGTTATTATTATATTCCCCGATGCTCTTGGAATTTTTATTTTTTTTGATTTCAAGGTAAGAAATTGCTAGTTGAAGTTGTATCGACTTCAAGGCGACTGTTTCACCGCGAACAACGAAGCTCTGTTGTAGTTTCGCGATGTAAATAGAAATATATATATAATAATACTTGTTTAATTATTTGGGTTTTCAGCCCACAAATTACGGGACATGATCCCCATGGTCAATGTTTTGTCTCGGCTGATTGTGATGAATGCCGGACGTCGGGACCTACGCCCGTCCTAAACTCAGTATGGAGAAACCAACGGGGATCGATTTCCCGAACAAATTATTGGGGCACGGTCGACAGACATTCCAAACAATGGAAATTATCAACGAAAGAGGAGATTTTTCTAGATATACTGTCATGAAAAACATGTAAAATTAACAAATACACAAAGAGGTGTAATATTAGGTTTTATTTTAGGCTTAGATTAAATATTTTCTTTCACTCAGCCCATGCATGGAACTGCCATTTAGCTTTATGGTCCTTCAGCTTGTCTTCGCCTTGAGGAAAACAACAATAATTATACAAACCGTAAACACATTGCGAAGACTCAACAATCGGGAAAGAAAACCATGTCGTACTTGTGTTGAAATACATTTTGTATTTCACGTCAGAATATTGTTGAAAATAAAATATTCAATCCAAGCCAAATCGAAGTCAAAGGGTCAGATGTCGTGCATATAATTATAGATAGTTAAAACGAAAAGTATCTGAACTTTTGTCGGCTGTTCAACATTTGTAAAAAACAGTAAGACAATTATAAGACAATGTAAACCTCGGAAATTTTCTGCGAGCGAGGGGCGGTGACATTCGGGGTTTACGCGATCGAAAATAAAGCGGAAATTGTCCAGTCGAATTCAACAAGCGGTCACAAAAACGTGCGAAAAAAGGCGAAGTCATTGCTTTTGTTCGCACCAGGTTACTAAAAAAGAAACCGTGTTCGCACGCTTGCTACGACCATGGAAGGTAAAAAGCTACGACGTACCACACGGCTATCAATTTTACAGTGAACAGTAATCAAAACAAACTTGAAAATATCTTGTGCACACGGCTTAAACCATTTTCTTTATTTGGAATAACTCCGCCTCCACACCATATTAGTAATATGCAAATCACTACGTCACTTTCGCGGGAAGTCATCACGTTGTCGGTTGACACACGGTAGGGCCGTTCTGAGATTTCAAAACATATTTCATCCTGTCTTTAACGCGTATAACATTTAGCCCAATCTGATTAAAATCTGATGTAGTGTACGGGCTTTAATTATTTTGGCTATAAACTTATTTTAATTTTATTTTTTATTACTTTTGTTATTAATGCCTTTTAATTTTATTATTTTACTTTGATTTTGTGATTTTTTTTTAATTCTGCCCTACCTACATCTGAGCCGATGCCTATGTAACGAGATTTCAACGAGACCCACTATCGACGATTTTAGTCAACGAATCACAGACCTCCTTCTATAGCGCACATGATGACGTCACCGGGCGGAGTCGGGTGGCAAACACTCAAATAAAATGGCGGATTATACCGACGTTAGCGACCGAGAATAACACGGCTTTACGGTAAGTTTATCATTGTCAAATGCAACGAAAGTCATTTTTATGTTAATATTGTGGCTCGAATGGTTCGACTTTAGATCGTTATTTTGCATAGTTATTCTGGGAGTGACGATTTTGTTTCCACCGTTTCGACCGAACACCAGTGTCTTTTTCCAGTCGCCTGCCCTGGAGACGGGTGATGTTTTGTTGAAGATCGGGCCAACATCGTCTACGGTATTGAAGCCGTAGCTGTAAATATTCATCAAATTGTATCAACATTTTGTACATTATACAATAACTCTTTATTAAAGTAATTGAGCTGATTTGGACTGGAATAAAATATTTTTTATTTGGAACACATCGCAATTGATCAGGAAATATTTGTTTGCTCCAATTTTCTGCGTCGATGCCGTGGGCCGGTGACCGTTATACAATTTAAAATCAGTTTGCATTATTTACTATAGCTGTTTACAGTGTTCTAATCATTACAATTTACTTATTTTTTTGCTTCCATTCTAGATAATTATGCTCAGTGATGTAAAATTGAAGCGATGACTGAATGAACGAACCTTGGCTGGCGAAGATGTATCTGGAAGTGTACACATTTGTTGGAAGTGAAAAAAATATTCAATGTAATGACAAAAAATGTAAAATGCTGAGGAATTTCTTTTGCAAATAAAAATATACTAGCAATTTTCTATTAATGGTTTATTCAAGCTGGCAAAATATAATGTACAGAAAGATTGCCCGTAGAGTATCGCTACACTGAAAAGTAAGCAACCGACAGCCTGTATAAAAGGGGGGCTGTGATTGGCTGTTACTTACGCGAGATTTGAACGGGACTTACATAGGCGTCGGATCAGATGTAGGTAGGGCGGAATTAAAAAAAATCACAAAATCAAAATCAAAGTAAAATAATAAAATAAATAAAATAAAAGGGCATTAATAACAAAAGTAATAAAAAATAAAATTAAAATAAGTTTATAGCCAAAATAATTAAAGCCCGTACACTACATCAGATTTTAATCAGATTGCCACTTCAATGTAATTATATGTTAACAGAATAAAAACTTACAATAAATTTCTGTAATATTTTTTCTTGGCTTTGCCATTGAAAGGTGCCTGAACACGGGGTTAATGCAGTTACATTGGGAGGGGGCTCCCTTTTACAAAATATGGTTGCAAACCATAAAATACGGCCATCTGTGGTGGCTATGCATTGCATGAACATTCAGATAACAGGCCACAAACTACATGTAAAGGTTGATCAATGATAAGAATATGCTGGGACCTGGTTTATATAATCCATTTTTCAGAGGAGTTTTCACCAAGTATACTTGCATGCTTAGGTTTTTCTAAATTCGTAAATTATGTTACATGTAATAAATCTGTCTGATAAATACTTGGTTGTTTTATGTAATGTACTCATGCGAACGAAATGCACGGGAACGAAATAGTAGCGCCCCCCCGGGGGGGGGGCCGACGTCTTGAAATCGGATATGGGCCAGTGTTTCACGCAAGGCAAGGGTTGACTTTTTCGTACGACTTCGGTAAAAAATAAAAGTATCATCTAAAATCTAGGTAGTTTTTATAGATGATAACAGTGAGTCCGGTTACAATTAACTTTTGAAGAGATTCCTCTACGAGTATAAGACCCGAGGTTACTGCGACGCTAAAACTGTTTTGCGGGATTTGATTTTTAATAGCACAGGAAATGCTACATGCCGGCATACATCACTGGGTCACATTTTACAATTATTCTATTCACACCAATTAAAAAACAGGACAGCTCCCTTCATTAATGTGCAAAATATGCAAAGAAGGAGGGTTGTCAGTAATTCTTTAGTTTAGTTGTCATTCACTAATTATGGACGAGATAGTAAGCACGCGAAAATTTCCAAGAAAAAGAAAGCGAGGAAGAAAGAAGAAAAACGTCAAAAGAATGATCACTCCTGTCAAAAAGATGTAGAAAGAGACGATGCTGGGTTGTACAGAACGGATTTCCTCGTCGAAACCAGTGTCAGCCATGAAGTGGACGAAGAAAGTTTTACCGTGACACTGAGAGTCCGATGAATCAGACTTCGATATAGTGGGTGATACTCCTGTTCAAAACGTTCGAGAGATGTCTGCAGGAAAATATTGTTACCTTCCGACGTAGAAGAAGAAAGTGAGAGTGAATGTCACGGCCGATCGTTTGAAGACGGCGAGATTCGACTCGTTGACATGTCACTGTTGAATGGCGCCCTAGAAAAAGAGATTTGTCAATTTTGCAAAGTAGACAATATCTCAATAGTGGAGCGCAGGCGTCACGGTCTAGGCAGTCAGTTTGAATTTCTTTGCACGCAAGGAGGTTGTATTCGATCGAAACTGAGCCAGCCTAGCTTCCCGTCATCCCGAAAAAAGGGAGCAGTTTTCGAAATAAATAGAAAAGCTGCCATTGGAATGCGAGCGATTGGAAAGGGACGGCACGCTCTGGTGAAACTGTCAAGCTATTAGGGGTTACCTCAACCAGTAACGGGTCCGCCCTTTCGCCAGTATGTACGAGCTGCCTCCAGGAGACTCCAAAACTCGCGGCATGCTTGAACTAATAAGTTTACAAACACAACGGCCCAAAAATAAATACACTGTATTTGCATACACTTCAACTGCCAAGTGTAGTGTCTGTATTGTTTGTTATTCGCAAACAGAACCGCCCACTTTGCATAATCCAAGCTTTAATGAATGACGTCACCGTTCGTTATCAGCACAGACCGTCACAAAACTTCATAGCGTGAAAGAAAACGGCCAAAAAACAAAGTTTTTCACAGATATAAATGTCGGTTCATGATTTTTCTCGAAAATAACTTTCAAAGCATTTCATTTACAATTAGCCCATGTAAATTTTGCTGCTAAAACGGGAGTTAACGTTGATTGAAGTTTGAAATCATAAAAGTGCCGATTTCTCGGTGTTCGGTTTCTGGCAATTACCGTTGACCTAATTTTAAATGGCGTTTTGCAAAATCATATTGCGTGTTTTCACAAACCTCGCGCAAACCACCGGTATACTCTAACTTTAACACCAAAAAACGTGCTTGAAATTTGTGACTTTCGGAAAGAAAAAAAAAACTTAATGCAAAAAATAGAAATACGGATTTAAACTTCATGACCTTTGCTTCAAAACAGTGTAAAGTTTTTGATTGCACGAATGACTGTAGAGATGACAATTAAAATTTCATTCACGTTAGTTAAATTATTAGCCCGTTGATTTTTAGAATCACGTGACGCTAAAACAAACACAATGTTCATAAAATATTAATAATAGGAAAATACAAGTCAAGAGCTTTCCAAACATATATAGATTGTATGGTTTCTTGTAAAATTTATTCCGATTATAGGTGTTTACATTTTTCATGCAAAAAAACTATCCTGCTACCTTAACTGGGACCTCTTGTTACGTGTTTTCGGTGCTTGTTCTAAATGTAATATTTTATTTTAATGAGACAGTTACGTGAAAAGGGCTTAGGTAACTTCTTTCGACAGAGCAGAGAAACGAGTAATATGTTAATGATTAATTCCAAAAATAACGATACCAAAACCACGTCGGTCCACAGGCAGTCGGTCTGGGATAATTTGACATTAAATTTTCAAAATTAAGTCACGATCAGTAAATGAGCTCGATCTATACGTACCGTAAAAGTGTTCCCACAAAAAATATTTTGACTAAAACGGCCACATACTCTGAAAAAATAGAACAGAGCTTGACATAAATGAATAATTCAGAAAAAAAAACGTGTCAAATTTAGTTATAGCCATAAATATTTGGTGGCCAGACGATGAACAATTCGAAAATCAGGATTCACGCGGAAGTCCTTCAGGGCTGAAAATCATCGACCCTACTCTTAGCTGCAGTTACCCTACTCTGGGTTACCTTATTTCACGACTAACAAAGAAAACTGATTCGTCGTAGACTCAGCTTAGTTTTTCCTCTTTCTGAACTGAGGTCAAATCCCCTCCGTTAATCAAAATATACCGATGCTTTTCAGTGAATAATTTTGAAGCCTGTCACAGAACCAAAAAAATTATGTGAATCGAAGCCGGAGATTGGACGGTACGACGACCCTTCAATAAGCGTCAAATATGCTTTGTTACAACATCATTGATTTGCTGAAAGTCACCTGATCGGAGCACGACCTGGGTCACAGAACCATTGTTGTCCGTATTATCAACAGGAATTTGCGAGAGAACCACACCCACATTTTCAACCATTTTCCACGCGGAAGTTGCCAATAAATGTCGAAAATCTCGTGCATTTCATGTATTCGGATAAAATAAATCTAGCGATTGCTAAAAATGGTTATTATTATATTCCCCGATGCTCTTGGAATTTTTATTTTTTTTGATTTCAAGGTAAGAAATTGCTAGTTGAAGTTGTATCGACTTCAAGGCGACTGTTTCACCGCGAACAACGAAGCTCTGTTGTAGTTTCGCGATGTAAATAGAAATATATATATAATAATACTTGTTTAATTATTTGGGTTTTCAGCCCACAAATTACGGGACATGATCCCCATGGTCAATGTTTTGTCTCGGCTGATTGTGATGAATGCCGGACGTCGGGACCTACGCCCGTCCTAAACTCAGTATGGAGAAACCAACGGGGATCGATTTCCCGAACAAATTATTGGGGCACGGTCGACAGACATTCCAAACAATGGAAATTATCAACGAAAGAGGAGATTTTTCTAGATATACTGTCATGAAAAACATGTAAAATTAACAAATACACAAAGAGGTGTAATATTAGGTTTTATTTTAGGCTTAGATTAAATATTTTCTTTCACTCAGCCCATGCATGGAACTGCCATTTAGCTTTATGGTCCTTCAGCTTGTCTTCGCCTTGAGGAAAACAACAATAATTATACAAACCGTAAACACATTGCGAAGACTCAACAATCGGGAAAGAAAACCATGTCGTACTTGTGTTGAAATACATTTTGTATTTCACGTCAGAATATTGTTGAAAATAAAATATTCAATCCAAGCCAAATCGAAGTCAAAGGGTCAGATGTCGTGCATATAATTATAGATAGTTAAAACGAAAAGTATCTGAACTTTTGTCGGCTGTTCAACATTTGTAAAAAACAGTAAGACAATTATAAGACAATGTAAACCTCGGAAATTTTCTGCGAGCGAGGGGCGGTGACATTCGGGGTTTACGCGATCGAAAATAAAGCGGAAATTGTCCAGTCGAATTCAACAAGCGGTCACAAAAACGTGCGAAAAAAGGCGAAGTCATTGCTTTTGTTCGCACCAGGTTACTAAAAAAGAAACCGTGTTCGCACGCTTGCTACGACCATGGAAGGTAAAAAGCTACGACGTACCACACGGCTATCAATTTTACAGTGAACAGTAATCAAAACAAACTTGAAAATATCTTGTGCACACGGCTTAAACCATTTTCTTTATTTGGAATAACTCCGCCTCCACACCATATTAGTAATATGCAAATCACTACGTCACTTTCGCGGGAAGTCATCACGTTGTCGGTTGACACACGGTAGGGCCGTTCTGAGATTTCAAAACATATTTCATCCTGTCTTTAACGCGTATAACATTTAGCCCAATCTGATTAAAATCTGATGTAGTGTACGGGCTTTAATTATTTTGGCTATAAACTTATTTTAATTTTATTTTTTATTACTTTTGTTATTAATGCCTTTTAATTTTATTATTTTACTTTGATTTTGTGATTTTTTTTTAATTCTGCCCTACCTACATCTGAGCCGATGCCTATGTAACGAGATTTCAACGAGACCCACTATCGACGATTTTAGTCAACGAATCACAGACCTCCTTCTATAGCGCACATGATGACGTCACCGGGCGGAGTCGGGTGGCAAACACTCAAATAAAATGGCGGATTATACCGACGTTAGCGACCGAGAATAACACGGCTTTACGGTAAGTTTATCATTGTCAAATGCAACGAAAGTCATTTTTATGTTAATATTGTGGCTCGAATGGTTCGACTTTAGATCGTTATTTTGCATAGTTATTCTGGGAGTGACGATTTTGTTTCCACCGTTTCGACCGAACACCAGTGTCTTTTTCCAGTCGCCTGCCCTGGAGACGGGTGATGTTTTGTTGAAGATCGGGCCAACATCGTCTACGGTATTGAAGCCGTAGCTGTAAATATTCATCAAATTGTATCAACATTTTGTACATTATACAATAACTCTTTATTAAAGTAATTGAGCTGATTTGGACTGGAATAAAATATTTTTTATTTGGAACACATCGCAATTGATCAGGAAATATTTGTTTGCTCCAATTTTCTGCGTCGATGCCGTGGGCCGGTGACCGTTATACAATTTAAAATCAGTTTGCATTATTTACTATAGCTGTTTACAGTGTTCTAATCATTACAATTTACTTATTTTTTTGCTTCCATTCTAGATAATTATGCTCAGTGATGTAAAATTGAAGCGATGACTGAATGAACGAACCTTGGCTGGCGAAGATGTATCTGGAAGTGTACACATTTGTTGGAAGTGAAAAAAATATTCAATGTAATGACAAAAAATGTAAAATGCTGAGGAATTTCTTTTGCAAATAAAAATATACTAGCAATTTTCTATTAATGGTTTATTCAAGCTGGCAAAATATAATGTACAGAAAGATTGCCCGTAGAGTATCGCTACACTGAAAAGTAAGCAACCGACAGCCTGTATAAAAGGGGGGCTGTGATTGGCTGTTACTTACGCGAGATTTGAACGGGACTTACATAGGCGTCGGATCAGATGTAGGTAGGGCGGAATTAAAAAAAATCACAAAATCAAAATCAAAGTAAAATAATAAAATAAATAAAATAAAAGGGCATTAATAACAAAAGTAATAAAAAATAAAATTAAAATAAGTTTATAGCCAAAATAATTAAAGCCCGTACACTACATCAGATTTTAATCAGATTGCATTTAGCCCCGACATTAGAAGGCATTATTTAGTAGCTGGTCGCTAGGCAGACATGTTTCAATAATTATAACTCCATATTTTTCAAATTTTTTAGGCCTAGTTTGAGATTCATTGACCCTGGACGTTTTTTGCGTTTATCTTGAAATTGATTTCTACGTAGTTCTACAGATTCAGTACGCAATTTCTAACAAACGAAAGGTCAGATCGTCGCCATTTTTGGTCAACTTTACCGCTATATAGAGTACTGGAGGAATGTTCCTGGATTTTTTTCTGTCTGCCTTCGTTTTGATTTTTTGCTTATTTTTGTATAGAGACATGTTGTTTTTACCCAGGTATTAACGTCCAAACATTTGAAATAAGGCTACATAATAACAAATTATAGTTGCACAAAAACTAAGAACATTGTACATGAAGCACCACTCTATAATATTTACATAAAAAAATATATTCAGTCGTGCTGCAAATTAATTATTAATTGCGTCATTAACCGTTTTACTCCATTTTCGCGTATTCTTGTGATCACGTGACTTTGTATTTGCATAATTTAAAAAAATGCCATATTTCCAAAGTTTGAAACAAGACCTTTATTATGGTATATAACATGTATGGGTAAATGTATGTTTCAGTCTGTAAATTGAGGCCAAAAAATTGAACCAGCGAACGTATGCTAACCCCTTAAAACTCTGTTTTTGGTGCTGCGATATTGTGAAACAAGTGATACAGGCTTCAATCATCATTTTGTTACACTTATATGAACTGCTCTGCGATCTCTTGCTATCAGTGGTACCCTCCGGAGTAACAGCGTTCATCTGCAAACATGACTCCTGTATCTCTTTGTTGTGTTGCAAGAAGCCATTGACAGTCAATTTTCACATCCTGGAACTGTAAGTTATTACCAATGCACACTTCCATAGACAATCACCTATTTTAGTGAATTTATTTGCTGTATTAGTCTATGTTTTGTTTTTATCATTATTTTGAGAAGTATTAAAGCCAGAAGCTTTGACTTGATATTTTGGTGTAGGTGTATTTCATTTCCTGTCTTGCCTACCACATTCTAGCAGTGAAAGAACCCCTGTTCAGCGTGAGTTCAGTGGATGTCCCTCTCGACATCAACAAGCAGGCCTTACATTGTGACATACTGTGATGAGTGAGAAAGATACTGGGAGAGTGACGTGTAAGACATATTGAGGGAGAGAGATATGTGAGAAAGATACTGAGACAGCGATGTGTGAGAAATGTAGTGAGACAGTCCTATATAAGTAAGATACTGAGACAGTGATGTGTGAATGAGAAAGATACTTGGACAGTTGTAAGTGAGAAAGATATTGAGACAATTGTATGTGATAAATATACTGAGACAGTGATGTGTCAGTAATATACTGAGACAGTGATGTTTAATAAAGATTGAGGGATAGAGATATGTCAGAAAGATATTGGAACAATGGTATGAGAAAAGACATTGATATAGTTATGTGTAAATAAGACACGGATAGAGTGGAAAGTGATAATGTAATTGTGACAGTGGCAGGTGAGTAATATACAGTGATGTGTAAGTATGATATTGAAAGAGTGGTGTAAAACAAAGATACCAGGAAAGTGGTAAGTAAAAAAGATACTGAGAGAGAGGAAAATATTTATACAGAGATGTGTGAAGTATACTGAGACAGTTATATGTGAGAAATATATGGAGACAGAGGTAATAGGGAAATATAATGAGGCAATGATATTTGTTGCATGAGAAAGATACTAAGAAAGAGGTAATTGAGAAAGATAATGAGACTGATGGGTGAGAAAGGTTGAGACAGTAATATTTGAGAAAGTAATGTGTGAGAAAGATGTTGCGATAGCGATGTGTGAGAAATATACTAAAACAGTGATGTTTGATTAAGATACCAAGACAGTGGTAAGTCAGAAATACATTGACAGCGAAGTATGAAAAAGATACTCAGACTAATGGGTAAGAATGATTGGGACAGTGTGGGAAGGATATGTGGTACGTGAGAGATATACTGTGACAGTGATGTGTCAGAATGATACTGATACAGAGAAGAGTGAGAATCTTGCTGCGATTGATGGTTGAGAAAATAATTTGCGAGAAAGACAGTGAGACAGGGGTGTTTGAAAAATATACTGAGACAGTGATGTATGAGAAAGACATGGAGGCTGAAGGGTGATAAGATATTGAGGCAGTCATGTATGAGAAATATACACAGACAGTGGTGGGTGTGTAACATGTGAGTATACGAAACTGATACCACAAACTGTAATGAATTATGCTGAACATCTGTAATTTAATTTACTTCCTTTTTAATTTGTAAGTATTCAAATAGTTGTACGATTCAACAGCAATTCAATTGACTTTCTTTTAATCGGTTGGAATTTCTACAGTTCTATGTCGTTTAAAGTCGCATTCGTTTCATTGTGAAAACTAGTGTGACAGATAACGCAAATTATAATTCAAAATTCTGAACGTCTACAATTCAAACGACTTCTTTTAATTTTTAGTATTTCAATTGTTTCAATACGTTTCACGAGCGTTAAACAGAAGCATCAAATCGAACATGGCGTGTGGCGCAACGGATAACTCGTCTGACTACGGATCAGAAGATTCTAGGTTCTGATCCCGGCACGCTCGACATTATGGTAAATTTCTTAGTTTTCAAATGATATATGTCTGTTTATGTTACAACATCACAACATCAATATAACGACATAGCAACTGCTATGTGAACATCTGACGGTAATTTCTACAATTCCAAAATCTGTTTCATGTCTCAAGCCTGTCATTAGTGAACACCAGTGTGACTGACGATCGTTTGTGGTCAAACAGATAATGCCAATTATAAATCAAAATTCTGAACATCTAAAATTCAATTGACTTCTTTTTTAATTGGTAAGTATTCAAATAGTTGTACGTTTCACAAGCGCAAATTGGAAACATCAAATGCAAACACGGCGTATGTCGCAGCGGATATCGTGTCTGACTACGGGTCAGAAGATTCCTGATTCGAATCCTTGCACGCTCGATATTATGGTTCATTTTTTAGCTTGTACTGCGGGGTAGATATTAAATCATCCTGATTGTTTTATTTGGGACTATTGGAACTTGAACACCTTTACAATGTGGATATTGTTAATGAACTGGGGTATAGGGAAATTCTTACTCAATTTGTGAGGGCAGAGCGTTAAAAGTCGAAGCATGAGAAGAGAGAAAAAACGTGAGGAGAGGGATGAGAGAGCAGCCAAACGTTAGGAGAGCTAGAAAGAGAAAGTAAGACAGCATGAAGTGTATATGCATATGGAAGCAGGTGGTCGCATAAAGGCGCAGTACGGTTGGCTCAGTCCATTGTTAGTTCCAACAGTCCAAATCTACCATTGTTTGATGACACGAGAGACGAGATGGATGCATTTATTTTTGAGATTTGAATGATTTGCTGCATCTCCGAAATGCGTTGAAGCGCTATGATATAAATGAAGGAGGTTATAGAAAGAGATTTCGAACTAGTAGGGCAGAAGGTGGAGAAGCATTTTGCTATTTGCAGCTAAATTAGGTAGTTATTTTGACCAATGGGCAGAGCTGTCTGACGTTGATAATAGTTTTGAATGAGCTAAGATCGGTTGAGGAGTACCTTTGGTAACGAGTAGTCTACGTTCATAGGTAAAAGGTCACCCAAGTCAGTTAAAAAAATGGCTGACTTAGCTGAGATGCACGTAGACAGAAGGGTGGTAAAAGTCTGAAATCTAGTGAGTGGTATGCCTGTTGTTCAAGGCTTTATTGGCAGTACTGAGGAAAAGTACTGGGTACGTAGAGATTTGTTAGAGGTTAGTCAATTGACTGGGGAGAGTTGTACCTGTGTGATGATCGATTGTACATTTTGTGAAGCCCAGTAGCTAGACTATAGATACACTCTTCTATGTTAGTGAGGTCGAGGACCCTAGTGTTTTTGATGATCAAGGGATTGAAGTATAGAGAGTTTGATAGATGATGTATGTGTTCCTAATTAGTTGTACCATTGTGTTACCGTGTTACTTGCTCATGAGTAAATTATGGCAGGTAATATGAGTGCTAGGAAGACTACAGATAGAATAGTAACTCAGTTTGATTGGCCTTGGATGCGATATTTGTCAGAAAACTACTTCTAGGAATCGAGTTAGCAAGGTACCATTAGGCAATATGCCCTTGATTGAAATTCCATTTCAAGTGATAGTTATGGATCTGATTATCCGATCAGTCCAGGGACTGGAAGATGTCATAGGTACATTCTGACTGTTGTAGACTATGCTTCACAGATTTTTGCAAACTCAATCGCATTACAGTGTTCCTTACAGAACCAGTTCCATCACCTGAACACCTATTTTTCCGTTTAAAAGAGGGTCGGTACTATTTTATTATTCGCAGCAAAGTGGTTCATAAATTTTTCAAAGATGCCCCACAGGTGGAAAACGGTATGCG
The DNA here is from genome assembly GCF_978046115.1 of Saccoglossus kowalevskii. Taxonomy (NCBI): domain Eukaryota; kingdom Metazoa; phylum Hemichordata; class Enteropneusta; family Harrimaniidae; genus Saccoglossus; species Saccoglossus kowalevskii. Next base: position 1,156,356 of record NC_140646.1, on the reverse strand, counting down.
ATTTGTGGAATAGAACTGCCGACTAATGTTACGTTACAACCTTATGCAGTTAAACTAGAAGACAATGGACATTACATAACACTACTGATTAACAACCAGCACAAGGTTTGTAACAACTGTTTATCAGATTAACATCTGATTTTCAACTGTCCTGGATATGAGTGCAAGAAGTGCCACAAAATGGATCACGTCGAGCGGTTCTGTACACAAGTTCGGTGTATAATAACAAACAAAATGGGACACAGGGCCAATGACTGTGATACAAATGATACATCGAACAATCGCACTGCTGACCCCATCGCCGAGGAAGGTAATAGAGCGGATAATATTGAAGGTGCGAGTGAAAACGAATTTGAGGAAATTATTGAAATTGATCTACACAATGACGACATTGACCGCGGAAATAATTACGAAGACAACGCTGCCATCGATGAAGAAACTCACGGGAAAAATCAAGACGAGGAGGATAGTAAAAATAAACCGACTCAAATCACAGAGGCTCAAACAAATACAACTTCATCACAGTACTTGCAAAATAACGAACCCCACGAAGCTATTTCAGGAAAAAAGCGACACCTTTCTACAAGCGAAGATGACGTTTGGCGTAAGCAAACCCATGAACGAAACCTTGGCAGTATTCCAACCAGGACTGCATTTTGCCCGAAACAAGATGACCTGAAAAGGCGAGCTGAACAAAGTGATCAAGGTAAACATATCAACAACATCTCAAGTGAACAATGACGAACTCTAATTTTCTCAATTTATTCCATGCTATTTTAATGGTTATCTTAGTTTCTCTAAATGCAAATGGGTTGTGTAGTAACGACAAATTTCGAAACAGCATGCATCTGGTTAGAACTTTTAGAATTATTTTTTTACAAGAGATATTCTGAATAGACAGTATAGTTATCATGATTAGCTCCAAGTTGGAACACGATTACCTTGTTTTTTACAATATATGCCCTTCTCCCCGAGGTAGACGAGGCGTATGTTGTCTGGTAAGCATAAAATCAGGTATGCAAGCAACCCGTGTAAATTCAGATGCCGCAGGCCGCATATTACAAATCAAATGCGATATAGATGATACGGTTGTTAATGTTGTTAATGTGTATGCTCCAAATATCGTGAAGGAACGTATTGAGTTTTTCGACAGTTTAGATAAATATGTTTCTGCCGACTCGATAAATAATTTTGTAGGCGATTTTAATTGCAAACTGGCTACTTCAAAATACAGTTCCTCCAACATTCGTTTTTATAATGACCAATCGGTCAAACATCTATTCAGTTTCATGAATTTGCACAAATATGTTGACGTATGGCGAGTGCACCATCCCAAAATTTACTTGGCGTCGTCATGATAGCGTATAACAATGTACTCTTTCAAAGTCGCATTGATTATGGTTTACTGAGCAAGAAATGTCTTCATTATTGACATAATAAAGTGCAGTCGCCAAATGACCAGGAATATGATTTTGAAGCTAGGCAAATTATTGATCAATCAAAAAAATAAAATAAATAATAAAATTTGTTGGTGGGAATGTTTATAGGTTCAAATTCGGGAACACGCAAACAAATTTGCAAAAATCAAAAAGAAAAGATTTTTAACATAAACTTTAATGCACCTTGTAGACAGTTTACATATGAAATATTACATTACACTTTTTATTACTAACAAGTAGAGACCAGAAACAAAAACAGAAAGATTAAACAAAATTTGGAAAAACAAATTCAATTTGAATATAAAAAAGCTTCAAAACACGTGGATTATGATCTAACAAGAGTGACGCGATTAGAAAATTAGCTAGACTTGATTATTAAATCGGAAATTGATGGGACTATTACCAGGAACAAAATACAAATATACGAAGAAGGCGAAAAAAGCTCAATATATTTTTTACATTTGGAAAAATTGCGTCAAAACAGAAAAGCGGGCACGACTCTAAATGCTAGTCCCGATATAGTGAATGAATCAGTCTCATTCTTCTCCAAACTCTATCAAAAGAACCCTGTCAGAAAGCTGACAAATTTTATAAACTGTCTCAAATTAGAGACCTGCGATCAAGCGGTTTGTAACCTGCCTCTAAGCTTTTTAGTATGAAGAATAATACAAGCCCTGACACTGACGGACTCACTGTTGGTTGGTATAGACACTTCTGGATACGCTGGCAGAAGACATCTTGCATATTTATGATATGTCGTTCGCATCTGGTATTTTGCCACCCAGTATGGAAAAGGCTTTAATAACACTTATTTCAAAGCCTGACCCAGACAAACGGATGCTTAAGAACTGGCGGCCTATAAGTTTACTCAACATAGATTATATAGATTTGCGCAAGGTTCTACTCTCAATTATACCGACTGACCAGGCTTCCTGTATACCAGGTCGAGAGTTTGCGGATAACGTATTGTGCATCAATGATAATATCAATTATGCAAACGAAAGAAACGAAGCTGGCATTATACTGAAACTGTACCAACTAAAAGATTTTGACCGGGTGGACCACGTGTAGTCATCAAATACGTTAAAAGCTCTCAACTTTGAACCAAACTTATTGAATTGGATTGAAGTTATGATATGTTATGATATTATAAGTACTTTAGGCATATTCATGGGAAATGATCATAATTTAGCTACCATAAAAACCTGGGAAATGCGCGTTATCAAATGCATTCAAATCCTCAAACAATGGAGTCGCCGGAATTTGACCTTTTGCGGCAGAACGATAGCTGCAAATACCCTCGTAGCTTCAACTCTGTGGTATACGATGTCAGTATGCAGTATACCGGACACCCATCTTGCCTTAGTGAAAAAAAGTATATTTGAATTTTTCTGGAGTAGAAACAAACATCTAATTAAACAAAACGTGATTACAAACTCGGTACGTAACGGTGGCCAAAACCTCGTCGACATCGAGTTTAAAAAACGCATTTCGGTCAAAATGGATTGAGAAGTTGATGGACAAAGATTTAAAAGTACTTAATGTTGTATTTTCTGAATAAATATAAAGCTTCTTTAAAATTAATATAAATAAAGCACAGATGAATAACATTCCGCCATTTTATAGTAAAATACTTGAAGCATGGGGTGAGGTTGCAAATGGCAACCGCTGGACCCCAAATATAAAAAATTATGTAATGTATGAACCGATATTTTGTATTCTTTTCATTGTCCATGCCACTAAATCTCCGTTTTTCGAATTACCTATGAGTTTGCTCCTCCCATGCTATTAACGAGGATGTTAATGCTGCTGATATCACCGACAAGAGCCGACGTGCAGAGGGTGAGAGGAAACACAAAATTATTTTAAATTCACTACCTCACGACTGGCGCCTTTTTGTAGAAGCATGTTTCCTCGAATGTTTTTGATACATTGGATGTGGCGTTGCAATTTGAACAAAGCAAGGCCACACACATCTATGAGCTGTTCACAAGTCAATTAACGAAACTTGTCCGCTCTTGTCGGGAGAAACGCACACCTGATCTATATGAGCCTGTCTGTAAATAAATACTGGGAGAGTAAATTTACAGATTTGGACTTTACAAGTATTTGAAAAAATATTTAGGGAGGAATAAAAGAAGAATATATAAGTGATGTAGAATATCTCATAGTTCACAACAGTGTGATAACTAATATTACTTTACACAAGGCAGTCAAAATAGAAACCCCCTTAATCGCAAGTTTCTTTAAAAAAAATAATTCTATGTAATTTCACATGCATATACTTGAAATAGCAAAGTAAATCACGTTACTGTGACTTTTTAACAAGACAGGCCAGTGGGTCTCGTCTTTTCAAGAAAACAATTCAAAATTCTGAACATTTAGAATTCAACTGACTTCCTTTTATTCGTGTGTGTTTCAATACGTGTCACGAGCGTTAGGCAAATGTGTCAAATGCGAACAGGGCGTGTGGCGCAACGGATAACGCGTCTGACTACGGATCAGAAGATTCCAGGTTCAAATCCTGGCATGCTAGGTATTATGGCACATGTATTAGTTTTCAAGTTATATATGTATGTTTTCATTACAACATCAACTTTACGACAGAGCAACTGCACCTACACTAAATACGTGTCATATTAATCCCAAAATATGTTTCATGTCTCACGCATGTTATTGGTGAACACCGGTGGGACCAAAGTGTGTATGAACATCTGAAGGTCAAATGAATCGGCTGGACCAAAATTTGTCTGTCTCAAGCCTGTCATCGATGAACGCTATTGTGACCGACGAGCGTTACGGCCAAACAGACAATGCAAACTATAATTCAAAATTCTGAACATCCAGAATTCAATTGACTTCCTTTTAATTGCGAAGTATTTCAATTGTTTCAATACGTTTCACGGGCGATAGGCAACACATCGAATGCGAACAGGGCTCGTGCTGCAACGGATAACAAGTCTGACTACGGATCAGAAGATTCCAGGTTCGAATCCTGGCACGCTCGGGTTTATGGCACATGCTTTAGTTTGCATTTTATAGATGACTGTTTTCATTACAACATCAACTTCACGACAGAGCAACTGCATCTCCAATAAACATGTGTCATATGAATTCCAGAATCTGTTTCATGCATCACGCGTGTCATTGGTGAATACCGGTGGGTCCGATGAGCGTATGAACATCTGCAGGTCAAATGAATCGGCTGGACCAAAATTGTCCATGTCTCAAGCCTGTCATCGATCAGAAGATTCCAGGTTTGAATCCTGACACGGTCGGTAATATGGCACATGTTTTAGTTAGCAAACTATAATTCAAAATTCTGAACATCCAGAATTCAATTGACTTAACTTTTAATTCCTAAGTATTTTAATTGTTTCAATACGTTTCACAAGCGTTAGGCAAAGCATCAAATACGAACAGGGGTTGTGCTGCAACGGATAACGAGTCTGACTACGGATCAGAAAATCCCATTTCGAATCTTGGCATGCTCGGGTTTATGGCCTTTTTTTAGTTGTCAATTTATATATATATATATGTTATCATTACAACATCAACTTCACGAAAGAGCAACTGACACATCACATGAATTCCAAAGCCTGTTTTGTGTCTTACGCGTGTCATTGGTGAACACCGGTGGGTCTGATGAGCGTCTGAATATCAGCAGGTTTCTGCCGTTCCAAAATGTGCATGTCTCAAAACTGTCATCGATGAACGCTATTGTGACCGACGAGCGTTACGGCCAAACAGTCAACGTATACTATAATTCAAAATTCTGAATATCCAGAATTCAATTGACTTAACTTTTAATTCCGATGTATTTCAATTGTTTCAATACGTGTCACGAGTGTTAGGCAAACGCATCAAAGGCGAACAGGGCGTTTGGCGTAACGGATAACGCGTCTGACTACGGATCAGAAGATTTCTGGTTCAAATCCTGGCACGCTCGGTATTATGGAACAAGTATGAGTTTTAATTTTATAAATGTCTGTTTTCATAACAAGATCAACTTCACGACAGAGCAACTGCACTTGCAATAAACATGTGTCATATGAATCCCAAGATCTGATTCATTTTCTCACACATGTCATTGGTGAACACTGGTGGGACCGATGAGCATATGCATGAGCTAATGCATCAAAGGCGAACAGGGTGTGTATTTCAATTGATTCAATATGTCACTGGCACGGGCCGGAAACAATTTGGCAATGTTTGGTCTAGCTATCTTTACCACATTACAGTTCATATACAAGACGTATGGTAGTATATATTTTATTATATTCGTCACCATCGGAAATATGTCTTACAATAATCGCTTACAGCGTCAAGTGAGAATAATTATAATTATATTAATTATGCATAGATTATAAATTTAAAGAAAGCATACAGTACTGTTAATATTTAAATCAGTTTGTACGTAAACAAAATAAACTTTAAATAATGTATAAATGTCCCAACTATGTTGATTTCAAGAATGACAGTGGCTGAGCACGGGTTGAGGATACGATGACAGTCGAACTTGGCTAGTTCCGGTACATGATATCACAGGCTACAGTCCATCAATATCGTCAGATTCCGGTAGATGATGTCTAGTTCGAATAAGCTCAAGTTTGGTAGTACGGTCGGTTCTAAGCTTCGCCATACAAGAGCATAGGTCCAATAAGTGGCACTATTCAATAAAGTATACAATGATGAGAAAGATACAATATGGCTACATACTATTCTCAGTACTTCATACAATTTTGTCATAGATGTACGTACATTATCCTGTGTAAAGTATAAACAGCTTGTGCTTCATTTAGATGCTATAGTTATACATAAATTACAATAAAATTAATGTAAAAGTTACAAGAATGTTGTACTCACAATTGTCAATGATACTCTGTACAGACGAGCCCCCGGAGCACAGCTTGCTGAGTTTGTACAATTTTTCCTCCTGTAAACGCTGTCTCCCAACAACACCGGGTTCATTTATGACACCCTACACGGTTTCCGCCAGAAATAAAGGAATATATGTTCCCACAATAACCTGGCCCCAGCTTATACCTGGACTTGCATGTCTCAGGTGCCCCGTGATAAACGTGTTGGCTCGTCTCTCAGTTTGCACACGGACGACTGAAAGCCCGTCCTGCTAGTGCGGCGTCCTGAGTCAGAGTGACGTGTCCTCCGACCACACCACGCAAACACAACAAAGGGATTTTGAATAAATTAAATATAAGATACACCTGTTTCTTCATTCACACCATGCACCTGTATACCAATCTAATTTCAAGACTGATTCTCGCGTGACACAATACGTGTCACGAGTGTTCGGCAAACGCATCAACGGCGAACAGGGCGTGTGGTGCAACGGATAACGCGTCTGACTACGGATCAGAAGATTCCAGGTTCAATTCCTGGCACGCTCGGTATTATGGCAAATGTATTAGTTTTCAAGTTACATATGTATGTTTTCATCACAACATCAACTTTACGACAGAGCAACTCACCTGCGATAAACATGTGTCACATGAATCCCAAAATCTGTTTCATTTTCTCACACGTGTCATTGGTAAACACCGGTGGGACCGATGAGCATGTGAGCATCCGCCGGTCAACTGAATCGACTGGAGTTTCTGCTGTTCCAATATTTCCATGTCTCAACACTGTCATCGATGAACGTTATTGTCACCGACGAGCGTTACGGCTAAACAGTCAACGCATACTATAATTCAAAATCCTGAATATCCAGAATTCAATTGACTTAACTTTTAATTCCTATGTATTTCGATTGTTTCAATACGTGTCACGAGTGTTAGGGAAACGCATCAAAGGCAAACAGCGCGTGTGGCGCAATGGATAACGCGTCTGATTACAGATCAGAAGATTCCTGGTTCGAATCCTGGCACGCTTGGTATTATGGCAAATGTATTAGTTTTCAAGTTATATATGTATGTTTTCATCACAACATCAACTTTACGACAGAGCAACGCACATGCCATAAACATGTGTCATATGAATCCCAAAATCTGTTTCATTTTCTCACACGTGTCATTGGTGAACACCGGTGGGACCGATGAGCATGTGAACATCTACAGTTCAAACGAATCGGCTGGAGTTTCTGCCGTTCCAAAATTTGCATGTCTCAAAACTGTCACCCATGAACGCTATTGTGACCGACGAGCGTTACGGCCAAACAGTCAAAGCATACTATAAATCAAAATTCGGAATGTCCAGAATTCAATTGACTTAACTTTTAATTCCTATGTATTTCGATTGTTTCAATACGTGTCACGAGTGTTAGGCAAATGCATCAAAGGCGAACAGGGTGTGTGGCGCTACGGATAACGCGTCTGACTACGGATCAGAAGATTCCAGTTTCAAATCCTGGCACGCTCGATATTGTGGCAAATGTATTAGTTTTCAAATTATATATGTATGTTTTCATCACAACATCAACTTTACGACAGAGCAACTCACATGTTATAAACATGTGTCATATGAATCCCAAAATTTGTTTCATTTTCTCATACCTGCCATTGGAGAGCACCGGTGGGACCTCTGAGCATGTGAGCATCTGCAGGTCAAATGAATCGGCTGGAGTGTCTGCCGTTCAAAAATGTGCATGTCTCAAAACTGTCATCCATGAACGCTATTGTGACCGAAGAGCGTTACGGCCAAACAGTCAACGCATACTATAATTCAAAACTCTGAATATCCAGAATTCAATTGACTTAACTTTTAATTCCTATGTATTTCGATTGTTTCAATACGTGTCACGAGTGTTAGGCAATCGCATCAAAGGGGAACAGGGCGCGTGGCGCAACGGATAACGCGTCTGATGAGCATGTGAGCATCTGCAGGTCAAATGAATCGGCTGGAGTTTCTGCTATTCCAAAATTTGCATGTCTCAAAACTGTCATCAATGAACGCTATTGTGACCGTCGAGCATTACGGCCCAACAGTCAACGAATACTGTAATTCAAAATTCCGAATATCCAGAATTCAATTGACTTAACTTTTAATTCCTATGTATTTCGATTGTTTCAATACGTGTCACGAGTGTTTGGCAAACGTAACAAAGGCGAACACGGCTTGTGGCGCAACGGATAACGCGTCTGACTACGGATCAGAAGATTCCATGTCCGAATCCTGGCACGCTCAGTTTTATGGCACATGTATTAGTTTTCAAGTTATATATGTATGTTTTCATCACACCATCAACTTTACGATAGCGCAACTCACCTTCGATAAACATGTGTCGTATGAATCCCAAAATCTGTTTCATTTTCTCACACGTGTCATTGGTGAACACCAATTGGACCGATGAGCATGTGAGCATCTGCAGGTCAAATGAATCGGCTGGAGATTCTGCCATTTCAAAATTTGCATGTCTCAAAACTGTCATCGATGAACGCTATTGTGACCGTCGAGCGAGACGGCCAATCAGTCAACGCATAGTATAATTCAAAATACTGAATATCCAGAATTCAATTGACTTAACTTTTAATTCCTATGTATTTCGATTGTTTCAATATGTGTCACGAGTGTTAGGCAAACGCATCAAAGGTGATCAGGGCGTGTGGCGCAACGGATAACGCGTCTGACTACGGATCAGAAGATTCCTGGTTCAAATCCTGGCACGCGCAGTATTATGGCACATCTATTAGTTTTCAAGTTATATATGTTTGTTTTCATCACAACATCAACTTTACGATAGCGCAACTCACCTTCGATAAACATGTGTCATATGAATCCCAAAAACTGTTTCATTTTCTCAGACGTGTCATTGGTGAACACCAGTGGGACCGATGAGCATTTGCACGAGCTAATGCATCAAAGGCGAACAGGGCGTGTATTTCAATTGATTCAATATGTGTCACGAGCGTTAGGCAAAAGCATCAAAGGCAAACAGGTCGTGTGGCGCAACGGATAACGCGTCTGACTACGGATCAGCAGATTCCAGGTTCAAATCCTAGCACGCTCGATATTATGGCACATGTATTAGTTTTTAAGTTATATATGTATGTTTTCATCACACCATCAACTTTACGATAGCGCAACTCACCTTCGATAAACATGTGTCATATGAATTGCAAAATCTGTTTCATTTTCTCACACGTGTCATTGGTGAACACCAATGGGACCGATGAGCATGTGAGCATCTGCAGGTCAAATGAATCGGCTGGAGATTCTGCCATTCCAAAATTTGCATGTCTCAAAACTGTCATCGATGAACGCTATTGTGACCGTCGAGCGTTACGGCCAATCAGTCAACGCATAGTATAATTCAAAATACTGAATATCCAGAATTCAATTGACTTAACTTTTAATTCCTATGTATTTCGATTGTTTCAATATGTGTCACGAGTGTTAGGAAAACGCATCAAAGGTGATCAGGGCGTGTGGCGCAACGGATAACACGTCTGACTACGGATCAGAAGATTCCTGGTTCAAATCCTGGCACGCTTAGTATTATGGCACATCTATTAGTTTTCAAGTTATATATGTTTGTTTTCATCACAACATCAACTTTACGATAGCGCAACTCACCTTCGATAAACATGTGTCATATGAATCCCAAAAACAGTTTCATTTTCTCAGACGTGTCATTGGTGAACACCAGTGGGACCGATGAGCATTTGCACGAGCTAATGCATCAAAGGCGAACAGGGCGTGTATTTCAATTGATTCAATATGTGTCACGAGCGTTAGGCAAAAGCATCAAAGGCAAACAGGTCGTGTGGCGCAACGGATAACGCGTCTGACTACGGATCAGAAGATTCCAGGTTCAAATCCTAGCACGCTCGATATTATGGCACATGTATTAGTTTTTAAGTTATATATGTATGTTTTCATCACACCATCAACTTTACGATAGCGCAACTCACCTTCGATAAACATGTGTCATATGAATTGCAAAATCTGTTTCATTTTCTCACACGTGTCATTGGTGAACACCAATGGGACCGATGAGCATGTGAGCATCTGCAGGTCAAATGAAACGGCTGGAGATTCTGCCATTCCAAAATTTGCATGTCTCAAAACTGTCATCGATGAACGCTATTGTGACCGTCGAGCGTTACGGCCAATCAGTCAACGCATAGTATAATTCGAAATACTGAATATCCAGAATTCAATTGACTTAACTTTTAATTCCTATGTATTTCGATTGTTTCAATATGTGTCACGAGTGTTAGGCAAACGCATCAAAGGTGATCAGGGCGTGTGGCGCAACGGATAACGCGTCTGACTACGGATCAGAAGATTCCTGGTTCAAATCCTGGCACGCTCAGTATTATGGCACATCTATTAGTTTTCAAGTTATATATGTTTGTTTTCATCACAACATCAACTTTACGATAGCGCAACTCACCTTCGATAAACATGTGTCATATGAATCCCAAAAACTGTTTCATTTTCTCACACGTGTCATTGGTGAACACCAGTGGGACCGATGAGCATTTGCACGAGCTAATGCATCAAAGGCGAACAGGGCGTGTATTTCAATTGATTCAATATGTGTCACGAGCGTTAGGCAAAAGCATCAAAGGCAAACAGGTCGTGTGGCGCAACGGATAACGCGTCTGACTACGGATCAGAAGATTCCATGTTCAATCCTGGCTCGCTCGATGTTGTGTCATATGTATTAGTTTGCAAGTTCTATATGTATGTTTTCATCGCAACATCAACTTCACGACAGACCAACTCACCCGCGATAAACATGTGTCATATGAATCCCAAAATCTGTTTCATTTTCTCACACTTGTCATTGGTGAACACCAGTGGGACAGATGAGCATGTGAGCATCTGCAGGTCAAATGAATCGGCTGGAGTGTCTGCCGTTCAAAAATGTGCATGTCTCAAAACTGTCATCTATGAACGCTATTGTGACCGACGAGCGTTACGGCCAAACAGTCAACGCATACTATACAAAATTCTGAATATCCAGAATTCAATTGACTTAAATTTTAATTCCTATGTATTTCGATTGTTTCAGTACTTGTCATGAGCGTTAGGCAAAAGCATCACAGGCAAACAGGTCGTTTGGCGCAACGGATAACGCGTCTGACTACGGATCAGAAGATTCCAGGTTCCAATCCAGGTTCGCTCGATATTATGGCACATGTGTTAGTTTTCAAGTTATATATGTATGTTTTCATCACAACATTAACTTTGCGATAGAGCAACTCACCTGCGAAAAACATGTGTCATAAAAATCCCAAAATCTGTTTCATTTTTTCACACGTGTGATTGGTAAACACTGGTGGGACCGATGAGCATTTGCACGAGCTAATGCATCAAAGGTGAACAGTGCGTGTATTTCGATTGTTTCAATACGTGTCACGGGTGTTAGGCAAACGCATCAAAGGCGAACAGGGTGTGTGGCGCAACGGATAACGCGTCTGACTACGGATCAGAAGATTCCAGTTTCAAATCCTGGCACGGTCGATATTATTTTTATTTATTTTTTATTTAACACTTTATTTAAAGAGGGTAGGCCAATATACAATAAAGTAATTTTCATTGGGCCCTCTGTAGGGACAAAATATACAATATACATATTATAGGCTTGAGCCATTTACAACAAATTTTTCACTCAGATAAATTTTGTAGGTTTTCTTAAAAATGCCTAAAGAGGCTGAATTTCTGATATGGAATGGCAAGTTATTCCATAGGGTTACCCCTCTATACTGAAACGTCCTCTGACCCATGGATGTTTTCCATTTAGTAATGCGTAAATTATTTTTAAGAGAGGAACGTGTACTGTACTTGTGGGTTTGGGAGATAGGACTGAACATTTCACTTATATATAAAGGCGCCAAGCCATTGGTTGCCATATACATTACAATACCTAGAAAATATGATATTCTGTAATCGATAGGCAAGATACTATGTTTTTTGAACAGTTCGAACGACGATTGGCTAAAGTTGTCAGAGGAAATTACACGAACTGCCCTTTTCTGAAGCTTATACACCCGACATAAATTTGATTGACTTGTATTTCCCCATACTATACAGCAATAGTCCAATAACGACTGAATAAATGAAAAATACAATGTTCTTCTGACGGAAATAGGTAAGAAGCTGCGAACTCTCATAAGAACACCAATTCTTTGGCTAAGCTTTTTGCAAAGCATATCAACATGATGATCCCATGATAGAGTTTTATCTAAAACCACCCCGAGCGACTTTTCTAAACTGACTGTTTTAATTATTTCACCATTGAAGTTAACCAGAAAATCTTCGCCATTATTATTCAGCCTTTGACGGGATCCAACAAGCATAGATTTTGATTTAGATGTGTTGATTGACATGTAATTGCAATTAACCCAACGCAAAATTGGCCAAACATCATCATTAATGCGCTTTGTGACTACATTGATACTTGGTCTAGACGATAACAGAGTTTGATCGTCCGCATACATATCAATGGAACTGTTTTCAAGAAATAATGGTAGGTCATTAATAAATAGAAGAAATAATAATGGTCCTAAAATCGAACCCTGTGGTACGCCATGTCGAATATTGACAGCATCCGACTGTTTACCCATCAAATACACGACTTGCTTTCTGTCAGTTAAATAAGAATTAAACCAAACAAGGGAGATTGGAGAAATGCCATAAATTGAGAGCTTATTTAATAATACGTGTTTATCTACCATATCAAACGCCTTGCTTAAATCAAGGAAAAGCAAACCACACAATAAGCCATCATCCATATTGCTAAGTAATGCATCGCATAGCTTAATCATAGCTGTATGGCAAGAATGTGATTTCCGAAAACCTGACTGCGATTTAGAAATTAAATCATTACTGTTCAAATAATGGTATAAGTGATCATGCACGTGTTTTTCAAAGATTTTTGAGATTATTGGGAGAAGCGAAATTGGACGAAAATTACACAAGTCCTGGGATCCGCCCTTGTGTAATGGAATAACTTTGGCATGCTTAAACATGTCTGGAAAAATACCTGATGAAATGCTAAGGTTGAATAAATAAACAATACTTTCACAAATGAATGGAGCAGAAATACGCAAAAGTTTAGATGATGTATTGTCAAGGCCAGCTGACTTAGAAGTAGATAGAGAAAACAATTGGTTCTTCACGAACTGGCATGTGACCGGCGGAATAACAAATTGTCGAGTATTGATCAATTTGGGTTCAATAACTTTCCGTAAATTCGTAAAATATGAATCACCCACTGAAACATTGGGTCGTAACTTGTCGGCAACAGAAGCGAAATGTGTATTGAAATTATTAACAATTTTTTCGAGGTTATTGCCAACTGAAATATTAACGTTGAGAGAGTTAGATTTACCACCACTGATCAAATCGTTAAGGGTTTTCCACAAGGCGGCACTGTTGGAGCTATTGATTTTGATAAGTTGAATAAAATGGTTTTTCTTAGCGGCCTTGATTAAATTAACTACCAGATTACGTTTGGCTCTATATTGGTTTAGGACAGTAACATCACATAAAGTACGTGTACGCCTCCGAAGTTTGTCTCTTTCTCTAATTTTAAGTAGAATGTCCGTATTCAGCCATCCTGGCTGTCTTAATTTTTTCACACGTCTACAAACAAATGGGGCGTGCGAATCACAAATATTATTAAAAATAGAATGCCAAGTCTCAAAAGCTAAATTAGTATCAGTAATGTTGTGAACGGAAATTAGAGGCGTGTTCCGAAAGTCAGCCAAAAATAGAGACTCAACGAACACTTTGAAATTTCTATAACGAATAGAAACATGATTGTTTGATTGAGGGAAGGAACGGAGTTTGCGAAACACGAATATAGGGTTATGGTCCGAAATACCCAAGTTGTGAATGAGAGCCAAATTAACGTTTTCATTATGATTTACATAAACATGGTCCAGACATTTACCGGACGCAGGCCTCGTAACACCATTAATAATTTGAGAAAAGCCTAAATCAGCTAAGCAATTAAACAAGTAGTGAGTACAATTAGATAGAACATCATAATTAAAGTCACCAAAAATATACATTTCTTTACCTCCTAGATAAGCTTTTTCAATGTTATGAGCTAACAGCACATCTATGTTATGAAGAGTACTTGGAGGTCTATAAACGCAACCAAGTAAAATAGACCTACAAGTGGGTGGAGTTAATTCAATCCACATAATTTCAATAAAATTGTTCTCAAGGTCAAGTCTACGACTGAACGAAGTCGGAGTTGATGAAAGCCACAAGACCACCCCCTCTCCCGTTTGGACGGTCCCGCCTAATTAAATTGAAACCATTAATATGAAACTCATTGTCATGGTAAGACGAATTGAGAAAGGTTTCACATACAAAAAATAAGTCGACTTGTTTTTTACAATCAGCAGTAAGTATCAAATTAAACTCATCAATTTTGTTAGATAAATGGTTAATATTAATAAACCCAAGCCTCAGACCATTCTGGAGGTTTAAATTATTCACGAGATTGCAATTGTCCGAAACACTACAACTGGAGTGGCTAGAAACGGCCGTCTCATCCTGGCCGGATATGTAAAAGTTACAGTGTTTCTGCTTGTGATATTGTGGCATATGTAGTAGTTTTCAAATTACATATATGTGTTTTCATCACAACATCAACTTTACGACAGAGCAACTCACCTTCGAAAAAACATGTGTCATATGAATCCCAAAATCTGTTTCATTTTCTCACACATGTCATTGATGAACACCAGTGGGACCGATGAGCATGTGAGCATCTGCAGGTCAAATGAATCGGCTGGAGTTTCTGCCATTCCAAAGTTTGCATGTCTCAAAACTGTCATCGATGAACGCTATTGTGATCGTCGAGCGTTACGGCCAAACAGTCAATGCATACTATAATTCAAAATTCAGAATATCTAGAATTCAATTGACTTAACTTTTAATTCCTTTGTATTTCGATTGTTTCAATACGTGTCACGAGTGTTAGGCAAACGCATCAAAGGTGAACAGGGCGTGTGGCGCAACGGATAACGCGTCTGACTACGGATCAGAAGATTCCAGGTTCAAATCCTGGCACGCTCAGTATTATGGCACATGTATTAGTTTTCAAGTTATATATGTATGTTTTCATCACAACATCAACTTTACGACAGAGCAACTCACCTGCGATAAACATTTGTCACATGAATCCCAAAATCTGTTTCATTTTCTCACACGTGCCTTTGATGAACACCGGTGGGACCTATGAGCATGTGAGCATCGCAGGTCAAATGAATCGGCTGGAGATTCTGCCATTCCAAAATTTGCATGTCTCAAAACTGTCATCGATGAACGCTATTGTGACCGTCGAGCGTTACGGCCAAACAGTCAACGCATAGTATAATTCAAAATTCTGAATATCCAGAATTCAATTGACTTAACTTTTAATTCCTATGTATTTCGATTGTTTCAATATGTGTCACGAGTGTTAGGCAAACGCATCAAAGGTGATCAGGGTGTGTGGCACAACGGATATCGCGTCTGACTACGGATCAGAAGATTCCAGGTTCAAAACTTGGCACGCTCGATATTATGGCACATGTATTAGTTTTCAAGTTATATATGTATGTTTTCATTACAAAATCAACTTTACGATAGAGCAACTCAACTTCGATAAACATGTGTCATATGAATCCTAAAATCTGTTTCATTTTCTCACACGTGTCATTGGTGAACACCAGTGGGACCGATAAGCATTTGCACGAGCTAATGCATCAACGGCGAACAGGGCGTGTATTTCAATTGATTCAATATGTGTCACGAGCGTTAGGCAAAAGCATCAAAGGCAAACAGGTCGTGTGGCGCAACGGATAACGCGTCTGACTACGGATCAGAAGATTCCGGTTCAAATCCTAGCACGCTCGATATTATGGCACATGTATTAGTTTTTAAGTTATATATATATATGTATGTTTTCATCACACCATCAACTTTACGATAGCGCAACTCACCTTCGATAAACATGTGTCAAATGAATTGCAAAATCTGTTTCATTTTCTCACACGTTTCATTGGTGAACACCAATGGGACCGATGAGCATGTGAGCATCTGCAGGTCAAATGAATCGGCTGAAGATTCTGCCATTCCAAAATTTGCATGTCTCAAAACTGTCATCGATGAACGCTATTGTGACCGTCGAGCGTTACGGCCAATCTGTCAACGCATAGTATAATTCAAAATACTGAATATCCAGAATTCAATTGACTTAACTTTTAATTCCTATGTATTTCGATTGTTCCAATATGTGTCACGAGTGTTAGGCAAACGCATCAAAGGTGATCAGGGCGTGTGGCGCAACGGATAACGCGTCTGACTACGGATCAGAAGATTCCTGGTTCAAATCCTGGCACGCTCAGTATTATGGCACATCTATTAGTTTTCAAGTTATATATGTTTGTTTTCATCACAACATCAACTTTACGATAGCGCAACTCACCTTCGATAAACATGTGTCATATGAATCACAAAAACTGTTTCATTTTCTCAGACGTGTCATTGGTGAACACCAGTGGGACCGATGAGCATTTGCACGAGCTAATGCATCAAAGGCGAACAGGGCATGTATTTCAATTGATTCAATATGTGTCACGAGCGTTAGGCAAAAGCATCAAAGGCAAACAGGTCGTGTGGCGCAAAGGATAACGCGTCTGACTACGGATCAGAAGATTCCATGTTCAATCCTGGCTCGCTCGATATTGTGTCATATGTATTAGTTTGCAAGTTCTATATGTATGTTTTCATCTTAACATCAACTTCACGACAGAGCAACTCACCTGCGATAAACATGTGTCATATGAATCCCAAAATCTGTTCCATTTTCTCACACGTGTCATTGGTGAACACCAGTGGGACAGATGAGCATGTGAGCATCTGCAGGTCAAATGAATCGGCTGGAGTTTCTGCCATTCCAAAATGTGCATGTCTCAAAACTGTCATCTATGAACGCTATTGTGACCGTCGAGCGTTACGGCCAAACAGTCAACGCATACTATAATTCAAAATTCAATTGACTTAAATTTACTTCCTATGTATTTCAATTGATTCAATACGTGTCACGAGTGTTAAGCAAACGCATCAAAGGCGAACAGGGCGTGAGGCGCAACGGATAACGCGCCTGACTACGAATCAGAAGATTCCAGGTTCAAATCCTGGCACGCTCGATAGTATGGCACATGTGTTAGTTTTCAAGTTATATATGTATGTTTTCATCACAACATTAACTTTGCGATAGAGCAACTCACTTGCGAAAACATGTGTCATATAAATACCAAAATCTGTTTCATTTTCTCACACGTGTCATTGGTGAACACTGGTGGGACCGATGAGCATTTGCACGAGCTAATGCATCAAAGGTGAACACAGCGTGTATTTCGATTGTTTCAATACGTGTCACGGGTGTTAGGCAAACGCATCAAAGGCGAACAGGGTGTGTGGCGCAACGGATAACGCGTCTGACTACGGATCAGAAGATTCCAGTTTCAAATCCTGGCACGCTCGATATTGTGGCACATGTATCAGTTTTCAAATTACATATGTATGTTTTCATCACAACATCAAGTATACGACAGTGCAACTCACCTGCGACAAACATGTGTCATATGAATACCAAAATCTGTTTCAATTTCTCACACGTGTCATTGGTGAACACCAGTGGGACCGATGAGCATGTGAGCATCTGCAGGTCAAATGAATCGGCTGGAGTTTCTACCATTCCAAAATTTGCATGTCTCAAAACTGTCATCGATGAACGCTATTGTGATCGTCGAGCGTTACGGCCAAACAGTCAACGAATACACTAATTCAAAATTCTGAATATCCAGAATTCAATTGACTTAACTTTTAATTCCTATGTATTTCGATTGTTTCAATATGTGTCACGAGTGTTAGGTAAACGCATCAAAGGTGAACAGGGCGTGTGGCGCAACGGATAACGCGTCTGACTACGGATCAGAAGATTCCAGGTTCAAATCCTAGCACGCTCGATATTGTGGCACATGTATTAGTTTTCAAGTTATATATGTATGTTTTCATCACACCATCAACTTTACGATAGTGCAACTCACCTTCGATAAACATGTGTCATATGAATCCCAAAATCAGTTTCATTTTCTCACACGTGCCTTTGATGAACACCGGTGGGACCTATGAGCATGTGAGCATCTGCATGTCAAATGAATCGGCAGGAGATTCTGCCATTCCAAAATTTGCATGTCTCAAAACTGTCATCGATCAACGCTATTGTGACCGTCGAGCGTTACGGCCAAACAGTCAACGCATAGTATAATTCAAAATTCTGAATATCCAGAATTCAATTGACTTAACTTTTAATTCCTATGTATTTCGATTGTTTCAATATGTGTCACAAGTGTTAGGCAAACGCATCAAAGGTGATCAGGGTGTGTGGCGCAACGGATATCGCGTCTGACTATGTATTTCAATTGATTCAATACGTGTCACGAGTGTTAAGCAAACGCATCAAAGGCGAACAGGGCGTGAGGCGCAACGGATAACGCGCCTGACTACGAATCAGAAGATTCCAGGTTCAAATCCTGGCACGCTCGATAGTATGGCACATGTGTTAGTTTTCAAGTTATATATGTATGTTTTCATCACAAAATTAACTTTGCGATAGAGCAACTCACCTGCGAAAACATGTGTCATATAAATCCCAAAATCTGTTTCATTTTCTCACACGTGTCAATGGTGAACACTGGTGGGACCGATGAGCATTTGCACGAGCTAATGCATCAAAGGTGAACACGGCGTGTATTTCGATTGTTTCAATACGTGTCACGGCTGTTAGGCAAACGCATCAAAGGTGAACAGGGTGTGTGGCGCAACGGATAACGCGTCTGACTACGGATCAGAAGATTCCAGTTTCAAATCCTGGCACGCTCAGTATTATGGCACATGTATTAGTTTTCAAGTTATATATGTATGTTTTCATCACAACATCAACTTTACGACAGAGCAACTCACCTGCGATAAACATTTGTCACATGAATCCCAAAATCTGTTTCATTTTCTCACACGTGCCTTTGATGAACACCGGTGGGACCTATGAGCATGTGAGCATCGCAGGTCAAATGAATCGGCTGGAGATTCTGCCATTCCAAAATTTGCATGTCTCAAAACTGTCATCCATGAACGCTATTGTGACCGTCGAGCGTTACGGCCAAACAGTCAACGCATAGTATAATTCAAAATTCTGAATATCCAGAATTCAATTGACTTAACTTTTAATTCCTATGTATTTCGATTGTTTCAATACGTGTCACGAGTGTTAGGCAATCGCATCAAAGGGGAACAGGGCGCGTGGCGCAACGGATAACGCGTCTGATGAGCATGTGAGCATCTGCAGGTCAAATGAATCGGCTGGAGTTTCTGCTATTCCAAAATTTTCATGTCTCAAAACTGTCATCAATGAACGCTATTGTGACCGTCGAGCATTACGGCCCAACAGTCAACGAATACTGTAATTCAAAATTCCGAATATCCAGAATTCAATTGACTTAACTTTTAATTCCTATGTATTTCGATTGTTTCAATACGTGTCACGAGTGTTTGGCAAACGTAACAAAGGCGAACACGGCTTGTGGCGCAACGGATAACGCGTCTGACTACGGATCAGAAGATTCCATGTCCGAATCCTGGCACGCTCAGTTTTATGGCACATGTATTAGTTTTCAAGTTATATATGTATGTTTTCATCACACCATCAACTTTACGATAGCGCAACTCACCTTCGATAAACATGTGTCGTATGAATCCCAAAATCTGTTTCATTTTCTCACACGTGTCATTGGTGAACACCAATTGGACCGATGAGCATGTGAGCATCTGCAGGTCAAATGAATCGGCTGGAGATTCTGCCATTTCAAAATTTGCATGTCTCAAAACTGTCATCGATGAACGCTATTGTGACCGTCGAGCGAGACGGCCAATCAGTCAACGCATAGTATAATTCAAAATACTGAATATCCAGAATTCAATTGACTTAACTTTTAATTCCTATGTATTTCGATTGTTTCAATATGTGTCACGAGTGTTAGGCAAACGCATCAAAGGTGATCAGGGCGTGTGGCGCAACGGATAACGCGTCTGACTACGGATCAGAAGATTCCTGGTTCAAATCCTGGCACGCTCAGTATTATGGCACATCTATTAGTTTTCAAGTTATATATGTTTGTTTTCATCACAACATCAACTTTACGATAGCGCAACTCACCTTCGATAAACATGTGTCATATGAATCCCAAAAACTGTTTCATTTTCTCAGACGTGTCATTGGTGAACACCAGTGGGACCGATGAGCATTTGCACGAGCTAATGCATCAAAGGCGAATAGGGCATGTATTTCAATTGATTCAATATGTGTCACGAGCGTTAGGCAAAAGCATCAAAGGCAAACAGGTCGTGTGGCGCAACGGATAACGCGTCTGACTACGGATCAGAAGATTCCATGTTCAATCCTGGCTCGCTCGATATTGTGTCATATGTATTAGTTTGCAAGTTCTATATGTATGTTTTCATCTTAACATCAACTTCACGACAGAGCAACTCACCTGCGATAAACATGTGTCATATGAATCCCAAAATCTGTTCCATTTTCTCACACGTGTCATTGGTGAACACCAGTGGGACAGATGAGCATGTGAGCATCTGCAGGTCAAATGAATCGGCTGGAGTTTCTGCCATTCCAAAATGTGCATGTCTCAAAACTGTCATCTATGAACGCTATTGTGACCGTCGAGCGTTACGGCCAAACAGTCAACGCATACTATAATTCAAAATTCAATTGACTTAAATTTACTTCCTATGTATTTCAATTGATTCAATACGTGTCACGAGTGTTAAGCAAACGCATCAAAGGCGGACAGGGCGTGAGGCGCAACGGATAACGCGCCTGACTACGAATCAGAAGATTCCAGGTTCAAATCCTGTCACGCTCGATAGTATGGCACATGTGTTAGTTTTCAAGTTATATATGTATGTTTTCATCACAACATTAACTTTGCGATAGAGCAACTCACCTGCGAAAACATGTGTCATATAAATCCCAAAATCTGTTTCATTTTCTCACACGTGTCAATGGTGAACACTGGTGGGACCGATGAGCATTTGCACGAGCTAATGCATCAAAGATGAACACGGCGTGTATTTCGATTGTTTCAATACGTGTCACGGGTGTTAGGCAAACGCATCAAAGGTGAACAGGGTGTGTGGCGCAACGGATAACGCGTCTGACTACGGATCAGAAGATTCCAGTTTCAAATCCTGGCACGCTCGATATTGTGGCACATGTATTACTTTTCAAATTACATATGTATGTTTTCATCACAACATCAAGTATACGACAGTGCAACTCACCTGCGACAAACATGTGTCATATGAATACCAAAATCTGTTTCAATTTCTCACACGTGTCATTGGTGAGCACCGGTGGGACCTCTGAGCATGTGAGCATCTGCAGGTCAAATGAATCGGCTGGAGTGTCTGCCGTTCAAAAATGTGCATGTCTCAAAACTGTCATCGATGAACGCTATTGTGACCGACGAGCGTTACGGCCAAACAGTCAACGCATATTATAATTCAAAACTCTGAATATCCAGAATTCAATTGACTTAACTTTTAATTCCTATGTATTTCGATTGTTTCAATATGTGTCACGAGTGTTAGGCAAACGCATCAAAGGTGAACAGGGCGTGTGGCGCAACGGATAACGCGTCTGACTACGGATCAGAAGATTCCTGGTTCAAATCCTGGCACGCTCAGTATTATGGCACATGTATTAGTTTTCAAGTTATATGTGTTTGTTTTCATCACAACATCAACTTTACGATAGCGCAACTCACCTTCGATAAACATGTGTCATATGAATCCCAAAATCGGTTTCATTTTCTCACACGTGTCATTGGTGAACACCAGTGGGACCGATGAGCATGTGAGCATCTGCAGGTCAAATGAATCGGCTGGAGTTTCTACCATTCCAAAATTTGCATGTCTCAAAACTGTCATCGATGAACGCTATTGTGATCGTCGAGCGTTACGGCCAAACAGTCAACGAATACTCTAATTCAAAATTCTGAATATCCAGAATTCAATTGACTTAACTTTTAATTCCTACGTATTTCGATTGTTTCAATATGTGTCACGAGTGTTAGGTAAACGCATCAAAGGTGAACAGGGCGTGTGGCGCAACGGATAACGCGTCTGACTACGGATCAGAAGATTCCAGGTTCAAATCCTAGCACGCTCGATATTATGGCACTTGTATTAGTTTTCAAGTTATATATGTGTGTTTTCATCACAACATCAACTTTACGGCAGAGCAACACACCTTCGAAAAACATGTGTCATATGAATCCCAAAATCTGTTTCATTTTCTCACACGTGTCATTGGTGAACACCAGTGGGACCGATGAGCATGTGACCATCTGCAGGTCAAATGAATCGGCTGGAGTTTCTGCCATTCCAAAATTTGCATGTCTCAAAACTGTCATCAATGAACGCTATTGTGACCGTCGAGCATTACGGCCAAACAGTCAACGAATACTATAATTGAAAATTCCGAATATCCAGAATTCAATTGACTTAACTTTTATTTCCTATGTATTTCGATTGTTTCAATACGTGTCACGAGTGTTAGGCAAACGCATCAAAGACGAACACGGCGTGTGGCGCAACGGATAACGCGTCTGACTCCGGATCAGAAGATTCCAGGTCCGAATCCTGGCACGCTCTGTATAATGGCACATGTACTAGTTTTCAAGTTATATATGTATGTTTTCATCACACCATCAACTTTTCGATAGCGCAACTCACCTTCGATAAACATGTGTCATATGAATCCCAAAATCGGTTTCATTTTCTCACACGTTCATTGGTGAACACCAATGGGACCGATGAGCATGTGAGCATCTGCAGGTCAAATGAATCGGCTGGAGATTCTGCCATTCCAAAATTTGCATGTCTCAAAACTGTCATCGATGAACGCTATTGTGACCGTCGAGCGTTACGGCCAATCAGTCAACGCATAGTATAATTCAAAATTCTGAATATCCAGAATTCAATTGACTTAACTTTTAATTCCTATGTATTTCGATTGTTTCAATATGTGTCACGAATGTTAGGCAAACGCATCCAAGGTGAACAGGGCGTGTGGCGCAACGGATAACGCGTCTGACTACGGATCAGAAGATTCCTGGTTCAAATCCTGGCACGCTCAGTATTATGGCACATGTATTAGTTTTCAAGTTATATATGTATGTTTTCATCACACCATCAACTTTACGATAGTACAACTCACCTTCGATAAACATGTGTCATATGAATCCCAAAATCAGTTTCATTTTCTCACACGTGCCTTTGATAAACACCGGTGGGACCTATGAGCATGTGAGCATCTGCATGTCAAATGAATCGGCAGGAGATTCTGCCATTCCAAAATTTGCATGTCTCAAAACTGTCATCGATCAACGCTATTGTGACCGTCGAGCGTTACGGCCAAACAGTCAACGCATAGTATAATT
Organism: Saccoglossus kowalevskii; assembly: GCF_978046115.1. Classification (NCBI taxonomy): domain Eukaryota; kingdom Metazoa; phylum Hemichordata; class Enteropneusta; family Harrimaniidae; genus Saccoglossus; species Saccoglossus kowalevskii. Next base: position 1,132,424 of record NC_140646.1, on the reverse strand, counting down.
CAAAATTCTGAATATCCAGAATTCAATTGACTTAACTTTTAATTCCTATGTATTTCGATTGTTTCAATATGTGTCACGAGTGTTAGGCAAACGCATCAAAGGTGATCAGGGTGTGTGGCGCAACGGATATCGCGTCTGACTATGTATTTCAATTGATTCAATACGTGTCACGAGTGTTAAGCAAACGCATCAAAGGCGAACAGGGCGTGAGGCGCAACGGATAACGCGCCTGACTACGAATCAGAAGATTCCAGGTTCAAATCCTGGCACGCTCGATAGTATGGCACATGTGTTAGTTTTCAAGTTATATATGTATGTTTTCATCACAACATTAACTTTGCGATAGAGCAACTCACCTGCGAAAACATGTGTCATATAAATCCCAAAATCTGTTTCATTTTCTCACACGTGTCAATGGTGAACACTGGTGGGACCGATGAGCATTTGCACGAGCTAATGCATCAAAGATGAACACGGCGTGTATTTCGATTGTTTCAATACGTGTCACGGGTGTTAGGCAAACGCATCAAAGGTGAACAGGGTGTGTGGCGCAACGGATAACGCGTCTGACTACGGATCAGAAGATTCCAGTTTCAAATCCTGGCACGCTCGATATTGTGGCACATGTATTACTTTTCAAATTACATATGTATGTTTTCATCACAACATCAAGTATACGACAGTGCAACTCACCTGCGACAAACATGTGTCATATGAATACCAAAATCTGTTTCAATTTCTCACACGTGTCATTGGTGAGCACCGGTGGGACCTCTGAGCATGTGAGCATCTGCAGGTCAAATGAATCGGCTGGAGTGTCTGCCGTTCAAAAATGTGCATGTCTCAAAACTGTCATCGATGAACGCTATTGTGACCGACGAGCGTTACGGCCAAACAGTCAACGCATATTATAATTCAAAACTCTGAATATCCAGAATTCAATTGACTTAACTTTTAATTCCTATGTATTTCGATTGTTTCAATATGTGTCACGAGTGTTAGGCAAACGCATCAAAGGTGAACAGGGCGTGTGGCGCAACGGATAACGCGTCTGACTACGGATCAGAAGATTCCTGGTTCAAATCCTGGCACGCTCAGTATTATGGCACATGTATTAGTTTTCAAGTTATATGTGTTTGTTTTCATCACAACATCAACTTTACGATAGCGCAACTCACCTTCGATAAACATGTGTCATATGAATCCCAAAATCGGTTTCATTTTCTCACACGTGTCATTGGTGAACACCAGTGGGACCGATGAGCATGTGAGCATCTGCAGGTCAAATGAATCGGCTGGAGTTTCTACCATTCCAAAATTTGCATGTCTCAAAACTGTCATCAATGAACGCTATTGTGACCGTCGAGCATTACGGCCAAACAGTCAACGAGTACTATAATTGAAAATTCCGAATATCCAGAATTCAATTGACTTAACTTTTATTTCCTATGTATTTCGATTGTTTCAATACGAGTCACGAGTGTTAAGCAAACGCATCAAAGGCGAACACGGCGTGTGGCGCAACGGATAACGCGTCTGACTCCGGATCAGAAGATTCCAGGTCCGAATCCTGGCACGCTCTGTATAATGGCACATGTACTAGTTTTCAAGTTATATATGTATGTTTTCATCACACCATCAACTTTTCGATAGCGCAACTCACCTTCGATAAACATGTGTCATATGAATCCCAAAATCGGTTTCATTTTCTCACACGTTCATTGGTGAACACCAATGGGACCGATGAGCATGTGAGCATCTGCAGGTCAAATGAATCGGCTGGAGATTCTGCCATTCCAAAATTTGCATGTCTCAAAACTGTCATCGATGAACGCTATTGTGACCGTCGAGCGTTACGGCCAATCAGTCAACGCATAGTATAATTCAAAATTCTGAATATCCAGAATTCAATTGACTTAACTTTTAATTCCTATGTATTTCGATTGTTTCAATATGTGTCACGAATGTTAGGCAAACGCATCCAAGGTGAACAGGGCGTGTGGCGCAACGGATAACGCGTCTGACTACGGATCAGAAGATTCCTGGTTCAAATCCTGGCACGCTCAGTATTATGGCACATGTATTAGTTTTCAAGTTATATGTGTTTGTTTTCATCACAACATCAACTTTACGATAGCGCAACTCACCTTCGATAAACATGCGTCATATGAATCCCAAAATCTGTTTCATTTTCTCACACGTGTCATTGGTGAACACCAGTGGGACCGATGAGCATGTGACCATCTGCAGGTCAAATGAATCGGCTGGAGTTTGTGCCATTCCAAAATTTGCATGTCTCAAAACTGTCATCAATGAACGCTATTGTGACCGTCGAGCATTACGGCCAAACAGTCAACGAATACTATAATTGAAAATTCCGAATATCCAGAATTCAATTGACTTAACTTTTATTTCCTATGTATTTCGATTGTTTCAATACGTGTCGCGAGTGTTAGGCAAACGCATCAAAGGCGAACACGGCGTGTGGCGCAACGGATAACGCGTCTGACTCCGGATCAGAAGATTCCAGGTCCGAATCCTGGCACGCTCTGTATAATGGCACATGTACTAGTTTTCAAGTTATATATGTATGTTTTCATCACAACATCAACTTTACGATAGAGCAACTCACCTTCGATAAACATGTGTCATATGAATCCCAAAATCTGTTTCATTTTCTCACACGTGTCATTGGTGAACACCAGTGGGACCGATGAGCATGTGAGCATCTGCAGGTCAAATGAATCGGCTGGAGTTTCTGCCATTCCAAAATTTGCATGTCTCAAAACTGTCATCGATGAACGCTATTGTGATCGTCGAGCGTTACGGCCAAACAGTCAACGAATACTATAATTCAAAATTCTGAATATCCAGAATTCAATTGACTTAACTTTTAATTCCTATGTATTTCGATTGTTTCAATATGTGTCACGAGTGTTAGGTAAACGCATTAAAGTTGAACAGGGCGTGTGGCGCAACGGATAACGAGTCTGACTACGGATCAGAAGATTCCAGGTTCAAATCCTAGCACGCTCGATATTATGGCACATGTATTAGTTTTCAAGTTATATATATATGTTTTCATCACACCATCAACTTTTCGATAGCGCAACTCACCTTCGATAAACATGTGTCATATGAATCCCAAAATCGGTTTCATTTTCTCACACGTTCATTGGTGAACACCAATGGGACCGATGAGCATGTGAGCATCTGCAGGTCAAATGAATCGGCTGGAGATTCTGCCATATGATTCCAAAATTTGCATGTCTCAAAACTGTCATCGATGAACGCTATTGTGACCGTCGAGCGTTACGGCCAATCAGTCAACGCATAGTATAATTCAAAATTCTGAATATCCAGAATTCAATTGACTTAACTTTTAATTCCTATGTATTTCGATTGTTTCAATATGTGTCACGAGTGTTAGGCAAACGCATCAAAGGTGAACAGGGCGTGTGGCGCAACGGATAACGCGTCTGACTACGGATCAGAAGATTCCTGGTTCAAATCCTGGCACGCTCAGTATTATGGCACATGTATTAGTTTTCAAGTTATATGTGTTTGTTTTCATCACAACATCAACTTTACGATAGCGCAACTCACCTTCGATAAACATGTGTCATATGAATCCCAAAATCGGTTTCATTTTCTCACACGTGTCATTGGTGAACACCAGTGGGACCGATGAGCATGTGAGCATCTGCAGGTCAAATGAATCGGCTGGAGTTTCTGCAATTCCAAAATTTGCATGTCTCAAAACTGTCATCGATGAACGCTATTGTGATCGTCGAGCGTTACGGCCAAACAGGCAACGAATACTATAATTCAAAATTCTGAATATCCAGAATTCAATTGACTTAACTTTTAATTCCTATGTATTTCGATTGTTTCAATATGTGTCACGAGTGTTAGGCAAACGCACCAAAGGTGAACAGGGCGTGTGGCGCAACGGATAACGCGTCTGACTACGGATCAGAAGATTCCAGGTTCAAATCCTAGCACGCTCGATATTATGGCACATATATTAGTTTTCAAGTTATACATGTATGTTTTCATCACACCATCAACTTTTCGATAGCGCAACTCACCTTCGATAAACATGTGTCATATGAATCCCAAAATCGGTTTCATTTTCTCACACGTTCATTGGTGAACACCAATGGGACCGATGAGCATGTGAGCATCTGCAGGTCAAATGAATCGGCTGGAGATTCTGCCATTCCAAAATTTGCATGTCTCAAAACTGTCATCGATGAACGCTATTGTGACCGTCGAGCGTTACGGCCAATCAGTCAACGCATAGTATAATTCAAAATTCTGAATATCCAGAATTCAATTGACTTAACTTTTAAATTCCTATGTATTTCGATTGTTTCAATATGTTTCACGAGTGTTAGGCAAACGCATCAAAGGTGAACAGGGCGTGTGGCGCAACGGATAACGCGTCTGACTACGGATCAGAAGATTCCTGGTTCAAATCCTGGCACGCTCAGTATTATGGCACATGTATTAGTTTTCAAGTTATATATGTATGTTTTCATCACAACATCAACTTTACGATAGCGCAACTCACCTTCGATAAACATGTGTCATATGAATCCCAAAATCTGTTTCATTTTCTCACACGTGACATTGGTGAACACCAGTGGGACCGATGAGCATGTGAGCATCTGCAGGTCAAATGAATCGGCTGGAGTTTCTGCCATTCCAAAATTTGCATGTCTCAAAACTGTCATCGATGAACGCTATTGTGATCGTCGAGCGTTACGGCCAAACAGGCAACGAATACTATAATTCAAAATTCTGAATATCCAGAATTCAATTGACTTAACTTTTAATTCCTATGTATTTCGATTGTTTCAATATGTGTCACGAGTGTTAGGCAAACGCATCAAAGGTGAACAGGGCGTGTGGCGCAACGGATAACGCGTCTGACTACGGATCAGAAGATTCCAGGTTCAAATCCTAGCACGCTCGATATTATGGCACATGTATTAGTTTTCAAGTTATATATGTATGTTTTCATCACACCATCAACTTTACGATAGCGCAACTCACCTTCGATAAAATTGTGTCATATGAATCCCAAATACTGTTTCATTTTCTCACACGTGTCATTGGTGAACACCAGTGGGACCGATGAGCATATGAGCATCTGCAGGTCAAATGAATCGGCTGGAGTTTCGCCATTCCAAAATTTGCATGTCTCAAAACTGTCATCGATGAACACTATTTTGACCGTCGAGCGTTACGGCCAAACAGTCAACGCATACTATAATTCAAAATTCTGAATATCCAGAATTCAATTCACTTAACTTTTAATTCCTATGTATTTCGATTGTTTCAATATGTGTCACGAGTGTTAGGCAAACGTATCAAAGATGAACAGGGCGTGTGGCGCAACGGATAACGCGTCTGACTACGGATCAGAAGATTCCAGGTTAAAATCCTAGCACGCTCGATATTATGGTACATGTATTAGTTTTCAAGTTATATATGTATGTTTTCATTACAACATCAACTTTACGATAGCGCAACTTACCTTCGATAAACATGTGTCATATGAATCCCAAAATCTGCTTCATTTTCTCACACGTGTCATTGGTGAACACCAGTGGGACCGATGAGCATGTGAGCATCTGCAGGTCAAATGAATCGGCTGGAGATTCTGCTATTCCAAAATTTGCATGTCTCAAAACTGTCATCGATGAACGCTATTGTGACCGTCGAGCATTACGGCCAAACAGTCAATGCATAGTATAATTCAAAATTCTGAATATCCAGAATTCAATTGACTTAACTTTTAATTCCTATGTATTTCGATTGTTTCAATATGTGTCACGAGTGTTAGGCAAACGTATCAAAGGCGAACAGGGTGTGTGGCGCAACGGATAACGCGTCTGACTACGGATCAGAAGATTCCAGGTTCAAATCCTAGCACGCTCGATATTATGGCACTTGTATTAGTTTCAAGTTATATATGTATGTTTTCATCACACCATCAACTTTTCGATTGCGCAACTCACCTTCGATAAACATGTGACCTATGAATCCCAAAATCTGTTTCATTTTCTCACACGTGTCATTGGTGAACACCAGTGGGACCGATGAGCATATGAGCATCTGCAGGTCAAATGAATCGGCTGGAGTTTCTGCCATTGCAAAATTTGCATGTCTCAAAACTGTCATCGATGAACACTATTTTGACCGTCGAGCATTACGGCCAAACAGTCAACGCATACTATAATTCAAAATTCTGAATAGCCAGAATTCAATTGACTTAACTTTTAATTCCTATGTATTTCGATTGTTTCAATATGTGTCACGAGTGTTAGGCAAACGTATCAAAGTTGAACAGGGCGTGTGGCGCAACGGATAACGCGTCTGACTACGGATCAGAAGATTCCAGGTTCAAATCCTAGCACGCTCGATATTATGGCACTTGTATTAGTTTTCAAGTTATATATGTATGTTTTCATCACAACATCAACTTTACGATAGCGCAACACACCTTCGATAAACATGTGTCATATGAATCCCAAAAACTGTTTCATTTTCTCACACGTGTCATTGGTGAACACCAGTGGGACCGATGAGCATATGAGCATATGAGCATCTGCAGGTCAAATGAATCGGCTGGAGTTTCTGCCATTCCAAAATTTGCATGTCTCAAAACTGTCATCGATGAACGCTATTTTGACCGTCGAGCATTACGGCCAAACAGTCAACGCATACTATAATTCAAAATTCTGAATAGCCAGAATTCAATTGACTTAACTTTTAATTCCTATGTATTTCGATTGTTTCAATATGTGTCACGAGTGTTAGGCAAACGCATCAAAGATGAACAGGGCGTGTGGCGCAACGGATAACGCGTCTGACTACGGATCAGAAGATTCCAGGTTCAAATTCTAGCACGCTCGATATTATGGTACATGTATTAGTTTTCAAGTTATATATGTATGTTTTCATTACAACATCAACTTTACGATAGCGCAACTCACCTTCGATAAACATGTGCCATATGAATTCTAAAATCTGCTTCATTTTCTCACACGTGTCATTGGTGAACACCAGTGGGACCGATGAGCATGTGAGCATCTGCAGGTCAAATGAATCGGCTGGAGATTCTGCCATTCCAAAATTTGCATGTCTGAAAACTGTCATCGATGAACGCTATTGTGACCATCGAGCGTCACGGCCAAACAGTCAATGCATAGTATAATTCAAAATTCTGAATATCCAGAATTCAATTGACTTAACTTTTAATTCCTATGTATTTCGATTGTTTCAATATGTGTCACGAGTGTTAGGCAAACGTATCAAAGGTGAACAGGGCGTGTGGCGCAACGGGAGGCGCAACGGATAACGCGTCTGACTACGGATCAGAAGATTCCAGGTTCAAATCCTAGCACGCTCGATATTATGGCACTTGTATTAGTTTTCAAGTTATATATGTATGTTTTCATCACACCATCAACTTTTCGATTGCGCAACTCACCTTCGATAAACATGTGTCACATGAATCCCAAAAACTGTTTCATTTTCTCACACGTGTCATTGGTGAACACCAGTGGGACCGATGAGCATGTGAGCATCTGCTGGTCAAATGAATCGGCTGAAGTTTCTGCCATTCCAAAATTTGCATGTCTCAAAACTGTCATCAATGAACGCTATTGTGATCGTCGAGCGTTACGGCCAAGCAGTCAACGAATACTATAATTCAAAATTCTGAATATCCAGAATTCAATTGACTTAACTTTTTAATTCCTATGTATTTCGATTGTTTCAATATGTGTCACGAGTGTTAGGCAAGCGCATCAAAGGTGAACAGGGCGGGTGTCGCAACGGATAACGCGTCTGACTACGGATCAGAAGATTCCTGGTTCAAATCCTAGCACGCTCGATATTATGGCACATGTATTAGTTTTCAAGTTATATATATATGTTTTCATCACACCATCAACTTTACGATAGCGCAACTCACGTTCGATAAACATGTGTCATATGAATCCCAAAAACTGTTTCATTTTCTCACACGTGTCATTGGTGAACACCAGTGGGACCGATGAGCATATGAGCATCTGCAGGTCAAATGAATCGGCTGGAGTTTCGCCATTCCAAAATTTGCATGTCTCAAAACTGTCATCGATGAACACTATTTTGACCGTCGAGCGTTACGGCCAAACAGTCAACGCATACTATAATTCAAAATTCTGAATATCCAGAATTCAATTGACTTAACTTTTAATTCCTATGTATTTCGATTGTTTCAATATGTGTCACGAGTGTTAGGCAAACGTATCAAAGATGAACAGGGCGTGTGGCGCAACGGATAACGCGTCTGACTACGGATCAGAAGATTCCAGGTTAAAATCCTAGCACGCTCGATATTATGGTACATGTATTAGTTTTCAAGTTATATATGTATGTTTTCATTACAACATCAACTTTACGATAGCGCAACTTACCTTCGATAAACATGTGTCATATGAATCCCAAAATCTGCTTCATTTTCTCACACGTGTCATTGGTGAACACCAGTGGGACCGATGAGCATGTGAGCATCTGCAGGTCAAATGAATCGGCTGGAGATTCTGCTATTCCAAAATTTGCATGTCTCAAAACTGTCATCGATGAACGCTATTGTGACCGTCGAGCATTACGGCCAAACAGTCAATGCATAGTATAATTCAAAATTCTGAATATCCAGAATTCAATTGACTTAACTTTTAATTCCTATGTATTTCGATTGTTTCAATATGTGTCACGAGTGTTAGGCAAACGTATCAAAGGCGAACAAGGTGTGTGGCGCAACGGATAACGCGTCTGACTACGGATCAGAAGATTCCAGGTTCAAATCCTAGCACGCTCGATATTATGGCACTTGTATTAGTTTCAAGTTATATATGTATGTTTTCATCACACCATCAACTTTTCGATTGCGCAACTCACCTTCGATAAACATGTGACCTATGAATCCCAAAATCTGTTTCATTTTCTCACACGTGTCATTGGTGAACACCAGTGGGACCGATGAGCATATGAGCATCTGCAAGTCAAATGAATCGGCTGGAGTTTCTGCCATTGCAAAATTTGCATGTCTCAAAACTGTCATCGATGAACACTATTTTGACCGTCGAGCATTACGGCCAAACAGTCAACGCATACTATAATTCAAAATTCTGAATAGCCAGAATTCAATTGACTTAACTTTTAATTCCTATGTATTTCGATTGTTTCAATATGTGTCACGAGTGTTAGGCAAACGTATCAAAGTTGAACAGGGCGTGTGGCGCAACGGATAACGCGTCTGACTACGGATCAGAAGATTCCAGGTTCAAATCCTAGCACGCTCGATATTATGGCACTTGTATTAGTTTTCAAGTTATATATGTATGTTTTCATCACAACATCAACTTTACGATAGCGCAACACACCTTCGATAAACATGTGTCATATGAATCCCAAAAACTGTTTCATTTTCTCACACGTGTCATTGGTGAACACCAGTGGGACCGATGAGCATATGAGCATATGAGCATCTGCAGGTCAAATGAATCGGCTGGAGTTTCTGCCATTCCAAAATTTGCATGTCTCAAAACTGTCATCGATGAACGCTATTTTGACCGTCGAGCATTACGGCCAAACAGTCAACGCATACTATAATTCAAAATTCTGAATAGCCAGAATTCAATTGACTTAACTTTTAATTCCTATGTATTTCGATTGTTTCAATATGTGTCACGAGTGTTAGGCAAACGCATCAAAGATGAACAGGGCGTGTGGCGCAACGGATAACGCGTCTGACTACGGATCAGAAGATTCCAGGTTCAAATTCTAGCACGCTCGATATTATGGTACATGTATTAGTTTTCAAGTTATATATGTATGTTTTCATTACAACATCAACTTTACGATAGCGCAACTCACCTTCGATAAACATGTGCCATATGAATTCTAAAATCTGCTTCATTTTCTCACACGTGTCATTGGTGAACACCAGTGGGACCGATGAGCATGTGAGCATCTGCAGGTCAAATGAATCGGCTGGAGATTCTGCCATTCCAAAATTTGCATGTCTCAAAACTGTCATCGATGAACGCTATTGTGACCGTCGAGCGTCACGGCCAAACAGTCAATGCATAGTATAATTCAAAATTCTGAATATCCAGAATTCAATTGACTTAACTTTTAATTCCTATGTATTTCGATTGTTTCAATATGTGTCACGAGTGTTAGGCAAACGTATCAAAGGTGAACAGGGCGTGTGGCGCAACGGGAGGCGCAACGGATAACGCGTCTGACTACGGATCAGAAGATTCCAGGTTCAAATCCTAGCACGCTCGATATTATGGCACTTGTATTAGTTTTCAAGTTATATATGTATGTTTTCATCACACCATCAACTTTTCGATTGCGCAACTCACCTTCGATAAACATGTGTCACATGAATCCCAAAAACTGTTTCATTTTCTCACACGTGTCATTGGTGAACACCAGTGGGACCGATGAGCATGTGAGCATCTGCTGGTCAAATGAATCGGCTGAAGTTTCTGCCATTCCAAAATTTGCATGTCTCAAAACTGTCATCAATGAACGCTATTGTGATCGTCGAGCGTTACGGCCAAGCAGTCAACGAATACTATAATTCAAAATTCTGAATATCCAGAATTCAATTGACTTAACTTTTTAATTCCTATGTATTTCGATTGTTTCAATATGTGTCACGAGTGTTAGGCAAGCGCATCAAAGGTGAACAGGGCGGGTGTCGCAACGGATAACGCGTCTGACTACGGATCAGAAGATTCCTGGTTCAAATCCTAGCACGCTCGATATTATGGCACATGTATTAGTTTTCAAGTTATATATATATGTTTTCATCACACCATCAACTTTACGATAGCGCAACTCACGTTCGATAAACATGTGTCATATGAATCCCAAAAACTGTTTCATTTTCTCACACGTTTCATTGGTGAACACCAGTGGGACCGATGAGCATATGAGCATCTGAGCATCTGCAGGTCAAATGAATCGGCTGGAGTTTCTGCCATTCCAAAATTTGCATGTCTCAAAACTGTCATCGATGAACGCTATTTTGACCGTCGAGCATTACGGCCAAACAGTCAACGCATACTATAATTCAAAATTCTGAATAGCCAGAATTCAATTGACTTAACTTTTAATTCCTATGTATTTCGATTGTTTCAATGTGTCACGAGTGTTAGGCAAACGCATCAAAGACGAACAGGGCGTGTGGCGCAACGGATAACGCGTCTGACTACGGATCAGAAGATTCCAGGTTCTAATCCTAGCACGCTCGATATTATGGTACATGTATTAGTTTTCAAGTTATATATGTATGTTTTCATTACAACATCAACTTTACGATAGCGCAACTCACCTTCGATAAACATGTGTCATATGAATCCCAAAATCTGCTTCATTTTCTCACACGTGTCATTGGTGAACACCAGTGGGACCGATGAGCATGTGAGCATCTGCAGGTCAAATGAATCGGCTGGAGATTCTGCTATTCCAAAATTTGCATGTCTCAAAACTGTCATCGATGAACGCTATTTTGACCGTCGAGCGTTACGGCCAAACAGTCAACGCATACTATAATTCAAAATTCTGAATATCCAGAATTCAATTGACTTAACTTTTAATTCCTATGTATTTCGATTGTTTCAATATGTGTCACGAGTGTTAGGCAAACGCATCAAACGCGAGCAGGGCGTGTGGCGCAACGGATATCGCGTCTGACTACGGATCAGAAGATTCCAGGTTCAAATCTTGGCACGCTCGATAATAGGGCACATGTATTAATTTTCAAGTTATATATGTATGTTTTCATTACAACATCAACTTTACGATAGCGTAACTCACCTTCGATAAACATGTGTCACATGAATCCCAAAAACTGTTTCATTTTCTCACACGTGTCATTGGTGAACACCAGTGGGACCGATGAGCATGTGAGCATCTGCAGGTCAAATGAATCGGCTGGAGATTCTGCTATTCCAAAATTTGCATGTCTCAAAACTGTCATCGATGAACGCTATTGTGACCGTCGAGCGTTACGGCCAAACAGTCAATGCATAGTATAATTCAAAATTCTGAATATCCAGAATTCAATTGACTTAACTTTTAATTCCTATGTATTTCGATTGTTTCAATATGTGTCACGAGTGTTAGGCAAACGTATCAAAGTTGAACAGGGCGTGTGGCGCAACGGATAACGCGTCTGACTACGGATCAGAAGATTCCAGGTTCAAATCCTAGCACGCTCGATATTATGGCACTTGTATTAGTTTTCAAGTTATATATGTATGTTTTCATCACACCATCAACTTTTCGATTGCGCAACTCACCTTCGATAAACATGTGTCACATGAATCCCAAAAACTGTTTCATTTTCTCACACGTGTCATTGGTGAACACCAGTGGGACCGATGAGCATGTGAGCATCTGCAGGTCAAATGAATCGGCTGAAGTTTCTGCCATTCCAAAATTTGCATGTCTCAAAACTGTCATCAATGAACGCTATTGTGATCGTCGAGCGTTACGGCCAAGCAGTCAACGAATACTACAATTCAAAATTCTGAATATCCAGAATTCAATTGACTTAACTTTTTAATTCCTATGTATTTCGATTGTTTCAATATGTGTCACGAGTGTTAGGCAAGCGCAACAAAGGTGAACAGGGCGTGTGGCGCAACGGATAACGCGTCTGACTACGGATCAGAAGATTCCTGGTTCAAATCCTAGCACGCTCGATATTATGGCACATGTATTAGTTTTCAAGTTATATATATATGTTTTCATCACACCATCAACTTTACGATAGCGCAACTCACGTTCGATAAACATGTGACATATGAATCCCAAAAACTGTTTCATTTTCTCACACGTGTCATTGGTGAACACCAGTGGGACCGATGAGCATATGAGCATCTGCAGGTCAAATGAATCGGCTGGAGTTTCTGCCATTCCAAAATTTGCATGTCTCAAAACTGTCATTGATGAACGCTATTTTGACCGTCGAGCATTACGGCCAAACAGTCAACGCATACTATAATTCAAAATTCTGAATAGCCAGAATTCAATTGACTTAACTTTTAATTCCTATGTATTTCGATTGTTTCAATGTGTCACGAGTGTTAGGCAAACGCATCAAAGACGAACAGGGCGTGTGGCGCAACGGATAACGCGTCTGTCTACGGATCAGAAGATTCCAGGTTCAAATTCTAGCACGCTCGATATTATGGTACATGTATTAGTTTTCAAGTTATATATGTATGTTTTCATTACAACATCAACTTTACGATAGCGCAACTCACCTTCGATAAACATGTGTCATATGAATCCCAAAATCTGCTTCATTTTCTCACACGTGTCATTGGTGAACACCAGTGGGACCGATGAGCATGTGAGCATCTGCAGGTCAAATGAATCGGCTGGAGTTTCTGCCATTCCAAAATTTGCATGTCTCAAAACTGTCATTGATGAACGCTATTTTGACCGTCGAGCATTACGGCCAAACAGTCAACGCATACTATAATTCAAAATTCTGAATAGCCAGAATTCAATTGACTTAACTTTTAATTCCTATGTATTTCGATTGTTTCAATATGTGTCACGAGTGTTAGGCAAACGCATCAAAGGCGAGCGGGGCGTGTGGCGCAACGGATATCGCGTCTGACTACGGATCAGAAGATTCCAGGTTCAAATTCTAGCACGCTCGATATTATGGTACATGTATTAGTTTTCAAGTTATATATGTATGTTTTCATTACAACATCAACTTTACGATAGCGCAACTCACCTTCGATAAACATGTGTCATATGAATCCCAAAATCTGCTTCATTTTCTCACACGTGTCATTGGTGAACACCAGTGGGACCGATGAGCATGTGAGCATCTGCAGGTCAAATGAATCGGCTGGAGATTCTGCTATTCCAAAATTTGCATGTCTCAAAACTGTCATCGATGAACGCTATTTTGACCGTCGAGCGTTACGGCCAAACAGTCAACGCATACTATAATTCAAAATTCTGAATATCCAGAATTCAATTGACTTAACTTTTAATTCCTATGTATTTCGATTGTTTCAATATGTGTCACGAGTGTTAGGCAAACGCATCAAAGGCGAGCAGGGCGTGTGGCGCAACGGATATCGCGTCTGACTACGGATCAGAAGATTCCAGGTTCAAATCTTGGCACGCTCGATAATAGGGCACATGTATTAATTTTCAAGTTATATATGTATGTTTTCATTACAACATCAACTTTACGATAGCGTAACTCACCTTCGATAAACATGTGTCACATGAATCCCAAAAACTGTTTCATTTTCTCACACGTGTCATTGGTGAACACCAGTGGGACCGATGAGCATGTGAGCATCTGCAGGTCAAATGAATCGGCTGGAGATTCTGCTATTCCAAAATTTGCATGTCTCAAAACTGTCATCGATGAACGCTATTGTGACCGTCGAGCGTTACGGCCAAACAGTCAATGCATAGTATAATTCAAAATTCTGAATATCCAGAATTCAATTGACTTAACTTTTAATTCCTATGTATTTCGATTGTTTCAATATGTGTCACGAGTGTTAGGCAAACGTATCAAAGTTGAACAGGGCGTGTGGCGCAACGGATAACGCGTCTGACTACGGATCAGAAGATTCCAGGTTCAAATCCTAGCACGCTCGATATTATGGCACTTGTATTAGTTTTCAAGTTATATATGTATGTTTTCATCACACCATCAACTTTTCGATTGCGCAACTCACCTTCGATAAACATGTGTCACATGAATCCCAAAAACTGTTTCATTTTCTCACACGTGTCATTGGTGAACACCAGTGGGACCGATGAGCATGTGAGCATCTGCAGGTCAAATGAATCGGCTGAAGTTTCTGCCATTCCAAAATTTGCATGTCTCAAAACTGTCATCAATGAACGCTATTGTGATCGTCGAGCGTTACGGCCAAGCAGTCAACGAATACTACAATTCAAAATTCTGAATATCCAGAATTCAATTGACTTAACTTTTTAATTCCTATGTATTTCGATTGTTTCAATATGTGTCACGAGTGTTAGGCAAGCGCAACAAAGGTGAACAGGGCGTGTGGCGCAACGGATAACGCGTCTGACTACGGATCAGAAGATTCCTGGTTCAAATCCTAGCACGCTCGATATTATGGCACATGTATTAGTTTTCAAGTTATATATATATGTTTTCATCACACCATCAACTTTACGATAGCGCAACTCACGTTCGATAAACATGTGACATATGAATCCCAAAAACTGTTTCATTTTCTCACACGTGTCATTGGTGAACACCAGTGGGACCGATGAGCATATGAGCATCTGCAGGTCAAATGAATCGGCTGGAGTTTCTGCCATTCCAAAATTTGCATGTCTCAAAACTGTCATTGATGAACGCTATTTTGACCGTCGAGCATTACGGCCAAACAGTCAACGCATACTATAATTCAAAATTCTGAATAGCCAGAATTCAATTGACTTAACTTTTAATTCCTATGTATTTCGATTGTTTCAATGTGTCACGAGTGTTAGGCAAACGCATCAAAGACGAACAGGGCGTGTGGCGCAACGGATAACGCGTCTGTCTATGGATCAGAAGATTCCAGGTTCAAATTCTAGCACGCTCGATATTATGGTACATGTATTAGTTTTCAAGTTATATATGTATGTTTTCATTACAACATCAACTTTACGATAGCGCAACTCACCTTCGATAAACATGTGTCATATGAATCCCAAAATCTGCTTCATTTTCTCACACGTGTCATTGGTGAACACCAGTGGGACCGATGAGCATGTGAGCATCTGCAGGTCAAATGAATCGGCTGGAGATTCTGCTATTCCAAAATTTGCATGTCTCAAAACTGTCATCGATGAACGCTATTTTGACCGTCGAGCGTTACGGCCAAACAGTCAACGCATACTATAATTCAAAATTCTGAATATCCAGAATTCAATTGACTTAACTTTTAATTCCTATGTATTTCGATTGTTTCAATATGTGTCACGAGTGTTAGGCAAACGCATCAAAGGCGAGCGGGGCGTGTGGCGCAACGGATATCGCGTCTGACTACGGATCAGAAGATTCCAGGTTCAAATCTTGGCACGCTCGATAATAGGGCACATGTATTAATTTTCAAGTTATATATGTATGTTTTCATCACACCATCAACTTTACGATAGCGCAACTCACGTTCGATAAACATGTGACATATGAATCCCAAAAACTGTTTCATTTTCTCACACGTGTCATTGGTGAACACCAGTAGGACCGATGAGCATATGAGCATCTGCAGGTCAAATGAATCGGCTGGAGTTTCTGCCATTCCAAAATTTGCATGTCTCAAAACTGTCATTGATGAACGCTATTTTGACCGTCGAGCATTACGGCCAAACAGTCAACGCATACTATAATTCAAAATTCTGAATAGCCAGAATTCAATTGACTTAACTTTTAATTCCTATGTATTTCGATTGTTTCAATATGTGTCACGAGTGTTAGGCAAACGCATCAAAGGCGAGCGGGGCGTGTGGCGCAACGGATATCGCGTCTGACTACGGATCAGAAGATTCCAGGTTCAAATTCTAGCACGCTCGATATTATGGTACATGTATTAGTTTTCAAGTTATATATGTATGTTTTCATTACAACATCAACTTTACGATAGCGCAACTCACCTTCGATAAACATGTGTCATATGAATCCCAAAATCTGCTTCATTTTCTCACACGTGTCATTGGTGAACACCAGTGGGACCGATGAGCATGTGAGCATCTGCAGGTCAAATGAATCGGCTGGAGATTCTGCTATTCCAAAATTTGCATGTCTCAAAACTGTCATCGATGAACGCTATTTTGACCGTCGAGCGTTACGGCCAAACAGTCAACGCATACTATAATTCAAAATTCTGAATAGCCAGAATTCAATTGACTTAACTTTTAATTCCTATGTATTTCGATTGTTTCAATATGTGTCACGAGTGTTAGGCAAACGCATCAAAGGTGAACAGGGCGTGTGGCGCAACGGATAACGGGTCTGACAACGGATCAGAAGATTCCTGGTTCAAATCCTGGCACGCTCAGTATTATGGCACATGTATTAGTTTTCAAGTTATATATGTGTGTTTTCATCACAACATCAACTTTACGATAGCGCAACTCACCTTCGATAAACATGTGTCATATGAATCCCAAAAACTGTTTCATTTTCTCACACGTGTCATTGGTGAACACCAGTGGGACCGATGAGCATATGAGCATCTGCAGGTCAAATGAATCGGCTGGAGTTTCTGCCATTCCAAAATTTGCATGTCTCAAAACTGTCATCGATGAACGCTATTTTGACCGTCGAGCATTACGGCCAATCAGTCAACGCATAGTATAATTCAAAATTCTGAATATCCAGAATTCAATTGACTTAACTTTTAATTCCTATGTATTTCGATTGTTTCAATATGTGTCACGAGTGTTAGGCAAACGCATCAAAGGTGAACAGGGCGTGTGGCGCAACGGATAACGCGTCTGACTCCGGATCAGAAGATTCCAGGTCCGAATCCTGGCACGCTCTGTATAATGGCACATGTACTAGTTTTCAAGTTATATATGTATGTTTTCATCACAACATCAACTTTACGATAGAGCAACTCACCTTCGATAAACATGTGTCATATGAATCCCAAAATCTGTTTCATTTTCTCACACGTGTCATTGGTGAACACCAGTGGGACCGATGAGCATGTGAGCATCTGCAGGTCAAATGAATCGGCTGGAGTTTCTGCCATTCCAAAATTTGCATGTCTCAAAACTGTCATCGATGAACGCTATTGTGATCGTCGAGCGTTACGGCCAAACAGTCAACGAATACTATAATTCAAAATTCTGAATATCCAGAATTCAATTGACTTAACTTTTAATTCCTATGTATTTCGATTGTTTCAATATGTGTCACGAGTGTTAGGTAAACGCATTAAAGTTGAACAGGGCGTGTGGCGCAACGGATAACGAGTCTGACTACGGATCAGAAGATTCCAGGTTCAAATCCTAGCACGCTCGATATTATGGCACATGTATTAGTTTTCAAGTTATATATATATGTTTTCATCACACCATCAACTTTTCGATAGCGCAACTCACCTTCGATAAACATGTGCCATATGAATTCTAAAATCTGCTTCATTTTCTCACACGTGTCATTGGTGAACACCAGTGGGACCGATGAGCATGTGAGCATCTGCAGGTCAAATGAATCGGCTGGAGATTCTGCCATTCCAAAATTTGCATGTCTCAAAACTGTCATCGATGAACGCTATTGTGACCGTCGAGCGTCACGGCCAAACAGTCAATGCATAGTATAATTCAAAATTCTGAATATCCAGAATTCAATTGACTTAACTTTTAATTCCTATGTATTTCGATTGTTTCAATATGTGTCACGAGTGTTAGGCAAACGTATCAAAGGTGAACAGGGCGTGTGGCGCAACGGGAGGCGCAACGGATAACGCGTCTGACTACGGATCAGAAGATTCCAGGTTCAAATCCTAGCACGCTCGATATTATGGCACTTGTATTAGTTTTCAAGTTATATATGTATGTTTTCATCACACCATCAACTTTTCGATTGCGCAACTCACCTTCGATAAACATGTGTCACATGAATCCCAAAAACTGTTTCATTTTCTCACACGTGTCATTGGTGAACACCAGTGGGACCGATGAGCATGTGAGCATCTGCTGGTCAAATGAATCGGCTGAAGTTTCTGCCATTCCAAAATTTGCATGTCTCAAAACTGTCATCAATGAACGCTATTGTGATCGTCGAGCGTTACGGCCAAGCAGTCAACGAATACTATAATTCAAAATTCTGAATATCCAGAATTCAATTGACTTAACTTTTTAATTCCTATGTATTTCGATTGTTTCAATATGTGTCACGAGTGTTAGGCAAGCGCATCAAAGGTGAACAGGGCGGGTGTCGCAACGGATAACGCGTCTGACTACGGATCAGAAGATTCCTGGTTCAAATCCTAGCACGCTCGATATTATGGCACATGTATTAGTTTTCAAGTTATATATATATGTTTTCATCACACCATCAACTTTACGATAGCGCAACTCACGTTCGATAAACATGTGTCATATGAATCCCAAAAACTGTTTCATTTTCTCACACGTTTCATTGGTGAACACCAGTGGGACCGATGAGCATATGAGCATCTGAGCATCTGCAGGTCAAATGAATCGGCTGGAGTTTCTGCCATTCCAAAATTTGCATGTCTCAAAACTGTCATCGATGAACGCTATTTTGACCGTCGAGCATTACGGCCAAACAGTCAACGCATACTATAATTCAAAATTCTGAATAGCCAGAATTCAATTGACTTAACTTTTAATTCCTATGTATTTCGATTGTTTCAATGTGTCACGAGTGTTAGGCAAACGCATCAAAGACGAACAGGGCGTGTGGCGCAACGGATAACGCGTCTGACTACGGATCAGAAGATTCCAGGTTCTAATCCTAGCACGCTCGATATTATGGTACATGTATTAGTTTTCAAGTTATATATGTATGTTTTCATTACAACATCAACTTTACGATAGCGCAACTCACCTTCGATAAACATGTGTCATATGAATCCCAAAATCTGCTTCATTTTCTCACACGTGTCATTGGTGAACACCAGTGGGACCGATGAGCATGTGAGCATCTGCAGGTCAAATGAATCGGCTGGAGATTCTGCTATTCCAAAATTTGCATGTCTCAAAACTGTCATCGATGAACGCTATTTTGACCGTCGAGCGTTACGGCCAAACAGTCAACGCATACTATAATTCAAAATTCTGAATATCCAGAATTCAATTGACTTAACTTTTAATTCCTATGTATTTCGATTGTTTCAATATGTGTCACGAGTGTTAGGCAAACGCATCAAAGGCGAGCAGGGCGTGTGGCGCAACGGATATCGCGTCTGACTACGGATCAGAAGATTCCAGGTTCAAATCTTGGCACGCTCGATAATAGGGCACATGTATTAATTTTCAAGTTATATATGTATGTTTTCATTACAACATCAACTTTACGATAGCGTAACTCACCTTCGATAAACATGTGTCACATGAATCCCAAAAACTGTTTCATTTTCTCACACGTGTCATTGGTGAACACCAGTGGGACCGATGAGCATGTGAGCATCTGCAGGTCAAATGAATCGGCTGGAGATTCTGCTATTCCAAAATTTGCATGTCTCAAAACTGTCATCGATGAACGCTATTGTGACCGTCGAGCGTTACGGCCAAACAGTCAATGCATAGTATAATTCAAAATTCTGAATATCCAGAATTCAATTGACTTAACTTTTAATTCCTATGTATTTCGATTGTTTCAATATGTGTCACGAGTGTTAGGCAAACGTATCAAAGTTGAACAGGGCGTGTGGCGCAACGGATAACGCGTCTGACTACGGATCAGAAGATTCCAGGTTCAAATCCTAGCACGCTCGATATTATGGCACTTGTATTAGTTTTCAAGTTATATATGTATGTTTTCATCACACCATCAACTTTTCGATTGCGCAACTCACCTTCGATAAACATGTGTCACATGAATCCCAAAAACTGTTTCATTTTCTCACACGTGTCATTGGTGAACACCAGTGGGACCGATGAGCATGTGAGCATCTGCAGGTCAAATGAATCGGCTGAAGTTTCTGCCATTCCAAAATTTGCATGTCTCAAAACTGTCATCAATGAACGCTATTGTGATCGTCGAGCGTTACGGCCAAGCAGTCAACGAATACTACAATTCAAAATTCTGAATATCCAGAATTCAATTGACTTAACTTTTTAATTCCTATGTATTTCGATTGTTTCAATATGTGTCACGAGTGTTAGGCAAGCGCAACAAAGGTGAACAGGGCGTGTGGCGCAACGGATAACGCGTCTGACTACGGATCAGAAGATTCCTGGTTCAAATCCTAGCACGCTCGATATTATGGCACATGTATTAGTTTTCAAGTTATATATATATGTTTTCATCACACCATCAACTTTACGATAGCGCAACTCACGTTCGATAAACATGTGACATATGAATCCCAAAAACTGTTTCATTTTCTCACACGTGTCATTGGTGAACACCAGTGGGACCGATGAGCATATGAGCATCTGCAGGTCAAATGAATCGGCTGGAGTTTCTGCCATTCCAAAATTTGCATGTCTCAAAACTGTCATTGATGAACGCTATTTTGACCGTCGAGCATTACGGCCAAACAGTCAACGCATACTATAATTCAAAATTCTGAATAGCCAGAATTCAATTGACTTAACTTTTAATTCCTATGTATTTCGATTGTTTCAATGTGTCACGAGTGTTAGGCAAACGCATCAAAGACGAACAGGGCGTGTGGCGCAACGGATAACGCGTCTGTCTACGGATCAGAAGATTCCAGGTTCAAATTCTAGCACGCTCGATATTATGGTACATGTATTAGTTTTCAAGTTATATATGTATGTTTTCATTACAACATCAACTTTACGATAGCGCAACTCACCTTCGATAAACATGTGTCATATGAATCCCAAAATCTGCTTCATTTTCTCACACGTGTCATTGGTGAACACCAGTGGGACCGATGAGCATGTGAGCATCTGCAGGTCAAATGAATCGGCTGGAGATTCTGCTATTCCAAAATTTGCATGTCTCAAAACTGTCATCGATGAACGCTATTTTGACCGTCGAGCGTTACGGCCAAACAGTCAACGCATACTATAATTCAAAATTCTGAATATCCAGAATTCAATTGACTTAACTTTTAATTCCTATGTATTTCGATTGTTTCAATATGTGTCACGAGTGTTAGGCAAACGCATCAAAGGCGAGCGGGGCGTGTGGCGCAACGGATATCGCGTCTGACTACGGATCAGAAGATTCCAGGTTCAAATCTTGGCACGCTCGATAATAGGGCACATGTATTAATTTTCAAGTTATATATGTATGTTTTCATCACACCATCAACTTTACGATAGCGCAACTCACGTTCGATAAACATGTGACATATGAATCCCAAAAACTGTTTCATTTTCTCACACGTGTCATTGGTGAACACCAGTGGGACCGATGAGCATATGAGCATCTGCAGGTCAAATGAATCGGCTGGAGTTTCTGCCATTCCAAAATTTGCATGTCTCAAAACTGTCATTGATGAACGCTATTTTGACCGTCGAGCATTACGGCCAAACAGTCAACGCATACTATAATTCAAAATTCTGAATAGCCAGAATTCAATTGACTTAACTTTTAATTCCTATGTATTTCGATTGTTTCAATATGTGTCACGAGTGTTAGGCAAACGCATCAAAGGCGAGCGGGGCGTGTGGCGCAACGGATATCGCGTCTGACTACGGATCAGAAGATTCCAGGTTCAAATTCTAGCACGCTCGATATTATGGTACATGTATTAGTTTTCAAGTTATATATGTATGTTTTCATTACAACATCAACTTTACGATAGCGCAACTCACCTTCGATAAACATGTGTCATATGAATCCCAAAATCTGCTTCATTTTCTCACACGTGTCATTGGTGAACACCAGTGGGACCGATGAGCATGTGAGCATCTGCAGGTCAAATGAATCGGCTGGAGATTCTGCTATTCCAAAATTTGCATGTCTCAAAACTGTCATCGATGAACGCTATTTTGACCGTCGAGCGTTACGGCCAAACAGTCAACGCATACTATAATTCAAAATTCTGAATATCCAGAATTCAATTGACTTAACTTTTAATTCCTATGTATTTCGATTGTTTCAATATGTGTCACGAGTGTTAGGCAAACGCATCAAAGGCGAGCAGGGCGTGTGGCGCAACGGATATCGCGTCTGACTACGGATCAGAAGATTCCAGGTTCAAATCTTGGCACGCTCGATAATAGGGCACATGTATTAATTTTCAAGTTATATATGTATGTTTTCATTACAACATCAACTTTACGATAGCGTAACTCACCTTCGATAAACATGTGTCACATGAATCCCAAAAACTGTTTCATTTTCTCACACGTGTCATTGGTGAACACCAGTGGGACCGATGAGCATGTGAGCATCTGCAGGTCAAATGAATCGGCTGGAGATTCTGCTATTCCAAAATTTGCATGTCTCAAAACTGTCATCGATGAACGCTATTGTGACCGTCGAGCGTTACGGCCAAACAGTCAATGCATAGTATAATTCAAAATTCTGAATATCCAGAATTCAATTGACTTAACTTTTAATTCCTATGTATTTCGATTGTTTCAATATGTGTCACGAGTGTTAGGCAAACGTATCAAAGTTGAACAGGGCGTGTGGCGCAACGGATAACGCGTCTGACTACGGATCAGAAGATTCCAGGTTCAAATCCTAGCACGCTCGATATTATGGCACTTGTATTAGTTTTCAAGTTATATATGTATGTTTTCATCACACCATCAACTTTTCGATTGCGCAACTCACCTTCGATAAACATGTGTCACATGAATCCCAAAAACTGTTTCATTTTCTCACACGTGTCATTGGTGAACACCAGTGGGACCGATGAGCATGTGAGCATCTGCAGGTCAAATGAATCGGCTGAAGTTTCTGCCATTCCAAAATTTGCATGTCTCAAAACTGTCATCAATGAACGCTATTGTGATCGTCGAGCGTTACGGCCAAGCAGTCAACGAATACTACAATTCAAAATTCTGAATATCCAGAATTCAATTGACTTAACTTTTTAATTCCTATGTATTTCGATTGTTTCAATATGTGTCACGAGTGTTAGGCAAGCGCAACAAAGGTGAACAGGGCGTGTGGCGCAACGGATAACGCGTCTGACTACGGATCAGAAGATTCCTGGTTCAAATCCTAGCACGCTCGATATTATGGCACATGTATTAGTTTTCAAGTTATATATATATGTTTTCATCACACCATCAACTTTACGATAGCGCAACTCACGTTCGATAAACATGTGACATATGAATCCCAAAAACTGTTTCATTTTCTCACACGTGTCATTGGTGAACACCAGTGGGACCGATGAGCATATGAGCATCTGCAGGTCAAATGAATCGGCTGGAGTTTCTGCCATTCCAAAATTTGCATGTCTCAAAACTGTCATTGATGAACGCTATTTTGACCGTCGAGCATTACGGCCAAACAGTCAACGCATACTATAATTCAAAATTCTGAATAGCCAGAATTCAATTGACTTAACTTTTAATTCCTATGTATTTCGATTGTTTCAATGTGTCACGAGTGTTAGGCAAACGCATCAAAGACGAACAGGGCGTGTGGCGCAACGGATAACGCGTCTGTCTATGGATCAGAAGATTCCAGGTTCAAATTCTAGCACGCTCGATATTATGGTACATGTATTAGTTTTCAACTTATATATGTATGTTTTCATTACAACATCAACTTTACGATAGCGCAACTCACCTTCGATAAACATGTGTCATATGAATCCCAAAATCTGCTTCATTTTCTCACACGTGTCATTGGTGAACACCAGTGGGACCGATGAGCATGTGAGCATCTGCAGGTCAAATGAATCGGCTGGAGATTCTGCTATTCCAAAATTTGCATGTCTCAAAACTGTCATCGATGAACGCTATTTTGACCGTCGAGCGTTACGGCCAAACAGTCAACGCATACTATAATTCAAAATTCTGAATATCCAGAATTCAATTGACTTAACTTTTAATTCCTATGTATTTCGATTGTTTCAATATGTGTCACGAGTGTTAGGCAAACGCATCAAAGGCGAGCGGGGCGTGTGGCGCAACGGATATCGCGTCTGACTACGGATCAGAAGATTCCAGGTTCAAATCTTGGCACGCTCGATAATAGGGCACATGTATTAATTTTCAAGTTATATATGTATGTTTTCATCACACCATCAACTTTACGATAGCGCAACTCACGTTCGATAAACATGTGACATATGAATCCCAAAAACTGTTTCATTTTCTCACACGTGTCATTGGTGAACACCAGTGGGACCGATGAGCATATGAGCATCTGCAGGTCAAATGAATCGGCTGGAGTTTCTGCCATTCCAAAATTTGCATGTCTCAAAACTGTCATTGATGAACGCTATTTTGACCGTCGAGCATTACGGCCAAACAGTCAACGCATACTATAATTCAAAATTCTGAATAGCCAGAATTCAATTGACTTAACTTTTAATTCCTATGTATTTCGATTGTTTCAATATGTGTCACGAGTGTTAGGCAAACGCATCAAAGGCGAGCGGGGCGTGTGGCGCAACGGATATCGCGTCTGACTACGGATCAGAAGATTCCAGGTTCAAATTCTAGCACGCTCGATATTATGGTACATGTATTAGTTTTCAAGTTATATATGTATGTTTTCATTACAACATCAACTTTACGATAGCGCAACTCACCTTCGATAAACATGTGTCATATGAATCCCAAAATCTGCTTCATTTTCTCACACGTGTCATTGGTGAACACCAGTGGGACCGATGAGCATGTGAGCATCTGCAGGTCAAATGAATCGGCTGGAGATTCTGCTATTCCAAAATTTGCATGTCTCAAAACTGTCATCGATGAACGCTATTTTGACCGTCGAGCGTTACGGCCAAACAGTCAACGCATACTATAATTCAAAATTCTGAATATCCAGAATTCAATTGACTTAACTTTTAATTCCTATGTATTTCGATTGTTTCAATATGTGTCACGAGTGTTAGGCAAACGCATCAAAGGCGAGCGGGGCGTGTGGCGCAACGGATATCGCGTCTGACTACGGATCAGAAGATTCCAGGTTCAAATCTTGGCACGCTCGATAATAGGGCACATGTATTAATTTTCAAGTTATATATGTATGTTTTCATTACAACATCAACTTTACGATAGCGTAACTCACCTTCGATAAACATGTGTCACATGAATCCCAAAAACTGTTTCATTTTCTCACACGTGTCATTGGTGAACACCAGTGGGACCGATGAGCATGTGAGCATCTGCAGGTCAAATGAATCGGCTGGAGATTCTGCTATTCCAAAATTTGCATGTCTCAAAACTGTCATCGATGAACGCTATTGTGACCGTCGAGCGTTATGGCCAAACAGTCAATGCATAGTATAATTCAAAATTCTGAATATCCAGAATTCAATTGACTTAACTTTTAATTCCTATGTATTTCGATTGTTTCAATATGTGTCACGAGTGTTAGGCAAACGCATCAAAGGTGAACAGGGCGTGTGGCGCAACGGATAACGGGTCTGACAACGGATCAGAAGATTCCTGGTTCAAATCCTGGCACGCTCAGTATTATGGCACATGTATTAGTTTTCAAGTTATATATGTGTGTTTTCATCACAACATCAACTTTACGATAGCGCAACTCACCTTCGATAAACATGTGTCATATGAATCCCAAAAACTGTTTCATTTTCTCACACGTGTCATTGGTGAACACCAGTGGGACCGATGAGCATATGAGCATCTGCAGGTCAAATGAATCGGCTGGAGTTTCTGCCATTCCAAAATTTGCATGTCTCAAAACTGTCATCGATGAACGCTATTTTGACCGTCGAGCATTACGGCCAATCAGTCAACGCATAGTATAATTCAAAATTCTGAATATCCAGAATTCAATTGACTTAACTTTTAATTCCTATGTATTTCGATTGTTTCAATATGTGTCACGAGTGTTAGGCAAACGCATCAAAGGTGAACAGGGCGTGTGGCGCAACGGATAACGCGTCTGACTAAGGATCAGACGATTCCTGGTCCAAATCCTGGCACGCTCAGTATTATGGCACATGTATTAGTTTTCAAGTTATATATGTTTGTTTTCATAACAACATCAACTTTCCGATAGCGCAACTAACCTTCGATAAACATGTGTAATATGAATCCCAAAATCTGTTTCATTTTCTCACACGTGTCATTGGTGAACAGCAGTGGGACCGATGAGCATGTGAGCATCTGCAGGTCAAATGAATCGGCTGGAGATTCTGCTATTCCAAAATTTGCATGTCTCAAAACTGTCATCGATGAACGCTATTGTGACCGTCGAGCGTTACGGCCAAACAGTCAATGCATAGCATAATTCAAAATTCTGAATATCCAGAATTCAATTGACTTAACTTTTAATTCCTATGTATTTCGATTGTTTCAATATGTGTCACGAGTGTTAGGCAAACGCATCAAAGGCGAGCGGGGCGTGTGGCGCAACGGATATCGCGTCTGACTACGGATCAGAAGATTCCAGGTTCAAATCTTGGCACGCTCGATAATAGGGCACATGTATTAGTTTTCAAGTTATATATGTGTGTTTTCATCACAACATCAACTTTACGATAGCGCAACTCACCTTCGATAAACATGTGTCATATGAATCCCAAAAACTGTTTCATTTTCTCACACGTGTCATTGGTGAACACCAGTGGGACCGATGAGCATATGAGCATCTGCAGGTCAAATGAATCGGCTGGAGTTTCTGCCATTCCAAAATTTGCATGTCTCAAAACTGTCATCGATGAACGCTATTTTGACCGTCGAGCATTACGGCCAATCAGTCAACGCATAGTATAATTCAAAATTCTGAATATCCAGAATTCAATTGACTTAACTTTTAATTCCTATGTATTTCGATTGTTTCAATATGTGTCACGAGTGTTAGGCAAACGCATCAAAGGTGAACAGGGCGTGTGGCGCAACGGATAACGCGTCTGACTAAGGATCAGACGATTCCTGGTCCAAATCCTGGCACGCTCAGTATTATGGCACATGTATTAGTTTTCAAGTTATATATGTTTGTTTTCATAACAACATCAACTTTCCGATAGCGCAACTAACCTTCGATAAACATGTGTAATATGAATCCCAAAATCTGTTTCATTTTCTCACACGTGTCATTGGTGAACAGCAGTGGGACCGATGAGCATGTGAGCATCTGCAGGTCAAATGAATCGGCTGGAGATTCTGCTATTCCAAAATTTGCATGTCTCAAAACTGTCATCGATGAACGCTATTGTGACCGTCGAGCGTTACGGCCAAACAGTCAATGCATAGCATAATTCAAAATTCTGAATATCCAGAATTCAATTGACTTAACTTTTAATTCCTATGTATTTCGATTGTTTCAATATGTGTCACGAGTGTTAGGCAAACGCATCAAAGGTGAACAGGGCGTGTGGCGCAACGGATAACGGGTCTGACTACGGATCAGAAGATTCCTGGTTCAAATCCTGGCACGCTCAGTATTATGGCACATGTATTAGTTTTCAAGTTATATATGTGTGTTTTCATCACAACATCAACTTTACGATAGCGCAACTCACCTTCGATAAACATGTGTCATATGAATCCCAAAAACTGTTTCATTTTCTCACACGTGTCATTGGTGAACACCAGTGGGACCGATGAGCATATGAGCATCTGCAGGTCAAATGAATCGGCTGGAGTTTCTGCCATTCCAAAATTTGCATGTCTCAAAACTGTCATCGATGAACGCTATTTTGACCGTCGAGCATTACGGCCAATCAGTCAACGCATAGTATAATTCAAAATTCTGAATATCCAGAATTCAATTGACTTAACTTTTAATTCCTATGTATTTCGATTGTTTCAATATGTGTCACGAGTGTTAGGCAAACGCATCAAAGATAAACAGGGCGTGTGGCGCAACGGATAACGCGTCTGACTACGGATCAGAAGATTCCTGGTTCAAATCCTGGCACGCTCAGTATTATGGCACATGTATTAGTTTTCAAGTTATATATGTTTGTTTTAATCACAACATCAACTTTACGATAGCGCAACTCACCTTCGATAAACATGTGACATATGAATCCCAAAAACTGTTTCATTTTCTCACACGTGTCATTGGTGAACACCAGTGGGACCGATGAGCATATGAGCATCTGCAGGTCAAATGAATCGGCTGGAGTTTCTGCCATTCCAAAATTTGCATGTCTCAAAACTGTCATTGATGAACGCTATTTTGACCGTCGAGCGTTACGGCCAAACAGTCAACGCATACTATAATTCAAAATTCTGAATAGCCAGAATTCAATTGACTTAACTTTTAATTCCTATGTATTTCGATTGTTTCAATATGTGTCACGAGTGTTAGGCAAACGCATCAAAGATGAACAGGGCGTGTGGCGCAACGGATAACGCGTCTGACTACGAATCAGAAGATTCCAGGTTCAAATCCTAGCACGCTCGATATTATGGCACTTGTATTAGTTTTCAAGTTATATATGTATGTTTTCATCACACCATCAACTTTACGATAGCGCAACTCACCTTCGATAAACATGTGTCATATGAATCCCAAAAACTGTTTCATTTTCTCACACGTGTCATTGGTGAACAGCAGTGGGACCGATGAACATGTGAGCATCTGCAGGTCAAATGAATCGGCTGGAGATTCTGCTATTCCAAAATTTGCATGTCTCAAAACTGTCATCGATGAACGCTATTGTGACCGTCGAGCGTTACGGCCAAACAGTCAATGCATAGTATAATTCAAAATTCTGAATAGCCAGAATTCAATTGACTTAACTTTTAATTCCTATGTATTTCGATTGTTTCAATATGTGTCACGAGTGTTAGGCAAACGCATCAAAGGTGAACAGGGCGTGTGGCGCAACGGATAACGCGTCTGACTACGGATCAGAAGATTCCAGGTTCAAATCCTAGCACGCTCGATATTATGGCACTTGTATTAGTTTTCAAGTTATATATGTATGTTTTCATCACACCATCAACTTTACGATAGCGCAACTCACCTTCGATAAACATGTGTCATATGAATCCCAAAATCTGTTTCATTTTCTCACACGTGTCATTGGTGAACAGCAGTGGGACCGATGAGCATGTGAGCATCTGCAGGTCAAATGAATCGGCTGGAGATTCTGCTATTCCAAAATTTGCATGTCTCAAAACTGTCATCGATGAACGCTATTGTGACCGTCGAGCGTTACGGCCAAACAGTCAATGCATAGTATAATTCAACATTCTGAATATCCAGAATTCAATTGACTTAACTTTTAATTCCTATGTATTTCGATTGTTTCAATATGTGTCACGAGTGTTAGGCAAACGCATCAAAGGTGAACAGGGCGTGTGGCAAACGGATAACGCGTCTGACTACGGATCAGTAGATTCCAGGTTCAAATCCTAGCACGCTCGAAATTATGGCACATGTATTAGTTTTCAAGTTATATATGTATGTTTTCATCACACCATCAACTTTACGATAGCGCAACTCACCTTCGATAAACATGTGTCATATGAATCCAAAATCTGTTTCATTTTCTCACACGTGTTCTTGGTGAACACCAATGGGACCGATGAGCATGTGAGCATCTGCAGGTCAAATGAATCGGCTTGCGATTCTGCCATTCCAAAATTTGCATGTCTTAAAACTGTCATCGATGAACGCTATTGTGACCGTCGAGCGTTACGGCCAATCAGTCAACGCATAGTGTAATTCAAAATTCTGAATATCCAGAATTCAATTGACTTAACTTTTAATTCCTATGTATTTCGATTGTTTCAATATGTGTCACGAGTGTTAGGCAAACGCATCAAAGGCGAGCAGGGCGTGTGGCGCAACGGATATCGCGTCTGACTACGGATCAGAAGATTCCAGGTTCAAATCTTGGCACGCTCGATAATAGGGCACATGTATTAATTTTCAAGTTATATATGTATGTTTTCATTACAACATCAACTTTACGATAGCGTAACTCACCTTCGATAAACATGTGTCACATGAATCACAAAAACTGTTTCATTTTCTCACACGTGTCATTGGTGAACACCAGTGGGACCGATGAGCATGTGAGCATCTGCATGTCAAATGAATCGTCTGGAGTTTCTGCCATTCCAAAATTTGCATGTCTCAAAACTGTCATCGATGAACGCCATTTTGACCGTCGAGCATTACGGCCAATCAGTCAACGCATATTATAATTCAAAATTCTGAATATCCAGAATTCAATTGACTTAACTTTTAATTCCTATGTATTTCGATTGTTTCAATATGTGTCACGAGTGTTAGGCAAACGCATCAAAGGTGAACAGGACGTGTGGCGCAACGGATAACGCGTCTGACTACGGATCAGAAGATTCCAGGTTCAACTCCTAGCACGCTCGATAGTATGGTACATGTATTAGTTTTCAAGTTATATATGTATGTTTTCATTACAACATCAACTTTACGATAGCGCAACTCACCTTCGATAAACATGTGTCATATGAATCCAAAAATCTGTTTAATTTTCTCACACGTGTCATTGGTGAACAGCAGTGGGACCGATGAGCATGTGAGCATCTGCAGGTCAAATGAATCGGCTGGAGTTTCTGCCATTCCAAAATTTGCATGTCTCAAAACTGTCATCGATGAACGCTATTGTGATCGTCGAGCGCTACGGCCAAACAGTCAACGAATACTATAATTCAAAATTCTGAATATTCAGAATTCAATTGACTTAACTTTTAATTCCTATGTATTTCGATTGTTTCAATATGTGTCACGAGTGTTAGGCAAACGCATCAAAGGTGAACAGGGCGTGTGGCGCAACGGATAACGCGTCTGACTACGGATCAGAAGATTCCAGGTTCAAATCTTGGCACGCTCGATAATAGGGCACATGTATTAATTTTCAAGTTATATATGTATGTTTTCATTACAACATCAACTTTACGATAGCGTAACTCACCTTCGATAAACATGTGTCACATGAATCCCAAAAACTGTTTCATTTTCTCACACGTGTCATTGGTGAACACCAGTGGGACCGATGAGCATATGAGCATCTGCAGGTCAAATGAATCGGCTGGAGTTTCTGCCATTCCAAAATTTGCATGTCTCAAAACTGTCATCGATGAATGCTATTTTGACCGTCGAGCGTTACGGCCAAACAGTCAACGCATACTATAATTCAAAATTCTGAATATCCACAATTCAATTGACTTAACTTTTAATTCCTATGTATTTCGATTGTTTCAATATGTGTCACGAGTGTTAGGCAAACGCATCAAAAGTGAACAGGGCGTGTGGCAAACGGATAACGCGTCTGACTACGGATCAGTAGATTCCAGGTTCAAATCCTAGCACGCTCGAAATTATGGCACATGTATTAGTTTTCAAGTTATATATGTATGTTTTCATCACACCATCAACTTTACGATAGCGCAACTCACCTTCGATAAACATGTGTCATATGAATCCAAAATCTGTTTCATTTTCTCACACGTGTTCTTGGTGAACACCAATGGGACCGATGAGCATGTGAGCATCTGCAGGTCAAATGAATCGGCTTGCGATTCTGCCATTCCAAAATATGCATGTCTCAAAACTGTCATCGATGAACGCTATTGTGACCGTCGAGCGTTACGGCCAATCAGTCAACGCATAGTGTAATTCAAAATTCTGAATATCCAGAATTCAATTGACTTAACTTTTAATTCCTATGTATTTCGATTGTTTCAATATGTGTCACGAGTGTTAGGCAAACGCATCAAAGGTGAAAAGGGCGTGTGGCAAACGGATAACGCGTCTGACTACGGATCAGAAGATTCCAGGTTCAAATCCTAGCTCGCTCGAAATTATGGCACATGTATTAGTTTTCAAGTTATATATGTATGTTTTCATCACACCATCAACTTTACGATAGCGCAACTCACCTTCGATAAACATGTGTCATATGAATCCAAAATCTGTTTCATTTTCTCACACGTGTCATTGGTGAACACCAATGGGACCGATGAGCATGTGAGCATCTGCAGGTCAAATGAATCGGCTTGCGATTCTGCCATTCCAAAATTTGCATGTCTCAAAACTGTCATCGATGAACGCTATTGTGACCGTCGAGCGTTACGGCCAATCAGTCAACGCATAGTGTAATTCAAAATTCTGAATATCCAGAATTCAATTGACTTAACTTTCAATTCCTATGTATTTCGATTGTTTCAATATGTGTCACGAGTGTTAGGCAAACGCATCAAAGGTGAACAGGGCGTGTGGCAAACGGATAACGCGTCTGACTACGGATCAGAAGATTCCAGGTTCAAATCCTAGCACGCTCGAAATTATGGCACATGTATTAGTTTTCAAGTTATATATGTATGTTTTCATCACACCATCAACTTTACGATAGCGCAACTCACCTTTGATAAACATGTGTCATATGAATCCCAAAATCTGTTTCATTTTCTCACACGTGTCATTGGTGAACACCAATGGGACCGATGAGCATGTGAGCATCTGCAGGTCAAATGAATCGGCTTGAGATTCTGCCATTCCAAAATTTGCATGTCTCAAAACTGTCATCGATGAACGCTATTGTGACCGTCGAGCGTTACGGCCAATCAGTCAACGCATAGTGTAATTCAAAATTCTGAATATCCCGAATTCAATTGACTTAACTTTTAATTTCTATGTATTTCGATTGTTTCAATATGTGTCACGAGTGTTAGGCAAACGCATCAAAGGTGAACAGGACGTGTGGCGCAACGGATAACGCGTCTGACTGCGGATCAGAAGATTCCTGGTTCAAATCCTGGCACGCTCAGTATTATGGCACATGTATTAGTTTTCAAGTTATATATGTTTGTTTTCATTACAACATCAACTTTACGATAGCGCAACTCACCTTCGATAAACATGTGTCATATGAATCCCAAAATCTGTTTCATTTTCTCACACGTGTCATTGGTGAACACCAGTGGGACCGATGAGCATATAAGCATCTGCAGGTCAAATGAATCGGCTGGAGTTTCTGCCATTCCAAAATTTGCATGTTTCAAAACTGTCATCGATGAACGCCATTTTGACCGTCGAGCATTACGGCCAATCAGTCAACGCATAGTATAATTCAAAATTCTGAATATCCAGAATTCAATTGACTTAACTTTTAACTCCTATGTATTTCGATTGTTTCAATATGTGTCACGAGTGTTAGGCAAACGCATCAAAGGTTAACAGGGCGTGTGGCGCAACGGATAACGCGTCTGACTAGGGATCAGAAGATTCCTGGTTCAAATCCTGGCACGCTCAGTATTATGGCACATGTATTAGTTTTCAAGTTATATATGTTTGTTTTCATCACAACATCAACTTTACGATAGCGCAACTCACCTTCGATAAACATGTCTCATATGAATCCCAAAAACTGTTTCATTTTCTCACACGTGTCATTGGTGAACACCAGTGGGACCGATGAGCATATGAGCATCTGCAGGTCAAATGAATCGGCTGGAGTTTCTGCCATTCCAAAATTTGCAAGTCTCAAAACTGTCATCGATGAACGCTATTTTGACCGTCGAGCATTACGGCCAAACAGTCAAAGCATACTATAATTTAAAATTCTGAATAGCCAGAATTCAATTGACTTAACTTTTAATTCCTATGTATTTCGATCGTTTCAATATGTGTCACGAGTGTTAGGCAAACGCATCAATGGTGAACAGGGCGTGTGGCGCAACGGATAACGCGTCTGACTACGGATCAGAAGATTCCATGTTCAAATCCTAGCACGCTCGATAGTATGGTACATGTATTAGTTTTCAAGTTATATATGTATGTTTTCATTACAACATCAACTTTACGATAGCGCAACTCACCTTCGATAAACATGTGTCATATGAATCCCAAAATCTGTTTCATTTTCTCACACGTGTCATTGGTGAACACCAGTGGGACCGATGAGCATATAAGCATCTGCAGGTCAAATGAATCGGCTGGAGTTTCTGCCATTCCAAAATTTGCATGTTTCAAAACTGTCATCGATGAACGCTATTGTGACCGTCGAGCGTTACGGCCAAACAGTCAACGAATACTATAATTCAAAATTCTGAATATCCAGAATTCAATTGACTTAACTTTTAATTCCTATGTATTTCGATTGTTTCAATATGTGTCACGAGTGTTAGGCAAACGCATCAAAGGTGAACAGGGCGTGTGGCAAACGGATAACGCGTCTGACTGCGGATCAGAAGATTCCAGGTTCAAATCCTAGCACGCTCGATATTATGGCACATGTATTAGTTTTCAAGTTATATATGTATGTTTTCATCACACCATCAACTTTACGATAGCGCAACTCACCTTCGATAAACATGTGTCATATGAATCCCAAAATCTGTTTCATTTTCTCACACGTGTCATTGGTGAACACCAGTGGGACCGATGAGCATGTGAGCATCTGCAGGTCAAATGAATCGGCTGGAGATTCTGCTATTCCAAAATTTGCATGTCTCAAAACTGTCATCGATGAACGCTATTGTGACAGTCGAGCGTTACAGCCAAACAGTCAACGCATAGTATAATTCAAAATTCTGAATATCCAGAATTCAATTGACTTAACTTTTAATTCCTATGTATTTCGATTGTTTCAATATGTGTAACGAGTGTTAGGCAAACGCATCGAAGGTGAACAGGGCGTGTGGCGCAACGGATAACGCGTCTGACTACGGATCAGAAGATTCCAGGTTCAAATCCTAGCACGCTCGATATTATGGCACTTGTATTAGTTTTCAAGTTATATATGTATGTTTTCATCACACCATCAACTTTACGATAGCGCAACTCACCTTCGATAAACATGTGTCATATGAATCCCAAAATCTTTTTCATTTTCTCACACGTGTCATTGGTGAACACCAATGGGACCGATGAGCATGTGAGCATCTGCAGGTCAAATGAATCGGCTGGAGATTCTGCCATTCCAAAATTTGCATGTCTCAAAACTGTCATCGATGAACGCTATTGTGACCGTCGAGCGTTACGGCCAATCAGTCAACGCATAGTGTAATTCAAAATTCTGAATATCCAGAATTCAATTGACTTAACTTTTAATTCCTATGTATTTCGATTGTTTCAATATGTGTCACGAGTGTTAGGCAAACGCATCAAAGGTGAACAGGGCGTGTGGCGCAACGGATAACGCGTCTGACTAAGGATCAGACGATTCCTGGTCCAAATCCTGGCACGCTCAGTATTATGGCACATGTATTAGTTTTCAAGTTATATATGTTTGTTTTCATAACAACATCAACTTTCCGATAGCGCAACTAACCTTCGATAAACATGTGTAATATGAATCCCAAAATCTGTTTCATTTTCTCACACGTGTCATTGATGAACACCAGTGGGACCGATGAGCATGTGAGCATCTGCAGGTCAAATGAATCGGCTGGAGATTCTGCTATTCCAAAATTTGCATGTCTCAAAACTGTCATCGATGAACGCTATTGTGACAGTCGAGCGTTACAGCCAAACAGTCAACGCATAGTATAATTCAAAATTCTGAATATCCAGAATTCAATTGACTTAACTTTTAATTCCTATGTATTTCGATTGTTTCAATATGTGTCACGAGTGTTAGGCAAACGCATCGAAGGTGAACAGGGCGTGTGGCGCAACGGATAACGCGTCTGACTACGGATCAGAAGATTTCAGGTTCAAATCCTAGCACGCTCGATATTATGGCACTTGTATTAGTTTTCAAGTTATATATGTATGTTTTCATTACACCATCAACTTTACGATAGCGCAACTCACCTTTGATAAACATGTGTCATATGAATCCCAAAATCTGTTTCATTTTGTCACACGTGTCATTGGTGAACACCAGTGGGACCGATGAGCATGTGAGCATCTGCAGGTCAAATGAATCGGCTGGAGATTCTGCCATTCCAAAATTTGCATGTCTCAAAACTGTCATCGATGAACGCTATTGTGACCGTCGAGCGTTACGGCCAAACAGTCAACGAATACTATAATTCAAAATTCTGAATATCCAGAATTCAATTGACTTAACTTTTAACTCCTATGTATTTCGATTGTTTCAATATGTGTCACGAGTGTTAGGCAAACGCATCAAAGGTGAACAGGGCGTGTGGCAAACGGATAACGCGTCTGACTGCGGATCAGAAGATTCCAGGTTCAAATCCTAGCACGCTCGATATTATGGCACATGTATTAGTTTTCAAGTTATATATGTATGTTTTCATCACACCATCAACTTTACGATAGCGCAACTCACCTTCGATAAACATGTGTCATATGAATCCCAAAATCTGTTTCATTTTCTCACACGTGTCATTGGTGAACACCAATGGGACCGATGAGCATGTGAGCATCTGCAGGTCAAATGAATCGGCTGGAGATTCTGCCATTCCAAAATTTGCATGTCTCAAAACTGTCATCGATAAACGCTATTGTGACCGTCGAGCGTTTCGGCCAAACAGTCAATGCATAGTATAATTCAAAATTCTGAATATCCAGAATTCAATTGACTTAACGTTTAATTCCTATGTATTTCGATTGTTTCAATATGTGTCACGAGTGTTAGGCAAACGTATCAAAGGTGAACAGGGCGTGTGGCGCAACGGATAACGCGTCTGACTACGGATCAGAAGATTCCAGGTTCAAATCCTAGAACGCTCGATATTATGGCACATGTATTAGTTTTCAAGTTATATATGTATGTTTTCATCACACCATCAACTTTACGATAGCGCAACTCACCTTCGATAAACATGTGTCATATGAATCCCAAAATCTGTTTCATTTTCTCACACGTGTCATTGGTGAACACCAATGGGACCGATGAGCATGTGAGCATCTGCAGGTCAAATGAATCGGCTGGAGATTCTGCCATTCCAAAATTTGCATGTCTCAAAACTGTCATCGATGAACGCTATTATGACAGTCGAGCGTTACGGCCAATCAGTCAACGCATAGTATAATTCAAAATTCTGAATATCCAGAATTCAATTGACTTAACTTTTAATTCCTATGTATTTCGATTGTTTCAATATGTGTCACGAGTGTTAGGCAAACGCATCAAAGGTGAACAGGGCGTGTGGCGCAACGGATAACGCGTCTGACAACGGATCAGAAGATTCCAGGTTCAAATCATAGCACGCTCGATATTATGGCACATGTATTAGTTTTCAAGTTATATATGTATGTTTTCATCACACCATCAACTTTACGAGAGCGCAACTCACCTTCGATATACATGTGTAATATGAATCCCAAAATCTGTTTCATGTTCTCACACGTGTCATTGGTGAACACCAATGGGACCGATGAGCATGTGAGCATCTGCAGGTCAAATGAATCGGCTGGAGATTCTGCCATTCCACAATTTGCATGTCTCAAAACTGTCATCGATGAACGCTATTGTGACCGTCGAGGATTACGGCCAATCAGTCAACGCATAGTATAATTCAAAATTCTGAATATCCAGAATTCAATTGACTTAACTTTTAATTCCTATGTATTTCGATTGTTTCAATATGTGTCACGAGTGTTAGGCAAACGCATCAAAGGTGAACAGGACGTGTGGCGCAACGGATAACGCGTCTGACTGCGGATCAGAAGATTCCTGGTTCAAATCCTGGCACGCTCAGTATTATGGCACATGTATTAGTTTTCAAGTTATATATGTTTGTTTTCATTACAACATCAACTTTACGATAGCGCAACTCACCTTCGATAAACATGTGTCATAAGAATCCCAAAATCTGTTTCATTTTCTCACACGTGTCATTGGTGAACACCAGTGGGACCGATGAGCATATAAGCATCTGCAGGTCAAATGAATCGGCTGGAGTTTCTGCCATTCCAAAATTTGCATGTTTCAAAACTGTCATCGATGAACGCCATTTTGACCGTCGAGCATTACGGCCAATCAGTCAACGCATAGTATAATTCAAAATTCTGAATATCCAGAATTCAATTGACTTAACTTTTAACTCCTATGTATTTCGATTGTTTCAATATGTGTCACGAGTGTTAGGCAAACGCATCAAAGGTTAACAGGGCGTGTGGCGCAACGGATAACGCGTCTGACTAGGGATCAGAAGATTCCTGGTTCAAATCCTGGCACGCTCAGTATTATGGCACATGTATTAGTTTTCAAGTTATATATGTTTGTTTTCATCACAACATCAACTTTACGATAGCGCAACTCACCTTCGATAAACATGTCTCATATGAATCCCAAAAACTGTTTCATTTTCTCACACGTGTCATTGGTGAACACCAGTGGGACCGATGAGGATATGAGCATCTGCAGGTCAAATGAATCGGCTGGAGTTTCTGCCATTCCAAAATTTGCAAGTCTCAAAACTGTCATCGATGAACGCTATTTTGACCGTCGAGCATTACGGCCAAACAGTCAAAGCATACTATAATTCAAAATTCTGAATAGCCAGAATTCAATTGACTTAACTATTAATTCCTATGTATTTCGATCGTTTCAATATGTGTCACGAGTGTTAGGCAAACGCATCAATGGTGAACAGGGCGTGTGGCGCAACGGATAACGCGTCTGACTACGGATCAGAAGATTCCATGTTCAAATCCTAGCACGCTCGATAGTATGGTACATGTATTAGTTTTCAAGTTATATATGTATGTTTTCATTACAACATCAACTTTACGATAGCGCAACTCACCTTCGATAAACATGTGTCATATGAATCCCAAAATCTGTTTCATTTTCTCACACGTGTCATTGGTGAACACCAGTGGGACCGATGAGCATATAAGCATCTGCAGGTCAAATGAATCGGCTGGAGTTTCTGCCATTCCAAAATTTGCATGTTTCAAAACTGTCATCGATGAACGCTATTGTGACCGTCGAGCGTTACGGCCAAACAGTCAACGAATACTATAATTCAAAATTCTGAATATCCAGAATTCAATTGACTTAACTTTTAATTCCTATGTATTTCGATTGTTTCAATATGTGTCACGAGTGTTAGGCAAACGCATCAAAGGTGAACAGGGCGTGTGGCAAACGGATAACGCGTCTGACTGCGGATCAGAAGATTCCAGGTTCAAATCCTAGCACGCTCGATATTATGGCACATGTATTAGTTTTCAAGTTATATATGTATGTTTTCATCACACCATCAACTTTACGATAGCGCAACTCACCTTCGATAAACATGTGTCATATGAATCCCAAAATCTGTTTCATTTTCTCACACGTGTCATTGGTGAACACCAGTGGGACCGATGAGCATGTGAGCATCTGCAGGTCAAATGAATCGGCTGGAGATTCTGCTATTCCAAAATTTGCATGTCTCAAAACTGTCATCGATGAACGCTATTGTGACAGTCGAGCGTTACAGCCAAACAGTCAACGCATAGTATAATTCAAAATTCTGAATATCCAGAATTCAATTGACTTAACTTTTAATTCCTATGTATTTCGATTGTTTCAATATGTGTAACGAGTGTTAGGCAAACGCATCGAAGGTGAACAGGGCGTGTGGCGCAACGGATAACGCGTCTGACTACGGATCAGAAGATTCCAGGTTCAAATCCTAGCACGCTCGATATTATGGCACTTGTATTAGTTTTCAAGTTATATATGTTTGTTTTCATTACAACATCAACTTTACGATAGCGCAACTCACCTTCGATAAACATGTGTCATATGAATCCCAAAATCTGTTTCATTTTCTCACATGTGTCATTGGTGAACACCAGTGGGACCGATGAGCATGTGAGCATCTGCAGGTCAAATGAATCGGCTGGAGATTCTGCTATTCCAAAATTTGCATGTCTCAAAACTGTCATCGATGAACGCTATTGTGACCGTCGAGCGCTACGGCCAAACAGTCAACATATACTATAATTCAAAATTCTGAATATCCAGAATTCAATTGACTTAACTTTTAATTCCTATGTATTTCGATTGTTTCAATATGTGTCACGAGTGTTAGGCAAACGCATCAAAGGTGAACAGGGTGTGTGGCAAACGGATAACGCGTCTGACTGCGGATCAGAAGATTCCAGGTTCAAATCCTAGCACGCTCGATATTATGGCATATGTATTAGTTTTCAAGTTATATATGTATGTTTTCATCACACCATCAACTTTACGATAGCGCAACTCACCTTCGATAAACATGTGTCATATGAATCCCAAAATCTTTTTCATTTTCTCACACGTGTCATTGGTGAACACCAATGGGACCGATGAGCATGTGAGCATCTGCAGGTCAAATGAATCGGCTGGAGATTCTGCCATTCCAAAATTTGCATGTCTCAAAACTGTCATCGATGAACGCTATTGTGACCGTCGAGCGTTACGGCCAATCAGTCAACGCATAGTGTAATTCAAAATTCTGAATATCCAGAATTCAATTGACTTAACTTTTAATTCCTATGTATTTCGATTGTTTCAATATGTGTCACGAGTGTTAGGCAAACGCATCAAAGGTGAACAGGGCGTGTGGCGCAACGGATAACGCGTCTGACTAAGGATCAGACGATTCCTGGTCCAAATCCTGGCACGCTCAGTATTATGGCACATGTATTAGTTTTCAAGTTATATATGTATGTTTTCATAACAACATCAACTTTCCGATAGCGCAACTAACCTTCGATAAACATGTGTAATATGAATCCCAAAATCTGTTTCATTTTCTCACACGTGTCATTGATGAACACCAGTGGGACCGATGAGCATGTGAGCATCTGCAGGTCAAATGAATCGGCTGGAGATTCTGCTATTCCAAAATTTGCATGTCTCAAAACTGTCATCGATGAACGCTATTGTGACAGTCGAGCGTTACAGCCAAACAGTCAACGCATAGTATAATTCAAAATTCTGAATATCCAGAATTCAATTGACTTAACTTTTAATTCCTATGTATTTCGATTGTTTCAATATGTGTCACGAGTGTTAGGCAAACGCATCGAAGGTGAACAGGGCGTGTGGCGCAACGGATAACGCGTCTGACTACGGATCAGAAGATTTCAGGTTCAAATCCTAGCACGCTCGATATTATGGCACTTGTATTAGTTTTCAAGTTATATATGTATGTTTTCATTACACCATCAACTTTACGATAGCGCAACTCACCTTTGATAAACATGTGTCATATGAATCCCAAAATCTGTTTCATTTTGTCACACGTGTCATTGGTGAACACCAGTGGGACCGATGAGCATGTGAGCATCTGCAGGTCAAATGAATCGGCTGGAGATTCTGCCATTCCAAAATTTGCATGTCTCAAAACTGTCATCGATGAACGCTATTGTGACCGTCGAGCGTTACGGCCAAACAGTCAACGAATACTATAATTCAAAATTCTGAATATCCAGAATTCAATTGACTTAACTTTTAACTCCTATGTATTTCGATTGTTTCAATATGTGTCACGAGTGTTAGGCAAACGCATCAAAGGTGAACAGGGCGTGTGGCAAACGGATAACGCGTCTGACTGCGGATCAGAAGATTCCAGGTTCAAATCCTAGCACGCTCGATATTATGGCACATGTATTAGTTTTCAAGTTATATATGTATGTTTTCATCACACCATCAACTTTACGATAGCGCAACTCACCTTCGATAAACATGTGTCATATGAATCCCAAAATCTGTTTCATTTTCTCACACGTGTCATTGGTGAACACCAATGGGACCGATGAGCATGTGAGCATCTGCAGGTCAAATGAATCGGCTGGAGATTCTGCCATTCCAAAATTTGCATGTCTCAAAACTGTCATCGATAAACGCTATTGTGACCGTCGAGCGTTTCGGCCAAACAGTCAATGCATAGTATAATTCAAAATTCCGAATATCCAGAATTCAATTGACTTAACGTTTAATTCCTATGTATTTCGATTGTTTCAATATGTGTCACGAGTGTTAGGCAAACGTATCAAAGGTGAACAGGGCGTGTGGCGCAACGGATAACGCGTCTGACTACGGATCAGAAGATTCCAGGTTCAAA
The DNA here is from genome assembly GCF_978046115.1 of Saccoglossus kowalevskii. Classification (NCBI taxonomy): domain Eukaryota; kingdom Metazoa; phylum Hemichordata; class Enteropneusta; family Harrimaniidae; genus Saccoglossus; species Saccoglossus kowalevskii. Next base: position 1,089,581 of record NC_140646.1, on the reverse strand, counting down.
TCCTAGAACGCTCGATATTATGGCACATGTATTAGTTTTCAAGTTATATATGTATGTTTTCATCACACCATCAACTTTACGATAGCGCAACTCACCTTCGATAAACATGTGTCATATGAATCCCAAAATCTGTTTCATTTTCTCACACGTGTCATTGGTGAACACCAATGGGACCGATGAGCATGTGAGCATCTGCAGGTCAAATGAATCGGCTGGAGATTCTGCCATTCCAAAATTTGCATGTCTCAAAACTGTCATCGATGAACGCTATTATGACAGTCGAGCGTTACGGCCAATCAGTCAACGCATAGTATAATTCAAAATTCTGAATATCCAGAATTCAATTGACTTAACTTTTAATTCCTATGTATTTCGATTGTTTCAATATGTGTCACGAGTGTTAGGCAAACGCATCAAAGGTGAACAGGGCGTGTGGCGCAACGGATAACGCGTCTGACAACGGATCAGAAGATTCCAGGTTCAAATCATAGCACGCTCGATATTATGGCACATGTATTAGTTTTCAAGTTATATATGTATGTTTTCATCACACCATCAACTTTACGAGAGCGCAACTCACCTTCGATATACATGTGTAATATGAATCCCAAAATCTGTTTCATGTTCTCACACGTGTCATTGGTGAACACCAATGGGACCGATGAGCATGTGAGCATCTGCAGGTCAAATGAATCGGCTGGAGATTCTGCCATTCCACAATTTGCATGTCTCAAAACTGTCATCGATGAACGCTATTGTGACCGTCGAGGGTTACGGCCAATCAGTCAACGCATAGTATAATTCAAAATTCTGAATATCCAGAATTCAATTGACTTAACTTTTAATTCCTATGTATTTCGATTGTTTCAATATGTGTCACGAGTGTTAGGCAAACGCATCAAAGGTGAGCAGGGCGTGTGGCGCAACGGATAACGCGTCTGACTACGGATCAGAAAATTCCTGGTTCAAATCCTAGCACGCTCGATATTATGGCACATGTATTAGTTTTCAAGTTATATATGTATGTTTTCATCACACCATCAACTTTACGATAGCGCAACTCACCTTCGATAAACATGTGTCATATGAATCCCAAAATCTGTTTCATTTTCTCAAACGTGTCATTGGTGAACACCAATGGGACCGATGAGCATGTGAGCATCTGCAGGTCAAATGAATCGGCTGGAGATTCTGCCATTCCAAAATATGCATGTCTCAAAACTGTCATCGATGAACGCTATGGTGACCGTCGAGCGTTATGGCCAATCAGTCAACGCATAGTATAATTCAAAATTGTGAATATCCAGAATTCAATTGACTTAACTTTTAATTCCTATGTATTTCGATTGTTTCAATATGTGTCACGAGTGTTAGGGAAACGCATCAAAGATGAACAGGGCGTGTGACGCAACGGATAACGCGTCTGACTACGGATCTGTTTCATTTTCTCACACGTGTCATTGGTGAACACCAATGGGACCGATGAGCATGTGAGCATCTGCAGGTCAAATGAATCGGCTGGAGATTCTGCCATTCCAAAATGTGCATGTCTCAAAACTGTCATCGATGAACGCTATGGTGACCGTCGAGCGTTACGGCCAATCAGTCAACGCATAGTATAATTCAAAATTGTGAATATCCAGAATTCAATTGTCTTAACTTTTAATTCCTATGTATTTCGATTGTTTCAATATGTGTCACGAGTGTTAGGGAAACGCATCAAAGATGAACAGGGCGTGTGACGCAACGGATAACGCGTCTGACTACGGATCAGAAGATTCCAGGTTCAAATCCTAGCACGCTCGATATTATGGCACATGTATTAGTTTTCAAGTTATATATGTATGTTTTCATCACACCATCAACTTTACGATAGCGCAACTCACCTTCGATAAACATGTGTAATATGAATCCCAAAATCTGTTTCATTTTCTCACACGTGTCATTGGTGAACACCAATGGGACCGATGAGCATGTGAGCATCTGCAGGTCAAATGAATCGGCTGGAGATTCTGCCATTCCAAAATTTGCATGTCTCAAAACTGTCATCGATGAACGCTATTGTGACCGTCGAGGGTTACGGCCAATCAGTCAACGCATAGTATAATTCAAAATTCTGAATATCCAGAATTCAATTGACTTAACTTTTAATTCCTATGTATTTCGATTGTTTCAATATGTGTCACGAGTGTTAGGCAAACGCATCAAAGATGAACAGGGCGTGTGACGCAACGGATAACGCGTCTGACTACGGATCAGAAGATTCCAGGTTCAAATCCTAGCACGCTCGATATTATGGCACATGTATTAGTTTTCAAGTTATATATGTATGTTTTCATCACACCATCAACTTTACGATAGCGCAACTCACCTTCGATAAACATGTGTAATATGAATCCCAAAATCTGTTTCATTTTCTCACACGTGTCATTGGTAAACACCAATGGGACCGATGAGCATGTGAGCATCTGCAGGTCAAATGAATCGGCTGGAGATTCTGCCATTCCAAAATTTGCATGTCTCAAAACTGTCATCGATGAACGCTATTGTGACCGTCGAGGGTTACGGCCAATCAGTCAACGCATAGTATAATTCAAAGTTCTGAATATCCATAATTCAATTGACTTAACTTTTAATTCCTATGTATTTCGATTGTTTCAATATGTGTCACGAGTGTTAGGCAAACGCATCAAAGGTGAGCAGGGCGTGTGGCGCAACGGATATCGCGTCTGACTACGGATCAGAAGATTCCAGGTTCAAATCTTGGCACCTTCGATATTAGGGCACATGTATTAGTTTTCAAGTTATATATGTATGTTTTCATTACAACATCAACTTTACGATAGAGCAACTCACCTTCGATAAACATGTGTCATAAGAATCCCAATATCTGTTTCATTTTCTCACACCTGTCATTGGTGAACACCAATGGGACCGATGAGCATGTGAGCATCTGCAGGTCAAATGAATCGGCTGGAGTTTCTGCCATTCCAAAGTTTGCATGTCTCAAAACTGTCATCGATGAACGCTATTGTGATCGTCGAGCGTTACGGCCAAACAGTCAACGCATACTATAATTCAAAATTCAGAATATCTAGAATTCAATTGACTTAACTTTTAATTCCTATGTATTTCGATTGTTTCAATATGTGTCACGAGTGTTAGGCAAACGCATCAAAGGTGAGCAGGGCGTGTGGCACAACGGATATCGCGTCTGACTACGGATCAGAAGATTCCAGGTTCAAAATTTGGCACGCTCGATATTAGGGCACATGTATTAGTTTTCAAGTTATATATGTGTGTTTTCATTACAACATCAACTTTACGATAGAGCAACTCACCTTTGATAAACATGTGTCATATGAATCCCAAAATCTGTTTCATTTTCTCACACGTGTCATTGATGAACACCAGTGGAACCGATGAGCATGTGAGCATCTGCAGGTCAAACGAATCGGCTGGAGTTTCTGCCATTCCAAAGTTTGCATGTCTCAAAACTGTCATCGATGAACGCTATTGTGACCGTCGAGCGTTACGGACAAACAGTCAACGCATAGTATAATTCAAAATTCTGAATATCCAGAATTCAATTGACTTAACTTTTAATTCCTAAGTATTTCGATTGTTTCAATACGTGTCACGAGTGTTAGGCAAACGTAACAAAGGCTAACAGGGCGTGTGGCGCAACGGATAACGTGCTGACTACGGATCAGAAGACTCCAGGTTGGAATCCTGGTACGTTTGGTATTATGGGACATGTATTAGTTTTTAAGTTATATATGTATGTTTTCATCACAACATCAACTTTACGACAGAGCAACTCACCTGCGATAAACATATGTCATATGAATCCCAAAATCTGTTTCATTTTCTCACATGTGTCATTGGTGAACACCGTTGGGACCGATGAGCATGTGAATCTGCAGATCAAATGAATCGGCTGGAGTTTCCGCCGTTCCAAAATTTACATGTCTCAAAACGCAATTGTGACCGACGAGCGTTACAGCCAAACAGTTAACGCAAACTATACTTCAAAATTCTGAATATCCAAAATTCAATTGACTTAACTTTTAATTCCTATGTATTTCGATTGTTTCAATATGTGTCACGAGTGTTAAGCAAACGCTTCAAAGGTGAACAGGGCGTGTGGCGCAACGATAACGCGTCTGACTACATATCAGAAGATTCCAGGTTCAAATCCTAGCACGCTCGATATTATGGCACATGTATAAGTTTTCAAGTTATATATGTATGTTTTCATCACAACATCAACTTTACGATAGCGCAACTCACCTTCGATAAACATGTGTCTTATGAATCCCAACATCTGTTTGATTTTCTCACACGTGCCTTTGATGAATACCGGTGGGACCGATGAGCATGTGAATCTGCAGATCAAACGAATCAGCTGGAGTTTCTGCCGTTCCAAAATTTGCATGTCTCAAAACTGTCATGGATGAACGCTATTGTGACCGTCGAGTGTTACGGACAAACAGTCAACGCATAGTATAATTCAAAATTCTGAATATCCAGAATTCAATTGACTTAACTTTTAATTTCTATGTATTTCGATTTTTTCAATACGTGTCACGAGTGTTAGGCAAACAAATCAAAGGCGAACAGGGCGTGTGGCGCAACGGATAACGCGTCTGACTACGGATCAGAAGATTCCAGGTTCAAATCCTACCACGCTCGATATTATGGCACATGCATTAGTTTTCAAGTTATATATGTTTGTTTTCATCACAACATCAACTTTACGACAGAGCAACTCACCTGCGATAAACATATGACATATAAATACCAAAATCTGTTTCATTTTCTCACACGTGCCATTGGTGAACACCAGTGGGACCTTTGAGCATGTTAGCATCTGCAGGTCAAATGAATCGGCTGGAGTTTCCGCCGTTCCAAAATTTGCATGTCTAAAAACGCAATTGTGTCCGACGAGCGTTACAGCCAAACAGTCAACGCAAACTAAACTTCAAAATTCTGAATATCCAGAATTCAATTGACTTAACTTCTAATTCAAATGTATTTCGATTGTTTCAATACGTCACGGTGTCACGACTGTTAGGCAAACGTATCAAAGGCGAACAGGGCGTGTGGCGCAACGGATAACGAGTCTGACCACGGATCAGAAGATTCCAGGTTCGAATCCTGGCACGCTCGGTATTATGGTACATGTATTAGTTTTCAAGTTATATATGTATATTTTCATCACAACATCAACTTTATGACAGAGCCACACACCTGCGATATACATGTGCCATATGAATCCCAAAATCTGTTTCATTTTCTCACACTTGTCATTGGTGAACACCGGTGGGACCGATGAGCATGTGAACATCTGCAGTTAAAATGAATTGGCTGGAGTTTCTGCCGTTCCAAAATTGTCATGTCTCAATACTGTCATCGATGAACGCAATTGTGACCGACGAGCGTTACGGCCAAACAGTCCACTCATACTATAATTCAAAATTCTAAATATCCATAATTTGATTGTTTCAATACGTGTCACGAGTGTTAGGCAAACGCATCAAAGGCTAACAGGGCGTATGGCGCAGCGGATAACGCGTCTGAATACGGATAGAACATTCCAGGTTCGAATCCTGTCACGCTCGGTATTATGGCACATGCATTAGTTTTCAACTTATAAATGTTTGTTTTCATCACATCATCAACTTTACGACATAGCAACTCACCTGCGATAAACAGGTGTCATATGAATCCCCAAATCAGTTTCATTTTCTCACACGTGTCATTGAAGAACACCGGTGGGACCTATGAGCATGTGAACATCTACAGATCAAACGAATCGGCTGGAGTTTCCGCCGTTCCAAAATTTGCATGTCTCAAAACGCTATTGTGACCGACGAGCGTTACAGCCAAACAGTCAACGCAAACTATACTTCAAAATTCTGAATATCCAGAATTCAATTGACTTAACTTTTAATTCAAATGTATTTCGATTGTTTCAATACGTCACGGTGTCACGACTGTTAGGCAAACGTATCAAAGGCGAACATGGCGTGTGGCGCAACGGATAACGCGTCTGACTACGGATCAGAAGATTCCAGGTTCAAATCCTAGCACGCTCGATATTATGGCACTTGTATTAGTTTTCAAGTTATAAATGTATATTTTCATCACAACATCAACTTTATGACAGAGCAACTCACCTGCGATATACATGTGCCATATGAATCCCAAAATCTGTTTCATTTTCTCGCACGTGTCATTGGTGAACACCGGTGGGACCGATGAGCATGTGAACATCTGCAGGTAAAATGAATTGGCTGGAGTTTCTGCCGTTCCAAAATTGTCATGTCTCAATACTGTCATCGATGAACGCAATTGTGACGGACGAGCGTTACGGCCAAACAGTCAACGCAAACTATACTACAAAATTCTGAATATCCAGAATTCAATTGACTTAACTTTTAATTCAAATGTATTTTTAATTGTTTCAATACGTATCACGACTGTTAGGCAAACGCATCAAAGGCGAACAGGGCGTTTGAGCAACGGATAACGCGTCTGACTACGGATCAGAAGATTCCAGGTTCAAATCCTGGCACGCTTGATATTATGGCACATGTATTAGTTTTCAAGTTATATATGTATGTTTTCATCACAACATCAACTTTACGACAGAGCAACTCACCTGCGATAAACATATGTCATGATAATCCCAAAATCTGTTTCCTTTTCTCACCTGTGTCATTGATGAACACCAGTGGGACCGATGAGCATGTGAACATCTGCAGGTAAAATGAATTGGCTGGAGTTTCTGCGGTTCCAAAATGTTCATGTCTCAATACTGTCATCGATGAACGCAATTGTGACCGACGAGCGTTACGGCCAAACACTCAACGCATACTATAATTCAAAATTCTGAATATCCAGAATTTAATTGACTTAACTTTTAAGTCCTACGTACTTCGATTGTTTCAATACGTGTCACGAGTATTAGGCAAACGCATCGAACATGAACAGGGCGTGTGGCGCAACGGATACCGCGTCTGACTACGGATCAGAAGATTCCAGGTTCAAATCCCAATTCCTGGCACGCTCGATATTATCGCACATGTATTAGTTTTCAAGTTATATATGTATGTTTTCATCACAACATCAACTTTACGACAGAGCAACTCACCTGCGATAAACATATGTCATGAGAATCCCAAAATCTGTTTCATTTTCTCACCTGTGTCATTGATGAACACAAGTGGGACCGATGAGCATGTGAACATCTGCAGGTAAAATGAATTGGCTGGAGTTTCTGCCGTTCCAAAATTGTCATTTCTCAAAACTGTCATCGATGGACGCTCTTGTGACCGACGAGCGTTACGGTCAAACAGTCAACGCATACAAAATTCAAAATTCTGAATATCCAGAATTCAAATGACTTAACTTTTAATTCCTATGTATTTCGATTGTTTCATTACTTGCTACGAGTAATAGACAAACGCATCAAACGCGAACAGGGCGTGTGGCGCAACGGATAACGCGTCTGACTACAGATCAGCAACTCACCTGCGATGAACATGTGTCATATGAATTCCAAAATCTGTTTCATATTCTCACACCTGCCATTGGTGAGCACCGGTGGGACCTCTGAGCATGTGAACATCTACAGATCAAACGAATCGGCTGGAGTTTCTGCGGTTCCAAAATTTGCATGTCTCAATACTGTCATCGATGAACGCTATTGTGACCGACTTGCGTTACAGCCAAACAGTCAACGCATACTATACTTCAAAATTCTACATATCCAGAATTCAATTGACTTAACTTTTAATTCCTTTGTATTTTGATTGTTTCAATACGTATCACAAGTGATAGGCAAACGCATCCACTTTGAACAGGGTGTGTGGCGCAACGGATAAGGCGTCTGACTACGGATCAGAAGATTCCAGGTTCGAATCCTGGTACGCTCGATATTATGCATTAGTTTTCAAGTTATAAATGTTTGTTTTCATCACAACATCAACTTTTCGACAGAGCAACTCACCTGCGATAAACACGTGTCATATGAATCCCCAAATCTGTTTCATTTTCTCACACGTGTCATTGGTGAACACCGGAGGGACCTATGAGCATGTGAACATCTACAGATCAAACGAATCGGCTGGAGTTTCTGCAGTTCCAAAATTTGCATTTCTCAAAACTGTCGTCGATGAACGCTCTTGTGACCGACGAGCGTTACGGTCAAACAGTCAACGCATACTATAATTCAAAATTCTGAATATCCAGAATTCAATTGACTTAACTTTTAATTCCTATGTATTTCGATTGTTTCATTACGTGTTACGAGTAATAGACAAACGCATCAAACGCGAACAGGGCGTGTGGCGCAACGGATAACGCGTCTGACTACGGATCAGAAGATTCCAGGTTCGAATCCTGGCACCCTCGGTATTATGGCACATGTATTCGTTTTCAAGTTATATATGTTTGTTTTCATCACAACATCAACTTTACGACTTTGCGATAAACATATGTCATATGAATCCCAAAATCTGTTTCATTTTCTCACATGTGTCATTGATGAACACCGGTGGGACCAATGAGCATGTGAACATCTGCAGGTAAAATGAATTGGCTGGAGTTTCTGCCGTTCCAAAATTTTCATGTCTCAATATTGTCATCGATGAACGCAATTATGACCGACGACCGTTACGGCCAAACAGTCAACGCAAACTATACTTCAAAATTCTGAATATCCAGAATTCAATTGACTTAACTTTTAAGTCATATGTATTTCGATTGTTTCAATACGTGTCACAAGTGTTAGGCAAACGCATCAAAGGAGAACAGGGCGTGTGGCGCAACGGATAACGCGTCTGACTACGGTTCAGAAGATTCCAGGTTCGAATCCTGGCACGCTCGGTATTATGCCACGTGTATTAGTTTTCAACTTATATATGTATGTTTTCATCACAACATCAACTTTACGACAGAGCAACTCACCTGCGATAAACATATGTCATATGAATCCCAAAATCTGTTTCATTTTCTCACATGTGTCATTGATGAACACCGGTGGGACCAATGAGCATGTGAACATCTGCAGGTAAAATGAATTGGCTGGAGTTTCTGCCTTTCCAAAATTTGCATGTCTCAATACTGTCATCGATGAACGCTATTGTGACCGACGAGCGTTACGGCCAAACAGTCAACGCATACTATACTTCAAAATTCTGCATATCCAGAATTCAATTGACTTAACTTTTAAATCAAATGTATTTTTATTGTTTCAATACGTTTCACGACTGTTAGGCAAACGTATCAAAGGCGAACAGGGCGTTTGGCGCAACGGATAACGCGTCTGACTACGGATAGAACATTCCAGGTTCGAATCCTGTCACGCTCGGTATTATGGCACATGCATTAGTTTTCAACTTATAAATGTTTGTTTTCATCACAATATCAACTTTACGACATAGCAACTCACCTGCGATAAACAGGTGTCATATGAATCCCCAAATCAGTTTCATTTTCTCACACGTGTCATTGAAGAACACCGGTGGGACCTATGAGCATGTGAACATCTACAGATCAAACGAATCGGCTGGAGTTTCCGCCGTTCCAAAATTTGCATGTCTCAAAAGGCAATTGTGACCGACGAGCGTTACAGCCAAACAGTCAACGCAAACTATACTTCAAAATTCTGAATATCCAGAATTCAATTGACTTAACTTTTTATTCAAATGTATTTCGATTGTTTCAATACGTCACGGTGTCACGACTGTTAGGCAAACGTATCAAAAGCGAACATGGCGTGTGGCGCAACGGATAACGCGTCTGACTACGGATCAGAAGATTCCAGGTTCAAATCCTAGCACGCTCGATATTATGGCACTTGTATTAGTTTTCAACTTATATATGTATGTTTTCATCACAACATCAACTTTACGACAGAGCAACTTACCTGCGATAAACATATGTCATATGAATCCCAAAATCTGTTTCATTTTCTCACATGTGTCATTGATGAACACCGGTGGGACCAATGAGCATGTGAACATCTGCAGGTAAAATGAATTGGCTGGAGTTTCTGCGGTTCCAAAATGTTCATGTCTCAATACTGTCATCGATGAACGCAATTGTGACCGACGAGCGTTACGGCCAAACAGTCAACGCAAACTATACTTCAAAATTCTGAATATCCAGAATTCAATTGACTTAACTTTTAAATCAAATGTATTTTTATTGTTTCAATACGTATCACGACTGTTAGGCAAACGTATCAAAGGCGAACAGGGCGTTTGGCGCAACGGATAACGCGTCTGACTACGGATCAGAAGATTCCAGGTTCAAATCCTGGCACGCTTGATATTATGGCACATGTATTAGTTTTCAAGTTATATATGTATGTTTTCATCACAACATCAACTTTACGACAGAGCAACTCACCTGCGATAAACATATGTCATGATAATCCCAAAATCTGTTTCCTTTTCTCACCTGTGTCATTGATGAACACCAGTGGGACCGATGAGCATGTGAACATCTGCAGGTAAAATGAATTGGCTGGAGTTTCTGCGGTTCCAAAATGTTCATGTCTCAATACTGTCATCGATGAACGCAATTGTGACCGACGAGCGTTACGGCCAAACACTCAACGCATACTATAATTCAAAATTCTGAATATCCAGAATTTAATTGACTTAACTTTTAAGTCCTACGTACTTCGATTGTTTCAATACGTGTCACGAGTATTAGGCAAACGCATCGAACATGAACAGGGCGTGTGGCGCATCGGATACCGCGTCTGACTACGGATCAGAAGATTCCAGGTTCGAATCCTGGCACGTTCGGTATTATGGCACGTGTATTAGTTTTCAACTTATATATGTATGTTTTCATCACAACATCAACTTTTCGACAGAGCAACTCACCTGCGATAAACACGTGTCATATGAATCCCCAAATCTGTTTCATTTTCTCACACGTGTCATTGGTGAACACCGGAGGGACCTATGAGCATGTGAACATCTACAGATCAAACGAATCGGCTGGAGTTTCTGCAGTTCCAAAATTTGCATTTCTCAAAACTGTCGTCGATGAACGCTCTTGTGACCGACGAGCGTTACGGTCAAACAGTCAACGCATACTATAATTCAAAATTCTGAATATCCAGAATTCAATTGACTTAACTTTTAATTCCTATGTATTTCGATTGTTTCATTACGTGTTACGAGTAATAGACAAACGCATCAAATGCGAACAGGGCGTGTGGCGCAACGGATAACGCGTCTGACTACGGATCAGAAGATTCCAGGTTCGAATCCTGGCACCCTCGGTATTATGGCACATGTATTCGTTTTCAAGTTATATATGTTTGTTTTCATCACAACATCAACTTTACGACTTTGCGATAAACATATGTCATATGAATCCCAAAATCTGTTTCATTTTCTCACATGTGTCATTGATGAACACCGGTGGGACCAATGAGCATGTGAACATCTGCAGGTAAAATGAATTGGCTGGAGTTTCTGCGGTTCCAAAATGTTCATGTCTCAATACTGTCATCGATGAACGCAATTATGACCGACGAGCGTTACGGCCAAACAGTCAACGCAAACTATACTTCAAAATTCTGAATATCCAGAATTCAATTGACTTAACTTTTAAATCAAATGTATTTTTATTGTTTCAATACGTATCACGACTGTTAGGCAAACGTATCAAAGGCGAACAGGGCGTTTGGCGCAACGGATAACGCGTCTGACTACGGATCAGAAGATTCCAGGTTCAAATCCTGGCACGCTTGATATTATGGCACATGTATTAGTTTTCAAGTTATATATGTATGTTTTCATCACAACATCAACTTTACGACAGAGCAACTCACCTGCGATAAACATATGTCATGATAATCCCAAAATCTGTTTCCTTTTCTCACCTGTGTCATTGATGAACACCAGTGGGACCGATGAGCATGTGAACATCTGCAGGTAAAATGAATTGGCTGGAGTTTCTGCGGTTCCAAAATGTTCATGTCTCAATACTGTCATCGATGAACGCAATTGTGACCGACGAGCGTTACGGCCAAACACTCAACGCATACTATAATTCAAAATTCTGAATATCCAGAATTTAATTGACTTAACTTTTAAGTCCTACGTACTTCGATTGTTTCAATACGTGTCACGAGTATTAGGCAAACGCATCGAACATGAACAGGACGTGTGGCGCAACGGATACCGCGTCTGACTACGGATCAGAAGATTCCAGGTTCAAATCCCAATTCCTGCCACGCTCGATATTATCGCACATGTATTAGTTTTCAAGTTATATATGTATGTTTTCATCACAACATCAACTTTACGACAGAGCAACTCACCTGCGATAAACATATGTCATGAGAATCCCAAAACCTGTTTCATTTTCTCACCTGTGTCATTGATGAACACAAGTGGGACCGATGACCATGTGAACATCTGCAGGTAAAATGAATTGGCTGGAGTTTCTGCCGTTCCAAAATTGTCATTTCTCAAAACTGTCGTCGATGGACGCTCTTGTGACCGACGAGCGTTACGGTCAAACAGTCAACGCATACAAAATTCAAAATTCTGAATATCCAGAATTCAAATGACTTAACTTTTAATTCCTATGTATTTCGATTGTTTCAATATGTGTCACGAGTGTTAGGCAAACGCATCAAAGATAAACAGGGCGTGTGGCGCAACGGATAACGCGTCTGACTACGGATCAGAAGATTCCAGGTTCGAATCCTGGCACCCTCGGTATTATGTCACATGTATTCGTTTTCAAGTTATATATGTTTGTTTTCATCACAACATCAACTTTACGACTTTGCGATAAACATATGTCATATGAATCCCAAAATCTGTTGCATTTTCTCACATGTGTCATTGATGAACACCGGTGGGACCAATGAGCATGTGAACATCTGCAGGTAAAATGAATTGGCTGGAGTTTCTGCCGTTCCAAAATTTTCATGTCTCAATATTGTCATCGATGAACGCAATTATGACCGACGACCGTTACGGCCAAACAGTCAACGCAAACTATACTTCAAAATTCTGAATATCCAGAATTCAATTGACTTAACTTTTAAGTCATATGTATTTCGATTGTTTCAATACGTGTCACAAGTGTTAGGCAAACGCATCAAAGGAGAACAGGGCGTGTGGCGCAACGGATAACGCGTCTGACTACGGATCAGAAGATTCCAGGTTCGAATCCTGGCACGCTCGGTATTATGGCACGTGTATTAGTTTTCAACTTATATATGTATGTTTTCATCACAACATCAACTTTACGACAGAGCAACTTACCTGCGATAAACATATGTCATATGAATCCCAAAATCTGTTTCATTTTCTCACATGTGTCATTGATGAACACCGGTGGGACCAATGAGCATGTGAACATCTGCAGGTAAAATGAATTGGCTGGAGTTTCTGCCGTTCCAAAATTTTCATGTCTCAATATTGTCATCGATGAACGCAATTATGACCGACGACCGTTACGGCCAAACAGTCAACGCAAACTATACTTCAAAATTCTGAATATCCAGAATTCAATTGACTTAACTTTTAAGTCATATGTATTTCGATTGTTTCAATACGTGTCACAAGTGTTAGGCAAACGCATCAAAGGAGAACAGGGCGTGTGGCGCAACGGATAACGCGTCTGACTACTGATCAGAAGATTCCAGGTTCGAATCCACGCTCGGTATTATGGCACATGCTTTAGTTTTCAACTTATAAATGTTTGTTTTCATCACAATATCAACTTTACGACATAGCAACTCACCTGCGATAAACAGCTGTCATATGAATCCCCAAATCAGTTTCATTTTCTCACACGTGTCATTGAAGAACACCGGTGGGACCTATGAGCATGTGAACATCTACAGATCAAACGAATCGGCTGGAGTTTCCGCCGTTCCAAAATGTGCATGTCTCAAAAGGCAATTGTGACCGACGAGCGTTACAGCCAAACAGTCAACGCAAACTATACTTCAAAATTCTGAATATCCAGAATTCAATTGTCTTAACTTTTAATTCAAATGTATTTCGATTGTTCCAATACGTCACGGTGTCACGACTGTTAGGCAAACGTATCAAAAGCGAACATGGCGTGTGGCGCAACGGATAACGCGTCTGACTACGGATCAGAAGATTCCAGGTTCAAATCCTAGCACGCTCGATATTATGGCACTTGTATTAGTTTTCAAGTTATATATGTATATTTTCATCACAACATCAACTTTATGACATAGCAACTCACCTGCGATAAACATATGTCATGATAATCCCAAAATCTGTTTCCTTTTCTCACCTGTGTCATTGATGAACACCAGTGGGACCGATGAGCATGTGAACATCTGCAGGTAAAATGAATTGGCTGGAGTTTCTGCCGTTCCAAAATTGTCATGTCTCAATACTGTCATCGATGAACGCAATTGTGACGGACGAGCGTTACGGCCAAACAGTCAACGCAAACTATACTTCAAAATTCTCAATATCCAGAATTCAATTGACTTAACTTTTAAATCAAATGTATTTTTATTGTTTCAATAAGTATCACGACTGTTAGGCAAACGTATCAAAAGCGAACAGGGCGTTTGGCGCAACGGATAACGCGTCTGACTACGGATCAGAAGATTCCAGGTTCAAATCCTGGCACGCTTGATATTATGGCACATGTATTAGTTTTCAAGTTATATATGTATGTTTTCATCACAACATCAACTTTACGACAGAGCAACTCACCTGCGATAAACATATGTCATGATAATCCCAAAATCTGTTTCCTTTTCTCACCTGTGTCATTGATGAACACCAGTGGGACCGATGAGCATGTGAACATCTGCAGGTAAAATGAATTGGCTGGAGTTTCTGCGGTTCCAAAATGTTCATGTCTCAATACTGTCATCGATGAACGCAATTGTGACCGACGAGCGTTACGGCCAAACACTCAACGCATACAATAATTCAAAACTCTGAATATCCAGAATTCAATTGACTTAACTTTTAATTCCTATGTATTTCGATTGTTTCAATACGTGTCACGAGTGTTAGGCAATCGCATCAAAGGGGAACAGAGCGCGTGGCGCAACGGATAACGCGTCTGACTAACGCGTCTGATGAGCATGTGAGCATCTGCAGGTCAAATGAATCGGCTGGAGTTTCTGCTATTCCAAAATTTGCATGTCTCAAAACTGTCATCAATGAACGCTATTTTGACCGTCGAGCATTACGGCCAAACAGTCAAAGCATACTATAATTCAAAACTCTGAATATCCAGAATTCAATTGACTTAACTTTTAAGTCCTACGTACTTCGATTGTTTCAATACGTGTCACGAGTATTAGGCAAACGCATCGAACATGAACAGGGCGTGTGGCGCAACGGATACCGCGTCTGACTACGGATCAGAAGATTCCTGGTTCAAATCCCAATTCCTGCCACGCTTGATATTATCGCACATGTATTAGTTTTCAAGTTATATATGTATGTTTTCATCACAACATCAACTTTACGACAGAGCAACTCACCTGCGATAAACATATGTCATGAGAATCCCAAAATCTGTTTCATTTTCTCACCTGTGTCATTGATGAACACAAGTGGGACCGATGAGCATGTGAACATCTGCAGGTAAAATGAATTGGCTGGAGTTTCTGCCGTTCCAAAATTGTCATTTCTCAAAACTGTCATCGATGGACGCTCTTGTGACCGACGAGCGTTACGGTCAAACAGTCAACGCATACAAAATTCAAAATTCTGAATATGCAGAATTCAAATGACTTAACTTTTAATTCCTATGTATTTCGATTGTTTCATTACTTGCTACGAGTAATAGACAAACGCATCAAACGCGAACAGGGCGTGTGGCGCAACGGATAACGCGTCTGACTACGGATCAGCAACTCACCTGCGATAAACATGTGTCATATGAATTCCAAAATCTGTTTCATATTCTCACACCTGCCATTGGTGAGCACCGGTGGGACCTCTGAGCATGTGAACATCTACAGATCAAACGAATCGGCTGGAGTTTCTGCGGTTCCAAAATTTGCATTTCTCAATACTGTCATCGATGAACGCTATTGTGACCGACTTGCGTTACAGCCAAACAGTCAACGCATACTATAATTCAAAATTCTACATATCCAGAATTCAATTGACTTAACTTTTAATTCCTATGTATTTTGATTGTTTCAATATGTATCACGAGTGATATGCAAACGCATCCACTTTGAACAGGGTGTGTGGCGCAATGGATAAGGCGTCTGACTACGGATCAGAAGATTCCAGGTTCGAATCCTGGTACGCTCGATATTATGCATTAGTTTTCAAGTTATAAATGTTTGTTTTCATCACAACATCAACTTTTCGACAGAGCAACTCACCTGCGATAAACACGTGTCATATGAATCCCCAAATCTGTTTCATTTTCTCACACGTGTCATTGGTGAACACCGGAGGGACCTATGAGCATGTGAACATCTACAGATCAAACGAATCGGCTGGAGTTTCTGCAGTTCCAAAATTTGCATTTCTCAAAACTGTCGTCGATGAACGCTCTTGTGACCGACGAGCGTTACGGTCAAACAGTCAACGCATACTATAATTCAAAATTCTGAATATCCAAAATTCAATTGACTTAACTTTTAATTCCTATGTATTTCGATTGTTTCATTACGTGTTACGAGTATTAGACAAACGCATCAAACGCGAACAGGGCGTGTGGCGCAACGGATAACGCGTCTGACTACGGATCAGAAGATTCCAGGTTCGAATCCTGGCACCCTCGGTATTATGGCACATGTATTCGTTTTCAAGTTATATATGTTTGTTTTCATCACAACATCAACTTTACGACTTTGCGATAAACATATGTCATATGAATCCCAAAATCTGTTTCATTTTCTCACATGTGTCATTGATGAACACCGGTGGGACCAATGAGCATGTGAACATCTGCAGGTAAAATGAATTGGCTGGAGTTTCTGCCGTTCCAAAATTTTCATGTCTCAATATTGTCATCGATGAACGCAATTATGACCGACGACCGTTACGGCCAAACAGTCAACGCAAACTATACTTCAAAATTCTGAATATCCAGAATTCAATTGACTTAACTTTTAAGTCATATGTATTTCGATTGTTTCAATACGTGTCACAAGTTTTAGGCAAACGCATCAAAGGCGAACAGGGCGTGTGGCGCAACGGATAACGCGTCTGACTACGGATCAGAAGATTCCAGGTTCAAATCTTGGCACCTTCGATATTAGGGCACATGTATTAGTTTTCAAGTTATATATGTATGTTTTCATTACAACATCAACTTTACGATAGAGCAACTCACCTTCGATAAACATGTGTCATAAGAATCCCAATATCTGTTTCATTTTCTCACACCTGTCATTGGTGAACACCAATGGGACCGATGAGCATGTGAGCATCTGCAGGTCAAATGAATCGGCTGGAGTTTCTGCCATTCCAAAGTTTGCATGTCTCAAAACTGTCATCGATGAACGCTATTGTGATCGTCGAGCGTTACGGCCAAACAGTCAACGCATACTATAATTCAAAATTCAGAATATCTAGAATTCAATTGACTTAACTTTTAATTCCTATGTATTTCGATTGTTTCAATATGTGTCACGAGTGTTAGGCAAACGCATCAAAGGTGAGCAGGGCGTGTGGCACAACGGATATCGCGTCTGACTACGGATCAGAAGATTCCAGGTTCAAAATTTGGCACGCTCGATATTAGGGCACATGTATTAGTTTTCAAGTTATATATGTATGTTTTCATCACAACATCAACTTTACGACAGAGCAACTCACCTGCGATAAACATATGTCATGAGAATCCCAAAATCTGTTTCCTTTTCTCACCGGTGTCATTGATGAACACCAGTGGGACCGATGAGCATGTGAACATCTGCAGGTAAAATGAATTGGCTGGAGTTTCTGCGGTTCCAAAATGTTCATGTCTCAATATTGTCATCGATGAACGCAATTATGACCGACGACCGTTACGGCCAAACAGTCAACGCAAACTATACTTCAAAATTCTGAATATCCAGAATTCAATTGACTTAACTTTTAAGTCCTACGTACTTCGATTGTTTCAATACGTGTCACGAGTATTAGGCAAACGCATCGAACATGAACAGGGCGTGTGGCGCAACGGATACCGCGTCTGACTACGGATCAGAAGATTCCTGGTTCAAATCCCAATTCCTGCCACGCTTGATATTATCGCACATGTATTAGTTTTCAAGTTATATATGTATGTTTTCATCACAACATCAACTTTACGACAGAGCAACTCACCTGCGATAAACATATGTCATGAGAATCCCAAAATCTGTTTCATTTTCTCACCTGTGTCATTGATGAACACAAGTGGGACCGATGAGCATGTGAACATCTGCAGGTAAAATGAATTGGCTGGAGTTTCTGCCGTTCCAAAATTGTCATTTCTCAAAACTGTCATCGATGGACGCTCTTGTGACCGACGAGCGTTACGGTCAAACAGTCAACGCATACAAAATTCAAAATTCTGAATATGCAGAATTCAAATGACTTAACTTTTAATTCCTATGTATTTCGATTGTTTCATTACTTGCTACGAGTAATAGACAAACGCATCAAACGCGAACAGGGCGTGTGGCGCAACGGATAACGCGTCTGACTACGGATCAGCAACTCACCTGCGATAAACATGTGTCATATGAATTCCAAAATCTGTTTCATATTCTCACACCTGCCATTGGTGAGCACCGGTGGGACCTCTGAGCATGTGAACATCTACAGATCAAACGAATCGGCTGGAGTTTCTGCGGTTCCAAAATTTGCATTTCTCAATACTGTCATCGATGAACGCTATTGTGACCGACTTGCGTTACAGCCAAACAGTCAACGCATACTATAATTCAAAATTCTACATATCCAGAATTCAATTGACTTAACTTTTAATTCCTATGTATTTTGATTGTTTCAATATGTATCACGAGTGATATGCAAACGCATCCACTTTGAACAGGGTGTGTGGCGCAATGGATAAGGCGTCTGACTACGGATCAGAAGATTCCAGGTTCGAATCCTGGTACGCTCGATATTATGCATTAGTTTTCAAGTTATAAATGTTTGTTTTCATCACAACATCAACTTTTCGACAGAGCAACTCACCTGCGATAAACACGTGTCATATGAATCCCCAAATCTGTTTCATTTTCTCACACGTGTCATTGGTGAACACCGGAGGGACCTATGAGCATGTGAACATCTACAGATCAAACGAATCGGCTGGAGTTTCTGCAGTTCCAAAATTTGCATTTCTCAAAACTGTCGTCGATGAACGCTCTTGTGACCGACGAGCGTTACGGTCAAACAGTCAACGCATACTATAATTCAAAATTCTGAATATCCAAAATTCAATTGACTTAACTTTTAATTCCTATGTATTTCGATTGTTTCATTACGTGTTACGAGTATTAGACAAACGCATCAAACGCGAACAGGGCGTGTGGCGCAACGGATAACGCGTCTGACTACGGATCAGAAGATTCCAGGTTCGAATCCTGGCACCCTCGGTATTATGGCACATGTATTCGTTTTCAAGTTATATATGTTTGTTTTCATCACAACATCAACTTTACGACTTTGCGATAAACATATGTCATATGAATCCCAAAATCTGTTTCATTTTCTCACATGTGTCATTGATGAACACCGGTGGGACCAATGAGCATGTGAACATCTGCAGGTAAAATGAATTGGCTGGAGTTTCTGCCGTTCCAAAATTTTCATGTCTCAATATTGTCATCGATGAACGCAATTATGACCGACGACCGTTACGGCCAAACAGTCAACGCAAACTATACTTCAAAATTCTGAATATCCAGAATTCAATTGACTTAACTTTTAAGTCATATGTATTTCGATTGTTTCAATACGTGTCACAAGTTTTAGGCAAACGCATCAAAGGCGAACAGGGCGTGTGGCGCAACGGATAACGCGTCTGACTACGGATCAGAAGATTCCAGGTTCAAATCTTGGCACCTTCGATATTAGGGCACATGTATTAGTTTTCAAGTTATATATGTATGTTTTCATTACAACATCAACTTTACGATAGAGCAACTCACCTTCGATAAACATGTGTCATAAGAATCCCAATATCTGTTTCATTTTCTCACACCTGTCATTGGTGAACACCAATGGGACCGATGAGCATGTGAGCATCTGCAGGTCAAATGAATCGGCTGGAGTTTCTGCCATTCCAAAGTTTGCATGTCTCAAAACTGTCATCGATGAACGCTATTGTGATCGTCGAGCGTTACGGCCAAACAGTCAACGCATACTATAATTCAAAATTCAGAATATCTAGAATTCAATTGACTTAACTTTTAATTCCTATGTATTTCGATTGTTTCAATATGTGTCACGAGTGTTAGGCAAACGCATCAAAGGTGAGCAGGGCGTGTGGCACAACGGATATCGCGTCTGACTACGGATCAGAAGATTCCAGGTTCAAAATTTGGCACGCTCGATATTAGGGCACATGTATTAGTTTTCAAGTTATATATGTATGTTTTCATCACAACATCAACTTTACGACAGAGCAACTCACCTGCGATAAACATATGTCATGAGAATCCCAAAATCTGTTTCCTTTTCTCACCGGTGTCATTGATGAACACCAGTGGGACCGATGAGCATGTGAACATCTGCAGGTAAAATGAATTGGCTGGAGTTTCTGCGGTTCCAAAATGTTCATGTCTCAATATTGTCATCGATGAACGCAATTATGACCGACGACCGTTACGGCCAAACAGTCAACGCAAACTATACTTCAAAATTCTGAATATCCAGAATTCAATTGACTTAACTTTTAAGTCCTACGTACTTCGATTGTTTCAATACGTGTCACGAGTATTAGGCAAACGCATCGAACATGAACAGGGCGTGTGGCGCAACGGATACCGCGTCTGACTACGGATCAGAAGATTCCTGGTTCAAATCCCAATTCCTGCCACGCTTGATATTATCGCACATGTATTAGTTTTCAAGTTATATATGTATGTTTTCATCACAACATCAACTTTACGACAGAGCAACTCACCTGCGATAAACATATGTCATGAGAATCCCAAAATCTGTTTCATTTTCTCACCTGTGTCATTGATGAACACAAGTGGGACCGATGAGCATGTGAACATCTGCAGGTAAAATGAATTGGCTGGAGTTTCTGCCGTTCCAAAATTGTCATTTCTCAAAACTGTCATCGATGGACGCTCTTGTGACCGACGAGCGTTACGGTCAAACAGTCAACGCATACAAAATTCAAAATTCTGAATATGCAGAATTCAAATGACTTAACTTTTAATTCCTATGTATTTCGATTGTTTCATTACTTGCTACGAGTAATAGACAAACGCATCAAACGCGAACAGGGCGTGTGGCGCAACGGATAACGCGTCTGACTACGGATCAGCAACTCACCTGCGATAAACATGTGTCATATGAATTCCAAAATCTGTTTCATATTCTCACACCTGCCATTGGTGAGCACCGGTGGGACCTCTGAGCATGTGAACATCTACAGATCAAACGAATCGGCTGGAGTTTCTGCGGTTCCAAAATTTGCATTTCTCAATACTGTCATCGATGAACGCTATTGTGACCGACTTGCGTTACAGCCAAACAGTCAACGCATACTATAATTCAAAATTCTACATATCCAGAATTCAATTGACTTAACTTTTAATTCCTATGTATTTTGATTGTTTCAATATGTATCACGAGTGATATGCAAACGCATCCACTTTGAACAGGGTGTGTGGCGCAATGGATAAGGCGTCTGACTACGGATCAGAAGATTCCAGGTTCGAATCCTGGTACGCTCGATATTATGCATTAGTTTTCAAGTTATAAATGTTTGTTTTCATCACAACATCAACTTTTCGACAGAGCAACTCACCTGCGATAAACACGTGTCATATGAATCCCCAAATCTGTTTCATTTTCTCACACGTGTCATTGGTGAACACCGGAGGGACCTATGAGCATGTGAACATCTACAGATCAAACGAATCGGCTGGAGTTTCTGCAGTTCCAAAATTTGCATTTCTCAAAACTGTCGTCGATGAACGCTCTTGTGACCGACGAGCGTTACGGTCAAACAGTCAACGCATACTATAATTCAAAATTCTGAATATCCAAAATTCAATTGACTTAACTTTTAATTCCTATGTATTTCGATTGTTTCATTACGTGTTACGAGTATTAGACAAACGCATCAAACGCGAACAGGGCGTGTGGCGCAACGGATAACGCGTCTGACTACGGATCAGAAGATTCCAGGTTCGAATCCTGGCACCCTCGGTATTATGGCACATGTATTCGTTTTCAAGTTATATATGTTTGTTTTCATCACAACATCAACTTTACGACTTTGCGATAAACATATGTCATATGAATCCCAAAATCTGTTTCATTTTCTCACATGTGTCATTGATGAACACCGGTGGGACCAATGAGCATGTGAACATCTGCAGGTAAAATGAATTGGCTGGAGTTTCTGCCGTTCCAAAATTTTCATGTCTCAATATTGTCATCGATGAACGCAATTATGACCGACGACCGTTACGGCCAAACAGTCAACGCAAACTATACTTCAAAATTCTGAATATCCAGAATTCAATTGACTTAACTTTTAAGTCATATGTATTTCGATTGTTTCAATACGTGTCACAAGTTTTAGGCAAACGCATCAAAGGCGAACAGGGCGTGTGGCGCAACGGATAACGCGTCTGACTACGGATCAGAAGATTCCAGGTTCAAATCTTGGCACCTTCGATATTAGGGCACATGTATTAGTTTTCAAGTTATATATGTATGTTTTCATTACAACATCAACTTTACGATAGAGCAACTCACCTTCGATAAACATGTGTCATAAGAATCCCAATATCTGTTTCATTTTCTCACACCTGTCATTGGTGAACACCAATGGGACCGATGAGCATGTGAGCATCTGCAGGTCAAATGAATCGGCTGGAGTTTCTGCCATTCCAAAGTTTGCA
The DNA here is from genome assembly GCF_978046115.1 of Saccoglossus kowalevskii. Classification (NCBI taxonomy): domain Eukaryota; kingdom Metazoa; phylum Hemichordata; class Enteropneusta; family Harrimaniidae; genus Saccoglossus; species Saccoglossus kowalevskii. The sequence goes on along the minus strand of NC_140646.1, from coordinate 1,066,486 downwards.
TGTCTCAAAACTGTCATCGATGAACGCTATTGTGATCGTCGAGCGTTACGGCCAAACAGTCAACGCATACTATAATTCAAAATTCAGAATATCTAGAATTCAATTGACTTAACTTTTAATTCCTATGTATTTCGATTGTTTCAATATGTGTCACGAGTGTTAGGCAAACGCATCAAAGGTGAGCAGGGCGTGTGGCACAACGGATATCGCGTCTGACTACGGATCAGAAGATTCCAGGTTCAAAATTTGGCACGCTCGATATTAGGGCACATGTATTAGTTTTCAAGTTATATATGTATGTTTTCATCACAACATCAACTTTACGACAGAGCAACTCACCTGCGATAAACATATGTCATGAGAATCCCAAAATCTGTTTCCTTTTCTCACCGGTGTCATTGATGAACACCAGTGGGACCGATGAGCATGTGAACATCTGCAGGTAAAATGAATTGGCTGGAGTTTCTGCGGTTCCAAAATGTTCATGTCTCAATATTGTCATCGATGAACGCAATTATGACCGACGACCGTTACGGCCAAACAGTCAACGCAAACTATACTTCAAAATTCTGAATATCCAGAATTCAATTGACTTAACTTTTAAGTCCTACGTACTTCGATTGTTTCAATACGTGTCACGAGTATTAGGCAAACGCATCGAACATGAACAGGGCGTGTGGCGCAACGGATACCGCGTCTGACTACGGATCAGAAGATTCCTGGTTCAAATCCCAATTCCTGCCACGCTTGATATTATCGCACATGTATTAGTTTTCAAGTTATATATGTATGTTTTCATCACAACATCAACTTTACGACAGAGCAACTCACCTGCGATAAACATATGTCATGAGAATCCCAAAATCTGTTTCATTTTCTCACCTGTGTCATTGATGAACACAAGTGGGACCGATGAGCATGTGAACATCTGCAGGTAAAATGAATTGGCTGGAGTTTCTGCCGTTCCAAAATTGTCATTTCTCAAAACTGTCATCGATGGACGCTCTTGTGACCGACGAGCGTTACGGTCAAACAGTCAACGCATACAAAATTCAAAATTCTGAATATGCAGAATTCAAATGACTTAACTTTTAATTCCTATGTATTTCGATTGTTTCATTACTTGCTACGAGTAATAGACAAACGCATCAAACGCGAACAGGGCGTGTGGCGCAACGGATAACGCGTCTGACTACGGATCAGCAACTCACCTGCGATAAACATGTGTCATATGAATTCCAAAATCTGTTTCATATTCTCACACCTGCCATTGGTGAGCACCGGTGGGACCTCTGAGCATGTGAACATCTACAGATCAAACGAATCGGCTGGAGTTTCTGCGGTTCCAAAATTTGCATTTCTCAATACTGTCATCGATGAACGCTATTGTGACCGACTTGCGTTACAGCCAAACAGTCAACGCATACTATAATTCAAAATTCTACATATCCAGAATTCAATTGACTTAACTTTTAATTCCTATGTATTTTGATTGTTTCAATATGTATCACGAGTGATATGCAAACGCATCCACTTTGAACAGGGTGTGTGGCGCAATGGATAAGGCGTCTGACTACGGATCAGAAGATTCCAGGTTCGAATCCTGGTACGCTCGATATTATGCATTAGTTTTCAAGTTATAAATGTTTGTTTTCATCACAACATCAACTTTTCGACAGAGCAACTCACCTGCGATAAACACGTGTCATATGAATCCCCAAATCTGTTTCATTTTCTCACACGTGTCATTGGTGAACACCGGAGGGACCTATGAGCATGTGAACATCTACAGATCAAACGAATCGGCTGGAGTTTCTGCAGTTCCAAAATTTGCATTTCTCAAAACTGTCGTCGATGAACGCTCTTGTGACCGACGAGCGTTACGGTCAAACAGTCAACGCATACTATAATTCAAAATTCTGAATATCCAAAATTCAATTGACTTAACTTTTAATTCCTATGTATTTCGATTGTTTCATTACGTGTTACGAGTATTAGACAAACGCATCAAACGCGAACAGGGCGTGTGGCGCAACGGATAACGCGTCTGACTACGGATCAGAAGATTCCAGGTTCGAATCCTGGCACCCTCGGTATTATGGCACATGTATTCGTTTTCAAGTTATATATGTTTGTTTTCATCACAACATCAACTTTACGACTTTGCGATAAACATATGTCATATGAATCCCAAAATCTGTTTCATTTTCTCACATGTGTCATTGATGAACACCGGTGGGACCAATGAGCATGTGAACATCTGCAGGTAAAATGAATTGGCTGGAGTTTCTGCCGTTCCAAAATTTTCATGTCTCAATATTGTCATCGATGAACGCAATTATGACCGACGACCGTTACGGCCAAACAGTCAACGCAAACTATACTTCAAAATTCTGAATATCCAGAATTCAATTGACTTAACTTTTAAGTCATATGTATTTCGATTGTTTCAATACGTGTCACAAGTTTTAGGCAAACGCATCAAAGGCGAACAGGGCGTGTGGCGCAACGGATAACGCGTCTGACTACGGATCAGAAGATTCCAGGTTCAAATCTTGGCACCTTCGATATTAGGGCACATGTATTAGTTTTCAAGTTATATATGTATGTTTTCATTACAACATCAACTTTACGATAGAGCAACTCACCTTCGATAAACATGTGTCATAAGAATCCCAATATCTGTTTCATTTTCTCACACCTGTCATTGGTGAACACCAATGGGACCGATGAGCATGTGAGCATCTGCAGGTCAAATGAATCGGCTGGAGTTTCTGCCATTCCAAAGTTTGCATGTCTCAAAACTGTCATCGATGAACGCTATTGTGATCGTCGAGCGTTACGGCCAAACAGTCAACGCATACTATAATTCAAAATTCAGAATATCTAGAATTCAATTGACTTAACTTTTAATTCCTATGTATTTCGATTGTTTCAATATGTGTCACGAGTGTTAGGCAAACGCATCAAAGGTGAGCAGGGCGTGTGGCACAACGGATATCGCGTCTGACTACGGATCAGAAGATTCCAGGTTCAAAATTTGGCACGCTCGATATTAGGGCACATGTATTAGTTTTCAAGTTATATATGTATGTTTTCATCACAACATCAACTTTACGACAGAGCAACTCACCTGCGATAAACATATGTCATGAGAATCCCAAAATCTGTTTCCTTTTCTCACCGGTGTCATTGATGAACACCAGTGGGACCGATGAGCATGTGAACATCTGCAGGTAAAATGAATTGGCTGGAGTTTCTGCGGTTCCAAAATGTTCATGTCTCAATATTGTCATCGATGAACGCAATTATGACCGACGACCGTTACGGCCAAACAGTCAACGCAAACTATACTTCAAAATTCTGAATATCCAGAATTCAATTGACTTAACTTTTAAGTCATATGTATTTCGATTGTTTCAATACGTGTCACAAGTGTTAGGCAAACGCATCAAAGGCGAACAGGGCGTGTGGCGCAACGGATAACGCGTCTGACTACGGATCAGAAGATTCCAGGTTCGAATCCTGGCACGCTCGGTATTATGGCACGTGTATTAGTTTTCAACTTATATATGTATGTTTTCATCACAACATCAACTTTACGACAGAGCAACTCACCTGCGATAAACATATGTCATATGAATCCCAAAATCTGTTTCATTTTCTCACATGTGTCATTGATGAACACTGGTGGGACCAATGAGCATGTGAACATCTGCAGGTAAAATGAATTGGCTGGAGTTTCTGCCTTTCCAAAATGTGCATGTCTCAATACTGTCATCGATGAACGCTATTGTGACCGACGAGCGTTACGGCCAAACAGTCAACGCATACTATACTTCAAAATTCTGCATATCCAGAATTCAATTGACTTAACTTTTAAATCAAATGTATTTTTATTGTTTCAATACGTATCACGACTGTTAGGCAAACGCATCAAAGGCGAACAGGGCGCGTGGCGCAACGGATAACGCGTTTGACTACATATCAGAAGATTCCAGGTTCAAATCCTGGCACGCTTGATATTATGGCACATTTATTAGTTTTCAAGTTATATATGTATGTTTTCATCACAACATCAACTTTACGACAGAGCAACTCAAATGCGATAAACATATGTCATGAGAATCACAAAATCTGTTTCCTTTTCTCACCTTTGTCATTGATGAACACCAGTGGGACCGATGAGCATGTGAACATCTGCAGGTAAAATGAATTGGCTGGAGTTTCTGCGGTTCCAAAATGTTCATGTCTCAATATTGTCATCGATGAACGCAATTATGACCGACGACCGTTACGGCCAAACAGTCAACGCAAACTATACTTCAAAATTCTGAATATCCAGAATTCAATTGACTTAACTTTTAAGTCATATGTATTTCGATTGTTTCAATACGTGTCACAAGTGTTAGGCAAACGCATCAAAGGCGAACAGGGCGTGTGGCGCAACGGATAACGCGTCTGACTACGGATTGGAAGATTCCAGGTTCGAATCCTGGCACGCTCGGTATTATGGCACGTATATTAGTTTTCAACTTATATATGTATGTTTTCATCACAACATCAACTTTACGACAGAGCAACTCACCTGCGATAAACATATGTCATATGAATCCCAAAATCTGTTTCATTTTCTCACATGTGTCATTGATGAACACTGGTGGGACCAATGAGCATGTGAACATCTGCAGGTAAAATGAATTGGCTGGAGTTTCTGCCTTTCCAAAATGTGCATGTCTCAATACTGTCATCGATGAACGCTATTGTGACCGACGAGCGTTACGGCCAAACAGTCAACGCATACTATACTTCAAAATTCTGCATATCCAGAATTCAATTGACTTAACTTTTAAATCAAATGTATTTTTATTGTTTCAATATGTATCACGACTGTTAGGCAAACGCATCAAAGGCGAACAGGGCGTGTGGCGCAACGGATAACGCGTTTGACTACATATCAGAAGATTCCAGGTTCAAATCCTGGCACGCTTGATATTATGGCACATGTATTAGTTTTCAAGTTATATATGTATGTTTTCATCACAACATCAACTTTACGACAGAGCAACTCAAATGCGATAAACATATGTCATGAGAATCACAAAATCTGTTTCCTTTTCTCACCTGTGTCATTGATGAACACCAGTGGGACCGATGAGCATGTGAACATCTGCAGGTAAAATGAATTGGCTGGAGTTTCTGCGGTTCCAAAATGTTCATGTCTCAATACTGTCATCGATGAACGCAATTGTGACCGACGAGCGTTACGGCCAAACACTCAACGCATACTATAATTCAAAATTCTGAATATCCAGAATTCAATTGACTTAACTTTTAAGCCCTACGTACTTCGATTGTTTCAATACGTGTCACGAGTGTTAGGCAAACGCATCGAACATGAACAGGGCGTGTGGCGCAACGGATACCGCGTCTGACTACGGATCAGAAGATTCCAGGTTCAAATCCCAATTCCTGGCACGCTCGATATTATCGCACATGTATTAGTTTTCAAGTTATATATGTATGTTTTCATCGCAACATCAACTTTACGACAGAGCAACTCACCTGCGATAAACATATGTCATGAGAATCCCAAAATCTTTTTCATTTTCTCACCTGTGTCATTGATGAACACAAGTGGGACCGTTGAGCATGTGAACATCTGCAGGTAAAATGAATTGGCTGAAGTTTCTGCCGTTCCAAAATTGTCATGTCTCAATACTGTCATCGATGAACGCAATTGCGACCGACAAGCGTTTCGGCCAAACACTCAACGCAAACTATACTTCAAAATTCTGAATATCCAGAATTCAATTGACTTAACTTTTAAATCAAATGTATTTTGATTGTTTCAATACGTATCACGACTGTTAGGCAAACGTATCAAAGGCGAACAGGGTGTGTGGCGCAACGGATAACGCGTCTGACTACGGATCAGAAGATTCCAGGTTCGAATCCTGGTACGCTCGGTATTATGCATTAGTTTTCAAGTTATAAATGTTTGTTTTCATCACAACATCAACTTTACGACAGAGCAACTCACCTGCGATAAACATGTGTCATATGAATCCCCAAATATGTTTCATTTTCTCACACGTGTGATTGGTGAACACGGGAGGGACCTATGAGCATGTGAACATCTACAGATCAAACGAATCGGCTGGAGTTTCTGCGGTTCCAAAATTTGCATTTCTCAAATCTGTCATCGATGGACGCTCTTGTGACCGACGAGCGTTACTGTCAATCAGTCAACGCATACTATAATTCAAAATTCTGAATATCCAGAATTCAATTGACTTAACTTTTAATTCTTATGTATTTCGATTGTTTCATTACTTGCTACGAGTAATAGACAAACGCATCAAACGCGAACAGGGCGTGTGGCGCAACGGATAACGCGTCTGACTACGGATCAGCAACTCACCTGCGATAAACATGTGTCATATGAATTCCAAAATCTGTTTCATATTCTCACACCTGCCATTGGTGAGCACCGGTGGGACCTCTGAGCATGTGAACATCTACAGATCAAACGAATCGGCTGGAGTTTCTGCGGTTCCAAAATTTGCATGTCTCAATACTGTCATCGATGAACGCTATTGTGACCGACTTGCGTTACAGCCAAACAGTCAACGCATACTATACTTCAAAATTCTACATATCCAGAATTCAATTGACTTAACTTTTAATTCCTATGTATTTTGATTGTTTCAATACGTGTCACGAGTGTTTGGCAAACGCATCAAAGGCGAACAGGGCGTGTGGCGCAACGGATACCGCGTCTGAGTACGGATCAGAAGATTCCAGCTTCAAATCTCAAATCCTGGCACGCTCGATATTGTGGCACATGTATTAGTTTTCAAGTTATATATGTATGTTTTCATCACAACATCAACTTTACGACAGAGCAACTCACCTGCGATAAACATATGTCATATGAATCCCAAAATCTGTTTCATTTTCTCACATATGTCAATGATGAACACCGGTGGGACCGATGAGCATGTGAACATCTGCAGGTAAAATGAATTGGCTGGAGTTTCTGCCGTTCCAAAATTTTCATGTCTCAATTCTGTCATCGATGAACGCAATTGTGACCGACGACCGTTACGACCAAACAGTCAACGCAAACTATACTTCAAAATTCTGAGTATCCAGAATTCAATTGACTTAACTTTTAAGTCATATGTATTTCGATTGTTTCAATACGTGTCACGAGTGATAGGCAAACGCATCGACTTCGAACAGGGCGTGTGGCGCAACGGATAAGGCGTCTGACTACGGATCAGAAGATTCCAGGGTAGAATCCTGGTACGCTCGGTATTATGCATTAGTTTTCAAGTTATAAATGTTTGTTTTCATCACAACATCAACTTTTCGACAGAGCAACTCACCTGCGATAAACATGTGTCATATGAATCCCCAAATCTGTTTCATTTTCTCACACGTGTCATTGGTGAACACCGGAGGGACCTATGAGCATGTGAACATTACAGATCAAACGAATCGGCTGGAGTTTCTGCAGTTCCAAAATTTGCATTTCTCAAAACTGTCGTCGATGAACGCTCTTGTGACTGACGAGCGTTACGGTCAAACAGTCAACGCATACTATAATTCAAAATTCTGAATATCCAGAATTCAATTGACTTAACTTTTAAGTCATATGTATTTCGATTGTTTCAATACGTGTCACAAGTGTTAGGCAAACGCATCAAAGGCGAACAGGGCGTGTGGCGCAACGGATAACGCGTCTGACTACGGATCAGAAGATTCCAGGTTCGAATCCTGGCACGCTCGGTATTATGGCACGTGTATTAGTTTTCAACTTATATATGTATGTTTTCATCACATCATCAACTTTACGATAGCGCAACTCACCTGCGATAAACATATGTCATATGAATCCCAAAATCTGTTTCATTTTCTCACATGTGTCATTGATGAACACTGGTGGGACCAATGAGCATGTGAACATCTGCAGGTAAAATGAATTGGCTGGAGTTTCTGCCTTTCCAAAATGTGCATGTCTCAATACTGTCATCGATGAACGCTATTGTGACCGACGAGCGTTACGGCCAAACAGTCAACGCATACTATACTTCAAAATTCTGCATATCCAGAATTCAATTGACTTAACTTTTAAATCAAATGTATTTTTATTGTTTCAATACGTGTCACGAGTGTTTGGCAAACGCATCAAAGGCGAACAGGGCGTGTGGCGCAACGGATACCGCGTCTGAGTACGGATCAGAAGATTCCAGCTTCAAATCTCAAATCATGGCACGCTCGATATTGTGGCACATGTATTAGTTTTCAAGTTATATATGTATGTTTTCATCACAACATCAACTTTACGACAGAGCAACTCACCTGCGATAAACATATGTCATATGAATCCCAAAATCTGTTTCATTTTCTCACATATGTCAATGATGAACACCGGTGGGACCGATGAGCATGTGAACATCTGCAGGTAAAATGATTTGGCTGGATTTTCTGCCGTTCCAAAATTTTCATGTCTCAATTCTGTCATCGATGAACGCAATTGTGACCGACGACCGTTACGACCAAACAGTCAGCGCAAACTATACTTCAAAATTCTGAGTATCCAGAATTCAATTGACTTAACTTTTAAGTCATATGTATTTCGATTGTTTCAATACGTGTCACGAGTGATAGGCAAACGCATCGACATCGAACAGGGCGTGTGGCGCAACGGATAAGGCGTCTGACTACGGATCAGAAGATTCCAGGTTCGAATCCTGGTACGCTCGGTATTATGCATTAGTTTTCAAGTTATAAATGTTTGTTTTCATCACAACATCAACTTTTCGACAGAGCAACTCACCTGCGATAAACACGTGTCATATGAATCCCCAAATCTGTTTCATTTTCTCACACGTGTCATTGGTGAACACCGGAGGGACCTATGAGCATGTGAACATCTACAGATCAAACGAATCGGCTGGAGTTTCTGCAGTTCCAAAATTTGCATTTCTCAAAACTGTCGTCGATGAACTCTCTTGTGACCGACGAGCGTTACGGTCAAACAGTCAACGCATACTATAATTCAAAATTCCGAATATCCAGAATTCAATTGACTTAACTTTTAAGTCATATGTATTTCGATTGTTTCAATACGTGTCACAAGTGTTAGGCAAACGCATCAAAGGCGAACAGGGCGTGTGGCGCAACGGATAACGCGTCTGACTACGGATCAGAAGATTCCAGGTTCGAATCCTGGCACGCTCGGTATTATGGCACGTGTATTAGTTTTCAACTTATATATGTATGTTTTCATCACAACATCAACTTTACGACAGAGCAACTCACCTGCGATAAACATATGTCATATGAATCCCAAAATCTGTTTCATTTTCTCACATGTGTCATTGATGAACACTGGTGGGACCAATGAGCATGTGAACATCTGCAGGTAAAATGAATTGGCTGGAGTTTCTGCCTTTCCAAAATGTGCATGTCTCAATACTGTCATCGATGAACGCTATTGTGACCGACGAGCGTTACGGCCAAACAGTCAACGCATACTATACTTCAAAATTCTGCATATCCAGAATTCAATTGACTTAACTTTTAAATCAAATGCATTTTTATTGTTTCAATACGTATCACGACTGTTAGGCAAACGCATCAAAGGCGAACAGGGCGTGTGGCGCAACGGATAACGCGTTTGACTACATATCAGAAGATTCCAGGTTCAAATCTTGGCACGCTTGATATTATGGCACATGTATTAGTTTTCAAGTTATATATGTATGTTTTCATCACAACATCAACTTTACGACAGAGCAACTCACCTGCGATAAACATATGTCATGAGAATCCCAAAATCTGTTTCCTTTTCTCACCGGTGTCATTGATGAACACCAGTGGGACCGATGAGCATGTGAACATCTGCAGGTAAAATGAATTGGCTGGAGTTTCTGCGGTTCCAAAATGTTCATGTCTCAATATTGTCATCGATGAACGCAATTATGACCGACGACCGTTACGGCCAAACAGTCAACGCAAACTATACTTCAAAATTCTGAATATCCAGAATTCAATTGACTTAACTTTTAAGTCATATGTATTTCGATTGTTTCAATACGTGTCACAAGTGTTAGGCAAACGCATCAAAGGCGAACAGGGCGTGTGGCGCAACGGATAACGCGTCTGACTACGGATTGGAAGATTCCAGGTTCGAATCCTGGCACGCTCGGTATTATGGCACGTATATTAGTTTTCAACTTATATATGTATGTTTTCATCACAACATCAACTTTACGACAGAGCAACTCACCTGCGATAAACATATGTCATATGAATCCCAAAATCTGTTTCATTTTCTCACATGTGTCATTGATGAACACTGGTGGGACCAATGAGCATGTGAACATCTGCAGGTAAAATGAATTGGCTGGAGTTTCTGCCTTTCCAAAATTTGCATGTCTCAATACTGTCATCGATGAACGCTATTGTGACCGACGAGCGTTACGGCCAAACAGTCAACGCATACTATACTTCAAAATTCTGCATATCCAGAATTCAATTGACTTAACTTTTAAATCAAATGTATTTTTATTGTTTCAATATGTATCACGACTGTTAGGCAAACGCATCAAAGGCGAACAGGGCGTGTGGCGCAACGGATAACGCGTTTGACTACATATCAGAAGATTCCAGGTTCAAATCCTGGCACGCTTGATATTATGGCACATGTATTAGTTTTCAAGTTATATATGTATGTTTTCATCACAACATCAACTTTACGACAGAGCAACTCAAATGCGATAAACATATGTCATGAGAATCACAAAATCTGTTTCCTTTTCTCACCTGTGTCATTGATGAACACCAGTGGGACCGATGAGCATGTGAACATCTGCAGGTAAAATGAATTGGCTGGAGTTTCTGCGGTTCCAAAATGTTCATGTCTCAATACTGTCATCGATGAACGCAATTGTGACCGACGAGCGTTACGGCCAAACACTCAACGCATACTATAATTCAAAATTCTGAATATCCAGAATTCAATTGACTTAACTTTTAAGCCCTACGTACTTCGATTGTTTCAATACGTGTCACGAGTGTTAGGCAAACGCATCGAACATGAACAGGGCGTGTGGCGCAACGGATACCGCGTCTGACTACGGATCAGAAGATTCCAGGTTCAAATCCCAATTCCTGGCACGCTCGATATTATCGCACATGTATTAGTTTTCAAGTTATATATGTATGTTTTCATCGCAACATCAACTTTACGACAGAGCAACTCACCTGCGATAAACATATGTCATGAGAATCCCAAAATCTGTTTCATTTTCTCACCTGTGTCATTGATGAACACAAGTGGGACCGATGAGCATGTGAACATCTGCAGGTAAAATGAATTGGCTGAAGTTTCTGCCGTTCCAAAATTGTCATGTCTCAATACTGTCATCGATGAACGCAATTGCGACCGACAAGCGTTTCGGCCAAACACTCAACGCAAACTATACTTCAAAATTCTGAATATCCAGAATTCAATTGACTTAACTTTTAAATCAAATGTATTTTGATTGTTTCAATACGTATCACGACTGATAGGCAAACGTATCAAAGGCGAACAGGGCGTGTGGCGCAACGGATAACGCGTCTGACTACGGATCAGAAGATTCCAGGTTCGAATCCTGGTACGCTCGGTATTATGCATTAGTTTTCAAGTTATAAATGTTTGTTTTCATCACAACATCAACTTTACGACAGAGCAACTCACCTGCGATAAACATGTGTCATATGAATCCCCAAATATGTTTCATTTTCTCACACGTGTCATTATTGAACACGGGAGGGACCTATGAGCATGTGAACATCTACAGATCAAACGAATCGGCTGGAGTTTCTGCGGTTAAAAAATTTGCATTTCTCAAAACTGTCATCGATGGACGCTCTTGTGACCGACGAGCGTTACTGTCAATCAGTCAACGCATACTATAATTCAAAATTCTGAATATCCAGAATTCAATTGACTTAACTTTTAATTCTTATGTATTTCGATTGTTTCATTACTTGCTACGAGTAATAGACAAACGCATGAAACGCGAACAGGGCGTGTGGCGCAACGGATAACGCGTCTGACTACGGATCAGCAACTCACCTGCGATAAACATGTGTCATATGAATTCCAAAATCTGTTTCATATTCTCACACCTGCCATTGGTGAGCACCGGTGGGACCTCTGAGCATGTGAACATCTACAGATCAAACGAATCGGCTGGAGTTTCTGCGGTTCCAAAATTTGCATGTCTCAATACTGTCATCGATGAACGCTATTGTGACCGACTTGCGTTACAGCCAAACAGTCAACGCATACTATACTTCAAAATTCTACATATCCAGAATTCAATTGACTTAACTTTTAATTCCTATGTATTTTGATTGTTTCAATACGTGTCACGAGTGTTTGGCAAACGCATCAAAGGCGAACAGGGCGTGTGGCGCAACGGATACCGCGTCTGAGTACGGATCAGAAGATTCCAGCTTCAAATCTCAAATCCTGGCACGCTCGATATTTTGGCACATGTATTAGTTTTCATGTTATATATGTATGTTTTCATCACAACATCAACTTTACGACAGAGCAACTCACCTGCGATAAACATATGTCATATGAATCCCAAAATCTGTTTCATTTTCTCACATATGTCAATGATGAACACCGGTGGGACCGATGAGCATGTGAACATCTGCAGGTAAAATGAATTGGCTGGAGTTTCTGCCGTTCCAAAATTTTCATGTCTCAATTCTGTCATCGATGAACGCAATTGTGACCGACGACCGTTACGACCAAACAGTCAACGCAAACTATACTTCAAAATTCTGAGTATCCAGAATTCAATTGACTTAACTTTTAAGTCATATGTATTTCGATTGTTTCAATACGTGTCACGAGTGATAGGCAAACGCATCGACTTCGAACAGGGCGTGTGGCGCAACGGATAAGGCGTCTGACTACGGATCAGAAGATTCCAGGTTAGAATCCTGGTACGCTCGGTATTATGCATTAGTTTTCAAGTTATAAATGTTTGTTTTCATCACAACATCAACTTTTCGACAGAACAACTCACCTGCGATAAACACGTGTCATATGAATCCCCAAATCTGTTTCATTTTCTCACACGTGTCATTGGTGAACACCGGAGGGACCTATGAGCATGTGAACATCTACAGATCAAACGAATCGGCTGGAGTTTCTGCAGTTCCAAAATTTGCATTTCTCAAAACTGTCGTCGATGAACGCTCTTGTGACTGACGAGCGTTACGGTCAAACAGTCAACGCATACTATAATTCAAAATTCTGAATATCCAGAATTCAATTGACTTAACTTTTAAGTCATATGTATTTCGATTGTTTCAATACGTGTCACAAGTGTTAGGCAAACGCATCAAAGGCGAACAGGGCGTGTGGCGCAACGGATAACGCGTCTGACTACGGATCAGAAGATTCCAGGTTCGAATCCTGGCACGCTCGGTATTATGGCACGTGTATTAGTTTTCAACTTATATATGTATGTTTTCATCACAACATCAACTTTACGATAGCGCAACTCACCTGCGATAAACATATGTCATATGAATCCCAAAATCTGTTTCATTTTCTCACATGTGTCATTGATGAACACTGGTGGGACCAATGAGCATGTGAACATCTGCAGGTAAAATGAATTGGCTGGAGTTTCTGCCTTTCCAAAATGTGCATGTCTCAATACTGTCATCGATGAACGCTATTGTGACCGACGAGCGTTACGGCCAAACAGTCAACGCATACTATACTTCAAAATTCTGCATATCCAGAATTCAATTGACTTAACTTTTAAATCAAATGTATTTTTATTGTTTCAATACGTGTCACGAGTGTTTGGCAAACGCATCAAAGGCGAACAGGGCGTGTGGCGCAACGGATACCGCGTCTGAGTACGGATCAGAAGATTCCAGCTTCAAATCTCAAATCCTGGCACGCTCGATATTGTGGCACATGTATTAGTTTTCAAGTTATATATGTATGTTTTCATCACAACATCAACTTTACGACAGAGCAACTCACCTGCGATAAACATATGTCATATGAATCCCAAAATCTGTTTCATTTTCTCACATATGTCAATGATGAACACCGGTGGGACCGATGAGCATGTGAACATCTGCAGGTAAAATGAATTGGCTGGATTTTCTGCCGTTCCAAAATTTTCATGTCTCAATTCTGTCATCGATGAACGCAATTGTGACCGACGACCGTTACGACCAAACAGTCAACGCAAACTATACTTCAAAATTCTGAGTATCCAGAATTCAATTGACTTAACTTTTAAGTCATATGTATTTCGATTGTTTCAATACGTGTCACGAGTGATAGGCAAACGCATCGACTTCGAACAGGGCGTGTGGCGCAACGGATAAGGCGTCTGACTACGGATCAGAAGATTCCAGGTTAGAATCCTGGTACGCTCGGTATTATGCATTAGTTTTCAAGTTATAAATGTTTGTTTTCATCACAACATCAACTTTACGACAGAGCAACTCACCTGCGATAAACATGTGTCATATGAATCCCCAAATCTGTTTCATTTTCTCACACGTGTCATTGGTGAACACCGGAGGGACCTATGAGCATGTGAACATCTACAGATCAAACGAATCGGCTGGAGTTTCTGCGGTTCCAAAATTTTCATGTCTCAATTCTGTCATCGATGAACGCAATTGTGACCGACGACCGTTACGACCAAACAGTCAGCGCAAACTATACTTCAAAATTCTGAGTATCCAGAATTCAATTGACTTAACTTTTAAGTCATATGTATTTCGATTGTTTCAATACGTGTCACGAGTGATAGGCAAACGCATCGACTTCGAACAGGGCGTGTGGCGCAACGGATAAGGCGTCTGACTACGGATCAGAAGATTCCAGGTTCGAATCCTGGTACGCTCGGTATTATGCATTAGTTTTCAAGTTATAAATGTTTGTTTTCATCACAACATCAACTTTTCGACAGAGCAACTCACCTGCGATAAACACGTGTCATATGAATCCCCAAATCTGTTTCATTTTCTCACACGTGTCATTGGTGAACACCGGAGGGACCTATGAGCATGTGAACATCTACAGATCAAACGAATCGGCTGGAGTTTCTGCAGTTCCAAAATTTGCATTTCTCAAAACTGTCGTCGATGAACGCTCTTGTGACCGACGAGCGTTACGGTCAAACAGTCAACGCATACTATAATTCAAAATTCCGAATATCCAGAATTCAATTGACTTAACTTTTAAGTCATATGTATTTCGATTGCTTCAATACGTGTCACAAGTGTTAGGCAAACGCATCAAAGGCGAACAGGGCGTGTGGCGCAACGGATAACGCGTCTGACTACGGATCAGAAGATTCCAGGTTCGAATCCTGGCACGCTCGGTATTATGGCACGTGTATTAGTTTTCAACTTATATATGTATGTTTTCATCACAACATCAACTTTACGACAGAGCAACTCACCTGCGATAAACATATGTCATATGAATCCCAAAATCTGTTTCATTTTCTCACATGTGTCATTGATGAACACCGGTGGGACCAATGAGCATGTGAACATCTGCAGGTAAAATGAATTGGCTGGAGTTTCTGCCTTTGCAAAATTTGCATGTCTCAATACTGTCATCGATGAACGCTATTGTGACCGACGAGCGTTACGGCCAAACAGTCAACGCATACTATACTTCAAAATTCTGCATATTCAGAATTCAATTGACTTAACTTTTAATTCCTATGTATTTTGATTGTTTCAATACGTGTCACGAGTGTTAGGCAAACGCATCAAAGGCGAACAGGGCGTGTGGCGCAACGGATACCGCGTCTGACTACGGATCAGAAGATTCCAGCTTCAAATCTCAAATCCTGGCAGGATCGATATTGTGGCACATGTATTAGTTTTCAAGTTATATATGTATGTTTTTATCACAACATCATCTTTACGACAGAGCAACTGACCTGCGATAAACATGTGTCATATGAATCCCCAAATCTGTTTCATTTTCTCACACGTGGCATTGGTGAACACCGGTGGGACGTATGAGCATGTGAACATCTACAGATCAAACGAATCGGCTGGAGTTTCTGCGGTTCCAAAATTTGCATGTCTCAATTCTGTCATCGATGAACGCAATTGTGACCGACGACCGTTACGACCAAACAGTCAACGCAAACTATACTTCAAAATTCTGAGTATCCAGAATTCAATTGACTTAACTTTTAAGTCATATGTATTTCGATTGTTTCAATACGTGTCACGAGTGATAGGCAAACGCATCGACTTTGAACAGGGCGTGTGGCGCAATGGATAACGCGTCTAACTACGGATCAGAAGATTCCAGCTTCAAATCTCAAATCCTGGCACGCTCGATATTGTGGCACATGCATTAGTTTTCAAGTTATAAATGTTTGTTTTCATCACAACATCAACTTTACGACAGAGCAACTCACCTGCGATAAACATGTGTCATATGAATCCCCAAATCTGTTTCATTTTCTCACACGTGTCATTGGTGAACACCGGAGGGACCTATGAGCATGTGAACATCTACAGATCAAACGAATCGGCTGGAGTTTCTGCGGTTCCAAAATTTTCATGTCTCAATTCTGTCATCGATGAACGCAATTGTGACCGACGACCGTTACGACCAAACAGTCAGCGCAAACTATACTTCAAAATTCTGAGTATCCAGAATTCAATTGACTTAACTTTTAAGTCATATGTATTTCGATTGTTTCAATACGTGTCACGAGTGATAGGCAAACGCATCGACTTCGAACAGGGCGTGTGGCGCAACGGATAAGGCGTCTGACTACGGATCAGAAGATTCCAGGTTCGAATCCTGGTACGCTCGGTATTATGCATTAGTTTTCAAGTTATAAATGTTTGTTTTCATCACAACATCAACTTTTCGACAGAGCAACTCACCTGCGATAAACACGTGTCATATGAATCCCCAAATCTGTTTCATTTTCTCACACGTGTCATTGGTGAACACCGGAGGGACCTATGAGCATGTGAACATCTACAGATCAAACGAATCGGCTGGAGTTTCTGCAGTTCCAAAATTTGCATTTCTCAAAACTGTCGTCGATGAACGCTCTTGTGACCGACGAGCGTTACGGTCAAACAGTCAACGCATACTATAATTCAAAATTCCGAATATCCAGAATTCAATTGACTTAACTTTTAAGTCATATGTATTTCGATTGTTTCAATACGTGTCACAAGTGTTAGGCAAACGCATCAAAGGCGAACAGGGCGTGTGGCGCAACGGATAACGCGTCTGACTACGGATCAGAAGATTCCAGGTTCGAATCCTGGCACGCTCGGTATTATGGCACGTGTATTAGTTTTCAACTTATATATGTATGTTTTCATCACAACATCAACTTTACGACAGAGCAACTCACCTGCGATAAACATATGTCATATGAATCCCAAAATCTGTTTCATTTTCTCACATGTGTCATTGATGAACACCGGTGGGACCAATGAGCATGTGAACATCTGCAGGTAAAATGAATTGGCTGGAGTTTCTGCCTTTGCAAAATTTGCATGTCTCAATACTGTCATCGATGAACGCTATTGTGACCGACGAGCGTTACGGCCAAACAGTCAACGCATACTATACTTCAAAATTCTGCATATTCAGAATTCAATTGACTTAACTTTTAATTCCTATGTATTTTGATTGTTTCAATACGTGTCACGAGTGTTAGGCAAACGCATCAAAGGCGAACAGGGCGTGTGGCGCAACGGATACCGCGTCTGACTACGGATCAGAAGATTCCAGCTTCAAATCTCAAATCCTGGCAGGATCGATATTGTGGCACATGTATTAGTTTTCAAGTTATATATGTATGTTTTTATCACAACATCATCTTTACGACAGAGCAACTGACCTGCGATAAACATGTGTCATATGAATCCCCAAATCTGTTTCATTTTCTCACACGTGGCATTGGTGAACACCGGTGGGACGTATGAGCATGTGAACATCTACAGATCAAACGAATCGGCTGGAGTTTCTGCGGTTCCAAAATTTGCATGTCTCAATTCTGTCATCGATGAACGCAATTGTGACCGACGACCGTTACGACCAAACAGTCAACGCAAACTATACTTCAAAATTCTGAGTATCCAGAATTCAATTGACTTAACTTTTAAGTCATATGTATTTCGATTGTTTCAATACGTGTCACGAGTGATAGGCAAACGCATCGACTTTGAACAGGGCGTGTGGCGCAATGGATAACGCGTCTAACTACGGATCAGAAGATTCCAGCTTCAAATCTCAAATCCTGGCACGCTCGATATTGTGGCACATGCATTAGTTTTCAAGTTATAAATGTTTGTTTTCATCACAACATCAACTTTACGACAGAGCAACTCACCTGCGATAAACATGTGTCATATGAATCCCCAAATCTGTTTCATTTTCTCACACGTGTCATTGGTGAACACCGGAGGGACCTATGAGCATGTGAACATCTACAGATCAAACGAATCGGCTGGAGTTTCTGCGGTTCCAAAATTTTCATGTCTCAATTCTGTCATCGATGAACGCAATTGTGACCGACGACCGTTACGACCAAACAGTCAGCGCAAACTATACTTCAAAATTCTGAGTATCCAGAATTCAATTGACTTAACTTTTAAGTCATATGTATTTCGATTGTTTCAATACGTGTCACGAGTGATAGGCAAACGCATCGACTTCGAACAGGGCGTGTGGCGCAACGGATAAGGCGTCTGACTACGGATCAGAAGATTCCAGGTTCGAATCCTGGTACGCTCGGTATTATGCATTAGTTTTCAAGTTATAAATGTTTGTTTTCATCACAACATCAACTTTTCGACAGAGCAACTCACCTGCGATAAACACGTGTCATATGAATCCCCAAATCTGTTTCATTTTCTCACACGTGTCATTGGTGAACACCGGAGGGACCTATGAGCATGTGAACATCTACAGATCAAACGAATCGGCTGGAGTTTCTGCAGTTCCAAAATTTGCATTTCTCAAAACTGTCGTCGATGAACGCTCTTGTGACCGACGAGCGTTACGGTCAAACAGTCAACGCATACTATAATTCAAAATTCTGAATATCCAGAATTCAATTGACTTAACTTTTAAGTCATATGTATTTCGATTGTTTCAATACGTGTCACAAGTGTTAGGCAAACGCATCAAAGGCGAACAGGGCGTGTGGCGCAACGGATAACGCGTCTGACTACGGATCAGAAGATTCCAGGTTCGAATCCTGGCACGCTCGGTATTATGGCACGTGTATTAGTTTTCAACTTATATATGTATGTTTTCATCACAACATCAACTTTACGACAGAGCAACTCACCTGCGATAAACATATGTCATATGAATCCCAAAATCTGTTTCATTTTCTCACATGTGTCATTGATGAACACCGGTGGGACCAATGAGCATGTGAACATCTGCAGGTAAAATGAATTGGCTGGAGTTTCTGCCTTTGCAAAATTTGCATGTCTCAATACTGTCATCGATGAACGCTATTGTGACCGACGAGCGTTACGGCCAAACAGTCAACGCATACTATACTTCAAAATTCTGCATATTCAGAATTCAATTGACTTAACTTTTAATTCCTATGTATTTTGATTGTTTCAATACGTGTCACGAGTGTTAGGCAAACGCATCAAAGGCGAACAGGGCGTGTGGCGCAACGGATACCGCGTCTGACTACGGATCAGAAGATTCCAGCTTCAAATCTCAAATCCTGGCAGGATCGATATTGTGGCACATGTATTAGTTTTCAAGTTATATATGTATGTTTTTATCACAACATCATCTTTACGACAGAGCAACTGACCTGCGATAAACATGTGTCATATGAATCCCCAAATCTGTTTCATTTTCTCACACGTGGCATTGGTGAACACCGGTGGGACGTATGAGCATGTGAACATCTACAGATCAAACGAATCGGCTGGAGTTTCTGCGGTTCCAAAATTTGCATGTCTCAATTCTGTCATCGATGAACGCTCTTGTGACCGACGAGCGTTATGGTCAAACAGTCAACGCATACTATAATTCAAAATTCTGAATATCCAGAATTCAAATGACTTAACTTTTAATTCCTATGTATTTCGATTGTTTCAATACGTGTCACGAGTGTTAGGCAAACGCATCAAAGGCGAACAGGGCGTGTGGCGTAACGGATACCTCGTCTGACTACGGATCAGAAGATTCCAGCTTCAAATCTCAAATCCTGGCACGCACGATATTGTGGCACATGTATTAGTTTTCAAGTTATATATATATATGTTTTCATCACAACATCAACTTTACGACAGAGCAACTCACCTGCGATAAACATGTGTCATATGAATCCCAAAATCTGTTTCATTTTCTCACATGTGTCATTGATGAACACCGGTGGGACCGATGAGCATGTGAACATCTGCAGGTAAAATAAATTGGCTGGAGTTTCTGCGGTTGCAAAATTTGCATTTCTCAAAACTGTCATCGATGAACGCTCTTGTGACCGACGAGCGTTACGGTCAAACAGTCAACGCATACTATAATTCAAAATTCTGAATATCCAGAATTCAAATGACTTAACTTTTAATTCCTATGTATTTTGATTGTTTCATTACGTGTTACGAGTAATAGACAAACGCATCAAACGCGATCAGGGCGTGTGGCGCAACGGATAACGCGTCTGTCTACGGATCAGAAGATTCCAGGTTCATATCCTGGCGCGCTCGTTATTTTGGCACATGTATTAGTTTTCAAGTTATATATGTTTGTTTTCATCACAACATCAACTTCGCGACATAGCAACTCACCTGCGATAAACATGTGTCATATGAATCCAAAATCTGTTTCATTTTCTCACATGTGTCAATGATGAACACTGGTGGGACCGATGAGCATGTGAATATCTGCAGGTAAAATGAATTGGCTGGAGTTTCTGCCGTTCCAAAATTTTCATGTCTCAATTCTGTCATCGATGAACGCAATTGTGACCGACGACCGTTACGACCAAACAGTCAACGCAAACTATACTTCAAAATTCTGAGTATCCAGAATTCAATTGACTTAACTTTTAAGTCATATGTATTTCGATTGTTTCAATACGTGTCACGAGTGATAGGCAAACGCATCGACTTTGAACAGGGCGTGTGGCGCAATGGATAACGCGTCTAACTACGGATCAGAAGATTCCAGCTTCAAATCTCAAATCCTGGCACGCTCGATATTGTGGCACATGTATTAGTTTTCAAGTTATATATGTATGTTTTCATCACAACATCAACTTTACGACAGAGCAACTCACCTGCGATAAACATATGTCATGAGAATCCCAAAATCTGTTTCCTTTTCTCACCGGTGTCATTGATGAACACCAGTGGGACCGATGAGCATGTGAACATCTGCAGGTAAAATGAATTGGCTGGAGTTTCTGCGGTTCCAAAATGTTCATGTCTCAATATTGTCATCGATGAACGCAATTATGACCGACGACCGTTACGGCCAAACAGTCAACGCAAACTATACTTCAAAATTCTGAATATCCAGAATTCAATTGACTTAACTTTTAAGTCATATGTATTTCGATTGTTTCAATACGTGTCACAAGTGTTAGGCAAACGCATCAAAGGCGAACAGGGCGTGTGGCGCAACGGATAACGCGTCTGACTACGGATTGGAAGATTCCAGGTTCGAATCCTGGCACGCTCGGTATTATGGCACGTGTATTAGTTTTCAACTTATATATGTATGTTTTCATCACAACATCAACTTTACGACAGAGCAACTCACCTGCGATAAACATATGTCATATGAATCCCAAAATCTGTTTCATTTTCTCACATGTGTCATTGATGAACACTGGTGGGACCAATGAGCATGTGAACATCTGCAGGTAAAATGAATTGGCTGGAGTTTCTGCCTTTCCAAAATTTGCATGTCTCAATACTGTCATCGATGAACGCTATTGTGACCGACGAGCGTTACGGCCAAACAGTCAACGCATACTATACTTCAAAATTCTGCATATTCAGAATTCAATTGACTTAACTTTTAAGTCATATGTATTTCGATTGTTTCAATACGTATCACGAGTGATAGGCAAACGCATCGACTTCGAACAGGGCGTGTGGCGCAACGGATAAGGCGTCTGACTACGGATCAGAAGATTCCAGGTTCGAATCCTGGTACGCTCGGTATTATGCATTAGTTTTCAAGTTATAAATGTTTGTTTTCATCACAACATCAACTTTTCGACAGAGCAACTCACCTGCGATAAACACGTGTCATATGAATCCCCAAATCTGTTTCATTTTCTCACACGTGTCATTGGTGAACACCGGAGGGACCTATGAGCATGTGAACATCTACAGATCAAACGAATCGGCTGGAGTTTCTGCAGTTCCAAAATTTGCAGTTCTCAAAACTGTCGTCGATGAACGCTCTTGTGACCGACGAGCGTTACGGTCAAACAGTCAACGCATACTATAATTCAAACTTCTGAATATCCAGAATTCAATTGACTTAACTTTTAATTCCTATGTATTTTGATTGTTTCAATACGTGTCACGAGTGTTAGGCAAACGCATCAAAGGCGAACAGGGCGTGTGGCGCAACGGATACCGCGTCTGAGTACGGATCAGAAGATTCCAGCTTCAAATCTCAAATCCTGGCACGCTCGATATTGTGGCACATGTATTAGTTTTCAAGTTATATATGTATGTTTTCATCACAACATCAACTTTACGACAGAGCAACTCACCTGCGATAAACATATGTCATATGAATCCCAAAATCTGTTTCATTTTCTCACATATGTCAATGATGAACACCGGTGGGACCGATGAGCATGTGAACATCTGCAGGTAAAATGAATTGGCTGGAGTTTCTGCCGTTCCAAAATTTTCATGTCTCAATTCTGTCATCGATGAACGCAATTGTGACCGACGACCGTTACGACCAAACAGTCAGCGCAAACTATACTTCAAAATTCTGAGTATCCAGAATTCAATTGACTTAACTTTTAAGTCATATGTATTTCGATTGTTTCAATACGTGTCACGAGTGATAGGCAAACGCATCGACTTCGAACAGGGCGTGTGGCGCAACGGATAAGGCGTCTGACTACGGATCAGAAGATTCCAGGTTCGAATCCTGGTACGCTCGGTATTATGCATTAGTTTTCAAGTTATAAATGTTTGTTTTCATCACAACATCAACTTTTCGACAGAGCAACTCACCTGCGATAAACACGTGTCATATGAATCCCCAAATCTGTTTCATTTTCTCACACGTGTCATTGGTGAACACCGGAGGGACCTATGAGCATGTGAACATCTACAGATCAAACGAATCGGCTGGAGTTTCTGCAGTTCCAAAATTTGCATTTCTCAAAACTGTCGTCGATGAACGCTCTTGTGACCGACGAGCGTTACGGTCAAACAGTCAACGCATACTATAATTCAAAATTCTGAATATCCAGAATTCAATTGACTTAACTTTTAAGTCATATGTATTTCGATTGTTTCAATACGTGTCACAAGTGTTAGGCAAACGCATCAAAGGCGAACAGGGCGTGTGGCGCAACGGATAACGCGTCTGACTACGGATCAGAAGATTCCAGCTTCAAATCTCAAATCCTGGCAGGATCGATATTGTGGCACATGTATTAGTTTTCAAGTTATATATGTATGTTTTTATCACAACATCATCTTTACGACAGAGCAACTCACCTGCGATAAACATGTGTCATATGAATCCCCAAATCTGTTTCATTTTCTCACACGTGGCATTGGTGAACACCGGTGGGACGTATGAGCATGTGAACATCTACAGATCAAACGAATCGGCTGGAGTTTCTGCGGTTCCAAAATTTGCATTTTTCAAAACTGTCATCGATGAACGCTCTTGTGACCGACGAGCGTTATGGTCAAACAGTCAACGCATACTATAATTCAAAATTCTGAATATCCAGAATTCAAATGACTTAACTTTTAATTCCTATGTATTTCGATTGTTTCAATACGTGTCACGAGTGTTAGGCAAACGCATCAAAGGCGAACAGGGCGTGTGGCGCAACGGATACCTCGTCTGACTACGGATCAGAAGATTCCAGCTTCAAATCTCAAATCCTGGCACGCACGATATTGTGGCACATGTATTAGTTTTCAAGTTATATATGTATGTTTTCATCACAACATCAACTTTACGACAGAGCAACTCACCTGCGATAAACATGTGTCATATGAATCCCAAAATCTGTTTCATTTTCTCACATGTGTCATTGATGAACACCGGTGGGACCGATGAGCATGTGAACATCTGCAGGTAAAATAAATTGGCTGGAGTTTCTGCGGTTGCAAAATTTGCATTTCTCAAAACTGTCATCGATGAACGCTCTTGTGACCGACGAGCGTTACGGTCAAACAGTCAACGCATACTATAATTCAAAATTCTGAATATCCAGAATTCAAATGACTTAACTTTTAATTCCTATGTATTTTGATTGTTTCATTACGTGTGACGAGTAATAGACAAACGCATCAAACGCGATCAGGGCGTGTGGCGCAACGGATAACGCGTCTGTCTACGGATCAGAAGATTCCAGGTTCATATCCTGGCGCGCTCGTTATTTTGGCACATGTATTAGTTTTCAAGTTATATATGTTTGTTTTCATCACAACATCAACTTTGCGACATAGCAACTCACCTGCGATAAACATGTGTCATATGAATCCCAAAATCTGTTTCATTTTCTCACATGTGTCATTGATGAACACCGGTGGGACCAATGAGCATGTGAACATCTGCAGGTAAAATGAATTGGCTGGAGTTTCTGCCGTTCCAAAATTTTCATGTCTCAATATTGTCATCGATGAACGCAATTATGACCGACGACCGTTACGGCCAAACAGTCAACGCAAACTATACTTCAAAATTCTGAATATCCAGAATTCAATTGACTTAACTTTTAAGTCATATGTATTTCGATTGTTTCAATACGTGTCACGAGTGATAGGCAAACGCATCGACTTTGAACAGGGCGTGTGGCGCAATGGATAACGCGTCTAACTACGGATCAGAAGATTCCAGCTTCAAATCTCAAATCCTGGCACGCTCGATATTGTGGCACATGCATTAGTTTTCAAGTTATAAATGTTTGTTTTCATCACAACATCAACTTTACGACAGAGCAACTCACCTGCGATAAACATGTGTCATATGAATCCCCAAATCTGTTTCATTTTCTCACACGTGTCATTGGTGAACACCGGAGGGACCTATGAGCATGTGAACATCTACAGATCAAACGAATCGGCTGGAGTTTCTGCGGTTCCAAAATTTGCATTTCTCAAAACTGTCGTCGATGAACGCTCTTGTGACCGACGAGCGTTACGGTCAAACAGTCAACGAATACTATAATTCAAAATTCTGCATATCCAGAATTCAATTGACTTAACTTTTAAGTCATATGTATTTCGATTGTTTCAATACGTGTCACGAGTATTAGGCAAACGCGTCGACTTTGAACAGGGCGTGTGGCGCAACGGATAACGCGTCTGACTATGGATCAGAAGATTCCAGGTTCGAATCCTGGCACGCTCGGTATTATGGCTCATGCATTAGTTTTCAAGTTATAAATGTTTGTTTTCATCACAACATCAACTTTACGACAGAGCAACTCACCTGCGATAAACATGTGTCATATGAATCCCCAAATCTATTTCATTTTCTCACACGTGTCATTGGTGAACACCGGAGGGACCTATGAGCATGTGAACATCTACAGATCAAACGAATCGGCTGGAGTTTCTGCGGTTCCAAAATTTGCATTTCTCAAAACTGTCATCGATGAATGCTCTTGTGACCGACGAGCGTTACGGTCAAACAGTCAACGCATACTATAATTCAAAATTCTGAATATCCAGAATTCAAATGACTTAACTTTTAATTCCTATGTATTTTGATTGTTTCATTACGTGTTACGAGTAATAGACAAACGCATCAAACGCGAACAGGGCGTGTGGCGCAACGGATAACGCGTCTGTCTACGGATTAGAAGATTCCAGGTTCGAATCCTGGCGCGCTCTGTATTATGGCACATGTATTAGTTTTCAAGTTATATATGTTTGTTTTCATCACAACATCAACTTTGTGACACAGCAACTCACCTGCGATAAACATGTGTCATATGAATTCCAAAATCTGTTTCATATTCTCACACCTGTCATTGGTGAGCACCGGTGGGACCTCTGAGCATGGAACATCTACAGATCAAACGAATCGGCTGGAGTTTCTGCGGTTCCAAAATTTGCATGTCTCAATACTGTCATCGATGAACGCTATTGTGACCGACTTGCGTTACGGCCAAACAGTCAACGCATACTATACTTCAAAATTCTGCATATCCAGAATTCAATTGACTTAACTTTTAATTCCTATGTATTTTGATTGTTTCAATACGTGTTACGAGTGTTAGGCAAACGCATCAAAGGCGAATAGGGCGTGTGGCTCAACGGATACCGCGTCTGACTACGGATCAGAAGATTCCAGCTTCAAATCTCAAATCCTTGCACGCTCGATATTGTGGCACATGTATTAGTTTTCAAGTTATAAATGTTTGTTTTCATCACAACATCAACTTTACGACAGAGCAACTCACCTGCGATAAACATGTGTCATATGAATCCCCAAATCTGTTTCATTTTCTCACACGTGTCATTGGTGAACACTGAGGGACCTATGAGCATGTGAACATCTACAGATCAAACGAATCGGCTGGAGTTTCTGCGGTTCCAAAATTTGCATTTCTCAAAACTGTCATCGATGAACGCTCTTGTGACCGACGAGCGTAACGGTCAAACAGTCAACGCATACTATAATTCAAAATTCTGAATATCCAGAATTCAAATGATTTAACTTTTAATTCCTATGTATTTCGATTGTTTCAATACGTGTCAAGAGTGATAGGCAAACGCATCGACTTTGAACTGGGCGTGTGGCGCAACGGATAACGCGTCTGTCTACGGATCAGAAGATTCCAGGTTCGAATCCTGGCACGCTCGGTATTATGGCACATGTATTAGTTTTCAAGTTATATATGTTTGTTTTCATCACAACATCAACTTTGCGAAATAGCAACTCACCTGCGATAAACATGTGTCATATGAATTCAAAAATCTGTTTCATATTCTCACACCTGCCGTTGGTGAGCACCGGTGGGACCTCTGAGCATGTGAACATCTACAGATCAAACGAATCGGCTGGAGTTCTGCGGTTCCAAAATTTGCATTTCTCAAAACTGTCGTCGATGAACGCTCTTGTGACCGACGAGCGTTACGGTCAAACAGTCAACGCATACTATACTTCAAAATTCAGCATATCCAGAATTCAATTGACTTAACTTTTAATTCCTATGTATTTTGATTGTTTCAATACGTGTCACCAGTGATAGGCAAACGCATCGACTTTGAACAGGGCGTGTGGCGCAACGGATAACGCGTCTGACTACGGATCAGAAGATTCCAGGTTCGAATCCTGGCATGCTCGGTATTATGGCTCATGCATTAGTTTTCAAGTTATAAATGTTTGTTTTCATCACAACATCAACTTTACGACAGAGCAACTCACCTGCGATAAACATGTGTCATATGAATCCCCAAATCTGTTTCATTTTCTCACACGTGTCATTGGTGAACACCGGAGGGACCTATGAGCATGTGAACATCTACAGATCAAACGAATCGGCTGGAGTTTCTGCGGTTCCAAAATTTGCATTTCTCAAAACTGTCGTCGATGAACGCTCTTGTGACCGACGAGCGTTACGGTCAAACAGTCAACGAATACTATAATTCAAAATTCTGCATATCCAGAATTCAATTGACTTAACTTTTAAGTCATATGTATTTCGATTGTTTCAATACGTGTCACGAGTATTAGGCAAACGCGTCGACTTTGAACAGGGCGTGTGGCGCAACGGATAACGCGTCTGACTATGGATCAGAAGATTCCAGGTTCGAATCCTGGCACGCTCGGTATTATGGCTCATGCATTAGTTTTCAAGTTATAAATGTTTGTTTTCATCACAACATCAACTTT
Source organism: Saccoglossus kowalevskii (assembly GCF_978046115.1). Classification (NCBI taxonomy): domain Eukaryota; kingdom Metazoa; phylum Hemichordata; class Enteropneusta; family Harrimaniidae; genus Saccoglossus; species Saccoglossus kowalevskii. Next base: position 1,038,312 of record NC_140646.1, on the reverse strand, counting down.
ACGACAGAGCAACTCACCTGCGATAAACATGTGTCATATGAATCCCCAAATCTATTTCATTTTCTCACACGTGTCATTGGTGAACACCGGAGGGACCTATGAGCATGTGAACATCTACAGATCAAACGAATCGGCTGGAGTTTCTGCGGTTCCAAAATTTGCATTTCTCAAAACTGTCATCGATGAATGCTCTTGTGACCGACGAGCGTTACGGTCAAACAGTCAACGCATACTATAATTCAAAATTCTGAATATCCAGAATTCAAATGACTTAACTTTTAATTCCTATGTATTTTGATTGTTTCATTACGTGTTACGAGTAATAGACAAACGCATCAAACGCGAACAGGGCGTGTGGCGCAACGGATAACGCGTCTGTCTACGGATTAGAAGATTCCAGGTTCGAATCCTGGCGCGCTCTGTATTATGGCACATGTATTAGTTTTCAAGTTATATATGTTTGTTTTCATCACAACATCAACTTTGTGACACAGCAACTCACCTGCGATAAACATGTGTCATATGAATTCCAAAATCTGTTTCATATTCTCACACCTGTCATTGGTGAGCACCGGTGGGACCTCTGAGCATGGAACATCTACAGATCAAACGAATCGGCTGGAGTTTCTGCGGTTCCAAAATTTGCATGTCTCAATACTGTCATCGATGAACGCTATTGTGACCGACTTGCGTTACGGCCAAACAGTCAACGCATACTATACTTCAAAATTCTGCATATCCAGAATTCAATTGACTTAACTTTTAATTCCTATGTATTTTGATTGTTTCAATACGTGTTACGAGTGTTAGGCAAACGCATCAAAGGCGAATAGGGCGTGTGGCTCAACGGATACCGCGTCTGACTACGGATCAGAAGATTCCAGCTTCAAATCTCAAATCCTTGCACGCTCGATATTGTGGCACATGTATTAGTTTTCAAGTTATAAATGTTTGTTTTCATCACAACATCAACTTTACGACAGAGCAACTCACCTGCGATAAACATGTGTCATATGAATCCCCAAATCTGTTTCATTTTCTCACACGTGTCATTGGTGAACACTGAGGGACCTATGAGCATGTGAACATCTACAGATCAAACGAATCGGCTGGAGTTTCTGCGGTTCCAAAATTTGCATTTCTCAAAACTGTCATCGATGAACGCTCTTGTGACCGACGAGCGTAACGGTCAAACAGTCAACGCATACTATAATTCAAAATTCTGAATATCCAGAATTCAAATGATTTAACTTTTAATTCCTATGTATTTCGATTGTTTCAATACGTGTCAAGAGTGATAGGCAAACGCATCGACTTTGAACTGGGCGTGTGGCGCAACGGATAACGCGTCTGTCTACGGATCAGAAGATTCCAGGTTCGAATCCTGGCACGCTCGGTATTATGGCACATGTATTAGTTTTCAAGTTATATATGTTTGTTTTCATCACAACATCAACTTTGCGAAATAGCAACTCACCTGCGATAAACATGTGTCATATGAATTCAAAAATCTGTTTCATATTCTCACACCTGCCGTTGGTGAGCACCGGTGGGACCTCTGAGCATGTGAACATCTACAGATCAAACGAATCGGCTGGAGTTCTGCGGTTCCAAAATTTGCATTTCTCAAAACTGTCGTCGATGAACGCTCTTGTGACCGACGAGCGTTACGGTCAAACAGTCAACGCATACTATACTTCAAAATTCAGCATATCCAGAATTCAATTGACTTAACTTTTAATTCCTATGTATTTTGATTGTTTCAATACGTGTCACCAGTGATAGGCAAACGCATCGACTTTGAACAGGGCGTGTGGCGCAACGGATAACGCGTCTGACTACGGATCAGAAGATTCCAGGTTCGAATCCTGGCATGCTCGGTATTATGGCTCATGCATTAGTTTTCAAGTTATAAATGTTTGTTTTCATCACAACATCAACTTTACGACAGAGCAACTCACCTGCGATAAACATGTGTCATATGAATCCCCAAATCTGTTTCATTTTCTCACACGTGTCATTGGTGAACACCGGAGGGACCTATGAGCATGTGAACATCTACAGATCAAACGAATCGGCTGGAGTTTCTGCGGTTCCAAAATTTGCATGTCTCAATACTGTCATCGATGAACGCTATTGTGACCGACGAGCGTTACGGCCAAACAGTCAACGCATACTATACTTCAAAATTCTGCATATCCAGAATTCAATTGACTTAACTTTTAAATCAAATGTATTTTTATTGTTTCAATACGTTTCACGACTGTTAGGCAAACGTATCAAAGGCGAACAGGGCGTTTGGCGCAACGGATAATGCGTCTGACTACGGATTGAACATTCCAGGTTCGAATCCTGTCACGCTCGGTATTATGGCACATGCATTAGTTTTCAACTTATAAATGTTTGTTTTCATCACAATATCAACTTTACGACATAGCAACTCACCTGCGATAAACAGGTGTCATATGAATCCCCAAATCAGTTTCATTTTCTCACACGTGTCATTGAAGAACACCGGTGGGACCTATGAGCATGTGAACATCTACAGATCAAACGAATCGGCTGGAGTTTCCGCCGTTCCAAAATTTGCATGTCTCAAAACGCAATTGTGACCGACGAGCGTTACAGCCAAACAGTCAACGCAAACTATACTTCAAAATTCTGAATATCCAGAATTCAATTGACTTAACTTTTAATTCAAATGTATTTCGATTGTTTCAATACGTCACGGTGTCACGACTGTTAGGCAAACGTATCAAAGGCGAACATGGCGTGTGGCGCAACGGATAACGCGTCTGACTACGGATCAGAAGATTCCAGGTTCAAATCCTAGCCCGCTCGATATTATGGCACTTGTATTAGTTTTCAAGTTATATATGTATATTTTCATCACAACATCAACTTTATGACAGAGCAACTCACCTGCGATATACATGTGCCATATGAATCCCAAAATCTGTTTCATTTTCTCACCTGTGTCATTGATGAACACCAGTGGGACCGATGAGCATGTGAACATCTGCAGGTAAAATGAATTGGCTGGAGTTTCTGCGGTTCCAAAATGTTCATGTCTCAATACTGTCATCGATGAACGCAATTGTGACCGACGAGCGTTACGGCCAAACACTCAACGCATACTATAATTCAAAATTCTGAATATCCAGAATTTAATTGACTTAACTTTTAAGTCCTACGTACTTCGATTGTTTCAATACGTGTCACGAGTATTAGGCAAACGCATCGAACATGAACAGGGCGTGTGGCGCAACGGATACCGCGTCTGACTACGGATCAGAAGATTCCAGGTTCAAATCCCAATTCCTGGCACGCTCGATATTATCGCACATGTATTAGTTTTCAAGTTAGATATGTATGTTTTCATCACAACATCAACTTTACGACAGAGCAACTCACCTGCGATAAACATATGTCATGAGAATCCCAAAATCTGTTTCATTTTCTCACCTGTGTCATTGATGAACACAAGTGGGACCGATGAGCATGTGAACATCTGCAGGTAAAATGAATTGGCTGGAGTTTCTGCCGTTCCAAAATTGTCATTTCTCAAAACTGTCATCGATGGACGCTCTTGTGACCGACGAGCGTTACGGTCAAACAGTCAACGCATACAAAATTCAAAATTCTGAATATGCAGAATTCAAATGACTTAACTTTTAATTCCTATGAATTTCGATTGTTTCATTACTTGCTACGAGTAATAGACAAACGCATCAAACGCGAACAGGGCGTGTGGCGCTACGGATAACGCGTCTGACTACGGATCAGCAACTCACCTGCGATAAACATGTGTCATATGAATTCCAAAATCTGTTTCATATTCTCACACCTGCCATTGGTGAGCACCGGTGGGACCTCTGAGCATGTGAACATCTACAGATCAAACGAATCGGCTGGAGTTTCTGCGGTTCCAAAATTTGCATTTCTCAATACTGTCATCGATGAACGCTATTGTGACCGACTTGCGTTACAGCCAAACAGTCAACGCATACTATACTTCAAAATTCTACATATCCAGAATTCAATTGACTTAACATTTAATTCCTATGTATTTTGATTGTTTCAATACGTATCACGAGTGATAGGCAAACGCATCCACTTTGAACAGGGTGTGTGGCGCAACGGATAAGGCGTCTGACTACGGATCAGAAGATTCCAGGTTCGAATCCTGGTACGCTCGATATTATGCATTAGTTTTCAAGTTATAAATGTTTGTTTTCATCACAACATCAACTTTTCGACAGAGCAACTCACCTGCGATAAACACGTGTCATATGAATCCCCAAATCTGTTTCATTTTCTCACACGTGTCATTGGTGAACACCGGAGGGACCTATGAGCATGTGAACATCTACAGATCAAACGAATCGGCTGGAGTTTCTGCAGTTCCAAAATTTGCATTTCTCAAAACTGTCGTCGATGAACGCTCTTGTGACCGACGAGCGTTACGGTCAAACAGTCAACGCATACTATAATTCAAAATTCTGAATATCCAGAATTCAATTGACTTAACTTTTAATTCCTATGTATTTCGATTGTTTCATTACGTGTTACGAGTAATAGACAAACGCATCAAACGCGAACAGGGCGTGTGGCGCAACGGATAACGCGTCTGACTACGGATCAGAAGATTCCAGGTTCGAATCCTGGCACCCTCGGTATTATGGCACATGTATTCGTTTTCAAGTTATATATGTTTGTTTTCATCACAACATCAACTTTACGACTTTGCGATAAACATATGTCATATGAATCCCAAAATCTGTTTCATTTTCTCACATGTGTCATTGATGAACACCGGTGGGACCAATGAGCATGTGAACATCTGCAGGTAAAATGAATTGGCTGGAGTTTCTGCCGTTCCAAAATTTTCATGTCTCAATATTGTCATCGATGAACGCAATTATGACCGACGACCGTTACGGCCAAACAGTCAACGCAAACTATACTTCAAAATTCTGAACATCCAGAATTCAATTGACTTAACTTTAAAGTCATATGTATTTCGATTGTTTCAATACGTGTCACAAGTGTTAGGCAAACGCATCAAAGGAGAACAGGGCGTGTGGCGCAACGGATAACGCGTCTGACTACGGATCAAAAGATTCCAGGTTCGAATCCTGGCACGCTCGGTATTATGGCACGTGTATTAGTTTTCAACTTATATATGTATGTTTTCATCACAACATCAACTTTACGACAGAGCAACTCACCTGCGATAAACATATGTCATATGAATCCCAAAATCTGTTTCATTTTCTCACATGTGTCATTGATGAACACCGGTGGGACCAATGAGCATGTGAACATCTGCAGGTAAAATGAATTGGCTGGAGTTTCTGCCGTTCCAAAATTTTCATGTCTCAATATTGTCATCGATGAACGCAATTATGACCGACGACCGTTACGGCCAAACAGTCAACGCAAACTATACTTCAAAATTCTGAATATCCAGAATTCAATTGACTTAACTTTTAAGTCATATGTATTTCGATTGTTTCAATACGTGTCACAAGTGTTAGGCAAACGCATCAAAGGAGAACAGGGCGTGTGGCGCAACGGATAACGCGTCTGACTACGGATCAGAAGATTCCAGGTTCGAATCCTGGCACGCTCGGTATTATGGCACGTGTATTAGTTTTCAACTTATATATGTATGTTTTCATCACAACATCAACTTTACGACAGAGCAACTCACCTGCGATAAACATATGTCATATGAATCCCAAAATCTGTTTCATTTTCTCACATGTGTCATTGATGAACACCGGTGGGACCAATGAGCATGTGAACATCTGCAGGTAAAATGAATTGGCTGGAGTTTCTGCCTTTCCAAAATTTGCATGTCTCAATACTGTCATCGATGAACGCTATTGTGACCGACGAGCGTTACGGCCAAACAGTCAACGCATACTATACTTCAAAATTCTGCATATCCAGAATTCAATTGACTTAACTTTTAAATCAAGTGTATTTTTATTGTTTCAATACGTTTCACGACTGTTAGGCAAACGTATCAAAGGCGAACAGGGCGTTTGGCGCAACGGATAACGCGTCTGACTACGGATCAGAAGATTCCAGCTTCAAATCTCAAATCCTGGCAGGATCGATATTGTGGCACATGTATTAGTTTTCAAGTTATATATGTATGTTTTTATCACAACATCATCTTTACGACAGAGCAACTCACCTGCGATAAACATGTGACATATGAATCCCCAAATCTGTTTCATTTTCTCACACGTGGCATTGGTGAACACCGGTGGGACGTATGAGCATGTGAACATCTACAGATCAAACGAATCGGCTGGAGTTTCTGCGGTTCCAAAATTTGCATTTTTCAAAACTGTCATCGATGAACGCTCTTGTGACCGACGAGCGTTATGGTCAAACAGTCAACGCATACTATAATTCAAAATTCTGAATATCCAGATTTCAAATGACTTAACTTTTAATTCCTATGTATTTCGATTGTTTCAATACGTGTCACAAGTGTTAGGCAAACGCATCAAAGGCGAACAGGGCGTGTGCCGCAACGGATAACGCGTCTGACTACGGATCAGAAGATTCCAGGTTCGAATCCTGGCACGCTCGGTATTATGGCACGTGTATTAGTTTTCAACTTATATATGTATGTTTTCATCACAACATCAACTTTACGACAGAGCAACTCACCTGCGATAAACATATGTCATATGAATCCCAAAATCTGTTTCATTTTCTCACATGTGTCATTGATGAACACTGGTGGGACCAATGAGCATGTGAACATCTGCAGGTAAAATGAATTGGCTGGAGTTTCTGCCGTTCCAAAATTTTCATGTCTCAATATTGTCATCGATGAACGCAATTATGACCGACGACCGTTACGGCCAAACAGTCAACGCAAACTATACTTCAAAATTCTGAATATCCAGAATTCAATTGACTTAACTTTTAAGTCATATGTATTTCGATTGTTTCAATACGTGTCACAAGTGTTAGGCAAACGCATCAAAGGAGAACAGGGCGTGTGGCGCAACGGATAACGCGTCTGACTACGGATCAGAAGATTCCAGGTTCGAATCCTGGCACGCTCGGTATTATGGCACGTGTATTAGTTTTCAACTTATATATGTATGTTTTCATCACAACATCAACTTTACGACAGAGCAACTCACCTGCGATAAACATATGTCATATGAATCCCAAAATCTGTTTCATTTTCTCACATGTGTCATTGATGAACACCGGTGGGACCAATGAGCATGTAAACATCTGCAGGTAAAATGAATTGGCTGGAGTTTCTGCCTTTCCAAAATTTGCATGTCTCAATACTGTCATCGATGAACGCTATTGTGACCGACGAGCGTTACGGCCAAACAGTCAACGCATACTATACTTCAAAATTCTGCATATCCAGAATTCAATTGACTTAACTTTTAAATCAAGTGTATTTTTATTGTTTCAATACGTTTCACGACTGTTAGGCAAACGTATCAAAGGCGAACAGGGCGTTTGGCGCAACGGATAACGCGTCTGACTACGGATCAGAAGATTCCAGCTTCAAATCTCAAATCCTGGCAGGATCGATATTGTGGCACATGTATTAGTTTTCAAGTTATATATGTATGTTTTTATCACAACATCATCTTTTCGACAGAGCAACTCACCTGCGATAAACACGTGTCATATGAATCCCCAAATCTGTTTCATTTTCTCACACGTGTCATTGGTGAACACCGGAGGGACCTATGAGCATGTGAACATCTACAGATCAAACGAATCGGCTGGAGTTTCTGCAGTTCCAAAATTTGCATTTCTCAAAACTGTCGTCGATGAACGCTCTTGTGACCGACGAGCGTTACGGTCAAACAGTCAACGCATACTATAATTCAAAATTCTGAATATCCAGAATTCAATTGACTTAACTTTTAATTCCTATGTATTTCGATTGTTTCATTACGTGTTACGAGTAATAGACAAACGCATCAAACGCGAACAGGGCGTGTGGCGCAACGGATAACGCGTCTGACTACGGATCAGAAGATTCCAGGTTCGAATCCTGGCACCCTCGGTATTATGGCACATGTATTCGTTTTCAAGTTATATATGTTTGTTTTCATCACAACATCAACTTTACGACTTTGCGATAAACATATGTCATATGAATCCCAAAATCTGTTTCATTTTCTCACATGTGTCATTGATGAACACCGGTGGGACCAATGAGCATGTGAACATCTGCAGGTAAAATGAATTGGCTGGAGTTTCTGCCGTTCCAAAATTTTCATGTCTCAATATTGTCATCGATGAACGCAATTATGACCGACGACCGTTACGGCCAAACAGTCAACGCAAACTATACTTCAAAATTCTGAACATCCAGAATTCAATTGACTTAACTTTAAAGTCATATGTATTTCGATTGTTTCAATACGTGTCACAAGTGTTAGGCAAACGCATCAAAGGAGAACAGGGCGTGTGGCGCAACGGATAACGCGTCTGACTACGGATCAAAAGATTCCAGGTTCGAATCCTGGCACGCTCGGTATTATGGCACGTGTATTAGTTTTCAACTTATATATGTATGTTTTCATCACAACATCAACTTTACGACAGAGCAACTCACCTGCGATAAACATATGTCATATGAATCCCAAAATCTGTTTCATTTTCTCACATGTGTCATTGATGAACACCGGTGGGACCAATGAGCATGTGAACATCTGCAGGTAAAATGAATTGGCTGGAGTTTCTGCCGTTCCAAAATTTTCATGTCTCAATATTGTCATCGATGAACGCAATTATGACCGACGACCGTTACGGCCAAACAGTCAACGCAAACTATACTTCAAAATTCTGAATATCCAGAATTCAATTGACTTAACTTTTAAGTCATATGTATTTCGATTGTTTCAATACGTGTCACAAGTGTTAGGCAAACGCATCAAAGGAGAACAGGGCGTGTGGCGCAACGGATAACGCGTCTGACTACGGATCAGAAGATTCCAGGTTCGAATCCTGGCACGCTCGGTATTATGGCACGTGTATTAGTTTTCAACTTATATATGTATGTTTTCATCACAACATCAACTTTACGACAGAGCAACTCACCTGCGATAAACATATGTCATATGAATCCCAAAATCTGTTTCATTTTCTCACATGTGTCATTGATGAACACCGGTGGGACCAATGAGCATGTGAACATCTGCAGGTAAAATGAATTGGCTGGAGTTTCTGCCTTTCCAAAATTTGCATGTCTCAATACTGTCATCGATGAACGCTATTGTGACCGACGAGCGTTACGGCCAAACAGTCAACGCATACTATACTTCAAAATTCTGCATATCCAGAATTCAATTGACTTAACTTTTAAATCAAGTGTATTTTTATTGTTTCAATACGTTTCACGACTGTTAGGCAAACGTATCAAAGGCGAACAGGGCGTTTGGCGCAACGGATAACGCGTCTGACTACGGATCAGAAGATTCCAGCTTCAAATCTCAAATCCTGGCAGGATCGATATTGTGGCACATGTATTAGTTTTCAAGTTATATATGTATGTTTTTATCACAACATCATCTTTACGACAGAGCAACTCACCTGCGATAAACATGTGACATATGAATCCCCAAATCTGTTTCATTTTCTCACACGTGGCATTGGTGAACACCGGTGGGACGTATGAGCATGTGAACATCTACAGATCAAACGAATCGGCTGGAGTTTCTGCGGTTCCAAAATTTGCATTTTTCAAAACTGTCATCGATGAACGCTCTTGTGACCGACGAGCGTTATGGTCAAACAGTCAACGCATACTATAATTCAAAATTCTGAATATCCAGAATTCAAATGACTTAACTTTTAATTCCTATGTATTTCGATTGTTTCAATACGTGTCACAAGTGTTAGGCAAACGCATCAAAGGCGAACAGGGCGTGTGCCGCAACGGATAACGCGTCTGACTACGGATCAGAAGATTCCAGGTTCGAATCCTGGCACGCTCGGTATTATGGCACGTGTATTAGTTTTCAACTTATATATGTATGTTTTCATCACAACATCAACTTTACGACAGAGCAACTCACCTGCGATAAACATATGTCATATGAATCCCAAAATCTGTTTCATTTTCTCACATGTGTCATTGATGAACACTGGTGGGACCAATGAGCATGTGAACATCTGCAGGTAAAATGAATTGGCTGGAGTTTCTGCCGTTCCAAAATTTTCATGTCTCAATATTGTCATCGATGAACGCAATTATGACCGACGACCGTTACGGCCAAACAGTCAACGCAAACTATACTTCAAAATTCTGAATATCCAGAATTCAATTGACTTAACTTTTAAGTCATATGTATTTCGATTGTTTCAATACGTGTCACAAGTGTTAGGCAAACGCATCAAAGGAGAACAGGGCGTGTGGCGCAACGGATAACGCGTCTGACTACGGATCAGAAGATTCCAGGTTCGAATCCTGGCACGCTCGGTATTATGGCACGTGTATTAGTTTTCAACTTATATATGTATGTTTTCATCACAACATCAACTTTACGACAGAGCAACTCACCTGCGATAAACATATGTCATATGAATCCCAAAATCTGTTTCATTTTCTCACATGTGTCATTGATGAACACCGGTGGGACCAATGAGCATGTGAACATCTGCAGGTAAAATGAATTGGCTGGAGTTTCTGCCTTTCCAAAATTTGCATGTCTCAATACTGTCATCGATGAACGCTATTGTGACCGACGAGCGTTACGGCCAAACAGTCAACGCATACTATACTTCAAAATTCTGCATATCCAGAATTCAATTGACTTAACTTTTAAATCAAGTGTATTTTTATTGTTTCAATACGTTTCACGACTGTTAGGCAAACGTATCAAAGGCGAACAGGGCGTTTGGCGCAACGGATAACGCGTCTGACTACGGATCAGAAGATTCCAGCTTCAAATCTCAAATCCTGGCAGGATCGATATTGTGGCACATGTATTAGTTTTCAAGTTATATATGTATGTTTTTATCACAACATCATCTTTACGACAGAGCAACTCACCTGCGATAAACATGTGACATATGAATCCCCAAATCTGTTTCATTTTCTCACACGTGGCATTGGTGAACACCGGTGGGACGTATGAGCATGTGAACATCTACAGATCAAACGAATCGGCTGGAGTTTCTGCGGTTCCAAAATTTGCATTTTTCAAAACTGTCATCGACGAACGCTCTTGTGACCGACGAGCGTTATGGTCAAACAGTCAACGCATACTATAATTCAAAATTCTGAATATCCAGAATTCAAATGACTTAACTTTTAATTCCTATGTATTTCGATTGTTTCAATACGTGTCACAAGTGTTAGGCAAACGCATCAAAGGCGAACAGGGCGTGTGGCGCAACGGATAACGCGTCTGACTACGGATCAGAAGATTCCATGTTCGAATCCTGGCACGCTCGGTATTATGGCACGTGTATTAGTTTTCAACTTATATATGTATGTTTTCATCACAACATCAACTTTACGACAGAGCAACTCACCTGCGATAAACATATGTTATATGAATCCCAAAATCTGTTTCATTTTCTCACATGTGTCATTGATGAACACTGGTGGGACCAATGAGCATGTGAACATCTGCAGGTAAAATGAATTGGCTGGAGTTTCTGCCTTTCCAAAATTTGCATGTCTCAATACTGTCATCGATGAACGCTATTGTGACCGACGAGCGTTACGGCCAAACAGTCAACGCATACTATACTTCAAAATTCTGCATATCCAGAATTCAATTGACTTAACTTTTAAATCAAGTGTATTTTTATTGTTTCAATACGTTTCACGACTGTTAGGCAAACGTATCAAAGGCGAACAGGGCGTTTGGCGCAACGGATAACGCGTCTGACTACGGATAAGAAGATTCCAGGTTCGAATCCTGGCACGCTCGGTATTATGGCACGTGTATTAGTTTTCAACTTATATATGTATGTTTTCATCACAACATCAACTTTACGACAGAGCAACTCACCTGCGATAAACATATGTCATATGAATCCCAAAATCTGTTTCATTTTCTCACATGTGTCATTGATGAACACTGGTGGGACCAATGAGCATGTGAACATCTGCAGGTAAAATGAATTGGCTGGAGTTTCTGCCGTTCCAAAATTTTCATGTCTCAATATTGTCATCGATGAACGCAATTATGACCGACGACCGTTACGGCCAAACAGTCAACGCAAACTATACTTCAAAATTCTGAATATCCAGAATTCAATTGACTTAACTTTTAAGTCATATGTATTTCGATTGTTTCAATACGTGTCACAAGTGTTAGGCAAACGCATCAAAGGAGAACAGGGCGTGTGGCGCAACGGATAACGCGTCTGACTACGGATCAGAAGATTCCAGGTTCGAATCCTGGCACGCTCGGTATTATGGCACGTGTATTAGTTTTCAACTTATATATGTATGTTTTCATCACAACATCAACTTTACGACAGAGCAACTCACCTGCGATAAACATATGTCATATGAATCCCAAAATCTGTTTCATTTTCTCACATGTGTCATTGATGAACACCGGTGGGACCAATGAGCATGTGAACATCTGCAGGTAAAATGAATTGGCTGGAGTTTCTGCCTTTCCAAAATTTGCATGTCTCAATACTGTCATCGATGAACGCTATTGTGACCGACGAGCGTTACGGCCAAACAGTCAACGCATACTATACTTCAAAATTCTGCATATCTAGAATTCAATTGACTTAACTTTTAAATCAAGTGTATTTTTATTGTTTCAATACGTTTCACGACTGTTAGGCAAACGTATCAAAGGCGAACAGGGCGTTTGGCGCAACGGATAACGCGTCTGACTACGGATCAGAAGATTCCAGCTTCAAATCTCAAATCCTGGCAGGATCGATATTGTGGCACATGTATTAGTTTTCAAGTTATATATGTATGTTTTTATCACAACATCATCTTTACGACAGAGCAACTCACCTGCGATAAACATGTGACATATGAATCCCCAAATCTGTTTCATTTTCTCACACGTGGCATTGGTGAACACCGGTGGGACGTATGAGCATGTGAACATCTACAGATCAAACGAATCGGCTGGAGTTTCTGCGGTTCCAAAATTTGCATTTTTCAAAACTGTCATCGACGAACGCTCTTGTGACCGACGAGCGTTATGGTCAAACAGTCAACGCATACTATAATTCAAAATTCTGAATATCCAGAATTCAAATGACTTAACTTTTAATTCCTATGTATTTCGATTGTTTCAATACGTGTCACAAGTGTTAGGCAAACGCATCAAAGGCGAACAGGGCGTGTGGCGCAACGGATAACGCGTCTGACTACGGATCAGAAGATTCCAGGTTCGAATCCTGGCACGCTCGGTATTATGGCACGTGTATTAGTTTTCAACTTATATATGTATGTTTTCATCACAACATCAACTTTACGACAGAGCAACTCACCTGCGATAAACATATGTCATATGAATCCCAAAATCTGTTTCATTTTCTCACATGTGTCATTGATGAACACTGGTGGGACCAATGAGCATGTGAACATCTGCAGGTAAAATGAATTGGCTGGAGTTTCTGCCTTTCCAAAATTTGCATGTCTCAATACTGTCATCGATGAACGCTATTGTGACCGACGAGCGTTACGGCCAAACAGTCAACGCATACTATACTTCAAAATTCTGCATATCCAGAATTCAATTGACTTAACTTTTAAATCAAGTGTATTTTTATTGTTTCAATACGTTTCACGACTGTTAGGCAAACGTATCAAAGGCGAACAGGGCGTTTGGCGCAACGGATAACGCGTCTGACTACGGATAAGAAGATTCCAGGTTCAAATCCTGGCACGCTTGATATTATGGCACATGTATTAGTTTTCAAGTTATATATGTATGTTTTCATCACAACATCAACTTTACGACAGAGCAACTCACCTGCGATAAACATATGTCATGAGAATCCCAAAATCTGTTTCCTTTTCTCACCGGTGTCATTGATGAACACCAGTGGGACCGATGAGCATGTGAACATCTGCAGGTAAAATGAATTGGCTGGAGTTTCTGCGGTTCCAAAATGTTCATGTCTCAATATTGTCATCGATGAACGCAATTATGACCGACGGCCAAACAGTCAACGCAAACTATACTTCAAAATTCTGAATATCCAGAATTCAATTGACTTAACTTTTAAGTCATATGTATTTCGATTGTTTCAATACGTGTCACAAGTGTTAGGCAAACGCATCAAAGGCGAACAGGGCGTGTGGCGCAACGGATAACGCGTCTGACTACGGATCAGAAGATTCCAGGTTCGAATCCTGGCACGCTCGGTATTATGGCACGTGTATTAGTTTTCAACTTATATATGTATGTTTTCATCACAACATCAACTTTACGACAGAGCAACTCACCTGCGATAAACATATGTCATATGAATCCCAAAATCTGTTTCATTTTCTCACATGTGTCATTGATGAACACTGGTGGGACCAATGAGCATGTGAACATCTGCAGGTAAAATGAATTGGCTGGAGTTTCTGCCTTTCCAAAATTTGCATGTCTCAATACTGTCATCGATGAACGCTATTGTGACCGACGAGCGTTAAGGCCAAACAGTCAACGCATACTATACTTCAAAATTCTGCATATCCAGAATTCAATTGACTTAACTTTTAAATCAAATGTATTTTTATTGTTTCAATACGTATCACGACTGTTAGGCAAACGCATCAAAGGCGAACAGGGCGTGTGGCGCAACGGATAACGCGTTTGACTACATATCAGAAGATTCCAGGTTCAAATCCTGGCACGCTTCATATTATGGCACATGTATTAGTTTTCAAGTTATATATGTATGTTTTCATCACAACATCAACTTTACGACAGAGCAACTCAAATGCGATAAACATATGTCATGAGAATCCCAAAATCTGTTTCCTTTTCTCACCTGTGTCATTGATGAACACCAGTGGGACCGATGAGCATGTGAACATCTGCAGGTAAAATGAATTGGCTGGAGTTTCTGCGGTTCCAAAATGTTCATGTCTCAATACTGTCATCGATGAACGCAATTGTGACCGACGAGCGTTACGGCCAAACACTCAACGCATACTATAATTCAAAATTCTGAATATCCAGAATTCAATTGACTTAACTTTTAAGCCCTACGTACTTCGATTGTTTCAATACGTGTCACGAGTGTTAGGCAAATGCATCGAACATGAACAGGGCGTGTGGCGCAACGGATACCGCGTCTGACTACGGATCAGAAGATTCCAGGTTCAAATCCCAATTCCTGGCACGCTCGATATTATCGCACATGTATTAGTTTTCAAGTTATATATGTATGTTTTCATCGCAACATCAACTTTACGACAGAGCAACTCACCTGCGATAAACATATGTCATGAGAATCCCAAAATCTGTTTCATTTTCTCACCTGTGTCATTGATGAACACAAGTGGGACTGATGAGCATGCGAACATCTGCAGGTAAAATGAATTGGCTGAAGTTTCTGCTGTTCCAATATTGTCATGTCTCAATACTGTCATCGATGAACGCAATTGCGACCGACAAGCGTTTCGGCCAAACACTCAACGCAAACTATACTTCAAAATTCTGAATATCCAGAATTCAATTGACTTAACTTTTAAATCAAATGTATTTTGATTGTTTCAATACGTATCACGACTGATAGGCAAACGTATCAAAGGCAAACAGGGCGTGTGGCGCAACGGATAACGCGTCTGACTACGGATCAGAAGATTCCAGGTTCGAATCCTGGTACGCTCAGTATTATGCATTAGTTTTCAAGTTATAAATGTTTGTTTTCATCACAACATCAACTTTACGACAGAGCAACTCACCTGCGATAAACATGTGTCATATGAATCCCCAAATATGTTTCATTTTCTCACACGTGTCATTGGTGAACACCGGAGGGACCTATGAGCATGTGAACATCTACAGATCAAACGAATCGGCTGGAGTTTCTGCGGTTCCAAAATTTGCATTTCTCAAAACTGTCATCGATGGACGCTCTTGTGACAGACGAGCGTTACGGTCAATCAGTCAACGCATACTATAATTCAAAATTCTGAATATCCAGAATTCAATTGACTTAACTTTTAATTCTTATGTATTTCGATTGTTTCATTACTTGCTACGAGTAATAGACAAACGCATCAAACGCGAACAGGGCGTGTGGCGCAACGGATAACGCGTCTGACTACGGATCAGCAACTCACCTGCGATAAACATGTGTCATATGAATTCCAAAATCTGTTTCATATTCTCACACCTGCCATTGGTGAGCACCGGTGGGACCTCTGAGCATGTGAACATCTACAGATCAAACGAATCGGCTGGAGTTTCTGCGGTTCCAAAATTTGCATGTCTCAATACTGTCATCGATGAACGCTATTGTGACCGACTTGCGTTACAGCCAAACAGTCAACGCATACTATACTTCAAAATTCTACATATCCAGAATTCAATTGACTTAACTTTTAATTCCTATGTATTTTGATTGTTTCAATACGTGTCACGAGTGTTTGGCAAACGCATCAAAGGCGAACAGGGCGTGTGGCGCAACGGATACCGCGTCTGGGTACGGATCAGAAGATTCCAGCTTCAAATCTCAAATCCTGGCACGCTCGATATTGTGGCACATGTATTAGTTTTCAAGTTATATATGTATGTTTTCATCACAACATCAACTTTACGACAGAGCAACTCACCTGCGATAAACATATGTCATATGAATCCCAAAATCTGTTTCATTTTCTCACATATGTCAATGATGAACACCGGTGAGACCGATGAGCATGTGAACATCTGCAGGTAAAATGAATTGGCTGGAGTTTCTGCCGTTCCAAAATTTTCATGTCTCAATTCTGTCATCGATGAACGCAATTGTGACCGACGACCGTTACGACCAAACAGTCAACGCAAACTATACTTCAAAATTCTGAGTATCCAGAATTCAATTGACTTAACTTTTAAGTCATATGTATTTCGATTGTTTCAATACGTGTCACGAGTGATAGGCAAACGCATCGACTTCGAACAGGGCGTGTGGCGCAACGGATAAGGCGTCTGACTACGGATCAGAAGATTCCAGGTTCGAATCCTGGTACGCTCGGTATTATGCATTAGTTTTCAAGTTATAAATGTTTGTTTTCATCACAACATCAACTTTTCGACAGAGCAACTCACCTGCGATAAACACGTGTCATATGAATCCCCAAATCTGTTTCATTTTCTCACACGTGTCATTGGTGAACACCGGAGGGACCTATGAGCATGTGAACATCTACAGATCAAACGAATCGGCTGGAGGTTCTGCAGTTCCAAAATTTGCATTTCTCAAAACTGTCGTCGATGAACGCAATTGTGACCGACGAGCGTTACGGCCAAACACTCAACGCATACTATAATTCAAAATTCTGAATATCCAGAATTCAATTGACTTAACTTTTAAATCAAATGTATTTTGATTGTTTCAATACGTATCACGACTGATAGGCAAACGTATCAAAGGCAAACAGGGCGTGTGGCGCAACGGATAACGCGTCTGACTACGGATCAGAAGATTCCAGGTTCGAATCCTGGTACGCTCAGTATTATGCATTAGTTTTCAAGTTATAAATGTTTGTTTTCATCACAACATCAACTTTACGACAGAGCAACTCACCTGCGATAAACATGTGTCATATGAATCCCCAAATATGTTTCATTTTCTCACACGTGTCATTGGTGAACACCGGAGGGACCTATGAGCATGTGAACATCTACAGATCAAACGAATCGGCTGGAGTTTCTGCGGTTCCAAAATTTGCATTTCTCAAAACTGTCATCGATGAACGCAATTGTGACCGACGAGCGTTACGGCCAAACACTCAACGCATACTATAATTCAAAATTCTGAATATCCAGAATTCAATTGACTTAACTTTTAAGTCATATGTATTTCGATTGTTTCAATACGTGTCACAAGTGTTAGGCAAACGCATCAAAGGCGAACAGGGCGTGTGGCGCAACGGATAACGCGTCTGACTACGGATCAGAAGATTCCAGGTTCGAATCCTGGCACGCTCGGTATTATGGCACGTGTATTAGTTTTCAACTTATATATGTATGTTTTCATCACAACATCAACTTTACGACAGAGCAACTCACCTGCGATAAACATATGTCATATGAATCCCAAAATCTGTTTCATTTTCTCACATGTGTCATTGATGAACACCGGTGGGACCAATGAGCATGTGAAAATCTGCAGGTAAAATGAATTGGCTGGAGTTTCTGCTTTTGCAAAATTTGCATGTCTCAATACTGTCATCGATGAACGCTATTGTGACCGACGAGCGTTACGGCCAAACAGTCAACGCATACTATACTTCAAAATTCTGCATATTCAGAATTCAATTGACTTAACTTTTCATTCCTATGTATTTTGATTGTTTCAATACGTGTCACGAGTGTTAGGCAAACGCATCAAAGGCGAACAGGGCGTGTGGCGCAACGGATACCGCGTCTGACTACGGATCAGAAGATTCCAGCTTCAAATCTCAAATCCTGGCAGGATGGATATTGTGGCACATGTATTAGTTTTCAAGTTATATATGTATGTTTTTATCACAACATCATCTTTACGACAGAGCAACTCACCTGCGATAAACATGTGACATATGAATCCCCAAATCTGTTTCATTTTCTCACACGTGGCATTGGTGAACACCGGTGGGACGTATGAGCATGTGAACATCTACAGATCAAACGAATCGGCTGGAGTTTCTGCGGTTCCAAAATTTGCATTTTTCAAAACTGTCATCGATGAACGCTCTTGTGACCGACGAGCGTTATGGTCAAACAGTCAACGCATACTATAATTCAAAATTCTGAATATCCAGAATTCAAATGACTTAACTTTTAATTCCTATGTATTTCGATTGTTTCAATACGTGTCACGAGTGTTTGGCAAACGCATCAAAGGCGAACAGGGCGTGTGGCGCAACGGATACCTCGTCTGACTACGGATCAGAAGATTCCAGCTTCAAATCTCAAATCCTGGCACGCACGATATTGTGGCACATGTATTAGTTTTCAAGTTATATATGTATGTTTTCATCACAACATCAACTTTACGACAGAGCAACTCACCTGCGATAAAAATGTGTCATATTAATCCCAATATCTGTTTCATTTTCTCACATGTGTCATTGATGAACACCGGTGGGACCGATGAGCATGTGAACATCTGCAGGTAAAATAAATTGGCTGGAGTTTCTGCGGTTGCAAAATTTGCATTTCTCAAAACTGTCATCGATGAACGCTCTTGTGACCGACGAGCGTTACGGTCAAACAGTCAACGCATACTATAATTCAAAATTCTGAATATCCAGAATTCAAATGACTTAACTTTTAATTCCTATGTATTTTGATTGTTTCATTACGTGTTACGAGTAATAGACAAACGCATCAAACGCGATCAGGGCGTGTGGCGCAACGGATAACGCGTCTGTCTACGGATCAGAAGATTCCAGGTTCATATCCTGGCGCGCTCGTTATTTTGGCACATGTATTAGTTTTCAAGTTATATATGTTTGTTTTCATCACAACATCAACTTTGCGACACAGCAACTCACCTGCGATAAACATGTGTCATATGAATCCAAAATCTGTTTCATTTTCTCACATGTGTCAATGATGAACATTGGTGGGACCGATGAGCATGTGAATATCTGCAGGTAAAATGAATTGGCTGGAGTTTCTGCCGTTCCAAAATTTTCATGTCTCAATTCTGTCATCGATGAACGCAATTGTGACCGACGACCGTTACGACCAAACAGTCAACGCAAACTATACTTCAAAATTCTGAGTATCCAGAATTCAATTGACTTAACTTTTAAGTCATATGTATTTCGATTGTTTCAATACGTGTTACGAGTGTTAGGCAAACGCATCAAAGGCGACTAGGGCGTGTGGCTCAACGGATACCGTGTCTGACTACGGATCAGAAGATTCCAGCTTCAAATCCCAAATCCTGGCACGCTCGATATTGTGGCACATGCATTAGTTTTCAAGTTATAAATGTTTGTTTTCATCACAACATCAACTTTACGACAGAGCAACTCACCTGCGATAAACATGTGTCATATGAATCCCCAAATCTATTTCATTTTCTCACACGTGTCATTGGTGAACACCGGAGGGACCTATGAGCATGTGAACATCTACAGATCAAACGAATCGGCTGGAGTTTCTGCGGTTCCAGAATTTGCATGTCTCAATACTGTCATCGATGAACGCTATTGTGACCAACTTGCGTTACGGCCAAACAGTCAACGCATACTATACTTCAAAATTCTGCATATCCAGAATTCAATTGACTTAATTTTTAATTCCTATGTATTTTGATTGTTTCAATACGTGTTACGAGTGTTAGGCAAACGCATCAAAGGCGAATAGGGCGTGTGGCTCAACGGATACCGTGTCTGACTACGGATCAGAAGATTCAAGCTTCAAATCCCAAATCCTGGCACGCTCGATATTGTGGCACATGTATTAGTTTTCAAGTTATATATGTTTGTTTTCATCACAACATCAGCTTTGCGAAATAGCAACTCACCTGCGATAAACATGTGTCATATGAATTCAAAAATCTGTTTCATATTCTCACACCTGCCGTTGGTGAGCACCGGTGGGACCTCTGAGCATGTGAACATCTACAGATCAAACGAATCGGCTGGAGTTTCTGCGGTTCCAAAATTTGCATTTCTCAAAACTGTCGTCGATGAACGCTCTTGTGACCGACGAGCGTTACGGTCAAACAGTCAACGCATACTATACTTCAAAATTCAGCATATCCAGAATTCAATTGACTTAACTTTTAATTCCTATGTATTTTGATTGTTTCAATACGTGTCACCAGTGATAGGCAAACGCATCAACTTTGAACAGGGCGTGTGGCGCAACGGATAACGCGTCTGACTACGGATCAGAAGATTCCAGGTTCGAATCCTGGCATGCTCGGTATTATGGCTCATGCATTAGTTTTCAAGTTATAAATGTCTGTTTTCATCACAACATCAACTTTACGACAGAGCAACTCACCTGCGATAAACATGTGTCATATGAATCCCCAAATCTGTTTCATTTTCTCACACGTGTCATTGGTGAACACCGGAGGGAACTATGAGCATGTGAACATCTACAGATCAAACGAATCGGCTGGAGTTTCTGCCGTTCCAAAATTTTCATGTCTCAATTCTGTCATCGATGAACGCAATTGTGACCGACGACCGTTACGACCAAACAGTCAACGTAAACTATACTTCAAAATTCTGAGTATCCAGAATTCAATTGCCTTAACTTTTAAGTCATATGTATTTCGATTGTTTCAATACGTGTCACGATTGATAGGCAAACGCATCGAATTTGAACAGGGCGTGTGGCGCAACGGATAACGCGTCTGACTACGGATCAGAAGATTGCAGGTTCGAATCCTGGCACGCTCGGTGTTATGGCTCATGCATTAGTTTTCAAGTTATAAATGTCTGTTTTCATCACAACATCAACTTTACGACAGAGCAACTCACCTGCGATAAACATGTGTCATATGAATCCCCAAATCTGTTTCATTTTCTCACACGTGTCATTGGTGAACACCGGAGGGACCTATGAGCATGTGAACATCTACAGATCAAACGAATCTGCTGGAGTTTCTGCCGTTCCAAAATTTTCATGTCTCATTTCTGTCATCGATGAACGCAATTGTGACCGACGACCGTTACGACCAAACAGTCAACGTAAACTATACTTCAAAATTCTGAGTATCCAGAATTCAATTGACTTAACTTTTAAGTCATATGTATTTCGATTGTTTCAATACGTGTCACGAGTGATAGGCAAACGCATCGAATTTGAACAGGGCGTGTGGCGCAACGGATAACGCGTCTGACTACGGATCAGAAGATTGCAGGTTCGAATCCTGGCACGCTTGGTGTTATGGCTCATGCATTAGTTTTCAAGTTATAAATGTCTGTTTTCATCACAACATCAACTTTACGACAGAGCAACTCACCTGCGATAAACATGTGTCATATGAATCCCCAAATCTGTTTCATTTTCTCACACGTGTCATTGGTGAACACCGGGGGGACCTATGAGCATGTGAACATCTACAGATCAAACGAATCGGCTGGAGTTTCTGCGGTTCCAAAATTTGCATTTCTTAAAACTGTCGTCGATGAACGCTCTTGTGACCGACGAGCGTTTCGGTCAAACAGTCAACGCATACTATACTTCAAAATTCTGCATATCCAGAATTCAATTGACTTAACTTTCAATTCCTATGTATTTTGATTGTTTCAATACGTGTCACGAGTGTTAGGCAACGCATAAAAGGCGAACAGGGCGTGTGGCGCAACGGATACCGCGTCTGACTACGGATCAGAAGATTCCAGGTTCGAATCCTGGCACGCTCGGTATTATGGCTCATGCATTAGTTTTCAAGTTATAAATGTTTGTTTTCATCACAACATCAACTTTACGACAGAGCAACTCACCTGCGATAAACATGTGTCATATGAATTCCAAAATCTGTTTCATATTCTCACACCTGCCATTGGTGAGCACCGGTGGGACCTCTGAGCATGTGAACATCTGCATGTAAAATGAATTGGCTGGAGTTTCTGCCTTTCCAAAATTTTCATGTCTCAATTCTGTCATCGATGAACGCAATTGTGACCGACGACCGTTACGACCAAACAGTCAACGTAAACTATACTTCAAAATTCTGAGTATCCAGAATTCAATTGACTTAACCTTAAGTCATATGTATTTCGATTGTTTCAATACGTGTCACGAGTGATAGGCAAACGCATCGAATTTGAACAGGGCGTGTGGCGCAATAGATAACGCGTCTAACTACGGATCAGAAGATTCCAGCTTCAAATCTCAAATCCTGGCACGCTCGATATTGTGGCACATGCATTAGTTTTCAAGTTATAAATGTTTGTTTTCATCACAACATCAACTTTACGACAGAGCAACTCACCTGCGATAAACATGTGTCATATGAATCCCCAAATCTATTTCATTTTCTCACACGTGTCATTGGTGAACACCGGAGGGACCTATGAGCATGTGAACATCTACAGATCAAACGAATCGGCTGGAGTTTCTGCGGTTCCAAAATTTGCATTTCTCAATATTGTCATCGATGAACGCAATTATGACCGACGAGCGTTACGGTCAAACAGTCAACGCATACTATAATTCAAAATTCTGAATATCCAGAATTCAAATGACTTAACTTTAAATTCCTATGTATTTTGATTGTTTCATTACGTGTTACGAGTAATAGACAAACGCATCAAACGCGAACAGGGCGTGTGGCGCAACGGATAACGCGTCTGTCTACGGATTAGAAGATTCCAGGTTCGAATCCTGCCGCGCTCTGTATTATGGCACATGTATTAGTTTTCAAGTTATATATGTTTGTTTTCATCACAACATCAACTTTGTGACACAGCAACTCACCTGCGATAAACATGTGTCATATGAATTCCAAAATCTGTTTCATATTCTCACACCTGTCATTGGTGAGCACCGGTGGGACCTCTGAGCATGTGAACATCTACAGATCAAACGAATCGGCTGGAGTTTCTGCGGTTCCAGAATTTGCATGTCTCAATACTGTCATCGATGAACGCTATTGTGACCGACTTGCGTTACGGCCAAACAGTCAACGCATACTATACTTCAAAATTCTGTATATCCAGAATTCAATTGACTTAACTTTTAATTCCTATGTATTTTGATTGTTTCAATACGTGTTACGAGTGTTAGGCAAACGCATCAAAGGCGAATAGGGCGTGTGGCTCAACGGATACCGCGTCTGAC
Organism: Saccoglossus kowalevskii; assembly: GCF_978046115.1. NCBI lineage: Eukaryota > Metazoa > Hemichordata > Enteropneusta > Harrimaniidae > Saccoglossus > Saccoglossus kowalevskii. The sequence goes on along the minus strand of NC_140646.1, from coordinate 1,014,352 downwards.
TACGGATCAGAAGATTCCAGCTTCAAATATCAAATCCTGGCACGCTCGATATTGTGGCACATGTATTAGTTTTCAAGTTATATATGTTTGTTTTCATCACAACATCAACTTTGCGAAATAGCAACTCACCTGCGATAAACATGTGTCATATGAATTCAAAAATCTGTTTCATATTCTCACACCTGCCGTTGGTGAGCACCGGTGGGACCTCTGAGCATGTGAACATCTACAGATCAAACGAATCGGCTGGAGTTTCTGCGGTTCCAAAATTTGCATTTCTCAAAACTGTCGTCGATGAACGCTCTTGTGACCGACGAGCGTTACGGTCAAACAGTCAACGCATACTATACTTCAAAATTCAGCATATCCAGAATTCAATTGACTTAACTTTTAATTCCTATGTATTTTGATTGTTTCAAAACGTGTCACCAGTGATAGGCAAACGCATCGACTTTGAACAGGGCGTGTGGCGCAACGGATAACGCGTCTGACTACGGATCAGAAGATTCCAGGTTCGAATCCTGGCATGCTCGGTATTATGGCTCATGCATTAGTTTTCAAGTTATAAATGTCTGTTTTCATCACAACATCAACTTTACGACAGAGCAACTCACCTGCGATAAACATGTGTCATATGAATCCCCAAATCTGTTTCATTTTCTCACACGTGTCATTGGTGAACACCGGAGGGACCTATGAGCATGTGAACATCTACAGATCAAACGAATCGGCTGGAGTTTCTGCTGTTCCAAAATTTGCATTTCTCAAAACTGTCGTCGATGAACGCCCTTGTGACCGACGAGCGTTACGGTGAAACAGTCAACGCATACTATAATTCAAAATTCTGAATATCCAGAATTCAGTTGACTTAACTTTTAATTCCTATGTATTTTGATTGTTTCATTACGTGTTACGAGTAATAGACAAACGCATCAAACGCGAACAGGGCGTGTGGCGCAACGGATAACGCGTCTGTCTACGGATCAGAAGATTCCAGGTTCGAATCCTGGCATGCTCGGTATTATGGCACATGTATTCGTTTTCAAGTTATATATGTTTGTTTTCATCACAACATCAACTTTGCGTCATAGCAACTCACCTGCGATAAACATGTGTCATATGAATTCCAAAATCTGTTTCATATTCTCACACCTGCCATTGGTGAGCACCGGTGGGACCTCTGAGCATGTGAACATCTGCATGTAAAATGAATTGGCTGGAGTTTCTGCCGTTCCAAAATTTTCATGTCTCAATTCTGTCATCGATGAACGCAATTGTGACCGACGACCGTTACGACCAAACAGTCAACGTAAACTATACTTCAAAATTCTGAGTATCCAGAATTCAATTGACTTAACTTTTAAGTCATATGTATTTCGATTGTTTCAATACGTGTCACGAGTGATAGGCAAACGCATCGAATTTGAACAGGGCGTGTGGCGCAACGGATAACGCGTCTGACTACGGATCAGAAGATTGCAGGTTCGAATCCTGGCACGCTCGGTGTTATGGCTCATGCATTAGTTTTCAAGTTATAAATGTCTGTTTTAATGACAACATCAACTTTACGACAGAGCAACTCACCTGCGATAAACATGTGTCATATGAATCCCCAAATCTGTTTCATTTTCTCACACGTGTCATTGGTGAACACCGGAGGGACCTATGAGCATGTGAACATCTACAGATCAAACGAATCGGCTGGAGTTTCTGCGGTTCCAAAATTTGCATTTCTTAAAACTGTCGTCGATGAACGCTCTTGTGACCGACGAGCGTTTCGGTCAAACAGTCAACGCATACTATACTTCAAAATTCTGCATATCCAGAATTCAATTGACTTAACTTTTAAGTCATATGTATTTCGATTGTTTCAATACGTGTCACGAGTGATAGGCAAACGCATCGACTTTGATCAGGGCGTGTGGCGCAACGGATAACGCGTCTGTCTACGGATCAGAAGATTCCAGGTTCGAATCCTGGCACGCTCGGTATTATGGCACATGTATTCGTTTTCAAGTTATATATGTTTGTTTTCATCACAACATCAACTTTGCGTCATAGCAACTCACCTGCGATAAACATATGTCATATGAATCCCAAAATCTGTTTCATATTCTCACACCTGCCATTGGTGAGCACCGGTGGGACCTCTGAGCATGTGAACATCTACAGATCAAACAAATCGGCTGGAGTTTCTGCGGTTCCAAAATTTGCATGTCTCAATACTGTCATCGATGAACGCTCTTGTGACCGACGAGCGTTTCGGTCAAACAGTCAACGCATACTATACTTCAAAATTCTGAATATCCAGAATTCAGTTGACTTAACTTTCAATTCCTATGTATTTTGATTGTTTCAATACGTGTCACGAGTGTTAGGCAATGCATCAAAGGCGAACAGGGCGTGTGGCGCAACGGATACCGCGTCTGACTACGGATCAGAAGATTCCAGGTTCGAATCCTGGCACGCTCGGTATTATGGCTCATGCATTAGTTTTCAAGTTATAAATGTTTGTTTTCATCACAACATCAACTTTACGACAGAGCAACTCACCTGCGATAAACATGTGTCATATGAATTCCAAAATCTGTTTCATATTCTCACACCTGCCATTGGTGAGCACCGGTGGGACCTCTGAGCATGTGAACATCTGCATGTAAAATGAATTGGCTGGAGTTTCTGCCGTTCCAAAATTTTCATGTCTCAATTCTGTCATCGATGAACGCAATTGTGACCGACGACCGTTACGACCAAACAGTCAACGTAAACTATACTTCAAAATTCTGAGTATCCAGAATTCAATTGACTTAACCTTTAAGTCATATGTATTTCGATTGTTTCAATACGTGTCACGAGTGATAGGCAAACGCATCGAATTTGAACAGGGCGTGTGGCGCAATGGATAACGCGTCTGACTACGGATCAGAAGATTGCAGGTTCGAATCCTGGCACGCTCGGTGTTATGGCTCATGCATTAGTTTTCAAGTTATAAATGTCTGTTTTCATCACAACATCAACTTTACGACAGAGCAACTCACCTGCGATAAACATGTGTCATATGAATCCCCAAATCTGTTTCATTTTCTCACACGTGTCATTGGTGAACACCGGAGGGACCTATGAGCATGTGAACATCTACAGATCAAACGAATCGGCTGGAGTTTCTGCGGTTCCAAAATTTGCATTTCTCAAAACTGTCGTCGATGAACGCTCTTGTGACCGACGAGCGATACGGTCAAACAGTCAACGCATACTATACTTCAAAATTCTGCATATCCAGAATTCAATTGACTTAACTTTTAAGTCATATGTATTTCGATTGTTTCAATACGTGTCACGAGTGATAGGCAAACGCATCGACTTTGAACAGGGCGTGTGGCGCAACGGATAACGCGTCTGACTACGGGTCAGAAGATTCCAGGTTCGAATCCTGGCACGCTCGGTATTATGGCTCATACATTAGTTTTCAAGTTATATATGTATGTTTTCATCACAACATCAACTTTACGACAGAGCAACTCACCTGCGATAAACATATGTCATATGAATCCCAAAATCTGTTTCATTTTCTTACTTGTGTCAATGATGAACACCGGTGGACCGATGAGCGTGTGAACATCTGCAGGTAAAATGAATTGGCTGGAGTTTCTGCCGTTCCAAAATTTTCATGTCTCAATTCTGTCATCGATGAAGGCAATTGTGACCGACGACCGTTACGGCCAAACAGTCAACGCAAACTATACTTCAAAATTCTGAATATCCAGAATTCAAATGACTTAACTTTTAATTCCTATGTATTTTGATTGTTTCAATACGTGTCACGAGTGTTAGGCAACGCATAAAAGGCGAACAGGGCGTGTGGCGCAACGGATAACGCGTCTGACTACGGATCGTAAGATTCCAGGTTCGAATCCTGGCACGCTCGGTATTATGGCTCATGCATTAGTTTTCAAGTTATAAATGTCTGTTTTCATCACAACATCAACTTTACGACAGAGCAACTCACCTGCGATAAACATGTGTCATATGAATCCCCAAATCTGTTTCATTTTCTCACACGTGTCATTGGTGAACACCGGAGGGACCTATGAGCATGTGAACATCTACAGATCAAACGAATCGGCTGGAGTTTCTGCGGTTCCAAAATTAGCATTTCTTAAAACTGTCGTCGATGAACGCTCTTGTGACCGACGAGCGTTTCGGTCAAACAGTCAACGCATACTATACTTCAAAATTCTGCATATCCAGAATTCAATTGACTTAACTTTTAAGTCATATGTATTTCGATTGTTTCAATACGTGTCACGAGTGATAGGCAAACGCATCGACTTTGAACAGGGCGTGTGGCGCAACGGATAACGCGTCTGTCTACGGATCAGAAGATTCCAGGTTCGAATCCTGGCACGCTCGGTATTATGGCACATGTATTCGTTTTCAAGTTATATATGTTTGTTTTCATCACAACATCAACTTTGCGTCATAGCAACTCACCTGCGATAAACATATGTCATATGAATCCCAAAATCTGTTTCATATTCTCACACCTGCCATTGGTGAGCACCGGTGGGACCTCTGAGCATGTGAACATCTACAGATCAAACAAATCGGCTGGAGTTTCTGCGGTTCCAAAATTTGCATGTCTCAATACTGTCATCGATGAACGCTATTGTGACCGACTTTCGTTACGGCTAAACAGTCAACGCATACTATACTTCAAAATTCTGCATATCCAGAATTCAGTTGACTTAACTTTCAATTCCTATGTATTTTGATTGTTTCAATACGTGTCACGAGTGTTAGGCAACGCATCAAAGGCGAACAGGGCGTGTGGCGCAACGGATACCGCGTCTGACTACGGATCAGAAGATTCCAGGTTCGAATCCTGGCACGCTCGGTATTATGGCTCATGCATTAGATTTCAAGTTATAAATGTTTGTTTTCATCACAACATCAACTTTACGACAGAGCAACTCACCTGCGATAAACATGTGTCATATGAATTCCAAAATCTGTTTCATATTCTCACACCTGCCATTGGTGAGCACCGGTGGGACCTCTGAGCATGTGAACAACTGCATGTAAAATGAATTGGCTGGAGTTTCTGCCGTTCCAAAATTTTCATGTCTCAATTCTGTCATCGATGAACGCAATTGTGACCGACGATCGTTACGACCAAACAGTCAACGTAAACTATACTTCAACATTCTGAGTATCCAGAATTCAATTGACTTAACTTTTAAGTCATATGTATTTCGATTGTTTCAATACGTGTCACGAGTGATAGGCAAACGCATCGAATTTGAACAGGGCGTGTGGCGCAACGGATAACGCGTCTGACTACGGATCAGAAGATTGCAGGTTCGAATCCTGGCACGCTCGGTGTTATGGCTCATGCATTAGTTTTCAAGTTATAAATGTCTGTTTTCATCACAACATCAACTTTACGACAGAGCAACTCACCTGCGATAAACATGTGTCATATGAATCCCCAAATCTGTTTCATTTTCTCACACGTGTCATTGGTGAACACCGGAGGGACCAATGAGCATGTGAACATCTACAGATCAAACGAATCGGCTGGAGTTTCTGCGGTTCCAAAATTTGCATTTCTCAAAACTGTCGTCGATGAAAGCTCTTGTGACCGACGAGCGTTACGGTCAAACAGTCAACGCATACTATACTTCAAAATTCTGCATATCCAGAATTCAATTGACTTAACTTTTAAGTCATATGTACTTCGATTGTTTCAATACGTGTCACGAGTGATAGGCAAACGCTTAGACTTTGAACAGGGCGTGTGGCGCAACGGATAACGCGTCTGACTACGGGTCAGAAGATTGCAGGTTCGAGTCCTGGCACGCTCGGTATTATGGCTCATGCATTAGTTTTCAAGTTATATATGTATGTTTTCATCACAACATCAACTTTACGACAGAGCAACTCACCTGCGATAAACATATGTCATATGAATCCCAAAATCTGTTTCATTTTCTTACATGTGTCAATGATGAACACCGGTGGACCGATGAGCGTGTGAACATCTGCAGGTAAAATGAATTGGCTGGAGTTTCTGCCGTTCCAAAATTTTCATGTCTCAATTCTGTCATCGATGAAGGCAATTGTGACCGACGACCGTTACGGCCAAACAGTCAACGCAAACTATACTTCAAAATTCTGAGTATGCAGAATTCAATTGCCTTAACTTTTAAGTCATATGTATTTCGATTGTTTCAATACGTGTCACGAGTGATAGGCAAACGCATCGACTTTGAACAGGGCGTGTGGCGCAACGGATAACGCGTCTGACTACGGTAAAATGAATTGGCTGGAGTTTCTGCCGTTCCAAAATTTTCATGTCTCAATTCTGTCATCGATGAACGCAATTGTGACCGACGACCGTTACGACCAAACAGTCAACGTAAACTATACTTCAAAATTCTGAGTATCCAGAATTCAATTGACTTAACTTTTAAGTCATATGTATTTCGATTGTTTCAATACGTGTCACGAGTGATAGGCAAACGCATCGACTTTAAACACGGCGTTTTGCGCAAACGATAACGCGTCTGAATACGGATCGTAAGATTCCAGGTTCGAATCCTGGCACGCTCGGTATTATGGCTCATGCATTAGTTTTCAAGTTATAAATGTCTGTTTTCATCACAACATCAACTTTACGACAGAGCAACTCACCTGCGATAAACATGTGTCATATGAATCCCCAAATCTGTTTAATTTTCTCACACGTGTCATTGGTGAACACCGGGGGGACCTATGAGAATGTGAACATCTACAGATCAAACGAATCGGCTGGAGTTTCTGCGGTTCCAAAATTTGCATTTCTCAAAACTGTCGTCGATGAACGCTCTTGTGACCGACGAGCGTTACGGTCAAACAGTCAACGCATACTATAATTCAAAATTCTGAATATCCAGAATTCAAATGACTTAACTTTTAATTCCTATGTATTTTGATTGTTTCAATACGTGTCACGAGTGTTAGGCAACGCATATAAGGTGAACAGGGCGTGTGGCGCAACGGATACCGCGTCTGACTACGGATCAGAAGATTCCAGGTTCGAATCCTGGCACGCTCGGTATTATGGCTCATGCATTAGTTTTCAAGTTATAAATGTTTGTTTTCATCACAACATCAACTTTACGACAGAGCAACTCACCTGCGATAAACATGTGTCATATGAATTCCAAAATCTGTTTCATATTCTCACACCTGCCATTGGTGAGCACCGGTGGGACCTCTGAGCATGTGAACATCTGCAGGTAAAATAAATTGGCTGGAGTTTCTGCCGTTCCAAAATTGTCATGTCTCAATTCTGTCATCGATGAACGCAATTGTGACCGACGACCGTTACGGCCAAAGAGTCAACGCAAACTATACTTCAAAATTCTGAGTATCCAGAATTCAATTGACTTAACTTTTAAGCCTTATGTATTTCGATTGTTTCAATACGTGTCACGAGTGATAGGCAAACGCATCGACTTTGAACAGGGCGTGTGGCGCAACGGATAACGCGTCTGACTACGGTAAAATGTATTGGCTGGAGTTTCTGCCGTTCCAAAATTTTCATGTCTCAATTCTGTCATCGATGAACGCAATTGTGACCGACGACCGTTACGACCAAACAGTCAACGTAAACTATACTTCAAAATTCTGAGTATCCAGAATTCAATTGACTTAACTTTTAAGTCATATGTATTTCGATTGTTTCCATACGTGTCACGAGTGATAGACAAACGCATCGACTTTGAACAGGGCGTGTGGCGCAACGGATAACGCGTCTGACTACGGATCATAAGATTCCAGGTTCGAATACTGGCACGTTCGGTATTATGGCTCATGCATTAATTTTCAAGTTATAAATGTCTGTTTTCATCACTACATCAACTTTACGACAGAGCAACTCACCTGCGATAAACATGTGTCATATGAATCCCCAAATCTGTTTCATTTTCTCACACGTGTCATTGGTGAACACTGAGGCACCTATGAGCATGTGAACATCTACAGATCAAACGAATCGGCTGGAGTTTCTGCGGTTCCAAAATTTGCATTTCTCAAAATTGTCGTCGATGAACGCTCTTGTGACCGACGAGCGTTACGGTCAAACAGTCAACGCATACTATACTTCAAAATTTTGCATATCCAGAATTCAATTGACTTAACTTTTAAGTCATATGTATTTCGATTGTTTCAATACGTGTCACGAGTGATAGGCAAACGCTTTGACTTTGAACAGGGCGTGTGGCGCAACGGATAACGCGTCTGTCTACGGATCAGAAGATTCCAGGTTCGAATCCTGGCACGCTCGGTATTATGCATTAGTTTTCAAGTTATAAATGTTTGTTTTCATCACAACATCAACTTTGCGACATAGCAACTCACCTGCGATAAACATGTGTCATATGAATTCCAAAATCTGTTTCATATTCTCAAACCTGCCATTGGTGAGCAACGGTGGGACCTCTGAGCATGTGAACATCTACAGATCAAACGAATCGGCTGGAGTTTCTGCGGTTCCAAAATTTGCATGTCTCAATACTGTCATCGATGAACGCTATTGTGACCGACTTGCGTTACGGCCAATCAGTCAACGCATACTATACTTCAAAATTCTGCATATCCAGAATTCAATTGACTTAACGTTTAATTCCTATGTATTTTGATTGTTTGAATACGTGTCACGAGTGTTAGGCAAACGCATCAAAGGCGAACAGAGCGTGTGGCGCAACGGATACCTCGTCTGACTACGGATCAGAAGATTCCAGCTTCAAATCTCAAATCCTGGCACGCTCGATATTGTGGCACATGTATTAGTTTTCAAGTTATATATGTATGTTTTCATCACAACATCAACTTTACGACAGAGCAACTCACCTGCGATAAACATGTGTCATATGAATCCCCAAATCTGTTTCATTTTCTCACACGTGTCATTGGTGAACACCGGAGGGACCTATGAGCATGTGATCATCTACAGATCAAACGAATCGGCTGGAGTTTCTGCGGTTCGAAAATTTGCATTTCTCAAAACTGTCATCGATGAACGCTCTTGTGACCGACGAGCGTTACGGTCAAACAATCAACGCATACTATAATTCAAAATTCTGAATATCCAGAATTAAAATGACTTAACTTTTAATTCCTATGTATTTTGATTGTTTGAATACGTGTCACGAGTGTTAGGCAAACGCATCAAAGGCGAACAGAGCGTGTGGCGCAACGGATACCGCGTCTGACTACTGATCAGAAGATTCCAGCTTCAAATCTCAAATCCTGGCACGCTCGATATTGTGGCACATGTATTAGTTTTCAAGTTATATATGTATGTTTTCATCACAACATCAACTTTACGACAGAGCAACTCACCTGCGATAAACATATGTCATATGAATCCCAAAATCTGTTTCATTTTCTCACATGTGTCAATGATGAACACCGGTGGGACCGATGAGCATGTGAACATCTGCAGGTAAAATGAATTGGCTGGAGTTTCCGCCGTTCCAAAATTGTCATGTCTCAATTCTGTCATCGATGAACGCAATTGTGACCGACGACCGTTACGGCCAAACAGTCAACGCAAACTATACTTCAAAATTCTGAGTATCCAGAATTCAATTGTCTTAACTTTTAAGTCATATGTATTTCGATTGTTTCAATACGTGTCACGAGTGATAGGCAAACGCATCGACTTTGAACAGGGCGTGTGGCGCAACGGATAACGCATCTGACTACGGATCAGAAGATTCCAGGTTCGAATCCTGGCACGCTCGGTATTATGGATCATGCATTAGTTTTCAAGTTATAAATGTTTGTTTTCATCACAACATCAACTTTACGACAGAGCAACTCACCTGCGATAAACATGTGTCATATGAATCCCCAAATCTGTTTCATTTTCTCACACGTGTCATTGGTGAACACCGGAGGGACCTATGAGCATGTGAACATCTACAGATCAAAGGAATCGGCTGGAGTTTCTGCGGTTCCAAAATTTGCATTTCTCAAAACTGTCATCGATGAACGCTCTTGTGACCGACGAGCGTAACGGTCAAACAGTCAACGCATACTATAATTCAAAATTCTGAATATCCAGAATTCAAATGACTTAACTTTTAATTCCTATGTATTTTGATTGTTTCATTACGTGTTACGAGTAATAGACAAACGCATCAAACACGAATAGGGCGTGTGGCTCAACGGATAACGCGTCTGTCTACGGATCAGAAGATTCCAGGTTCGAATCCTGGCACGCTCGGTATTATGGCACATGTATTAGTTTTCAATTTATATATGTTTGTTTTCATCACAACATCAACTTTGCGACATAGCAACTCACCTGCGATAAACATGTGTCATATGAATTCCAAAATCTGTTTCATATTCTCAAACCTGCCATTGGTGAGCAACGGTGGGACCTCTGAGCATGTGAACATCTACAGATCAAACGAATCGGCTGGAGTTTCTGCGGTTCCAAAATTTGCATGTCTCAATACTGTCATCGATGAACGCTATTGTGACCGACTTGCGTTACGGCCAATCAGTCAACGCATACTATACTTCAAAATTCTGCATATCCGGAATTCAATTGACTTAACGTTTAATTCCTATGTATTTTGATTGTTTGAATACGTGTCACGAGTGTTAGGCAAACGCATCAAAGGCGAACAGAGCGTGTGGCGCAACGGATACCTCGTCTGACTACGGATCAGAAGATTCCAGCTTCAAATCTCAAATCCTGGCACGCTCGATATTGTGGCACATGTATTAGTTTTCAAGTTATATATGTATGTTTTCATCACAACATCAACTTTACGACAGAGCAACTCACCTGCGATAAACATGTGTCATATGAATCCCCAAATCTGTTTCATTTTCTCACACGTGTCATTGGTGAACACCGGAGGGACCTATGAGCATGTGAACATCTACAGATCAAACGAATCGGCTGGAGTTTCTGCGGTTCGAAAATTTGCATTTCTCAAAACTGTCATCGATGAACGCTCTTGTGACCGACGAGCGTTACGGTCAAACAATCAACGCATACTATAATTCTAAATTCTGTATATCCAGAATTCAAATGACTTAACTTTTAATTCCTATGTATTTTGATTGTTTGAATACGTGTCACGAGTGTTAGGCAAACGCATCAAAGGCGAACAGAGCGTGTGGCGCAACGGATACCGCGTCTGACTACTGATCAGAAGATTCCAGCTTCAAATCTCAAATCCTGGCACGCTTGATATTGTGGCACATGTATTAGTTTTCAAGTTATATATGTATGTTTTCATCACAACATCAACTTTACGACAGAGCAACTCACCTGCGATAAACATATGTCATATGAATCCCAAAATCTGTTTCATTTTCTCACATGTGTCAATGATGAACACCGGTGGGACCGATGAGCATGTGAACATCTGCAGGTAAAATGAATTGGCTGGAGTTTCTGCCGTTCCAAAATTTTCATGTCTCAATTCTGTCATCGATGAACGCAATTGTGACCGACGACCGTTACGGCCAAACAGTCAACGCAAACTATACTTCAAAATTCTAAGTATCCAGAATTCAATTGACTTAACTTTTAAGTCATATGTATTTCGATTGTTTCAATACGTGTCACGAGTGATAGGCAAACGCATCGAATTTGAACAGGGCGTGTGGCGCAACGGATAACGCATCTGACTACGGATCAGAAGATTCCAGGTTCGAATAGTGGCACGCTCGGTATTATGGATCATGCATTAGTTTTCAAGTTATAAATGTTTGTTTTCATCACAACATCAACTTTACGACAGAGCAACTCACCTGCGATAAACATGTGTCATATGAATCCCCAAATCTGTTTCATTTTCTCACACGTGTCATTGGTGAACACCGGAGGGACCTATGAGCATGTGATCATCTACAGATCAAACGAATCGGCTGGAGTTTCTGCGGTTCGAAAATTTGCATTTCTCAAAACTGTCATCGATGAACGCTCTTGTGACCGACGAGCGTTACGGTCAAACAATCAACGCATACTATAATTCAAAATTCTGAATATCCAGAATTCAAATGACTTAACTTTTAATTCCTATGTATTTTGATTGTTTGAATACGTGTCACGAGTGTTAGGCAAACGCATCAAAGGCGAACAGAGCGTGTGGCGCAACGGATACCGCGTCTGACTACTGATCAGAAGATTCCAGCTTCAAATCTCAAATCCTGGCACGCTCGATATTGTGGCACATGTATTAGTTTTCAAGTTATATATGTATGTTTTCATCACAACATCAACTTTACGACAGAGCAACTCACCTGCGATAAACATATGTCATATGAATCCCAAAATCTGTTTCATTTTCTCACATGTGTCAATGATGAACACCGGTGGGACCGATGAGCATGTGAACATCTGCAGGTAAAATGAATTGGCTGGAGTTTCTGCCGTTCCAAAATTGTCATGTCTCAATTCTGTCATCGATGAACGCAATTGTGACCGACGACCGTTACGGCCAAACAGTCAACGCAAACTATACTTCAAAATTCTGAGTATCCAGAATTCAATTGACTTAACTTTTAAGTCATATGTATTTCGATTGTTTCAATACGTGTCACGAGTGATAGGCAAACGCATCGACTTTGAACAGGGCGTGTGGCGCAACGGATAACGCATCTGACTACGGATCAGAAGATTCCAGGTTCGAATCCTGGCACGCTCGGTATTATGGATCATGCATTAGTTTTCAAGTTATAAATGTTTGTTTTCATCACAACATCAACTTTGCGACAGAGCAACTCACCTGCGATAAACATGTGTCATATGAATTCCAAAATCTGTTTCATATTCTCAAACCTGCCATTGGTGAGCAACGGTGGGACCTCTGAGCCTGTGAACATCTACAGATCAAACGAATCGGCTGGAGTTTCTGCGGTTCCAAAATTTGCATGTCTCAATACTGTCATCGATGAACGCTATTGTGACCGACTTGCGTTACGGCCAATCAGTCAACGCATACTATACTTCAAAATTCTGCATATCCGGAATTCAATTGACTTAACGTTTAATTCCTATGTATTTTGATTGTTTGAATACGTGTCACGAGTGTTAGGCAAACGCATCAAAGGCGAACAGAGCGTGTGGCGCAACGGATACCGCGTCTGACTACGGATCAGAAGATTCCAGCTTCAAATCTCAAATCCTGGCACGCTCGATATTGTGGCACATGTATTAGTTTTCAAGTTATATATGTATGTTTTCATCACAACATCAACTTTACGACAGAGCAACTCACCTGCGATAAACATGTGTCATATGAATCCCCAAATCTGTTTCATTTTCTCACACGTGTCATTGGTGAACACCGGAGGGACCTATGAGCATGTGAACATCTACAGATCAAACGAATCGGCTGGAGTTTCTGCGGTTCGAAAATTTGCATTTCTCAAAACTGTCATCGATGAACGCTCTTGTGACCGACGAGCGTTACGGTCAAACAATCAACGCATACTATAATTCAAAATTCTGTATATCCAGAATTCAAATGACTTAACTTTTAATTCCTATGTATTTTGATTGTTTGAATACGTGTCACGAGTGTTAGGCAAACGCATCAAAGGCGAACAGAGCGTGTGGCGCAACGGATACCGCGTCTGACTACTGATCAGAAGATTCCAGCTTCAAATCTCAAATCCTGGCACGCTTGATATTGTGGCACATGTATTAGTTTTCAAGTTATATATGTATGTTTTCATCACAACATCAACTTTACGACAGAGCAACTCACCTGCGATAAACATATGTCATATGAATCCCAAAATCTGTTTCATTTTCTCACATGTGTCAATGATGAACACCGGTGGGACCGATGAGCATGTGAACATCTGCAGGTAAAATGAATTGGCTGGAGTTTCTGCCGTTCCAAAATTTTCATGTCTCAATTCTGTCATCGATGAACGCAATTGTGACCGACGACCGTTACGGCCAAACAGTCAACGCAAACTATACTTCAAAATTCTAAGTATCCAGAATTCAATTGACTTAACTTTTAAGTCATATGTATTTCGATTGTTTCAATACGTGTCACGAGTGATAGGCAAACGCTTTGACTTTGAACAGGGCGTGTGGCGCAACGGATAACGCGTCTGTCTACGGATCAGAAGATTCCAGGTTCGAATGCTGGCACGCTCGGTATTATGCATTAGTTTTCAAGTTATAAATGTTTGTTTTCATCACAACATCAACTTTGCGACATAGCAACTCACCTGCGATAAACATGTGTCATATGAATTCCAAAATCTGTTTCATATTCTCAAACCTGCCATTGGTGAGCAACGGTGGGACCTCTGAGCATGTGAACATCTACAGATCAAACGAATCGGCTGGAGTTTCTGCGGTTCCAAAATTTGCATGTCTCAATACTGTCATCGATGAACGCTATTGTGACCGACTTGCGTTACGGCCAATCAGTCAACGCATACTATACTTCAAAATTCTTCATATCCAGAATTCAATTGACTTAACGTTTAATTCCTATGTATTTTGATTGTTTGAATACGTGTCACGAGTGTTAGGCAAACGCATCAAAGGCGAACAGAGCGTGTGGCGCAACGGATACCTCGTCTGACTACGGATCAGAAGATTCCAGCTTCAAATCTCAAATCCTGGCACGCTCGATATTGCGGCACATGTATTAGTTTTCAAGTTATATATGTATGTTTTCATCACAACATCAACTTTACGACAGAGCAACTCACCTGCGATAAACATGTGTCATATGAATCCCCAAATCTGTTTCATTTTCTCACACGTGTCATTGGTGAACACCGGAGGGACCTATGAGCATGTGATCATCTACAGATCAAACGAATCGGCTGGAGTTTCTGCGGTTCGAAAATTTGCATTTCTCAAAACTGTCATCGATGAACGCTCTTGTGACCGACGAGCGTTACGGTCAAACAATCAACGCATACTATAATTCAAAATTCTGAATATCCAGAATTCAAATGACTTAACTTTTAATTCCTATGTATTTTGATTGTTTGAATACGTGTCACGAGTGTTAGGCAAACGCATCAAAGGCGAACAGAGCGTGTGGCGCAACGGATACCGCGTCTGACTACTGATCAGAAGATTCCAGCTTCAAATCTCAAATCCTGGCACGCTCGATATTGTGGCACATGTATTACTTTTCAAGTTATATATGTTTGTTTTCATCACAACATCAACTTTACGACAGAGCAACTCACCTGCGATAAACATATGTCATATGAATCCCAAAATCTGTTTCATTTTCTCACATGTGTCAATGATGAACACCGGTGGGACCGATGAGCATGTGAACATCTGCAGGTAAAATGAATTGGCTGGAGTTTCTGCCGTTCCAAAATTGTCATGTCTCAATTCTGTCATCGATGAACGCAATTGTGACCGACGACCGTTACGGCCAAACAGTCAACGCAAACTATACTTCAAAATTCTGAGTATCCAGAATTCAATTGACTTAACTTTTAAGTCATATGTATTTCGATTGTTTCAATACGTGTCACGAGTGATAGGCAAACGCATCGACTTTGAACAGGGCGTGTGGCGCAACGGATAACGCGTCTGCCTACGGATCAGAAGATTCCAGGTTCGAATCCTGGCACGCTCGGTATTATGGATCATGCATTAGTTTTCAAGTTATAAATGTTTGTTTTCATCACAACATCAACTTTACGACAGAGCAACTCACCTGCGATAAACATGTGTCATATGAATCCCCAAATCTGTTTCATTTTCTCACACGTGTCATTGGTGAACACCGGAGGGACCTATGAGCATGTGAACATCTACAGATCAAAGGAATCGGCTGGAGTTTCTGCGGTTCCAAAATTTGCATTTCTCAAAACTGTCATCGATGAACGCTCTTGTGACCGACGAGCGTTACGGCCAATCAGTCAACGCATACTATACTTCAAAATTCTGCATATCCGGAATTCAATTGACTTAACGTTTAATTCCTATGTATTTTGATTGTTTGAATACGTGTCACGAGTGTTAGGCAAACGCATCAAAGGCGAACAGAGCGTGTGGCGCAACGGATACCGCGTCTGACTACGGATCAGAAGATTCCAGCTTCAAATCTCAAATCCTGGCACGCTCGATATTGTGGCACATGTATTAGTTTTCAAGTTATATATGTATGTTTTCATCACAACATCAACTTTACGACAGAGCAACTCACCTGCGATAAACATGTGTCATATGAATCCCCAAATCTGTTTCATTTTCTCACACGTGTCATTGGTGAACACCGGAGGGACCTATGAGCATGTGAACATCTACAGATCAAACGAATCGGCTGGAGTTTCTGCGGTTCGAAAATTTGCATTTCTCAAAACTGTCATCGATGAACGCTCTTGTGACCGACGAGCGTTACGGTCAAACAATCAACGCATACTATAATTCAAAATTCTGTATATCCAGAATTCAAATGACTTAACTTTTAATTCCTATGTATTTTGATTGTTTGAATACGTGTCACGAGTGTTAGGCAAACGCATCAAAGGCGAACAGAGCGTGTGGCGCAACGGATACCGCGTCTGACTACTGATCAGAAGATTCCAGCTTCAAATCTCAAATCCTGGCACGCTTGATATTGTGGCACATGTATTAGTTTTCAAGTTATATATGTATGTTTTCATCACAACATCAACTTTACGACAGAGCAACTCACCTGCGATAAACATATGTCATATGAATCCCAAAATCTGTTTCATTTTCTCACATGTGTCAATGATGAACACCGGTGGGACCGATGAGCATGTGAACATCTGCAGGTAAAATGAATTGGCTGGAGTTTCTGCCGTTCCAAAATTTTCATGTCTCAATTCTGTCATCGATGAACGCAATTGTGACCGACGACCGTTACGGCCAAACAGTCAACGCAAACTATACTTCAAAATTCTAAGTATCCAGAATTCAATTGACTTAACTTTTAAGTCATATGTATTTCGATTGTTTCAATACGTGTCACGAGTGATAGGCAAACGCATCGACTTTGAACAGGGCGTGTGGCGCAACGGATAACGCGTCTGACTACGGATCAGAAGATTGCAGGTTCGAATCCTGGCACGCTCGGTGTTATGGCTCATGCATTAGTTTTCAAGTTATATACGTATGTTTTCATCACAACATCAACTTTACTACAGAGCAACTCACCTGCGATAAACATATGTCATATGAATCCCAAAATCTGTTTCATTTTCTTACATGTGTCAATGATGAACACCGGTGGACCGATGAGCATGTGAACATCTGCAGGTAAAATGAATTGGCTGGAGTTTCTGCCTGTCCAAAATTTTCATGTCTCAATTCTGTCATCGATGAAGGCAATTGTGACCGACGACCGTTACGGCCAAACAGTCAACGCAAACTATACTTCAAAATTCTGAGTATCCAGAATTCAATTGCCTTAACTTTTAAGTCATATGTATTTCGATTGTTTCAATACGTGTCACGAGTTATAGGCAAACGCATCGACTTTGAACAGGGCGTGTGGCGCAACGGATAACGCGTCTGACTACGGTAAAATGAATTGGCTGGAGTTTCTGCCGTTCCAAAATTTTCATGTCTCAATTCTGTCATCTATGAACGCAATTGTGACCGACGACCGTTACGACCAAACAGTCAACGTAAACTATACTTCAAAATTCTGAGTATCCAGAATTCAATTGACTTAACGTTTAATTCCTATGTATTTTGATTGTTTGAATACGTGTCACGAGTGTTAGGCAAACGCATCAAAGGCGAACAGAGCGTGTGGCGCAACGGATACCGCGTCTGACTACGGATCAGAAGATTCCAGCTTCAAATCTCAAATCCTGGCACGCTCGATATTGTGGCACATGTATTAGTTTTCAAGTTATATATGTATGTTTTCATCACAACATCAACTTTACGACAGAGCAACTCACCTGCGATAAACATGTGTCATATGAATCCCCAAATCTGTTTCATTTTCTCACACGTGTCATTGGTGAACACCGGAGGGACCTATGAGCATGTGATCATCTACAGATCAAACGAATCGGCTGGAGTTTCTGCGGTTCGAAAATTTGCATTTCTCAAAACTGTCATCGATGAACGCTCTTGTGACCGACGAGCGTTACGGTCAAACAATCAACGCATACTATAATTCAAAATTCTGTATATCCAGAATTCAAATGGCTTAACTTTTAATTCCTATGTATTTTGATTGTTTGAATACGTGTCACGAGTGTTAGGCAAACGCATCAAAGGCGAACAGAGCGTGTGGCGCAACGGATACCGCGTCTGACTACTGATCAGAAGATTCCAGCTTCAAATCTCAAATCCTGGCACGCTCGATATTGTGGCACATGTATTAGTTTTCAAGTTATATATGTATGTTTTCATCACAACATCAACTTTACGACAGAGCAACTCACCTGCGATAAACATATGTCATATGAATCCCAAAATCTGTTTCATTTTCTCACATGTGTCAATGATGAACACCGGTGGGACCGATGAGCATGTGAACATCTGCAGGTAAAATGAATTGGCTGGAGTTTCTGCCGTTCCAAAATTTTCATGTCTCAATTCTGTCATCGATGAACGCAATTGTGACCGACGACCGTTACGGCCAAACAGTCAACGCAAACTATACTTCAAAATTCTAAGTATCCAGAATTCAATTGACTTAACTTTTAAGTCATATGTATTTCGATTGTTTCAATACGTGTCACGAGTGATAGGCAAACGCATCGACTTTGAACAGGGCGTGTGGCGCAACGGATAACGCGTCTGACTACGGATCAGAAGATTGCAGGTTCGAATCCTGGCACGCTCGGTGTTATGGCTCATGCATTAGTTTTCAAGTTATATACGTATGTTTTCATCACAACATCAACTTTACTACAGAGCAACTCACCTGCGATAAACATATGTCATATGAATCCCAAAATCTGTTTCATTTTCTTACATGTGTCAATGATGAACACCGGTGGACCGATGAGCATGTGAACATCTGCAGGTAAAATGAATTGGCTGGAGATTCTGCCGTTCCAAAATTTTCATGTCTCAATTCTGTCATCGATGAAGGCAATTGTGACCGACGACCGTTACGGCCAAACAGTCAACGCAAACTATACTTCAAAATTCTGAGTATCCAGTATTCAATTGCCTTAACTTTTAAGTCATATGTATTTCGATTGTTTCAATACGTGTCACGAGTTATAGGCAAACGCATCGACTTTGAACAGGGCGTGTGGCGCAACGGATAACGCGTCTGACTACGGTAAAATGAATTGGCTGGAGTTTCTGCCGTTCCAAAATTTTCATGTCTCAATTCTGTCATCTATGAACGCAATTGTGACCGACGACCGTTACGACCAAACAGTCAACGCAAACTATACTTCAAAATTCTAAGTATCCAGAATTCAATTGACTTAACTTTTAAGTCATATGTATTTCGATTGTTTCAATACGTGTCACGAGTGATAGGCAAACGCATCGACTTTGAACAGGGCGTGTGGCGCAACGGATAACGCGTCTGACTACGGATCAGAAGATTGCAGGTTCGAATCCTGGCACGCTCGGTGTTATGGCTCATGCATTAGTTTTCAAGTTATATACGTATGTTTTCATCACAACATCAACTTTACTACAGAGCAACTCACCTGCGATAAACATATGTCATATGAATCCCAAAATCTGTTTCATTTTCTTACATGTGTCAATGATGAACACCGGTGGACCGATGAGCATGTGAACATCTGCAGGTAAAATGAATTGGCTGGAGTTTCTGCCGGTCCAAAATTTTCATGTCTCAATTCTGTCATCGATGAAGGCAATTGTGACCGACGACCGTTACGGCCAAACAGTCAACGCAAACTATACTTCAAAATTCTGAGTATCCAGAATTCAATTGCCTTAACTTTTAAGTCATATGTATTTCGATTGTTTCAATACGTGTCACGAGTTATAGGCAAACGCATCGACTTTGAACAGGGCGTGTGGCGCAACGGATAACGCGTCTGACTACGGTAAAATGAATTGGCTGGAGTTTCTGCCGTTCCAAAATTTTCATGTCTCAATTCTGTCATCTATGAACGCAATTGTGACCGACGACCGTTACGACCAAACAGTCAACGTAAACTATACTTCAAAATTCTGAGTATCCAGAATTCAATTGACTTAACTTTTAAGTCATATGTATTTCGATTGTTTCAATACGTGTCACGAGTGATAGGCAAACGCATCGAATTTGAACAGGGCGTGTGGCGCAACGGATAACGCGTCTGACTATGGATCAGAAGATTGCAGGTTCAAATCTGGCACGCTCGGTGTTATGGCTCATGCATTAGTTTTCAAGTTATAAATGTCTGTTTTCATCACAACATCAACTTTACGACAGAGCAACTCACCTGCGATAAACATGTGTCATATGAATCCCCAAATCTGTTTCATTTCCTCACACGTGTCATTGGTGAACACCGGAGGGACCTATGAGCATGTGAACATCTACAGATCAAACGAATCGGCTGGAGTTTCTGCGGTTCCAAAATTTGCATTTCTTAATACTGTCGTCGATGAACGCTCTTGTGACCGACGAGCGTTTCGGTCAAACAGTCAACGCATACTATACTTCAAAATTCTGCATATCCAGAATTCAATTGACTTAACTTTTAAGTCATATGTATTTCGATTGTTTCAATACGTGTCACGAGTGATAGGCAAACGCATCGACTTTAAACAGGGCGTGTGGCGCAACGGATAACGCGTCTGACTACGGATCGTAAGATTCCAGGTTCGAATCCTGGCACGCTCGGTATTATGGCTCATGCATTAGTTTTCAAGTTATAAATGTATGTTTTCATCACAACATCAACTTTACGACAGAGCAACTCACCTGCGATAAACATGTGTCATATGAATCCCCAAATCTGTTTCATTTTCTCACACGTGTCATTGGTGAACACCGGAGGGACCTATGAGCATGTGAACATCTACAGATCAAACGAATCGGCTGGAGTTTCTGCGGTTCCAAAATTTGCATTTCTCAAAACTGTCGTCGATGAACGCTCTTGTGACCGACGAGCGTTACGGTCAAACAGTCAACGCATACTATAATTCAAAATTCTGAATATCCAGAATTCAAATGACTTAACTTTTAATTCCTATGTATTTTGATTGTTTCATTACGTGTTACGAGTAATAGACAAACACATGAAACGCGAACAGGGCGTGTGGCGCAACGGATAACGCGTCTGTCTACGGATCAGAAGATTCCAGGTTCGAATCCTGGCACGCTCGGTATTATGGCACATGTATTAGTTTTCAAGTTATATATGTATGTTTTCATCACAACATCAACTTTACGACAGAGCAACTCACCTGCGATAAACATATGTCATATGAATCCCAAAATCTGTTTCATTTTCTCACATGTGTCAATGATGAACACCGGTGGGACCGATGAGCATGTGAACATCTGCAGGTAAAATGAATTGGCTGGAGTTTCTGCCGTTCCAAAATTTTCATGTCTCAATTCTGTCATCGATGAACGCAATTGTGACCGACGACCGTTACGGCCAAACAGTCAACGCAAACTATACTTCAAAATTCTAAGTATCCAGAATTCAATTGACTTAACTTTTAAGTCATATGTATTTCGATTGTTTCAATACGTGTCACGAGTGATAGGCAAACGCATCGACTTTGAACAGGGCGTGTGGCGCAACGGATAACGCGTCTGACTATCCGGTCAGAAGATTGCAGGTTCGAATCCTGGCACGCTCGGTGTTATGGCTCATGCATTAGTTTTCAAGTTATATACGTATGTTTTCATCACAACATCAACTTTACTACAGAGCAACTCACCTGCGATAAACATATGTCATATGAATCCCAAAATCTGTTTCATTTTCTTACATGTGTCAATGATGAACACCGGTGGACCGATGAGCATGTGAACATCTGCAGGTAAAATGAATTGGCTGGAGATTCTGCCGTTCCAAAATTTTCATGTCTCAATTCTGTCATCGATGAAGGCAATTGTGACCGACGACCGTTACGGCCAAACAGTCAACGCAAACTATACTTCAAAATTCTGAGTATCCAGAATTCAATTGCCTTAACTTTTAAGTCATATGTATTTCGATTGTTTCAATACGTGTCACGAGTTATAGGCAAACGCATCGACTTTGAACAGGGCGTGTGGCGCAACGGATAACGCGTCTGACTACGGTAAAATGAATTGGCTGGAGTTTCTGCCGTTCCAAAATTTTCATGTCTCAATTCTGTCATCTATGAACGCAATTGTGACCGACGACCGTTACGACCAAACAGTCAACGCAAACTATACTTCAAAATTCTAAGTATCCAGAATTCAATTGACTTAACTTTTAAGTCATATGTATTTCGATTGTTTCAATACGTGTCACGAGTGATAGGCAAACGCATCGACTTTGAACAGGGCGTGTGGCGCAACGGATAACGCGTCTGACTACGGATCAGAAGATTGCAGGTTCGAATCCTGACACGCTCGGTGTTATGGCTCATGCATTAGTTTTCAAGTTATATACGTATGTTTTCATCACAACATCAACTTTACTACAGAGCAACTCACCTGCGATAAACATATGTCATATGAATCCCAAAATCTGTTTCATTTTCTTACATGTGTCAATGATGAACACCGGTGGACCGATGAGCATGTGAACATCTGCAGGTAAAATGAATTGGCTGGAGTTTCTGCCGGTCCAAAATTTTCATGTCTCAATTCTGTCATCGATGAAGGCAATTGTGACCGACGACCGTTACGGCCAAACAGTCAACGCAAACTATACTTCAAAATTCTGAGTATCCAGAATTCAATTGCCTTAACTTTTAAGTCATATGTATTTCGATTGTTTCAATACGTGTCACGAGTTATAGGCAAACGCATCGACTTTGAACAGGGCGTGTGGCGCAACGGATAACGCGTCTGACTACGGTAAAATGAATTGGCTGGAGTTTCTGCCGTTCCAAAATTTTCATGTCTCAATTCTGTCATCTATGAACGCAATTGTGACCGACGACCGTTACGACCAAACAGTCAACGTAAACTATACTTCAAAATTCTGAGTATCCAGAATTCAATTGACTTAACTTTTAAGTCATATGTATTTCGATTGTTTCAATACGTGTCACGAGTGATAGGCAAACGCATCGAATTTGAACAGGGCGTGTGGCGCAACGGATAACGCGTCTGACTATGGATCAGAAGATTGCAGGTTCAAATCCTGGCACGCTCGGTGTTATGGCTCATGCATTAGTTTTCAAGTTATAAATGTCTGTTTTCATCACAACATCAACTTTACGACAGAGCAACTCACCTGCGATAAACATGTGTCATATGAATCCCCAAATCTGTTTCATTTCCTCACACGTGTCATTGGTGAACACCGGAGGGACCTTTGAGCATGTGAACATCTACAGATCAAACTAATCGGCTGGAGTTTCTGCGGTTCCAAAATTTGCATTTCTTAATACTGTCGTCGATGAACGCTCTTGTGACCGACGAGCGTTTCGGTCAAACAGTCAACGCATACTATACTTCAAAATTCTGCATATCCAGAATTCAATTGACTTAACTTTTAAGTCATATGTATTTCGATTGTTTCAATACGTGTCACGAGTGATAGGCAAACGCATCGACTTTAAACAGGGCGTGTGGCGCAACGGATAACGCGTCTGACTACGGATCGTAAGATTCCAGGTTCGAATCCTGGCACGCTCGGTATTATGGCTCATGCATTAGTTTTCAAGTTATAAATGTATGTTTTCATCACAACATCAACTTTACGACAGAGCAACTCACCTGCGATAAACATGTGTCATATGAATCCCCAAATCTGTTTCATTTTCTCACACGTGTCATTGGTGAACACCGGAGGGACCTATGAGCATGTGAACATCTACAGATCAAACGAATCGGCTGGAGTTTCTGCGGTTCCAAAATTTGCATTTCTCAAAACTGTCGTCGATGAACGCTCTTGTGACCGACGAGCGTTACGGTCAAACAGTCAACGCATACTATAATTCAAAATTCTGAATATCCAGAATTCAAATGACTTAACTTTTAATTCCTATGTATTTTGATTGTTTCATTACGTGTTACGAGTAATAGACAAACGCATGAAACGCGAACAGGGCGTGTGGCGCAACGGATAACGCGTCTGTCTACGGATCAGAAGATTCCAGGTTCGAATCCTGGCACGCTCGGTATTATGGCACATGTATTCGTTTTCAAGTTATATATGTTTGTTTTCATCACAACATCAACTTTGCGTCATAGCAACTCACCTGCGATAAACATGTGTCATATGAATTCCAAAATCTGTTTCATATTCTCACACCTCCCATTGGTGAGCACCGGTGGGACCTCTGAGCATGTGAACATCTACAGATCAAACGAATCGGCTGGAGTTTCTGTGGTTCCAAAATTTGCATGTCTCAATACTGTCATCGATGAACGCTATTGTGACCGACTTGCGTTACGGCCAAACAGTCAACGCATACTATACTTCAAAATTCTGCATATCCAGAATTCAGTTGACTTAACTTTTAATTCCTATGTATTTTGATTGTTTCAATACGTGTCACGAGTGTTAGGCAACGCATCAAAGGCGAACAGGGCGTGTGGCGCAACGGATAACGCGTCTGACTACGAATCAGAAGATTCCAGGTTCAAATCCTGGCACGCTCGGTATTATGGCTCATGCATTAGTTTTCAAGTTATAAATGTTTGTTTTCATCACAACATCAACTTTACGACAGAGCAACTCACCTGCGATAAACATGTGTCATATGAATTCCAAAATCTGTTTCATATTCTCACACCTGCCATTGGTGAGCACCGGTGGGACCTCTGAGCATGTGAACATCTGCAGGTAAAATGAATTGGCTGGAGTTTCTGCCGTTCCAAAATTGTCATGTCTCAATTCTGTCATCGATGAACGCAATTGTGACCGACGACCGTTACGGCCAAAGAGTCAACGCAAACTATACTTCAAAATTCTGAGTATCCAGAATTCAATTGACTTAACTTTTAAGCCTTATGTATTTCGATTGTTTCAATACGTGTCACGAGTGATAGGCAAACGCATCGACTTTGAACAGGGCGTGTGGCGCAACGGATAACGCGTCTGACTACGGTAAAATGTATTGGCTGGAGTTTCTGCCGTTCCAAAATTTTCATGTCTCAATTCTGTCATCGATGAACGCAATTGTGACCGACGACCGTTACGACCAAACAGTCAACGTAAACTATACTTCAAAATTCTGCATATCCAGAATTCAGTTGACTTAACTTTTAAGTCATATGTATTTCGATTGTTTCAATACGTGTCACGAGTGATAGGCAAGCGCATCGAATTTGAACAGGGCGTGTGGCGCAACGGATAACGCGTCTGACTACGGATCAGAAGATTGCAGGTTCGAATCCTGGCACGCTTGGTGTTATGGCTCATGCATTAGTTTTCAATTTATAAATGTCTGTTTTCATCACAACATCAACTTTACGACAGAGCAACTCACCTGCGATAAACATGTGTCATATGAATCCCCAAATCTGTTTCATTTTCTCACACGTGTCATTGGTGAACACCGGAGGGACCTATGAGCATGTGAACATCTACAGATAAAACGAATCGGCTGGAGTTTCTGCGGTTCCAAAATTTGCATTTCTCAAAACTGTCGTCGATGAACGCTCTTGTGACCGACGAGCGTTACGGTCAAACAGTCAACGCATACTATACTTCAAAATTCTGCATATCCAGAATTCAATTGACTTAACTTTTAAGTCATATGTATTTCGATTGTTTCAATACGTGTCACGAGTGATAGGCAAACACATCGACTTTGAACAGGGCGTGTGGCGCAACGGATAACGCGTCTGACTACGGGTCAGAAGATTCCAGGTTCGAATCCTGGCACGCTCGGTATTATGGCTCATGCATTAGTTTTCAAGTTATATATGTATGTTTTCATCACAACATCAACTTCACGACAGAGCAACTCACCTGCGATAAACATATGTCATATGAATCCCAAAATCTGTTTCATTTTCTTACATGTGTCAATGATGAACACCGGTGGACCGATTAGCGTGTGAACATCTGCAGGTAAAATGAATTGGCTGGAGTTTCTGCCGTTCCAAAATTATCATGTCTCAATTCTGTTATCGATGAAGGCAATTGTGACCGACGACCGTTACGGCCAAACAGTCAACGCAAACTATACTTCAAAATTCTGAGTATCCAGAATTCAATTGCCTTAACTTTTAAGTCATATGTATTTCGATTGTTTCAATACGTGTCACGAGTGATAGGCAAACGCATCGACTTTGAACAGGGCGTGTGGCGCAACGGATAACGCGTCTGACTACGGATCAGAAGATTGCAGGTTCGAATCCTGGCACGCTCGGTGTTATGGCTCATGCATTAGTTTTCAAGTTATAAATGTCTGTTTTCATCACAACATCAACTTTACGACAGAGCAACTCACCTGCGATAAACATGTGTCATATGAATCCCCAAATCTGTTTCATTTTCTCACACGTGTCATTGGTGAACACTGGAGGGACCTATGAGCATGTGAACATCTACAGATCAAACGAATCGGCTGGAGTTTCTGCGGTTCCAAAATTTGCATTTCTTAAAACTGTCGTCGATGAACGCTCTTGTGACCGACGAGCGTTTCGGTCAAACAGTCAACGCATACTATACTTCAAAATTCTGCATATCCAGAATTCAATTGACTTAACTTTTAAGTCATATGTATTTCGATTGTTTCAATACGTGTCACGAGTGATAGGCAAACGCATCGACTTTGAACAGGGCGTGTGGCGCATCGGATAACGCGTCTGTCTACGGATCAGAAGATTCCTGGTTCGAATCCTGGCACGCTCGGTATTATGGCACATGTATTCGTTTTCAAGTTATATATGTTTGTTTTCATCACAACATCAACTTTGCGTCATAGCAACTCACCTGCGATAAACATATGTCATATGAATCCCAAAATCTGTTTCATATTCTCACACCTGCCATTGGTGAGCACCGGTGGGACCTCTGAGCATGTGAACATCTGCATGTAAAATGAATTGGCTGGAGTTTCTGCCGTTCCAAAATTTTCATGTCTCAATTCTGTCATCGATGAACGCAATTGTGACCGACGACCGTTACGACCAAACAGTCAACGTAAACTATACTTCAAAATTCTGAGTATCCAGAATTCAATTGACTTAACTTTTAAGTCATATGTATTTCGATTGTTTCAATACGTGTCACGAGTGATAGGCAAACGCATTGAATTTGAACAGGGCGTGTGGCGCAACGGATAACGCGTCTGACTACGGATCAGAAGATTGCAGGTTCGAATCCTGGCACGCTCGGTGTTATGGCTCATGCATTAGTTTTCAAGTTATAAATGTCTGTTTTCATCACAACATCAACTTTACGACAAAGCAACTCACCTGCGATAAACATGTGTCATATGAATCCCCAAATCTGTTTCATTTTCTCACACGTATCATTGGTGAACACTGGAGGGACCTATGAGCATGTGAACATCTACAGATAAACGAATCGGCTGGAGTTTCTGCGGTTCCAAAATTTGCATTTCTTAAAACTGTCGTCGATGAACGCTCTTGTGACCGACTTGCGTTACGGCCAAACAGTCAACGCATACTATACTTCAAAATTCTGCATATCCAGAATTCAGTTGACTTAACTTTCAATTCCAATGTATTTTGATTGTTTCAATACGTGTCACGAGTGTTAGGCAACGCATCAAAGGCGAACAGGGCGTGTGGCGCAACGGATACCGCGTCTGACTACGGATCAGAGGATTCCAGGTTCGAAACCTGGCACGCTCGGTATTATGGCTCATGCATTAGTTTTCAAGTTATAAATGTTTGTTTTCATCACAACATCAACTTTACGACAGAGCAACTCACCTGCGATAAACATGTGTCATATGAATTCCAAAATCTGTTTCATATTCTCACACCTGCCATTGGTGAGCACCGGTGGGACCTCTGAGCATGTGAACATCTGCATGTAAAATGAATTGGCTGGAGTTTCTGCCGTTCCAAAATTTTCATGTCTCAATTCTGTCATCGATGAACGCAATTGTGACCGACGACCGTTACGACCAAACAGTCAACGTAAACTATACTTCAAAATTCTGAGTATCCAGAATTCAATTGACTTAACTTTTAAGTCATATGTATTTCGATTGTTTCAATACGTGTCACGAGTGATAGGCAAACGCATCGAATTTGAACAGGGCGTGTGGCGCAACGGATAACGCGTCTGACTACGGATCAGAAGATTGCAGGTTCGAATCCTGGCACGCTCGGTGTTATGGCTCATGCATTAGTTTTCAAGTTATAAATGTCTGTTTTCATCACAACATCAGCTTTACGTCAGAGCAACTCACCTGCGATAAACATGTGTCATATGAATCCCCAAATCTGTTTCATTTTCTCACACGTGTCATTGGTGAACACCGGAGGGACCTATGAGCATGTGAACATCTACAGATCAAACGAATCGGCTGGAGTTTCTGCGGTTCCAAAATTTGCATTTCTCAAAACTGTCGTCGATGAACGCTCTTGTGACCGACGAGCGTTACGGTCAAACAGTCAACGCATACTATACTTCAAAATTCTGCATATCCAGAATTCAATTGACTTAACTTTTAAGTCATATGTATTTCGATTGTTTCAATACGTGTCACGAGTGATAGGCAAACGCATCGACTTTGAACAGGGCGTGTGGCGCAACGGATAACGCGTCTGACTACGGGTCAGAAGATTCCAGGTTCGAATCCTGGCACGCTCGGTATTATGGCTCATGCATTAGTTTTCAAGTTATATATGTATGTTTTCATCACAACATCAACTTTACGACAGAGCAACTCACCTGCGATAAACATATGTCATATGAATCCCAAAATCTGTTTCATTTTCTTACATGTGTCAATGATGAACACCGGTGGACCGATGAGCGTGTGAACATCTGCAGGTAAAATGAATTGGCTGGAGTTTCTGCCGTTCCAAAATTTTCATGTCTCAATTCTGTCATCGATGAAGGCAATTGTGACCGACGACCGTTACGGCCAAACAGTCAACGCAAACTATACTTCAAAATTCTGAGTATCCAGAATTCAATTGCCTTAACTTTTAAGTCATATGTATTTCGATTGTTTCAATACGTGTCACGAGTGATAGGCAAACGCATCGACTTTGAACAGGGCGTGTGGCGCAACGGATAACGCGTCTGACTACGGTAAAATGAATTGGCTGGAGTTTCTGCCGTTCCAAAATTTTCATGTCTCAATTCTGTCATCGATGAACGCAATTGTGACCGACGACCGTTACGACCAAACAGTCAACGTAAACTATACTTCAAAATTCTGAGTATCCAGAATTCAATTGACTTAACTTTTAAGTCATATGTATTTCGATTGTTTGAATACGTGTCACGAGTGTTAGGCAAACGCATCGACTTTGAACAGGGCGTGTGGCGCAACGGATAACGCATCTGACTACGGATCAGAAGATTCCAGGTTCGAATCCTGGCACGCTCGGTATTATGGATCATGCATTAGTTTTCAAGTTATAAATGTTTGTTTTCATCACAACATCAACTTTACGACAGAGCAACTCACCTGCGATAAACATGTGTCATATGAATCCCCAAATCTGTTTCATTTTCTCACACGTGTCATTGGTGAACACCGGAGGGACCTATGAGCATGTGAACATCTACAGATCAAAGGAATCGGCTGGAGTTTCTGCAGTTCCAAAATTTGCATTTCTCAATACTGTCATCGATGAACGCTCTTGTGACCGACGAGCGTAACGGTCAAACAGTCAACGCATACTATAATTCAAAATTCTGAATATCCAGAATTCAAATGACTTAACTTTTAATTCCTATGTATTTTGATTGTTTCATTACGTGTTACGAGTAATAGACAAACGCATCAAACACGAACAGGGCGTGTGGCTCAACGGATAACGCGTCTGTCTACGGATCAGAAGATTCCAGGTTCGAATCTTGGCACGCTCGGTATTATGGCTCATGCATTAGTTTTCAAGTTATAAATGTCTATTTTCATCACAACATCAACTTTACGACAGAGCAACTCACCTGCGATAAACATGTGTCATATGAATTCCAAAATCTGTTTCATATTCTCACACCTGCCATTGGTGAGCACCGGTGGGACCTCTGAGCATGTGAACATCTGCAGGTAAAATGAATTGGCTGGAGTTTCTGCGGTTCGAAAATTTGCATTTCTCCAAACTGTCATCGATGAACGCTCTTGTGACCGACGAGCGTTACGGTCAAACAATCAACGCATACTATAATTCAAAATTCTGAATATCCAGAATTCAAATGACTTAACTTTTAATTCCTATGTATTTTGATTGTTTGAATACGTGTCACAAGTGTTAGGCAAACGCATCAAAGGCGAACAGAGCGTGTGGCGCAACGGATACCGCGTCTGACTACTGATCAGAAGATTCCAGCTTCAAATCTCAAATCCTGGCACGCTCGATATTGTGGCACATGTATTAGTTTTCAAGTTATATATGTATGTTTTCATCACAACATCAACTTTACGACAGAGCAACTCACCTGCGATAAACATATGTCATATGAATCCCAAAATCTGTTTCATTTTCTCACATGTGTCAATGATGAACACCGGTGGGACCGATGAGCATGTGAACATCTGCAGGTAAAATGAATTGGCTGGAGTTTCTGCCGTTCCAAAATTTTCATGTCTCAATTCTGTCATCGATGAACGCAATTGTGACCGACGACCGTTACGGCCAAACAGTCAACGCAAACTATACTTCAAAATTCTGAGTATCCAGAATTCAATTGACTTAACTTTTAAGTCATATGTATTTCGATTGTTTCAATACGTGTCACGAGTGATAGGCAAACGCATCGACTTTGAACAGGGCGTGTGGCGCAACGGATAACGCATCTGACTACGGATCAGAAGATTCCAGGTTCGAATCCTGGCACGCTCGGTATTATGGATCATGCATTAGTTTTCAAGTTATAAATGTTTGTTTTCATCACAACATCAACTTTACGACAGAGCAACTCACCTGCGATAAACATGTGTCATATGAATCCCCAAATCTGTTTCATTTTCTCACACGTGTCATTGGTGAACACTGAGGCACCTATGAGCATGTGAACATCTACAGATCAAACGAATCGGCTGGAGTTTCTGCGGTTCCAAAATTTGCATTTCTCAAAACTGTCGTCGATGAACGCTCTTGTGACCGACGAGCGTTACGGTCAAACAGTCAACGCATACTATACTTCAAAATTCTGCATATCCAGAATTCAATTGACTTAACTTTTAAGTCATATGTATTTCGATTGTTTCAATACGTGTCACGAGTGATAGGCAAACGCATCGACTTTGAACAGGGCGTGTGGCGCAACGGATAACGCGTCTGTCTACGGATCAGAAGATTCCAGGTTCGAATCCTGGCACGCTCGGTATTATGGCACATGTATTCGTTTTCAAGTTATATATGTTTGTTTTCATCACAACATCATCTTTGCGTCATAGCAACTCACCTGCGATAAACATGTGTCATATGAATTCCAAAATCTGTTTCATATTCTCACACCTGCCATTGGTGAGCACCGGTGGGACCTCTGAGCATGTGAACATCTACAGATCAAACGAATCGGCTGGAGTTTCTGCTGTTCCAAAATTTGCATGTCTCAATACTGTCATCGATGAACGCTATTGTGACCGACTTGCGTTACGGCCAAACAGTCAACGCATACTATACTTCAAAATTCTGCATATCCAGAATTCAGTTGACTTAACTTTTAATTCCTATGTATTTTGATTGTTTCAATACGTGTCACGAGTGTTAGGCAACGCATCAAAGGCGAACAGGGCGTGTGGCGCAACGGATACCGCGTCTGACTACGGATCAGAAGATTCCAGGTTCGAATCCTGGCACGCTCGGTATTATGGCTCATGCATTAGTTTTCAAGTTATAAATGTTTGTTTTCATCACAACATCAACTTTACGACAGAGCAACTCACCTGCGATAAACATGTGTCATATGAATCCCCAAATCTGTTTCATTTTCTCACACGTGTCATTGGTGAACACTGAGGGACCTATGAGTATGTGAACATCTACAGATCAAAGGAATCGGCTGGAGTTTCTGCGGTTACAAAATTTGCATTTCTCAAAACTGTCATCGATGAACGCTCTTGTGACCGACGAGCGTAACGGTCAAACAGTCAACGCATACTATAATTCAAAATTCTGAATATCCAGAATTCAAATGACTTAACTTTTAATTCCTATGTATTTTGATTGTTTCATTACGTGTTACGAGTAATAGACAAACGCATCAAACACGAACAGGGCGTGTGGCTGAACGGATAACGCGTCTGTCTACGGATCAGAAGATTCCAGGTTCAAATCCTGGCACGCTCGGTATTATGGCACATGTATTAGTTTTCAAGTTATATATGTTTGTTTTCATCACAACATCAACTTTGCGACATAGCAACTCACCTGCGATAAACATGTGTCATATGAATTCCAAAATCTGTTTCATATTCTCAAACCTGCCATTGGTGAGCAACGGTGGGACCTCTGAGCATGTGAACATCTACAGATCAATCGAATCGGCTGGAGTTTCTGCAGTTCCAAAATTTGCATGTCTCAATACTGTCATCGATGAACGCTATTGTGACCGACTTGCGTTACGGCCAATCAGTCAACGCATACTATACTTCAAAATTCTGCATATCCAGAATTCAATTGACTTAACGTTTAATTCCTATGTATTTTGATTGTTTGAATACGTGTCACGAGTGTTAGGCAAACGCCTCAAAGGCGAACAGAGCGTGTGGCGCAACGGATACCTCGTCTGACTACGGATCAGAAGATTCCAGCTTCAAATCTCAAATCCTGGCACGCTCGATATTGTGGCACATGTATTAGTTTTCAAGTTATATATGTATGTTTTCATCACAACATCAACTTTACGACAGAGCAACTCACCTGCGATAAACATGTGTCATATGAATCCCCAAATCTGTTTCATTTTCTCACACGTGTCATTGGTGAACACCGGAGGGACCTATGAGCATGTGAACATCTACAGATCAAACGAATCGGCTGGAGTTTCTGCGGTTCGAAAATTTGCATTTCTCCAAACTGTCATCGATGAACGCTCTTGTGACCGACGAGCGTTACGGTCAAACAATCAACGCATACTATAATTCAAAATTCTGAATATCCAGAATTCAAATGACTTAACTTTTAATTCCTATGTATTTTGATTGTTTGAATACGTGTCACGAGTGTTAGGCAAACGCATCAAAGGCGAACAGAGCGTGTGGCGCAACGGATACCGCGTCTGACTACTGATCAGAAGATTCCAGCTTCAAATCTCAAATCCTGGCACGCTCGATATTGTGGCACATGTATTAGTTTTCAAGTTATATATGTATGTTTTCATCACAACATCAACTTTACGACAGAGCAACTCACCTGCGATAAACATATGTCATATGAATCCCAAAATCTGTTTCATTTTCTCACATGTGTCAATGATGAACACCGGTGGGACCGATGAGCATGTGAACATCTGCAGGTAAAATGAATTGGCTGGAGTTTCTGCCGTTCCAAAATGTTCATGTCTCAATTCTGTCATCGATGAACGCAATTGTGACCGACGACCGTTACGGCCAAACAGTCAACGCAAACTATACTTCAAAATTCTGAGTATCCAGAATTCAATTGACTTAACTTTTAAGTCATATGTATTTCGATTGTTTCAATACGTGTCACGAGTGATAGGCAAACGCATCGACTTTCAACAGGGCGTGTGGCGCAACGGATAACGCATCTGACTACGGATCAGAAGATTCCAGGTTCGAATCCTGGCACGCTCGGTATTATGGATCATGCATTAGTTTTCAAGTTATAAATGTTTGTTTTCATCACAACATCAACTTTACGACAGAGCAACTCACCTGCGATAAACATGTGTCATATGAATCCCCAAATCTGTTTCATTTTCTCACACGTGTCATTGGTGAACACCGGAGGGACCTATGAGCATGTGAACATCTACAGATCAAAGGAATCGGCTGGAGTTTCTGCGGTTCCAAAATTTGCATTTCTCAAAACTGTCATCAATGAACGTTCTTGTGACCGACGAGCGTTACGGTCAAACAGTCAACGCATACTATAATTCAAAATTCTGAATATCCAGAATTCAAATGACTTAACTTTTAATTCCTATGTATTTTGATTGTTTCATTATGTGTTACGAGTAATAGACAAACGCATCGAACGCGAACAGTGCGTGTGGCGCAACGGATAACGCGTCTGTCTACGGATCAGAAGATTCCTGGTTCGAATCCTGGCACGCTCGGTATTATAACTCATGCATTAGTTTTCAAGTTATATATGTTTGTTTTCATCACAACATCAACTTTTCGACAGAGCAACTCACCTGCGATAAACATGGGTCATATGAATTCAAAAATCTGTTTCATATTCTCACACTTGCCATTGGTGAGCACCGGTGGGACCTCTGAGCATGTGAACATCTACAGATCAAACGAATCGGCTGGAGTTTCTGCGGTTCCAAAATTTGCATGTCTCAATTCTGTCATCGATGAACGCAATTGTGACCGACGACCGTTACCACCAAACAGTCAACGCAAACTATACTTCACAATTCTGAGTATCCAGAATTCAATTGACTTAACTTTTAAGCCATATGTATTTCGATTGTTTCAATACATGTCACGAGTGATAGGCAAACGCATCGACTTTGAACAGGGCGTGTGGCGCAAGAGATAACGCGTCTGACTACGATCAGAAGATTCCTGGATCGAATCCTGGCACGCTCGGTATTATGGCTCATGCATTAGTTTTCAAATTATAAATGTTTGTTTTCATCACAACATCAACTTTACGACAGAGCAACTCACCTGCGATAAACATGTGTCATATGAATCCCCAAATCTGTTTCATTTTCTCACACGTGTCATTGGTGAACACTGAGGGACCTATGAGCATGTGAACATCTACAGATCAAACGAATCGGCTGGAGTTTCTGCGGTTCCAAAATTTGCATTTCTCAAAACTGTCATCAATGAACGCTCTTGTGACCGACGAGCATAACGGTCAAACAGTCAACGCATACTATAATTCAAAATTCTGAATATCCAGAATTCAAATGACTTAACTTTTTTAATTCCTATGTATTTTGATTGTTTCATTACGTGTTACGAGTAATAGACAAACGCATCAAACACGAACAGGGCGTGTGGCGCAACGGATAACGGGTCTGTCTACGGATCAGAAGATTCCAGGTTTGAATCCTGGCACGCTCGGTATTATGGCACATGTATTAATTTTCAAGTTATATATGTTTGTTTTCATCACAACATCAACTTTGCGACATAGCAACTCACCTGCGATAAACATGTGTCATATGAATTCCAAAATCTGTTTCATATTCTCACACCTGCCATTGGTGAGCAACGGTGGGACCTCTGAGCATGTGAACATCTGCAGGTAAAATGAATTGGCTGGAGATTCTGCCGTTCCAAAATTTTAATGTCTCAATTCTGTCATCGATGAACGCAATTGTGACCGACGACCGTTACGACCAAACAGTCAACGCAAACTATACTTCAAAATTCTGAGTATCCAGAATTCAATTGACTTAACTTTTAAGTCATATGTATTTTGATTTTTTCAATACGTGTCACGAGTGTTAGGCAAACGCATCAAAGGCGAACAGGGCGTGTGGCCAACGGATACCGCGTCTGACTACGGATCAGAAGATTCCAGCTTCAAATCTCAAATCCTGGCACGCTCGATATTGTGGCACATGTATTAGTTTTCAAGTTATATATGTATGTTTTCATCACAACATCAACTTTACGACAGAACAACTCACCTGCGATAAACATATGTCATATGAATCCCAAAATCTGTTTCATTTTCTCACATGTGTCAATGATGAACAGCGGTGGGACCGATGAGCATGTGAACATCTGCAGGTAAAATGAATTGGCTGGAGATTCTGCCGTTCCAAAATTTCCATGTCTCAATTCTGTCATCGATGAACGCAATTGTGACCGACGACCGTTACGGTCAAACAGTCAACGCATACTATAATTCAAAATTCTGCATATCCAGAATTCAATTGACTTAACTTTTAAGTCATATGTATTTCGATTGTTTCAATACGTGTCACGAGTATTAGGCAAACGCGTCGACTTTGAACAGGGCGTGTGGCTCAACGGATAACGCGTCTGACTATGGATCAGAAGATTCCAGGTTCGAATCTTGGCACGCTCGGTATTATGGCTCATGCATTAGTTTTCAAGTTATAAATGTTTGTTTTCATCACAACATCAACTTTACGACAGAGCAACTCACTTGCGATAAACATGTGTCATATGAATCCCCAAATCTATTTCGTTTTCTCACACGTGTCATTGGTGAACACCGGAGGGACCTATGAGCATGTGAACATCTACAGATCAAACGAATCGGCTGGAGTTTCTGCGGTTCCAAAATTTGCATTTCTCAAAACTGTCGTTGATGAACGCTCTTGTGACCGACGAGCGTTACGGTCAAACAGTCAACGCATACTATAATTCAAAATTCTGAATATCCAGAATTCAAATGACTTAACTTTTAATTCCTATGTATTTTGATTGTTTGAATACGTGTCACGAGTGTTAGGCAAACGCATCAAAGGCGAACAGAGCGTGTGGCGCAACGGATACCGCGTCTGACTACGGATCAGAAGATTCCAGCTTCAAATCTCAAATCCTGGCACGCTCGATATTGTGGCACATGTATTAGTTTTCAAGTTATATATGTTTGTTTTCATCACAACATCAACTTTACGACAGAGCAACTCTCCTGCGATAAACATATGTCATATGAATCCCAAAATCTGTTTCATTTTCTCACATGTGTCAATGATGAACACCGGTGGGACCGATGAGCATGTGAACATCTGCAGGTAAAATGAATTGGCTGGAGTTTCTGCCGTTCCGAAATTTTCATGTCTCAATTCTGTCATCGATGGACGCAATTGTGACCGACGACCGTTACGACCAAACAGTCAACGCAAACTATACTTCAAAATTCTGAGTATCCAGAATTCAAGTGCCTTAACTTTTAAGTCATATGTATTTCGATTGTTTCAACACGTGTCACGAGTGATAGGCAAACGCATCAACTTTGAACGGGGCGTGTGGCGCAACGGATAACGCGTCTGACTACGGATCAGAAAATTCCAGGTTCGAATCCTGGCACGCTCGGTATTATGGCTCATGCATTAGTTTTCAAGTTATAAATGTTTTTTTTTTCATCACAACATCAACTTTAGGACAGAGCAACTCACCTGCGATAAACATGTGTCATATGAATTCCAAAATCTGTTTCATATTCTCACACCTGCCATTGGTGAGCACCGGTGGGTCCTCTGAGCATGTGAACATCTACAGATCAAACGAATCGGCTGGAGTTTCTGCGGTTCCAAAATTTGCATGTCTCAATTTTGTCATCGATGAACGCAATTGTGACCGACGACCGTTACCACCAAACAGTCAACGTAAACTATACTTCAAAATTCTGAGTATCCCGAATTCAATTGACTTAACTTTTAAGTCATATGTATTTCGATTGTTTCAATACGTGTCACGAGTGATAGGCAAACGCATCGACTTTGAACAGGGCGTGTGGCGCAACGGATAACGCGTCTGCCTACGGATCAGAAGATTCCAGGTTCGAATCCTGGCACGCTCGGTATTATGGCTCATGCATTAGTTTTCAAGTTATATATGTATGTTTTCATCACAACATCAACTTTACGACAGAGCAACTCACCTGCGATAAACATATGTCATATGAATCCCAAAATCTGTTTCATTTTCTCACACGTGTCATTGGTGAACACTGAAGGACCTATGAGCATGTGAACATCTACAGATCAAACGAATCGGCTGGAGATTCTGCGGTTCCAAAATTTGCATTTCTCAAAACTGTCATCGATGAACGCTCTTGTGACCGACGAGCGTAACGGTCAAACAGTCAACGCATACTATAATTCAAAATTCTGAATATCCAGAATTCAAATGACTTAACTTTTAATTCCTATGTATTTTGATTGTTTCATTACGTGTTACGAGTAATAGACAAACGCATCAAACACGAACAGGGCGTGTGGCGCAACGGATAACGCGTCTGTCTACGGATCAGAAGATTCCAGGTTCGAATCCTGGCACGCTCGGTATTATGGCACATGTATTAGTTTTCAAGTTATATATGTTTGTTTTCAACACAACATCAACTTTGCGACATAGCAACTCACCTGCGATAAACATGTGTCATATGAATTCCAAAATCTGTTTCATATTCTCACACCTGCCATTGGTGAGCAACGGTGGGACCTCTGAGCATGTGGACATCTGCAGGTAAAATGAATTGGCTGGAGATTCTGCCGTTCCAAAATTTTCATGTCTCAATTCTGTCATCCATGAACGCAATTGTGACCGACGACCGTTACGACCAAACAGTCAACGCAAACTATACTTCACAATTCTGAGTATCCAGAATTCAATTGACTTAACTTTTAAGTCATATGTATTTTGATTGTTTCAATACGTGTCACGAGTGTTAGGCAAACACATCAAAGGCGAACAGGGCGTGTGGCCAACGGATACCGCGTCTGACTACGGATCAGAAGATTCCAGCTTCAAATCTCAAATCCTGGCACGCTCGATATTGTGGCACATGTATTAGTTTTCAAGTTATATATGTATGTTTTCATCACAACATCAACTTTACGACAGAGCAACTCACCTGCGATAAACATGTGTCATATGAATCCCCAAATCTGTTTCATTTTCTCACACGTGTCATTGGTGAACACCGGAGGGACCTATGAGCATGTGAACATCTACAGATCAAACGAATCGGCTGGAGTTTCTGCGGTTCCAAAATTTGCATTTCTCAAATCTGTCATCGATGAACGTTCTTGTGACCGACGAGCGTTACGGTCAAACAGTCAACGCATACTATAATTCAAAATTCTGAATATCCAGAATTCAAATGACTTAACTTTTAATTCCTATGTATTTTGATTGTTTCATTACGTGTTACGAGTAATAGACAAACGCATCGAACGCGAACAGGGCGTGTGGCGCAACGGATAACGCGCCTGTCTACGGATCAGAAGATTCCAGGTTCGAATCCTGGCACGCTCGGTATTGTGGCACATGTATTAGTTTTCAAGTTATATATGTTTGTTTTCATCACAACATCAACTTTACGACAGAGCAACTCACCTGCGATAAACATATGTCATATGAATTCCAAAATCTGTTTCATATTCTCACACCTGCCATTGGTGAGCAACGGTGGGACCTCTGAGCATGTGAACATCTGCAGGTAAAATGAATTGGCTGGAGATTCTGCCGTTCCAAAATTGTCATGTCTCAATTCTGTCATCCATGAACGCAATTGTGACCGACGACCGTTACGACCAAACAGTCAACGCAAACTATACTTCGCAATTCTGAGTATCCAGAATTCAATTGACTTAACTTTTAAGTCATATGTATTTTGATTTTTTCAATACGTGTCACGAGTGTTAGGCAAACACATCAAAGGCGAACAGGGCGTGTGGCCAACGGATACCGCGTCTGACTACGGATCAGAAGATTCCAGCTTCAAATCTCAAATCCTGGCACGCTCGATATTGTGGCACATGTATTAGTTTTCAAGTTATATATGTATGTTTTCATCACAACATCAACTTTACGACAGAGCAACTCACCTGCGATAAACATGTGTCATATGAATCCCCAAATCTGTTTCATTTTCTCACACGTGTCATTGGTGAACACCGGAGGGACCTATGAGCATGTGAACATCTACAGATCAAACGAATCGGCTGGAGTTTCTGCGGTTCCAAAATTTGCATTTCTCAAATCTGTCATCGATGAACGTTCTTGTGACCGACGAGCGTTACGGTCAAACAGTCAACGCAT
The DNA here is from genome assembly GCF_978046115.1 of Saccoglossus kowalevskii. NCBI lineage: Eukaryota > Metazoa > Hemichordata > Enteropneusta > Harrimaniidae > Saccoglossus > Saccoglossus kowalevskii. The sequence goes on along the minus strand of NC_140646.1, from coordinate 974,184 downwards.
ACTATAATTCAAAATTCTGAATATCCAGAATTCAAATGACTTAACTTTTAATTCCTATGTATTTTGATTGTTTCATTACGTGTTACGAGTAATAGACAAACGCATCGAACGCGAACAGGGCGTGTGGCGCAACGTATAACGCGTCTGTCTACGGATCAGAAGATTCCAGGTTCGAATCCTGGCACGCTCGGTATTATGGCTCATGCATTAGTTTTCAAGTTATATATGTATGTTTTCATCACAACATCAACTTTACGACAGAGCAACTCACCTGCGATAAACATATGTCATATGAATCCCAAAATCTGTTTCATTTTCTCACACGTGTCATTGGTGAACACTGAAGGACCTATGAGCATGTGAACATCTACAGATCAAACGAATCGGCTGGAGATTCTGCGGTTCCAAAATTTGCATTTCTCAAAACTGTCATCGATGAACGCTCTTGTGACCGACGAGCGTAACGGTCAAACAGTCAACGCATACTATAATTCAAAATTCTGAATATCCAGAATTCAAATGACTTAACTTTTAATTCCTATGTATTTTGATTGTTTCATTACGTGTTACGAGTAATAGACAAACGCATCGAACGCGAACAGGGCGTGTGGCGCAACGGATAACGCGCCTGTCTACGGATCAGAAGATTCCAGGTTCGAATCCTGGCACGCTCGGTATTGTGGCACATGTATTAGTTTTCAAGTTATATATGTTTGTTTTCATCACAACATCAACTTTACGACAGAGCAACTCACCTGCGATAAACATATGTCATATGAATTCCAAAATCTGTTTCATATTCTCACACCTGCCATTGGTGAGCAACGGTGGAACCTCTGAGCATGTGAACATCTGCAGGTAAAATGAATTGGCTGGAGATTCTGCCGTTCCAAAATTGTCATGTCTCAATTCTGTCATCCATGAACGCAATTGTGACCGACGACCGTTACGACCAAACAGTCAACGCAAACTATACTTCGCAATTCTGAGTATCCAGAATTCAATTGACTTAACTTTTAAGTCATATGTATTTTGATTTTTTCAATACGTGTCACGAGTGTTAGGCAAACACATCAAAGGCGAACAGGGCGTGTGGCCAACGGATACCGCGTCTGACTACGGATCAGAAGATTCCAGCTTCAAATCTCAAATCCTGGCACGCTCGATATTGTGGCACATGTATTAGTTTTCAAGTTATATATGTATGTTTTCATCACAACATCAACTTTACGACAGAGCAACTCACCTGCGATAAACATGTGTCATATGAATCCCCAAATCTGTTTCATTTTCTCACACGTGTCATTGGTGAACACCGGAGGGACCTATGAGCATGTGGACATCTACAGATCAAACGAATCGGCTGGAGTTTCTGCGGTTCCAAAATTTGCATTTCTCAAATCTGTCATCGATGAACGTTCTTGTGACCGACGAGCGTTACGGTCAAACAGTCAACGCATACTATAATTCAAAATTCTGAATATCCAGAATTCAAATGACTTAACTTTTAATTCCTATGTATTTTGATTGTTTCATTACGTGTTACGAGTAATAGACAAACGCATCGAACGCGAACAGGGCGTGTGGCGCAACGGATAACGCGTCTGTCTACGGATCAGAAGATTCCAGGTTCGAATCCTGGCACGCTCGGTATTATGGCTCATGCATTAGTTTTCAAGTTATATATGTATGTTTTCATCACAACATCAACTTTACGACAGAGCAACTCACCTGCGATAAACATATGTCATATGAATCCCAAAATCTGTTTCATTTTCTCACACGTGTCATTGGTGAACACTGAAGGACCTATGAGCATGTGAACATCTACAGATCAAACGAATCGGCTGGAGATTCTGCGGTTCCAAAATTTGCATTTCTCAAAACTGTCATCGATGAACGCTCTTGTGACCGACGAGCGTAACGGTCAAACAGTCAACGCATACTATAATTCAAAATTCTGAATATCCAGAATTCAAATGACTTAACTTTTAATTCCTATGTATTTTGATTGTTTCATTACGTGTTACGAGTAATAGACAAACGCATCGAACGCGAACAGGGCGTGTGGCGCAACGGATAACGCGCCTGTCTACGGATCAGAAGATTCCAGGTTCGAATCCTGGCACGCTCGGTATTGTGGCACATGTATTAGTTTTCAAGTTATATATGTTTGTTTTCATCACAACATCAACTTTACGACAGAGCAACTCACCTGCGATAAACATATGTCATATGAATTCCAAAATCTGTTTCATATTCTCACACCTGCCATTGGTGAGCAACGGTGGGACCTCTGAGCATGTGAACATCTGCAGGTAAAATGAATTGGCTGGAGATTCTGCCGTTCCAAAATTGTCATGTCTCAATTCTGTCATCCATGAACGCAATTGTGACCGACGACCGTTACGACCAAACAGTCAACGCAAACTATACTTCGCAATTCTGAGTATCCAGAATTCAATTGACTTAACTTTTAAGTCATATGTATTTTGATTTTTTCAATACGTGTCACGAGTGTTAGGCAAACACATCAAAGGCGAACAGGGCGTGTGGCCAACGGATACCGCGTCTGACTACGGATCAGAAGATTCCAGCTTCAAATCTCAAATCCTGGCACGCTCGATATTGTGGCACATGTATTAGTTTTCAAGTTATATATGTATGTTTTCATCACAACATCAACTTTACGACAGAGCAACTCACCTGCGATAAACATGTGTCATATGAATCCCCAAATCTGTTTCATTTTCTCACACGTGTCATTGGTGAACACCGGAGGGACCTATGAGCATGTGAACATCTACAGATCAAACGAATCGGCTGGAGTTTCTGCGGTTCCAAAATTTGCATTTCTCAAATCTGTCATCGATGAACGTTCTTGTGACCGACGAGCGTTACGGTCAAACAGTCAACGCATACTATAATTCAAAATTCTGAATATCCAGAATTCAAATGACTTAACTTTTAATTCCTATGTATTTTGATTGTTTCATTACGTGTTACGAGTAATAGACAAACGCATCGAACGCGAACAGGGCGTGTGGCGCAACGGATAACGCGTCTGTCTACGGATCAGAAGATTCCAGGTTCGAATCCTGGCACGCTCGGTATTATGGCTCATGCATTAGTTTTCAAGTTATATATGTATGTTTTCATCACAACATCAACTTTACGACAGAGCAACTCACCTGCGATAAACATGTGTCATATGAATCCCCAAATCTGTTTCATTTTCTCACACGTGTCATTGGTGAACACCGGAGGGACCTATGAGCATGTGAACATCTACAGATCAAACGAATCGGCTGGAGTTTCTGCGGTTCCAAAATTTGCATTTCTCAAATCTGTCATCGATGAACGTTCTTGTGACCGACGAGCGTTACGGTCAAACAGTCAACGCATACTATAATTCAAAATTCTGAATATACAGAATTCAAATGACTTAACTTTTAATTCCTATGTATTTTGATTGTTTGAATACGTGTCACGAGTGTTAGGCAAACGCATCAAAGGCGAACAGAGCGTGTGGCGCAACGGATACCGCGTCTGACTACGGATCAGAAGATTCCAGCTTCAAATCTCAAATCCTGGCACGCTCGATATTGTGGCACATGTATTAGTTTTCAAGTTATATATGTTTGTTTTCATCACAACATCAACTTTACGACAGAGCAACTCTCCTGCGATAAACATATGTCATATGAATCCCACAATCTGTTTCATTTTCTCACATGTGTCAATGATGAACACCGGTGGGACCGATGAGCATGTGATCATCTGCAGGTAAAATGAATTGGCTGGAGTTTCTGCCGTTCCGAAATTTTCATGTCTCAATTCTGTCATCGATGGACGCAATTGTGACCGACGACCGTTACGACCAAACAGTCAACGCAAACTATACTTCAAAATTCTGAGTATCCAGAATTCAAGTGCCTTAACTTTTAAGTCATATGTATTTCGATTGTTTCAACACGTGTCACGAGTGATAGGCAAACGCATCAACTTTGAACGGGGCGTGTGGCGCAACGGATAACGCGTCTGACTACGGATCAGAAAATTCCAGGTTCGAATACTGGCACGCTCGGTATTATGGCTCATGCATTAGTTTTCAAGTTATAAATGTTTTTTTTTTCATCACAACATCAACTTTAGGACAGAGCAACTCACCTGCGATAAACATGTGTCATATGAATTCCAAAATCTGTTTCATATTCTCACACCTGCCATTGGTGAGCACCGGTGGGTCCTCTGAGCATGTGAACATCTACAGATCAAACGAATCGGCAGGAGTTTCTGCGGTTCCAAAATTTGCATGTCTCAATTTTGTCATCGATGAACGCAATTGTGACCGACGACCGTTACCACCAAACAGTCAACGTAAACTATACTTCAAAATTCTGAGTATCCCGAATTCAATTGACTTAACTTTTAAGTCATATGTATTTCGATTGTTTCAATACGTGTCACGAGTGATAGGCAAACGCATCGACTTTGAACAGGGCGTGTGGCGCAACGGATAACGCGTCTGCCTACGGATCAGAAGATTCCAGGTTCGAATCCTGGCACGCTCGGTATTATGGCTCATGCATTAGTTTTCAAGTTATATATGTATGTTTTCATCACAACATCAACTTTACGACAGAGCAACTCACCTGCGATAAACATATGTCATATGAATCCCAAAATCTGTTTCATTTTCTCACACGTGTCATTGGTGAACACTGAAGGACCTATGAGCATGTGAACATCTACAGATCAAACGAATCGGCTGGAGATTCTGCGGTTCCAAAATTTGCATTTCTCAAAACTGTCATCGATGAACGCTCTTGTGACCGACGAGCGTAACGGTCAAACAGTCAACGCATACTATAATTCAAAATTCTGAATATCCAGAATTCAAATGACTTAACTTTTAATTCCTATGTATTTTGATTGTTTCATTACGTGTTACGAGTAATAGACAAACGCATCAAACACGAACAGGGCGTGTGGCGCAACGGATAACGCGTCTGTCTACGGATCAGAAGATTCCAGGTTCGAATCCTGGCACGCTCGGTATTATGGCACATGTATTAGTTTTCAAGTTATATATGTTTGTTTTCATCACAACATCAACTTTGCGACATAGCAACTCACCTGCGATAAACATGTGTCATATGAATTCCAAAATCTGTTTCATATTCTCACACCTGCCATTGGTGAGCAACGGTGGGACCTCTGAGCATGTGGACATCTGCAGGTAAAATGAATTGGCTGGAGATTCTGCCGTTCCAAAATTTTCATGTCTCAATTCTGTCATCCATGAACGCAATTGTGACCGACGACCGTTACGACCAAACAGTCAACGCAAACTATACTTCACAATTCTGAGTATCCAGAATTCAATTGACTTAACTTTTAAGTCATATGTATTTTGATTGTTTCAATACGTGTCACGAGTGTTAGGCAAACACATCAAAGGCGAACAGGGCGTGTGGCCAACGGATACCGCGTCTGACTACGGATCAGAAGATTCCAGCTTCAAATCTCAAATCCTGGCACGCTCGATATTGTGGCACATGTATTAGTTTTCAAGTTATATATGTATGTTTTCATCACAACATCAACTTTACGACAGAGCAACTCACCTGCGATAAACATGTGTCATATGAATCCCCAAATCTGTTTCATTTTCTCACACGTGTCATTGGTGAACACCGGAGGGACCTATGAGCATGTGAACATCTACAGATCAAACGAATCGGCTGGAGTTTCTGCGGTTCCAAAATTTGCATTTCTCAAATCTGTCATCGATGAACGTTCTTGTGACCGACGAGCGTTACGGTCAAACAGTCAACGCATACTATAATTCAAAATTCTGAATATCCAGAATTCAAATGACTTAACTTTTAATTCCTATGTATTTTGATTGTTTCATTACGTGTTACGAGTAATAGACAAACGCATCGAACGCGAACAGGGCGTGTGGCGCAACGGATAACGCGCCTGTCTACGGATCAGAAGATTCCAGGTTCGAATCCTGGCACGCTCGGTATTGTGGCACATGTATTAGTTTTCAAGTTATATATGTTTGTTTTCATCACAACATCAACTTAACGACAGAGCAACTCACCTGCGATAAACATATGTCATATGAATTCCAAAATCTGTTTCATATTCTCACACCTGCCATTGGTGAGCAACGGTGGGACCTCTGAGCATGTGAACATCTGCAGGTAAAATGAATTGGCTGGAGATTCTGCCGTTCCAAAATTGTCATGTCTCAATTCTGTCATCCATGAACGCAATTGTGACCGACGACCGTTACGACCAAACAGTCAACGCAAACTATACTTCACAATTCTGAGTATCCAGAATTCAATTGACTTAACTTTTAAGTCATATGTATTTTGATTTTTTCAATACGTGTCACGAGTGTTAGGCAAACACATCAAAGGCGAACAGGGCGTGTGGCCAACGGATACCGCGTCTGACTACGGATCAGAAGATTCCAGCTTCAAATCTCAAATCCTGGCACGCTCGATATTGTGGCACATGTATTAGTTTTCAAGTTATATATGTATGTTTTCATCACAACATCAACTTTACGACAGAGCAACTCACCTGCGATAAACATGTGTCATATGAATCCTCAAATCTGTTTCATTTTCTCACACGTGTCATTGGTGAACACCGGAGGGACCTATGAGCATGTGAACATCTACAGATCAAACGAATCGGCTGGAGTTTCTGCGGTTCCAAAATTTGCATTTCTCAAATCTGTCATCGATGAACGTTCTTGTGACCGACGAGCGTTACGGTCAAACAGTCAACGCATACTATAATTCAAAATTCTGAATATCCAGAATTCAAATGACTTAACTTTTAATTCCTATGTATTTTGATTGTTTCATTACGTGTTACGAGTAATAGACAAACGCTTCGAACGCGAACAGGGCGTGTGGCGCAACGGATAACGCGTCTGTCTACGGATCAGAAGATTCCAGGTTCGAATCCTGGCACGCTCGGTATTGTGGCACATGTATTAGTTTTCAAGTTATATATGTTTGTTTTCATCACAACATCAACTTTACGACAGAGCAACTCACCTGCGATAAACATATGTCATATGAATCCCCAAATCTGTTTCATTTTCTCACACGTGTCATTGGTGAACACCGGAGGGACCTATGAGCATGTGAACATCTACAGATCAAACGAATCGGCTGGAGTTTCTGCAGTTCCAAAATTTGCATTTCTCAAAACTGTCGTCGATGAACGCTCTTGTGACCGACGAGCGTTACGGTCAAACAGTCAACGCATACTATACTTCAAAATTCTTCATATCCAGAATTCAATTGTCTTAACTTTTAATTCCTATGTATTTTGATTGTTTCAATACGTGTCACGAGTGTTAGGCAAACGCATCAAAGGCGAACAGGGCGTGTGGTGCAACGGATACCGCGTCTGACTACGGATCAGAAGATTCCATATTCAAATCTCAAATCCTGGCACGCACGATATTGTGGCACATGTATTAGTTTTCAAGTTATATATGTATGTTTTCATCGCAACATCAACTTTACGACAGAGCAACTCACCTGCGATAAACATATGTCATATGAATCCCACAATCTGTTTCATTTTCTCACATATGTCAATGATGAACACCGGTGGGACCGATGAGCATGTGAACATCTGCAGGTAAAATGAATTGGCTGGAGTTTCTGCCGTTCCAAAATTTTCATGTCTCAATTCTGTCATCGATGAACGCAATTGTGACCGACGACCGTTACGGCCAAACAGTCAACGCAAACTATACTTCAAAATTCTGAGTATCCAGAATTCAATTGCCTTAACATTTAAGTCATATGTATTTCGATTGTTTCAATACGTGTCACGAGTGATAGGCAAACGCATCGACTTTGAACAGGGCGTGTGGCGCAACGGATAACGCGTCTGACTACGGTAAAATGTATTGGCTGGAGTTTCTGCCGTTCCAAAATTTTCATGTCTCAATTCTGTCATCGATGAACGCAATTGTGACCGACGACCGTTACGACCTAACAGTCAACGTAAACTATACTTCAAAATTCTGAGTATCCAGAATTCAATTGACTTAACTTTTAAGTCATATGTATTTCGATTGTTTCAATACGTGTCACGAGTGATAGGCAAACGCATCGACTTTGAACAGGGCGTGTGGCGCAACGGATAACGCGTCTGCCTACGGATCAGAAGATTCCAGGTTCGAATCCTGGCACGCTCGGTATTATGGCTCATGCATTAGTTTTCAAGTTATATATGTATGTTTTCATCACAACATCAACTTTACGACAGAGCAACTCACCTGCGATAAACATATGTCATATGAATCCCAAAATCTGTTTCATTTTCTCACACGTGTCATTGGTGAACACTGAAGGACCTATGAGCATGTGAACATCTACAGATCAAACGAATCGGCTGGAGATTCTGCGGTTCCAAAATTTGCATTTCTCAAAACTGTCATCGATGAACGCTCTTGTGACCGACGAGCGTAACGGTCAAACAGTCAACGCATACTATAATTCAAAATTCTGAATATCCAGAATTCAAATGACTTAACTTTTAATTCCTATGTATTTTGATTGTTTCATTACGTGTTACGAGTAATAGACAAACGCATCAAACACGAACAGGGCGTGTGGCGCAACGGATAACGCGTCTGTCTACGGATCAGAAGATTCCAGGTTCGAATCCTGGCACGCTCGGTATTATGGCACATGTATTAGTTTTCAAGTTATATATGTTTGTTTTCATCACAACATCAACTTTGCGACATAGCAACTCACCTGCGATAAACATGTGTCATATGAATTCCAAAATCTGTTTCATATTCTCACACCTGCCATTGGTGAGCAACGGTGGGACCTCTGAGCATGTGGACATCTGCAGGTAAAATGAATTGGCTGGAGATTCTGCCGTTCCAAAATTTTCATGTCTCAATTCTGTCATCCATGAACGCAATTGTGACCGACGACCGTTACGACCAAACAGTCAACGCAAACTATACTTCACAATTCTGAGTATCCAGAATTCAATTGACTTAACTTTTAAGTCATATGTATTTTGATTGTTTCAATACGTGTCACGAGTGTTAGGCAAACACATCAAAGGCGAACAGGGCGTGTGGCCAACGGATACCGCGTCTGACTACGGATCAGAAGATTCCAGCTTCAAATCTCAAATCCTGGCACGCTCGATATTGTGGCACATGTATTAGTTTTCAAGTTATATATGTATGTTTTCATCACAACATCAACTTTACGACAGAGCAACTCACCTGCGATAAACATGTGTCATATGAATCCCCAAATCTGTTTCATTTTCTCACACGTGTCATTGGTGAACACCGGAGGGACCTATGAGCATGTGAACATCTACAGATCAAACGAATCGGCTGGAGTTTCTGCGGTTCCAAAATTTGCATTTCTCAAATCTGTCATCGATGAACGTTCTTGTGACCGACGAGCGTTACGGTCAAACAGTCAACGCATACTATAATTCAAAATTCTGAATATCCAGAATTCAAATGACTTAACTTTTAATTCCTATGTATTTTGATTGTTTCATTACGTGTTACGAGTAATAGACAAACGCATCGAACGCGAACAGGGCGTGTGGCGCAACGGATAACGCGCCTGTCTACGGATCAGAAGATTCCAGGTTCGAATCCTGGCACGCTCGGTATTGTGGCACATGTATTAGTTTTCAAGTTATATATGTTTGTTTTCATCACAACATCAACTTAACGACAGAGCAACTCACCTGCGATAAACATATGTCATATGAATTCCAAAATCTGTTTCATATTCTCACACCTGCCATTGGTGAGCAACGGTGGGACCTCTGAGCATGTGAACATCTGCAGGTAAAATGAATTGGCTGGAGATTCTGCCGTTCCAAAATTGTCATGTCTCAATTCTGTCATCCATGAACGCAATTGTGACCGACGACCGTTACGACCAAACAGTCAACGCAAACTATACTTCACAATTCTGAGTATCCAGAATTCAATTGACTTAACTTTTAAGTCATATGTATTTTGATTTTTTCAATACGTGTCACGAGTGTTAGGCAAACACATCAAAGGCGAACAGGGCGTGTGGCCAACGGATACCGCGTCTGACTACGGATCAGAAGATTCCAGCTTCAAATCTCAAATCCTGGCACGCTCGATATTGTGGCACATGTATTAGTTTTCAAGTTATATATGTATGTTTTCATCACAACATCAACTTTACGACAGAGCAACTCACCTGCGATAAACATGTGTCATATGAATCCTCAAATCTGTTTCATTTTCTCACACGTGTCATTGGTGAACACCGGAGGGACCTATGAGCATGTGAACATCTACAGATCAAACGAATCGGCTGGAGTTTCTGCGGTTCCAAAATTTGCATTTCTCAAATCTGTCATCGATGAACGTTCTTGTGACCGACGAGCGTTACGGTCAAACAGTCAACGCATACTATAATTCAAAATTCTGAATATCCAGAATTCAAATGACTTAACTTTTAATTCCTATGTATTTTGATTGTTTCATTACGTGTTACGAGTAATAGACAAACGCATCGAACGCGAACAGGGCGTGTGGCGCAACGGATAACGCGTCTGTCTACGGATCAGAAGATTCCAGGTTCGAATCCTGGCACGCTCGGTATTGTGGCACATGTATTAGTTTTCAAGTTATATATGTTTGTTTTCATCACAACATCAACTTTACGACAGAGCAACTCACCTGCGATAAACATATGTCATATGAATCCCCAAATCTGTTTCATTTTCTCACACGTGTCATTGGTGAACACCGGAGGGACCTATGAGCATGTGAACATCTACAGATCAAACGAATCGGCTGGAGTTTCTGCAGTTCCAAAATTTGCATTTCTCAAAACTGTCGTCGATGAACGCTCTTGTGACCGACGAGCGTTACGGTCAAACAGTCAACGCATACTATACTTCAAAATTCTGCATATCCAGAATTCAATTGTCTTAACTTTTAATTCCTATGTATTTTGATTGTTTCAATACGTGTCACGAGTGTTAGGCAAACGCATCAAAGGCGAACAGGGCGTGTGGTGCAACGGATACCGCGTCTGACTACGGATCAGAAGATTCCATATTCAAATCTCAAATCCTGGCACGCACGATATTGTGGCACATGTATTAGTTTTCAAGTTATATATGTATGTTTTCATCGCAACATCAACTTTACGACAGAGCAACTCACCTGCGATAAACATATGTCATATGAATCCCACAATCTGTTTCATTTTCTCACATATGTCAATGATGAACACCGGTGGGACCGATGAGCATGTGAACATCTGCAGGTAAAATGAATTGGCTGGAGTTTCTGCCGTTCCAAAATTTTCATGTCTCAATTCTGTCATCGATGAACGCAATTGTGACCGACGACCGTTACGGCCAAACAGTCAACGCAAACTATACTTCAAAATTCTGAGTATCCAGAATTCAATTGCCTTAACATTTAAGTCATATGTATTTCGATTGTTTCAATACGTGACACGAGTGATAGGCAAACGCATCGACTTTGAACGGGGCGTGTGGCGCAACGGATAACGCGTCTGACTACGGATCAGAAGATTCCAGGTTCGAATCCTGGCACGCTCGGTATTATGGCTCATGCATTAGTTTTCAAGTTATAAATGTTAGTTTTCATCACAACATCAACTTTACGACAGAGCAACTCACCTGCGATAAACATGTGTCATATGATTTCCAAAATCTGTTTCATATTCTCACACCTGCCATTGGTGAGCACCGGTGGGACCTATTAGCAAGTGAACATCTACAGATCAAACGAATCGGCTGGAGTTTCTGCGGTTCATAAATTTGCATTTCTCAAAACTGTCGTCGATGAACGCTCTTGTGAGCGACTTGCGTTACGGTCAAACAGTCAACGCATACTATACTTCAAAATTCTGCATATCCAGAATTCAATTGACTTAATTTTTAATTCCAATGTATTTTGATTGTTTCAATACGTGTCACGAGTGTTAGGCAAACGCATCAAAGGCGAACAGGGCGTGTGGCGCAACGGATAACGCGTCTGTCTACGGATCAGACAGAAGATTCCAGGTTCGAATCCTGGTACGCTCGGTATTATGGCACATGTATTAGTTTTCAAGTTATATATGTTTGTTTTCATCACAACATCAACTTTGCGACATAGCAACTCTCCTGCGATAAACATGTGTCATATGAATTCCAAAATCTGTTTCATATTCTCACACCTGCCATTGGTGAGCAACGGTGGGACCTCTGAGCATGTGAACATCTGCAGGTAAAATGAATTGGCTGGAGATTCTGCCGTTCCAAAATTTTCATGTCTCAATTCTGTCATCGATGAACGCAATTGTGACCGACGACCGTTACGACCAAATAGTCAACGCAAACTATACTTCAAAATTTAGAGTATCCAGAATTCAATTGACTTAACTTTTAAGTTATATGTATTTTGATTGTTTCAATACGTGTCACGAGTGTTAGGCAAACGCATCAAAGGCGAACAGGGCGTGTGGCCAACGGATACCGCGTCTGACTACGGATCAGAAGATTCCAGGTTCGAATCCTGGCACGCTCGGTTTTATGGCTCATGCATTAGTTTTCAAGTTATAAATGTTTGTTTTCATCACAACATCAACTTTGCGACATAGCAACTCACCTGCGATAAACATGTGTCATATGAATTCCAAAATCTGTTTCATATTCTCACACCTGCCATTGGTGAGCACCGGTGGGACCTCTGAGCATGTGAACATCTACAGATCAAACGAATCGGCTGGAGTTTCTGCGGTTCCAAAATTTGCATTTCTCAAAACTGTCATCGATGAACGATCTTGTGACCGACGAGCGTTACGGTCAAACAGTCAACGCATACTATAATTCAAAATTATGCATATCCAGAATTCAATTGACTTAACTTTTAAGTCATATGTATTTCGATTGTTTCAATACGTGTCACGAGTATTAGGCAAACGCATCGACTTTGAACAGGGCGTGTGGCCCAACGGATAACGCGTCTGACTATGGATCAGAAGATTCCGGGTTCGAATCCTGGCACGCTCGGTATTATGGCTCATGCATTAGTTTTCAAGTTATAAATGTTTGTTTTCATCACAACATCAACTTTACGACAGAGCAACTCACCTGCGATAAACATGTGTCATATGATTTCCAAAATCTGTTTCATATTCTCACACCTGCCATTGGTGAGCACCGGTGGGACCTATTAGCAAGTGAACATCTACAGATAAAACGAATCGGCTGGAGTTTCTGCGGTTCATAAATTTGCATTTCTCAAAACTGTCGTCGATGAACGCTCTTGTGACCGACTTGCGTTACGGTCAAACAGTCAACGCATACTATACTTCAAAATTCTGCATATCCAGAATTCAATTGACTTAATTTTTAATTCCTATGTATTTTGATTGTTTCAATACGTGTCACGAGTGTTAGGCAAACGCATCAAAGGCGAACAGGGCGTGTGGCGCAACGGATAACGCGTCTGTCTACGGATCAGACAGAAGATTCCAGGTTCGAATCCTGGCACGCTCGGTATTATGGCACATGTATTAGTTTTCAAGTTATATATGTTTGTTTTCATCACAACATCAACTTTGCGACATAGCAACTCTCCTGCGATAAACATGTGTCATATGAATTCCAAAGTCTGTTTCATATTCTCACACCTGCCATTGGTGAGCAACGGTGGGACCTCTGAGCATGTGAACATCTGCAGGTAAAATGAATTGGCTGGAGATTCTGCCGTTCCAAAATGTTCATGTCTCAATTCTGTCATCGATGAACGCAATTGTGACCGACGACCGTTACGACCAAATAGTCAACGCAAACTATACTTCAAAATTTAGAGTATCCAGAATTCAATTGACTTAACTTTTAAGTCATATGTATTTTGATTGTTTCAATACGTGTCACGAGTGTTAGGCAAACGCATCAAAGGCGAACAGGGCGTGTGGCCAACGGATACCGCGTCTGACTACGGATCAGAAGATTCCAGGTTCGAATCCTGGCACGCTCGGTTTTATGGCTCATGCATTAGTTTTCAAGTTATAAATGTTTGTTTTCATCACAACATCAACTTTGCGACATAGCAACTCACCTGCGATAAACATGTGTCATATGAATTCCAAAATCTGTTTCATATTCTCACACCTGCCATTGGTGAGCACCGGTGGGACCTCTGAGCATGTGAACATCTGCAGGTAAAATGAATTGGCTGGAGTTTCTGCCGTTCCAAAATTTTCATGTCTCAATTCTGTCATCGATGAATGCATTTGTGACCGACGACCGTTACGGCCAAACAGTCAACGCAAACTATACTTCAAAATTCTGAGTATCCAGAATTCAATTGACTTAACTTTTAAGTCATATGTATTTCGATTGTTTCAATACGTGTCACGAGTGATAGGCAAACCCATCGACTTTGAACATGGCGTGTGGCGCAACGGATAACGCGTCTGACTACGGATCAGAAGATTCCAGGTTCGAATCCTGCCACGCTTGGTATTATGGCTCATGCATTAGTTTTCACGTTATAAATGTTTGTTTTCATCACAACATCAACTTTACGACAGAGCAACTCACCTGCGATAAACATGTGTCATATGAATCCCCAAATCTGTTTCATTTTCTCACACGTGTCATTGGTGAACACCGGTGGGACCTCTGAGCATGTGAACATCTACAGATCAATCGAATCGGCTGGAGTTTCTGCGGTTCCAAAATTTGCATGTCTCAATACTGTCATCGATGAACGCTATTGTGACCGACTTGCGTTACGGCCAATCAGTCAACGAATACTATACTTCAAAATTCTGCATATCCAGAATTCAATTGACTTAACGTTTAATTCCTATGTATTTTGATTGTTTGAATACGTGTCACGAGTGTTAGGCAAACGCCTTAAAGGCGAACAGAGCGTGTGGCGCAACGGATACCTCGTCTGACTACGGATCAGAAGATTCCAGCTTCAAATCTCAAATCCTGGCACGCTCGATATTGTGGCACATGTATTAGTTTTCAAGTTATATATGTATGTTTTCATCACAACATCAACTTTACGACAGAGCAACTCACCTGGGATAAACATATGTCATATGAATCCCAAAATCTGTTTCATTTTCTCACATGTGTCAATGATGAACACCGGTGGGACCGATGAGCATGTGAACATCTGCAGGTAAAATGAATTGGCTGGAGTTTCTGCCGTTCCAAAATTTTCATGTCTCAATTCTGTCATCGATGAACGCAATTGTGACCGACGACCGTTACGGCCAAACAGTCAACGCAAACTATACTTCAAAATTCTGAGTATCCAGAATTCAATTGACTTAACTTTTAAGTCATATGTATTTCGATTGTTTCAATGCGTGTCACGAGTGATAGGCAAACGCATCGACTTTGAACAGGCGTGTGGCGCAACGGATAACGCGTCTGACTACGGATCAGAATATTCCAGGTTCGAATCCTGGCACGCTCGATATTATGGCTCATGCATTAGTTATAAATGTTTGTTTTCATCACAACATCAACTTTACGACAGAGCAACTCACCTGCGATAAACATGTGTCAAATGAATCTTCAAATCTGTTTCATTTTCTCACACGTGTCATTGGTGAACACCGGAGGGACCTATGAGCATGTGAACATCTACAGATCAAACGAATCGGCTGGAGTTTCTGCGGTTCCAAAATTTGCATTTCTCAAAACTGTCGTCGATGAACGTTCTTGTGACCGATGAACGTTACGGCCAAACAGTCAACGCATACTATAATTCAAAATTCTGAATATCCAGAATTCAAATGACTTAACTTTTAATGCCTATGTATTTTGATTGTTTGAATACGTGTCACGAGTGTTAGGCAAAAAAGGCGAACAGAGCGTGTGGCGCAACGGATACCGCATCTGACTACGGATCAGAAGATTCCAGCTTCAAATCTCAAATCCTGGCACGCTCGATATTGTGGCACATGTATTAGTTTTCAAGTTATATATGTTTGTTTTCATCACAACATCAACTTTACGACAGAGCAACTCACCTGCGATAAACATATGTCATATGAATCCCAAAATCTGTTTCATTTTCTCACATGTGTCAATGATGAACACCGGTGGGACCGATGAGCATGTGAACATCTGCAGGTAAAATGAATTGGCAGGAGTTTCTGCCGTTCCAAAATTTTCATGTCTCAATTCTGTCATCGATGAACGCAATTGTGACCGACGACCGTTACGACCAAACAGTCAACGTAAACTATACTTCAAAATTCTGAGTATCCAGAATTCAATTGACTTAACTTTTCAGTCATATGTATTTCGATTGTTTCAATACGTGTCACGAGTGATAGGCAAACGCATCGACTTTGAACAGGGCGTGTGGCGCAACGGATAACGCGTCTGACTACGGATCAGAAGATTCCTGGTTCGAATCCTGGCACGCTCGGTATTATGGCTCATGCATTAGTTTTCAAGTTATAAATGTTTGTTTTCATCACAACATCAACTTTACGACAGAGCAACTCACCTGCGATAAACATGTGTCATATGAATCCCCAAATCTGTTTCATTTTCTCACACGTGTCATTGGTGAACACCGGAGGGACCTATGAGCATGTGAACATCTACAGATCAAACGAATCGGCTGGAGTTTCTGCGGATCCAAAATTTGCATTTCTCAAAACTGTCGTCGATGAACGCTCTTGTGACCGACGAGCGTTACGGTCAAACAGTCAACGCATACTATACTTCAAAATTCTGCATATCCAGAATTCAATTGTCTTAACTTTTAATTCCAATGTATTTTGATTGTTTCAATACGTGTCACGAGTGTTAGGCAAACGCATCAAAGGCGAACAGGGCGTGTGGCGCAACGGATACCGCGTCTGACTACGGATCAGAAGATTCCATCTTCAAATCTCAAATCCTGGCACGCTCGATATTGTGGCACATGTATTAGTTTTCAAGTTATATATGTATGTTTTCATCGCAACATCAACTTTACGACAGAGCAACTCACCTGCGATAAGCATATGTCATATGAATCCCAAAATCTGTTTCATTTTCTCACATGTGTCAATGATGAACACCGGTGGGACCGATGAGCATGTGAACATCTGCAGGTAAAATGAATTGGCTGGAGTTTCTGCCGTTCCAAAATGTTCATGTCTCAATTCTGTCATCGATGAACGCAATTGTGACCGACGACCGTTACGGCCAAACAGTCAACGCAAACTATACTTCAAAATTCTGAGTATCCAGAATTCAATTGCCTTAACTTTTAAGTCATATGTATTTCGATTGTTTCAATACGTGTCACGAGTGATAGGCAAACGCATCGACTTTGAACGGGGCGTGTGTATTTCGATTGTTTCATTACGTGTTACGAGTAATAGACAAACGCATCAAACGCGAACAGGGCGTGTGGCGCAACGTATAACGCGTCTGACTACGGATCAGCAACTCACCTGCGATAAACATGTGTCGTATGAATTCCAAAATCTGTTTCATATTCTCACACCTGCCATTGGTGAGCACCGGTGGGACCTCTGAGCATGTGAACATCTACAGATCAAACGAATCGGCTGGAGTTTCTGCGGTTCCAAAATTTGCATTTCTCAAAACCGTCGTCGATGAACGCTCTTGTGACGGACGAGCGTTACGGTCAAACAGTCAACGCATACTATAATTCAAAATTCTGAATATCCAGAATTCTATTGACTTAACTTTTAATTCCTATGTATTTCGATTGTTTCATTACGTGTTACGAGTAATAGACAAACGCATCAAACGCGAACAGGGCGTGTGGCGCAACGGAAAACGCGTCTAACTACGGATCATAAACTCACCTGCGATAAACATGTGTCATATGAATTCCAAAATCTGTTTCATATTCTCACACCTGCCATTGGTGAACACCGGAGGGACCTATGAGCATGTGAACATCTACAGATCAAACGAATCGGCTGGAGTTTCTGCGGTTCCAAAATTTGCATTTCTCAAAACTGTCATCGATGAACGCTCTTGTGACCGACGAGCGTTACGGTCAAACAGTCAACGCATACTATAATTCAAAATTCTGAATATCCAGAATTCAAATGACTTAACTTTTAATTCCTATGTATTTTGATTGTTTGAATACGTGTCACGAGTGTTAGGCAAACGCATCAAGGGCGAACAGAGCGTGTGGCGCAACGGATAACGCGTCTGACTACGGATCAGAAGATTCCATCTTCAAATCTCAAATCCTGGCACGCTCGATATTGTGGCACATGTATTAGTTTTCAAGTTATATATGTATGTTTTCATCGCAACATCAACTTTACGACAGAGCAACTCACCTGCGATAAACATATGTCATATGAATCCCAAAATCTGTTTCATTTTCTCACATGTGTCAATGATGAACACCGGTGGGACCGATGAGCATGTGAACATCTGCAGGTAATGAATTGGCTGGAGTTTCTGCGGTTCCAAAATTTTCATGTCTCAATTCTGTCATCGATGAACGCAATTGTGACCGACGACCGTTACGGCCAAACAGTCAACGCAAACTATACTTCAAAATTCTGAGTATCCAGAATTCAATTGCCTTAACTTTTAAGTCATATGTATTTCGATTGTTTCATTACGTGTCACGAGTGATAGGCAAACGCATCGACTTGGAACGGGGCGTGTGGCGCAACGGATAACGCGTCTGACTACGGATCAGAAGATTCCAGGTTCGAATCCTGGCACGCTCGGTATTATGGCTCATGCATTAGTTTTCAAGTTATAAATGTTTGTTTTCATCACAACATCAACTTTACGACAGAGCAACTCACCTGCGATAAACATGTGTCATATGATTTCCAAAATCTGTTTCATATTCTCACACCTGCCATTGGTGAGCACCGGTGGGACCTATTAGCAAGTGAACATCTACAGATCAAACGAATCGGCTGGAGTTTCTGCGGTTCCAAAATTTGCATGTCTCAAAACTGTCATCGATGAACGCTCTTGTGACCGACGAGCGTTACGGTCAAACAGTCAACGCATACTATAATTCAAAATTCTGAATATCCAGAATTCAAATGACTTAACTTTTAATTCCTATGTATTTTGATTGTTTCATTACGTGTTACGAGTAATAGACAAACGCATCAAACGCGAACAGGGCGTGTGGCGCAACGGATAACGCGTCTGTCGACGGATCAGAAGATTCCAGGTTCCAATCCTGGCACGCTCGGTATTATGGCTCATGCATTAGTTTTCAAGTTATATATGTTTGTTTTCATCACAACATCAACTTTACGACAGAGCAACTCACCTGCGATAAACATATGTCATATGAATCCCAAAATATGTTTCATTTTCTTACATGTGTCAATGATGAACACCGGTGGGACCGATGAGCATGTGAACATCTGCAGGTAAAATGAATTGGCTGGAGTTTCTGCCGTTCCAAAATTTTCATGTCTCAATTCTGTCATCGATGAACGCAATTGTGACCGACGACCGTTACGGCCAAAGAGTCAACGCAAACTATACTTCAAAATTCTGAGTATCCAGAATTCAATTGACTTAACTTTTAAGCCATATGTATTTCGATTGTTTCAATACATGTCACGAGTGATAGGCAAACGCATCGACTTTGAACAGGGCGTGTGGCGCAAGAGATAACGCGTCTGACTATGATCAGAAGATTTCAGGTTCGAATCCTGGCACGCTCGGTATTATGGCTCATGCATTAGTTTTCAAGTTATAAATGTTTGTTTTCATCACAACATCAACTTCACGACAGAGCAACTCACCTGCGATAAACATGTGTCATATGAATCACCAAATCTGTTTCATTTTCTCACACGTGTCATTGGTGAACACTGAGGGACCTATGAGCATGTGAACATCTGCAGGTAAAATGAATTGGCTGGAGATTCTGCCGTTCCAAAATTTTCATGTCTCAATTCTGTCATCGATGAACGCTCTTGTGACCGACGAGCGTTACGGTCAAACAGTCAACGCATACTATAATTCAAAATTCTGCATATCCAGAATTCAATTGACTTAACTTTTAAGTCATATGTATTTCGATTGTTTCAATACGTGTCACGAGTATTAGGCAAGCGCATCGACTTTGAACAGGGCGTGCGGCGCAATGGATAACGCGTCTGACTATGGATCAGAAGATTCCAGGTTCGAATCCTGACACGCTCGGTATTATGGCTCATGCGTTAGTTTTCAAGTTATAAATATTTGTTTTCATCACAACATCAACTTTACGACAGAGCAACTCACTTGTGATAAACATGTGTCATATGAATCCCCAAATCTATTTCGTTTTCTCACACGTGTCATTGGTGAACACCGGAGGGACCTATGAGCATGTGAACATCTACAGATCAAACGAATCGGCTGGAGTTTCTGCGGTTCCAAAATTTGCATTTCTCAAAGCTGTCGTCGATGAACGCTCTTGTGACCGACGAGCGTTACGGTCAAACAGTCAATGCATACTATAATTCAAAATTCTGAATATCCAGAATTCAAATGACTTAACTTTTAATTCCTATGCATTTTGATTGTTTGAATACGTGTCACGAGTGTTAGGCAAACGCATCAAAGGCGAATAGAGCGTGTGGCGCAACGGATACCGCGTTTGACTACGGATCAGAAGATTCCAGCTTCAAATCTCAAATCCTGGCACGCTCGATATTGTGGCACATGTATTAGTTTTCAAGTTATATATGTATGTTTTCATCACAACATCAACTTTACGACAGAGCAACTCACCTGCGATAAACATATGTCATATGAATCCCAAAATCTGTTTCATTTTCTCACATGTGTCATTGATGAACACCGGTGGGACCTATGAGCATGTGAACATCTGCAGGTAAAATGAAGTGGCTGGAGTTTCTGCCGTTCCACAATTTTCATGTCTCAATACTGTCATCGATGAACGCAATTGTGACCGACGACCGTTACGACCAAACAGTCAACGCAAACTATACTTCAAAATTCTGAATATCCAGAATTCAATTGACTTAACTTTTAAGTCATATGTATTTCGATTGTTTCAATACGTGTCACGAGTATTAGGTAAACGCATCGAAGGCGAACAGGGCGTGTGGCGCAACGGATAACGCGTCTGACTACGGATCAGAAGATTCCAGGTTCGAATCCTGGCACGCTCGGTATTATGGCACATGTATTAGTTTTCAAGTTATAAATGTTTGTTTTCATCACAACACCATCTTTACGACAGAGCAACTCACCTGCGATAAACATGTGTCATGTGAATCCCCAAATCTGTTTCATTTTCTCACACGTGTCATTGGTGAACACCGGTGGGACCTATGAGCATGTGAACATCTACAGATCAAACGAATCGGCTGGAGTTTCTGCGGTTCCAAAATTTGCATTTTTCAAAACTGTCATCGATGAACGCTCTTGTGACCGACGAGCGTTACGGTCAAACAGTCAACGCATACTATAATTCAAAATTCTGAATAACCAGAATTCAAATGACTTAACTTTTAATTCCTATGTATTTCGATTGTTTCAATACGTGTCACGAGTATTAGGTAAACGCATCAAAGTCGAACAGGGCGTGTGGCGCAACGGATAACGCGGCTGACTACGGATCAGAAGATTCCAGGTTCGAATCCTGGCACGCTCGGTATTATGGCACGTGTATTAGTTTTCAAGTTATATATGTATGTTTTCATCACAACATCAACTTTACGACATAGCAACTCACCTGTGATAAACATGTGTCATATGAATCCCCAAATCTGTTTCATTTTCTCACACGTGTCATTGGTGAACACCGGTGGGACCTATGAGCATGTGAACCTCTACAGATCAAACGAATCGGCTGGAGTTTCTGCGGTTCCAAAATTTGCATTTTTCAAAACTGTCATCGATGAACGCACTTGTGACCGACAAGCGTTACGGTCAACGCATACTATAATTCAAAATTCTGAATATCCAGAATTCAATTGACTTAACCATTAATTCCTATGTATTTCGATTGTTTCAATACGTGTCACGAGTATGAAGTAAACGCATCAAAGGCGAACAGGGCGTGTGGCGCAACGGATAACGCGTCTGACTACGGATCAGAAGATTCCAGGTTCGAAGACACATAGTGAAACATGTCGATACTCTGGGTTACGAAGTAAACATCACATAGCTTACCCACAATGCACAACCTCAGATGCGAAATTCAACATGTATTATTAATGGTTACAACATGCCGTTTCCACGTTTCCATCGTCGATAGGATTTGCACCACAATTTGACATTGTATTCCTATGAACGTTTATTTATAATCCGGGAATTCAATCATCGGAATCTGTCCAGAGTTTACTTATTTTTATTACTGTTATTACTAATTACAATTACTGTAATCGCTCTGGGTTATGAAGGGTGCCCTCAAGGTACTACTAGCGAATTACAAACCAACAGCTATCACGCTCAGCCTCATTCCACGTTTTCCATCGTCGATAGGATTTACACCACAATTTGACATTGTATTCCTATGAACGTTTATTATTAAGCCGGGAATTTAACCAACGGAACAAGCGCTAATGTGTTTTATAATTAATACTGTTTTCATAAAAACTCATGTCATAGTTATGTAAACTTTATATTCAATAAGAATAACAGAATGTGCAATATGTCTTTTTAACAAGGCTGTCCAGTGGGTCAGTCTTTTAATAAAAGAGAAAAAAAAACGCGTCTGACTACGGATCAGAAGATTCCAGGTTCGAATCCTGGCACGCTCGGTATCATGGCACATGTATTAGTTTTCAAGTTATAAATGTTTGTTTTCATCACAACATCAACTTTGCGACATAGCAACTCACCTGTGATAAACATGTGTCATATGAATTCCAAAATCTGTTTCATTTTCTCACACGTGTCATTGGTGAACACTGGTGGGACCTATGAGCATGTGAACATATACAGATCAAACGAATCGCCTGGAGTTTCTGCGGTTCCAAAATTTTCATGTCTCAATATTGTCATCGATGAACGCAATTGTGACCGACGACCGTTACGGCCAAACAGTCAACGCAAACTATACTTCAAAATTCTGAATATCCAGAATTCAATTGACTTAACTTTTAATTCCTATGTCTTTTGATTGTTTCAATACGTGTCACGAGTGTTAGGTAAACGCATCAAAGGCGAACAGGGCGTGTGGCGCAACGGATAACGCGTCTGACTACGGATCAGAAGATTCCAGGTTCGAAGACACATAGTGAAACATGTCGATACTCTGGGTTACGAAGTAAACATCACATAGCTTACCCACAATGCACAACCTCAGATGCGAAATTCAACATGTATTATTAATGGTTACAACATGCCGTTTCCACGTTTCCATCGTCGATAGGATTTGCACCACAATTTGACATTGTATTCCTATGAACGTTTATTTATAATCCGGGAATTCAATCATCGGAATCTGTACAGAGTTTACTTATTTTTATTACTGTTATTACTAATTACAATTACTGTAATCGCTCTGGGTTATGAAGGGTGCCCTCAAGGTACTACTAGCGAATTACAAACCAACAGCTATCACGCTCAGCCTCATTCCACGTTTTCCATCGTCGATAGGATTTACACCACAATTTGACATTGTATTCCTATGAACGTTTATTATTAAGCCGGGAATTTAACCAACGGAACAAGCGCTAATGTGTTTTATAATTAATACTGTTTTTATAAAAACTCATGTCATAGTTATGTAAACTTTATATTCAATAAGAATAACAGAATGTGCAATATGTCTTTTTAACAAGGCTGTCCAGTGGGTCAGTCTTTTAATAAAAGAGAAAAAAAACGCGTCTGACTACGGATCAGAAGATTCCAGGTTCGAATCCTGGCACGCTCGGTATCATGGCACATGTATTAGTTTTCAAGTTATAAATGTTTGTTTTCATCACAACATCATCTTTACGACAGAGCAACTCACCTGCGATAAACATGTGTCATATGAATCCCAAAATCTGTTTCATTTTCTCACACGTGTCATTGGTGAACACTGGTGGGACCTATGAGCATGTGAACATCTGCACATCAAACGAATCGGCTGGAGTTTCTGCGGTTCCAAAAATTGCATGTCTCAATATTGTCATCGATGAACGCTATTGTGACCGACGAACGTTACGGCCAAACAGTCAACGCATACTATACTTCAAAATTCTGCATATACAGAATTCAATTGACTTAACTTTTAATTCCTATGTTTTTTGATTGTTTCAATACGTGTCACGAGTGTTAGGCAAACGCATCAAAGGCGAACAGGGCGTGTGGCGCAACGGATACCGCGTCTGACTACGGATCGGAAGATTTCAGCTTCAAATCTCAAATCCTGGCAGGCTCGATATTGTGGCACATGTATTAGTTTTCAAGTTATATATGTATGTTATCATCACAACATCAACTTTACGACAGAGCAACTCACCTGCGATAAACATATGTCATATGAATCCCAAAATCTGTTTCATTTTCTCACATGTGTCATTGATGAACACCGGTGGGACCTATGAGCATGTGAACATCTGCAGGTAAAATGAAGTGGCTGGAGTTTCTGCCGTTCCACAATTTTCATGTCTCAATACTGTCATCGATGAACGCAATTGTGACCGACGACCGTTACGACCAAACAGTCAACGCAAACTATACTTCAAAATTCTGAATATCCAGAATTCAATTGACTTAACTTTTAAGTCATATGTATTTCGATTGTTTCAATACGTGTCACGAGTATTAGGTAAACGCATCGAAGGCGAACAGGGCGTGTGGCGCAACGGATAACGCGTCAGACTACGGATCAGAAGATTCCAGGTTCGAATCCTGGCACGCTCGGTATTATGGCACATGTATTAGTTTTCAAGTTATATATGTTTGTTTTCATCACAACATCAACTTTGCGACATAGCAACTCACCTGTGATAAACATGTGTCATATGAATCCCCAAATCTGTTTCATTTTCTCACACGTGTCATTGGTGAACACCGGTGGGACCTATGAGCATGTGAACCTCTACAGATCAAACGAATCGGCTGGAGTTTCTGCGGTTCCAAAATTTGCATTTTTCAAAACTGTCATCGATGAACGCTCTTGTGACCGACAAGCGTTACGGTCAACGCATACTATAATTCAAAATTCTGAATATCGAGAATTCAATTGACTTAACCATTAGATCCTATGTATTTCGATTGTTTCAATACGTGTCACGAGTATGAAGTAAACGCATCAAAGGCGAACAGGGCGTGTGGCGCAACGGATAACGCGTCTGACTATGGATCAGAAGATTCCAGGTTCGAAGACACATAGTGAAACATGTCGATACTCTGGGTTACGAAGTAAACATCACATAGCTTACCCACAATGCACAACCTCAGATGCGAAATTCAACATGTATTATTAATGGTTACAACATGCCGTTTCCACGTTTCCATCGTCGATAGGATTTGCACCACAATTTGACATTGTATTCCTATGAACGTTTATTTATAATCCGGGAATTCAATCATCGGAATCTGTACAGAGTTTACTTATTTTTATTACTGTTATTACTAATTACAATTACTGTAATCGCTCTGGGTTATGAAGGGTGCCCTCAAGGTACTACTAGCGAATTACAAACCAACAGCTATCACGCTCAGCCTCATTCCACGTTTTCCATCGTCGATAGGATTTACACCACAATTTGACATTGTATTCCTATGAACGTTTATTATTAAGCCGGGAATTTAACCAACGGAACAAGCGCTAATGTGTTTTACAATTAATACTGTTTTTATAAAAACTCATGTCATAGTTATGTAAACTTTATATTCAATAAGAATAACAGAATGTGCAATATGTCTTTTTAACAAGGCTGTCCAGTGGGTCAGTCTTTTAATAAAAGAGAAAAAAAAACGCGTCTGACTACGGATCAGAAGATTCCAGGTTCGAATCCTGGCACGCTCGGTATCATGGCACATGTATTAGTTTTCAAGTTATAAATGTTTGTTTTCATCACAACATCATCTTTACGACAGAGCAACTCACCTGTGATAAACATGTGTCATATGAATCCCTAAATCTGTTTCATTTTCTCACACGTGTCATTGGTGAACACCGGTGGGACCTATGAGCATGTGAACATCTGCAGATCAAACGAATCGGCTGGAGTTTCTGCGGTTCCAAAATTTGCATGTCTCAATATTGTCATCGATGAACGCTATTGTGACCGACGAACGTTACGGCCAAACAGTCAACGCATACTATACTTCAAAATTCTGCATATCCAGAATTCAATTGACTTAACTTTTAATTCCTATGTCTTTTGATTGTTTCAATACGTGTCACGAGTGTTAGGCAAACGCATCAAATGCGAACAGGGCGTGTGGCGCAACGGATACCGCGTCTGACTACGGATCAGAAGATTCCAGGTTCGAAGACACATAGTGAAACATGTCGATACTCTGGGTTACGAAGTAAACATCACATAGCTTACCCACAATGCACAACCTCAGATGCGAAATTCAACATGTATTATTAATGGTTACAACATGCCGTTTCCACGTTTCCATCGTCGATAGGATTTGCACCACAATTTGACATTGTATTCCTATGAACGTTTATTTATAATCCGGGAATTCAATCATCGGAATCTGTACAGAGTTTACTTATTTTTATTACTGTTATTACTAATTACATTTACTGTAATCGCTCTGGGTTATGAAGGGTGCCCTCAAGGTACTACTAGCGAATTACAAACCAACAGCTATCACGCTCAGCCTCATTCCACGTTTTCCATCGTCGATAGGATTTACACCACAATTTGACATTGTATTCTTATGAACGTTCATTATTAAGCCGGGAATTTAACCAACGGAACAAGCGCTAATGTGTTTTATAATTAATACTGTTTTTATAAAAACTCATGTCATAGTTATGTAAACTTTATATTCAATAAGAATAACAGAATGTGCAATATGTCTTTTTAACAAGGCTGTCCAGTGGGTCAGTCTTTTAATAAAAGAGAAAAAAAAACGCGTCTGACTACGGATCAGAAGATTCCAGGTTCGAATCCTGGCACGCTCGGTATCATGGCACATGTATTAGTTTTCAAGTTATAAATGTTTGTTTTCATCACAACATCATCTTTACGACAGAGCAACTCACCTGCGATAAACATGTGTCATATGAATCCCAAAATCTGTTTCATTTTCTCACACGTGTCATTGGTGAACACTGGTGGGACCTATGAGCATGTGAACATCTGCACATCAAACGAATCGGCTGGAGTTTCTGCGGTTCCAAAATTTGCATGTCTCAATATTGTCATCGATGAACGCTATTGTGACCGACGAACGTTACGGCCAAACAGTCAACGCATACTATACTTCAAAATTCTGCATATACAGAATTCAATTGACTTAACTTTTAATTCCTATGTTTTTTGATTGTTTCAATACGTGTCACGAGTGTTAGGCAAACGCATCAAAGGCGAACAGGGCGTGTGGCGCAACGGATACCGCGTCTGACTACGGATCGGAAGATTTCAGCTTCAAATCTCAAATCCTGGCAGGCTCGATATTGTGGCACATGTATTAGTTTTCAAGTTATATATGTATGTTATCATCACAACATCAACTTTACGACAGAGCAACTCACCTGCGATAAACATATGTCATATGAATCCCAAAATCTGTTTCATTTTCTCACATGTGTCATTGATGAACACCGGTGGGACCCATGAGCATGTGAACATCTGCAGGTAAAATGAAGTGTCTGGAGTTTCTGCCGTTCCACAATTTTCATGTCTCAATACTGTCATCGATGAACGCAATTGTGACCGACGACCGTTACGACCAAACAGTCAACGCAAACTATACTTCAAAATTCTGAATATCCAGAATTCAATTGACTTAACTTTTAAGTCATATGTATTTCGATTGTTTCAATACGTGTCACGAGTATTAGGTAAACGCATCGAAGGCGAACAGGGCGTGTGGCGCAACGGATAACGCGTCTGACTACGGATCAGAAGATTCCAGGTTCGAATCCTGGCACGTTCGGTATTATGGCACATGTATTAGTTTTCAAGTTATAAATGTTTGTTTTCATCACAACACCATCTTTACGACAGAGCAACTCACCTGCGATAAACATGTGTCATATGAATCCCCAAATCTGTTTCATTTTCTCACACGTGTCATTGGTGAACACCGGTGGGACCGATGAGCATGTGAACATTTGCAGGTAAAATGAATTAACTGGAGTTTCTGCCGTTCCAAAATATTCATGTCTCAATACTGTCGTCGATGAACGCAATTGTGACCGACAAGCGTTAAGGTCAACGCATACTATAATTCAAAATTCTGAATATCCAGAATTCAATTGACTTAACTTTTAAGTCATATGTATTTCGATTGTTTCAATACGTGTCACCAGTGTTAGGCAAACGCATCGAATATGAGCAGGGCGTGTGGCGCAACGGATAACGCGTCTGAGTACGGATCAGAAGATTTCAGGTTCGAATCCTGGCACGCTCGGTATTATGGCACATGTATCAGTTTTCAAGTTACAAATGTTTGTTTTCATCACAACGTCATCTTTACGACAGAGCAACTCACCTGCGATATACATGTGTCATATGAATCCCCAAATCTGTTTCATTTTCTCACACGTGTCATTGGTGAACACCGGAGGGACCTATGAGCATGTGAACCTCTACAGATCAAACGAATCGGCTGGAGTTTCTGCGGTTCCAAAATTTGCATTTTTCAAAACTGTCATCGATGAACGCTCTTGTGACCGACGAGCGTTACGGTCAAACAGTCAACGCATACTATAATTCAAAATTCTGAATATCCAGAATTCAAATGACTTAACTTTTAATTCCTATGTATTTCGATTGTTTCAATACGTGTCACAAGTGTTAGGCAAACGCATCGAGTTTGAACAGGGCGTGTGGCGCAACGGATAACGCGTCTGACTACGGATCAGAAGATTCCAGCTTCAAATCTCAAATCCTGGCACGCTCGATATTGTGGCACATGTATTAGTTTTCAAGTTATATATGTATGTTTTCATCACAACATCAACTTTACGACAGAGCAACTCACCTGCGATAAACATATGTCATGTGAATCCCCAAATCTGTTTCATTTTCTCAAATGTGTCAATGATGAACACCGGTGGGACCGATGAACATGCGAACATCTGCAGGTAAAATGAATTGGCTGGAGTTTCTGCCGTTCCAAAATTTTCATGTCTCAATTCTGTCATCGATGAACGCAATTGTGACCGACGACCGTTACGGCCAAACAGTCAACTATACTTCAAAATTCGAAATATCCAGAATTCAATTGACTTAACTTTTAATTCCTATGTATTTCGATTGTTTCAATACGTGTCACGAGTATTCGGTAAACGCGTCAAAGGCGAACAGGGCGTGTGGCGCAACGGATAACGCGTCTCACTACGGATCAGAAGATTCCAGGTTCAAATTCTGGCACGATCGGTATTATGGCACATGTATTAGTTTTCAAGTTATACATGTTTGTTTTCATCACAACATCAACTTTGCGACAGAGCAACTCACCTGCGATAAACATGTGTCATATGAATTCCAAAATCTGTTTCATATTCTCACACCTGCCATTGGTGAGCACCGGTGGGACCTCTGAGCATGTGAACATCTACAGATCAAACGAATCGGCTGGAGTTTCTGCGGTTCCAACATTTGCATGTCTCAATACTGTCATCGATGAACGCTATTGTGACCGATGAACGTTACGGCCAAACAGTCAACGCATACTATAATTCAAAATTCTGAATATCCAGAATTCAATTAACTTAACTTTTAATTCTTATGTATTTTGATTGTTTCATTACGTGTTACGAGTAATAGGCAAACGCATCAAAGGCGAACAGGGTGAGTGGCGCAACGGTTACCGCGTCTGACTACGGATCCGAAGATTCCAGGTTCGAATTCTGGCACGCTCGGTATTATGGCTCATGCATTAGTTTTCAAGTTATAAATGTTTGTTTTCATCACAACATCAACTTTACGACAGAGCAACTCACCTGCGATAAACATGTGTCATATGAATTCCAAAATCTGTTTCATATTCTCACTCCTGCCATTGGTGAGCACCGGTGGGACCTCTGAGCATGTGAACATCTACAGATCAAACGAATCGGCTGGAGTTTCTGCGGTTCCAAAATTTGCATGTCTCAATACTGTCATCGATGAACGCTATTGTGACCGATGAGCGTTACGGCCAAACAGACAACGCATACTATAATTCAAAATTCTGAATATCCAGAATTCAATTGACTTAACTTTTAATTCCTATGTATTTCGATTGTTTCAATACGTGTCTCGAGTATTAGGTAAACGCATCTAAGGCGAACAGGGCGTGTGGCGCAACGGATAACGCGTCTGACTACGGATCAGAAGATTCCAGGTTCGAATCCTGACATGCTTGATATTATGGCACCTGTTTTCAAGTTATATATGTATGTTTTCATCACAACATCAACTTTACGACAGAGCAACTCACCTGCGATAAACATATGTTATATGAATCCCAAAATCTGTTTCATTTTCTCACATGTGTCATTGATGAACACCAGTGG
This sequence comes from Saccoglossus kowalevskii, assembly GCF_978046115.1. NCBI lineage: Eukaryota > Metazoa > Hemichordata > Enteropneusta > Harrimaniidae > Saccoglossus > Saccoglossus kowalevskii. Next base: position 943,472 of record NC_140646.1, on the reverse strand, counting down.
GACCGATGAGCATGTGAACATCTGCAGGTAAAATAAATTGGCTGAAGTTTCTGCCGTTCCAAAATGTTCATGTCTCAATACTGTCATCGATGAACGCAATTGTGACCGACGAGAGTTACGGCCAAACAGTCAACGCAAACTATACTTCAAAATTCGGAATATCCAGAATTCAACTGACTTAACTTTTAAGTCCTATGTATTTTGATTGTTTCAATACGTGTTACGAGTAATAGACAAACGCATCAAACGCGAACAGGGCGTGTGGTGCAACGGATAACGCGTCTGACTACGGATCAGAAAATTCCAGGTTTCGAATCCCGGCACGCTCGGTATTATGGCTCATGCATAATTTTCAAGTTATAAATGTTTGTTTTCATCACAACATCTACTTTACGACAGAGCAACTCACCTGCGATAAACATGTGGCATATGAATCCCCAAATCTGTTTAACTTTCGCACACGTGTCGTTGGTGAACACCGGTGGGACCTATAAGTATCTGAACTTCTACAGATGAAACGAATCGGCTGGAGTTTCTGCGGTTGCAAAATTTGCATTTCTCAAAACTGTCATCGATGAACGCTCTTGTGACCGACGAGCGTTACGGTCAAACAGTCAACGCATACTATAATTCAAAATTCTGAATATCCAGAATTCAATTGACTTAACTTTTAATTCCTATTTATTTCGATTGTTTCAATACGTGTCACGAGTATTAGGTAAACGCATCGAAGGCGAACAGGGCGTGTGGCGCAACGGATAACGCGTCTGACTACGGATCAGAAGATTCCAGGTTCGAATCCTGGCACGCTCGGTATTATGGCTCATGCATTAGTTTTCAAGTTATATATGTTTGTTTTCATCACAACATCAACTTTGCGACAGAGCAACTCACCTGCGATAAACATATGTCATGATAATCCCAAAATCTGTTTCCTTTTCTCACCTGTGTCATTGATGAACACCAGTGGGACCGATGAGCATGTGAACATCTGCAGGTAAAATGAATTGGCTGGAGTTTCTGAGGTTCCAAAATGTTCATGTCTCAATACTGTCATCGATGAACGCAATTGTGACCGACGAGCGTTACGGCCAAACACTCAACGCATACTATAATTCAAAATTCTGAATATCCAGAATTCAATTGACTTAACTTTTAATTCCTATTTATTTCGATTGTTTCAATACGTGTCACGAGTATTAGGTAAACGCATCAAAGGCGAACAGGGCGTGTGGCGCAACGGATAACGCGTCTGACTACGGATCAGAAGATTCCAGGTTCGAAGACACATAGTGAAACATGTCGATACTCTGGGTTACGAAGTAAACATCACATAGCTTACCCACAATGCACAACCTCAGATGCGAAATTCAACATGTATTATTAATGGTTACAACATGCCGTTTCCACGTTTCCATCGTCGATAGGATTTGCACCACAATTTGACATTGTATTCCTATGAACGTTTATTTATAATCCGGGAATTCAATCATCGGAATCTGTACAGAGTTTACTTATTTTTATTACTGTTATTACTAATTACAATTACTGTAATCGCTCTGGGTTATGAAGGGTGCCCTCAAGGTACTACTAGCGAATTACAAACCAACAGCTATCACGCTCAGCCTCATTCCACGTTTTCCATCGTCGATAGGATTTACACCACAATTTGACATTGTATTCCTATGAACGTTTATTATTAAGCCGGGAATTTAACCAACGGAACAAGCGCTAATGTGTTTTATAATTAATACTGTTTTTATAAAAACTCATGTCATAGTTATGTAAACTTTATATTCAATAAGAATAACAGAATGTGCAATATGTCTTTTTAACAAGGCTGTCCAGTGGGTCAGTCTTTTAATAAAAGAGAAAAAAACGCGTCTGACTACGGATCAGAAGATTCCAGGTTCGAATCCTGGCACGCTCGGTATCATGGCACATGTATTAGTTTTCAAGTTATAAATGTTTGTTTTCATCACAACATCATCTTTACGACAGAGCAACTCACCTGCGATAAACATGTGACATATGAATCCCAAAATCTGTTTCATTTTCTCACACGTGTCATTGGTGAACACTGGTGGGACCTATGAGCATGTGAACATCTGCAGATCAAACGAATCGGCTGGAGTTTCTGCGGTTCCAAAATTTGCATGTCTCAATATTGTCATCGATGAACGCTATTGTGAACGACGAACGTTACGGCCAAACAGTCAACGCATACTATACTTCAAAATTCTGCATATACAGAATTCAATTGACTTAACTTTTAATTCCTATGTCTTTTGATTGTTTCAATACGTGTCACGAGTGTTAGGCAAACGCATCAAAGGCGAACAGGGCGTGTGGCGCAACGGATACCGCGTCTGACTACGGATCAGAAGATTTCAGCTTCAAATCTCAAATCCTGGCATGCTCGATATTGTGGCACATGTATTAGTTTTCAAGTTATATATGTATGTTATCATCACAACATCAACTTTACGACAGAGCAACTCACCTGCGATAAACATATGTCATATGAATCCCAAAATCTGTTTCATTTTCTCACATGTGTCATTGATGAACACCGGTGGGACCTATGAGCATGTGAACATCTGCAGGTAAAATGAAGTGGCTGGAGTTTCTGCCGTTCCCCAATTTTCATGTCTCAATACTGTCATCGATGAACGCAATTGTGACCGACGACCGTTACGACCAAACAGTCAACGCAAACTATACTTCAAAATTCTGAATATCCAGAATTCAATTGACTTAACTTTTAAGTCATATGTATTTCGATTGTTTCAATACGTGTCACGAGTATTAGGTAAACGCATCGAAGGCGAACAGGGCGTGTGGCGCAACGGATAACGCGTCAGACTACGGATCAGAAGATTCCAGGTTCGAATCCTGGCACGCTCGGTATTATGGCACATGTATTAGTTTTCAAGTTATATATGTTTGTTTTCATCACAACATCAACTTTGCGACATAGCAACTCACCTGTGATAAACATGTGTCATATGAATCCCCAAATCTGTTTCATTTTCTCACACGTGTCATTGGTGAACACCGGTGGGACCTATGAGCATGTGAACCTCTACAGATCAAACGAATCGGCTGGAGTTTCTGCGGTTCCAAAATTTGCATTTTTCAAAACTGTCATCGATGAACGCACTTGTGACCGACAAGCGTTACGGTCAACGCATACTATAATTCAAAATTCTGAATATCGAGAATTCAATTGACTTAACCATTAATTCCTATGTATTTCGATTGTTTCAATACGTGTCACGAGTATGAAGTAAACGCATCAAAGGCGAACAGGGCGTGTGGCGCAACGGATAACGCGTCTGACTATGGATCAGAAGATTCCAGGTTCGAAGACACATAGTGAAACATGTCGATACTCTGGGTTACGAAGTAAACATCACATAGCTTACCCACAATGCACAACCTCAGATGCGAAATTCAACATGTATTATTAATGGTTACAACATGCCGTTTCCACGTTTCCATCGTCGATAGGATTTGCACCACAATTTGACATTGTATTCCTATGAACGTTTATTTATAATCCGGGAATTCAATCATCGGAATCTGTACAGAGTTTACTTATTTTTATTACTGTTATTACTAATTACAATTACTGTAATCGCTCTGGGTTATGAAGGGTGCCCTCAAGGTACTACTAGCGAATTACAAACCAACAGCTATCACGCTCAGCCTCATTCCACGTTTTCCATCGTCGATAGGATTTACACCACAATTTGACATTGTATTCTTATGAACGTTCATTATTAAGCCGGGAATTTAACCAACGGAACAAGCGCTAATGTGTTTTATAATTAATACTGTTTTTATAAAAACTCATGTCATAGTTATGTAAACTTTATATTCAATAAGAATAACAGAATGTGCAATATGTCTTTTTAACAAGGCTGTCCAGTGGGTCAGTCTTTTAATAAAAGAGAAAAAAAAACGCGTCTGACTACGGATCAGAAGATTCCAGGTTCGAATCCTGGCACGCTCGGTATCATGGCACATGTATTAGTTTTCAAGTTATAAATGTTTGTTTTCATCACAACATCATCTTTACGACAGAGCAACTCACCTGCGATAAACATGTGTCATATGAATCCCAAAATCTGTTTCATTTTCTCACACGTGTCATTGGTGAACACCGGTGGGACCGATGAGCATGTGAACATTTGCAGGTAAAATGAATTAACTGGAGTTTCTGCCGTTCCAAAATATTCATGTCTCAATACTGTCATCGATGAACGCAATTGTGACCGACAAGCGTTAAGGTCAACGCATACTATAATTCAAAATTCTGAATATCCAGAATTCAATTGACTTAACTTTTAATTCCTATGTATTTCGATTGTTTCAATACGTGTCACGAGTATGAAGTAAACGCATCAAAGCCGAACAGAGCGTGTGGCGCAACGGATAACGCGTCTGACTACGGATCAGAAGATTCCAGGTTCGAATCCTGGCACGCCCGGTATTATGGCATATGTATTAGTTTTCAAGTTATAAATGTTCGTTTTCATCACAACATCAACTTTACGACAGAGCAACTCACCTGCGATAAACATGTGTTATATGAATCCCCAAATCTGTTTCATTTTCTCACACGTGTCATTGATGAACACCGGTGGGACCGATGAGCATGTGAACATCTGCAGGTAAAATGAATTGGCTGGAGTTTCTGCCGTTCCAAAATATTCATGTCTCAATACTGTCATCGATGAACGCAATTGTGACCGACGACCGTTACGGCCAAACAGTCAACGCAAACTATACTTCAAAATTCTGAGTATCCAGAATTCAATTGACTTAACTTTTAAGCCATATGTATTTCGATTGTTTCAATACATGTCACGAGTGATAGGCAAACGCATCGACTTTGAACAGGGCGTGTGGCGCAACGGATAACGCGTCTGACTACGGATCAGAAGATTCCTGGTTCGAATCCTGGCACGCTCGGTATTATGGCACATGTATCAGTTTTCAAGTTACAAATGTTTGTTTTCATCACAACGTCATCTTTACGACAGAGCAACTCACCTGCGATATACATGTGTCATATGAATCCCCAAATCTGTTTAATTTTCTCACACATGTCATTGGTGAACACCGGTGGGACCTATGAGCATGTGAACCTCTACAGATCAAACGAATCGGCTGGAGTTTCTGCGGTTCCAAAATTTGCATTTTTCAAAACTGTCATCGATGAACGCTCTTGTGACCGACGAGCGTTACGGTCAAACAGTCAACGCATACTATAATTCAAAATTCTGAATATCCAGAATTCAAATGACTTAACTTTTAATTCCTATGTATTTCGATTGTTTCAATACGTGTCACAAGTGTTAGGCAAACGCATCGAGTTTGAACAGGGCGTGTGGCGCAACGGATAACGCGTCTGACTACGGATCAGAAGATTCCAGCTTCAAATCTCAAACCCTGGCACGCTCGATATTGTGGCACATGTATTAGTTTTCAAGTTATATATGTATGTTTTCATCACAACATCAACTTTACGACAGAGCAACTCACCTGCGATAAACATATGTCATGTGAATCCCCAAATCTGTTTCATTTTCTCAAATGTGTCAATGATGAACACCGGTGGGACCGATGAACATGTGAACATCTGCAGGTAAAATGAATTGGCTGGAGTTTCTGCCGTTCCAAAATTTTCATGTCTCAATTCTGTCATCGATGAACGCAATTGTGACCGACGACCGTTACGGCCAAACAGTCAACTATACTTCAAAATTCGAAATATCCAGAATTCAATTGACTTAACTTTTAATTCCTATGTATTTCGATTGTTTCAATACGTGTCACGAGTATTCGGTAAACGCGTCAAAGGCGAACAGGGCGTGTGGCGCAACGGATAACGCGTCTCACTACGGATCAGAAGATTCCAGGTTCAAATTCTGGCACGCTCGGTATTATGGCACATGTATTAGTTTTCAAGTTATACATGTTTGTTTTCATCACAACATCAACTTTGCGACAGAGCAACTCACCTGCGATAAACATGTGTCATATGAATCCCCAAATCTGTTTCATTTTCTCACACGTGTCATTGGTGAACACCGGTGGGACCGATGAGCATGTGAACATTTGCAGGTAAAATGAATTAACTGGAGTTTCTGCCGTTCCAAAATATTCATGTCTCAATACTGTCATCGATGAACGCAATTGTGACCGACAAGCGTTAAGGTCAACGCATACTATAATTCAAAATTCTGAATATCCAGAATTCAATTGACTTAACTTTTAATTCCTATGTATTTCGATTGTTTCAATACGTGTCTCGAGTATTAGGTAAACGCATCTAAGGCGAACAGGGCGTGTGGCGCAACGGATAACGCGTCTGACTACGGATCAGAAGATTCCAGGTTCGAATCCTGACATGCTTGATATTATGCCACATGTTTTCAAGTTATATATGTATGTTTTCATCACAACATCAACTTTACGACAGAGCAACTCACCTGCGATAAACATATGTCATATGAATCCCAAAATCTGTTTCATTTTCTCACATGTGTCATTGATGAACACCAGTGGGACCGATGAGCATGTGAACATCTGCAGGTAAAATAAATTGGCTGAAGTTTCTGCCGTTCCAAAATGTTCATGTCTCAATACTGTCATCGATGAACGCAATTGTGACCGACGAGAGTTACGGCCAAACAGTCAACGCAAACTATACTTCAAAATTCGGAATATCCAGAATTCAACTGACTTAACTTTTAAGTCCTATGTATTTTGATTGTTTCAATACGTGTTACGAGTAATAGACAAACGCATCAAACGCGAACAGGGCGTGTGGTGCAACGGATAACGCGTCTGACTACGGATCAGAAAATTCCAGGTTTCGAATCCTGGCACGCTCGGTATTATGGCTCATGCATAATTTTCAAGTCATAAATGTTTGTTTTCATCACAACATCTACTTTACGACAGAGCAACTCACCTGCGATAAAAATATGTCATGATAATCCCAAAATCTGTTTCCTTTTCTCACCTGTGTCATTGATGAACACCAGTGGGACCGATGAGCATGTGAACATCTGCAGGTAAAATGAATTGGCTGGAGTTTCTGAGGTTCCAAAATGGTCATGTCTCAATACTGTCATCGATGAACGCAATTGTGACCGACGAGCGTTACGGCCAAACACTGAACGCATACTATAATTCAAAATTCTGAATATCCAGAATTCAATTGACTTAACTTTTAATTCCTATTTATTTCGATTGTTTCAATACGTGTCACGAGTATTAGGTAAACGCATCGAAGGCGAACAGGGCGTGTGGCGCAACGGATAACGCGTCTGACTACGGATCAGAAGATTACAGGTTCGAATCCTGGCACGCTCGGTATTATGGCTCATGCATTAATTTTCAAGTTATATATGTTTGTTTTCATCACAACATCAACTTTGCGACAGAGCAACTCACCTGCTATAAACATGTGTCATATAAATTCCAAAATCTGTTTCATATTCTCAAACCTGCCATTGGTGAGCACCGGGTAGGACCTCTGAGCATGTGAACATCTACAGATCAAACGAATCGGCTGGAATTTCTGCGGTTCCAAAATTTGCATGTCTCAATACTGTCATCGATGAACGCTATTGTGACCGCCGAGCGTTACGGTCAAACAGTCAACGCATACTATAATTCAAAATTCTGAATATCCAGAATTCAATTGACTTAACTTTTAATTCCTGTGTATTTCGATTGTTTCATTACGTGTTACGAGTAATAGACAAACGCATCAAAAGCGAACAGGGCGTGTGGCGCAACGGATAACGTGTGTAACTACGGATCAGAAGATTCCAGGTTCGAATCATGGCACGCTCGGTATTATGGCACATGTATTAGTTTTCTAGTTATATATGTTTGTTTTCATCACAACCTCAACTTTGCGACATAGCAACTCACCTGCGATAAACATATGTCATATGAATCCCAAAATCTGTTTCATTTTCTCACATGTGTCATTGATGAACACCGGTGGGACCATGAGCATGTGAACATCTGCAGGTAAAATAAATTGGCAGGAGTTTCTGCCGTTCCAAAATTTGCATGTCTCAATACTGTTATCGATGAACGCTATTGTGACCGATGAACGTTACGGCCAAACAGTCAACGCATACTATAATTCAAAATTCTGAATATCCAGAATTCAATTAACTTAACTTTTAATTCTTATGTATTTTGATTGTTTCATTACGTGTTACGAGTAATAGGCAAACGCATCAAAGGCGAACAGGGTGTGTGGCGCAACGGATACCGCGTCTGACAACGGATCAGAAGATTACAGGTTCGAATCCTGGCACGCTCGGTATTATGGCTCATGCATTAGTTTTCAAGTTATAAATGTTTGTTTTCATCACAACATCAACTTTACGACAGAGCAACTCACCTGCGATAAACATGTGTCATATGAATCCCAAAATCCGTTTCATTTTCTCACACCTGTCATTGATGAACACCGGTGGGAACGATGAGCATGTGAACATCTACAGATCAAACGAATCGGCTGGAATTTCTGCCTTTCCAAAATTTGCATGTCTCAATACTGTCATCGATGAACGCTATTGTGACCGACGAGCGTTACGGTCAAACAGTCAGCGCATACTATAATTCAAAATTCTGAATATCCAGAATTCAATTGACTTAACTTTTAATTCCTATGTATTTCGATTGTTTCAATACGTGTCTCGAGTATTAGGTAAACGCATCTAAGGCGAACAGGGCGTGTGGCGCAACGGATAACGCGTCTGACTACGGATCAGAAGATTCCAGGTTCGAATCCTGACACGCTTGATATTATGGCACATGTTTTCAAGTTATATATGTATGTTTTCATTACAACATCAACTTTACGACAGAGCAACTCACCTGCGATAAACAAATGTCATATGAATCCCAAAATCTGTTTCATTTTCTCACATGTGTCATTGATGAACACCAGTGGGACCGATGAGCATGTGAACATCTGCAGGTAAAATAAATTGGCTGATGTTTCTGCCGTTCCAAAATGTTCATGTCTCAATACTGTCATCGATGAACGCAATTGTGACCGACGTGAGTTACGGCCAAACAGTCAACGCAAACTATACTTCAAAATTCGGAATATCCAGAATTCAACTGACTTAACTTTTAAGTCCTATGTATTTTGATTGTTTCAATACGTGTTACGAGTAATAGGTAAACGCATCTAAGGCGAACAGGGCGTGTGGCGCAACGGATAACGCGTCTGACTACGGATCAGAAGATTCCAGGTTCGAATCCTGGCACGCTCGGTATTATGGCTCATGCATTAGTTTTCAAGTTATATATGTTTGTTTTCATCACAACATCAACTTTGCGACAGAGCAACTCACCTGCGATAAACATATGTCATGATAATCCCAAAATCTGTTTCCTTTTCTCACCTGTGTCATTGATGAACACCAGTGGGACCGATGAGCATGTGAACATCTGCAGGTAAAATGAATTGGCTGGAGTTTCTGAGGTTCCAAAATTTGCATGTCTCAATACTGTCATCGATGAACGCTATTGTGACCGACGAGCGTTACGGCCAAACAGTCAACGCATACTATAATTCAAAATTCTGAATATCCAGAATTCAATTGACTTAACTTTTAATTCCTATTTATTTCGATTGTTTCAATACGTGTCACGAGTATTAGGCAAACGCATCAAAGGCGGACAGGGCGTGTGGCGCAACGGATACCGCGTCTGACTACGGATCAGAAGATTCCAAGTTCGAATCCTGGCTTGCTCGGTATTATGGCACATGCATTAGTTTTCAAGTTATATATGTTTGTTTTCATCACAACATCAACTTTGCGACAGAGCAACTCACCTGTTATAAACATCTGTTTCATATTCTCACACCTGCCATTGGTGAGCACCGGTATGACCTCTGAGCATGTGAACATCTACAGATCAAACGAATCGGCTGGAATTTCTGCCTTTCCAAAATTTGCATGTCTCAATACTGTCATCGATGAACGCTATTGTGACCGACGAGCGTTACGGTCAAACAGTCAGCGCATACTATAATTCAAAATTCTGAATATCCAGAATTCAATTGACTTAACTTTTAATTCCTATGTATTTCGATTGTTTCAATACGTGTCTCGAGTATTAGGTAAACGCATCTAAGGCGAACAGGGCGTGTGGCGCAACGGATAACGCGTCTGACTACGGATCAGAAGATTCCAGGTTCGAATCCTGACACGCTTGATATTATGGCACATGTTTTCAAGTTATATATGTTTGTTTTCATCACAACATCAACTTTGCGACATAGCAACTCACCTGCGATAAACATGTGTCATATAAATTCCAAAATCTGTTTCATATTCTCAAACCTGCCATTGGTGAGCACCGGTAGGACCTCTGAGCATGTGAACATCTACAGATCAAACGAATCGGCTGGAATTTCTGCGGTTCCAAAATTTGCATGTCTCAATACTGTCATCGATGAACGCTATTGTGACCGACGAGCGTTACGGTCAAACAGTCAACGCATACTATAATTCAAAATTCTGAATATCCAGAATTCAATTGACTTAACTTTTAATTCCTGTGTATTTCGATTGTTTCATTACGTGTTACGAGTAATAGACAAACGCATCAAAAGCGAACAGGGCGTGTGGCGCAACGGATAACGTGTGTGAATACGGATCAGAAGATTCCAGGTTCGAATCATGGCACGCTCGATATTATGGCACATGTATTAGTTTTCTAGTTATATATGTTTGTTTTCATCACAACATCAACTTTGCGACATAGCAACTCACCTGCGATAAACATATGTCATATGAATCCCAAAATCTGTTTCATTTTCTCACATGTGTCATTGATGAACACCGGTGGGACCATGAGCATGTGAACATCTGCAGGTAAAATAAATTGGCAGGAGTTTCTGCCGTTCCAAAATCTGCATGTCTCAATACTGTCATCGATGAACGCTATTGTGACCGATGAACGTTACGGCCAAACAGTCAACGCATACTATAATTCAAAATTCTGAATATCCAGAATTCAATAAACTTAACTTTTAATTCTTATGTATTTTGATTGTTTCATTACGTGTTACGAGTAATAGGCAAACGCATCAAAGGCGAACAGGGTGTGTGGCGCAACGGATACCGCGTCTGACTACGGATCAGAAGATTCCAGGTTCGAATCCTGGCACGCTCGGTATTATGGCTCATGCATTAGTTTTCAAGTTATAAATGTTTGTTTTCATCACAACATCAACTTTTCGACATAGCAACTCACCTGCGATAAACATATGTCATATGAATCCCAAAATCTGTTTCATTTTCTAACATGTGTCATTGATGAACACCGGTGGGACCGATGAGCATGTGAACATCTGCAGGTAAAATGAATTGGCTGGAGTTTCTGCCGTTCCAAAATGTGCATGTCTCAATACTGTCATCGATGAACGCTCTTGTGACCGACGAGCGTTACGGTCAAACAGTCAACGCATACTATAATTCAAAATTCTGAATATCCAGAATTCAATTGACTTAACTTTTAATTCCTATGTATTTCGATTGTTTCAATACGTGTCACGAGTGTTAGGCCAACACATCGAATATGAACAGGGAATGAGGTGCAACGGATAACGCGTCTGACTACGGATCAGAAAATTCCAGGTTTCGAATCCTGGCACGCTCGGTATTATGGCTCATGCATTATTTTCAAGTTATAAATGTTTGTTTTCATCACAACATCTACTTTACGACAGAGCAACTCACCTGCTATAAACATGTGTCATATAAATTCCAAAATCTGTTTCCTATTCTCAAACCTGCCATTGGTGAGCACCGGTAGGACCTCTGAGCATGTGAACATCTACAGATCAAATGAATCGGCTGGAATTTCTGCGGTTCCAAAATTTGCATGTCTCAATACTGTCATCGATGAACGCTATTGTGACCGACGAGCGTTATGGTCAAACAGTCAGCGCATACTATAATTCAAAATTCTGAATATCCAGAATTCAATTGACTTAACTTTTAATTCCTATGTATTTCGATTGTTTCAATATGTGTCACGAGTATTAGGTAAACGCATCCAAGGCGAACAGGTCGTGTGGCGCAACGGATAACGCGTCTGACTACGGATCAGAAGATTCCAGGTTCGAATCCTGGCACGCACGGTATTATGGCTCATGCATTAGTTTTCAAGTTATAAATGTTTGTTTTCATCACAACATCAACTTTACGACAGAGCAACTCACCTGCGATAAACCGTGTCATATGAATCCCAAAATCTGTTTCATTTTCTCACATGTGTCATTGATGAACACCGGTGGGAACGATGAGCATGTGAACATCTACAGATCAAACGAATCGGCTGGAGTTTTTGCGGTTCCAAAATTTGCATGTCTCAAAACTGTCATCGATGAACGCTCTTGTGACCGACGAGCGTTATGGTCAAACAGTCAGCGCATACTATAATTCAAAATTCTGAATATCCAGAATTCAATTGACTTAACTTTTAATTCCTATGTATTTCGATTGTTTCAATATGTGTCACGAGTATTAGGTAAACGCATCGAAGGCGAACAGGGCGTGTGGCGCAACGGATAACGCGTGTGACTACAGATCAGAATCATGGCACGCTCGGTATTATGGCTCATGTATTAGTTTCCAAGTTATATATGTTTGTTTTCATCACAACATCAACTTTGCGACATAGCAACTCAAATGCGATAAACATATGTCATATGAATCCCAAAATCTGTTTCATTTTCTCACATGTGTCATTGATGAACACCGGTGGGACCGATGAGCATGTGAACATCTGCAGGTAAAATGAATTGGCTGGAGTTTCTGCGGTTCCAAAATTTGCATTTCTCAAAACTGTCATCGATGAACGCTCTTGTGACCGACGAGCGTTACGGTCAAACAGTCAGCGCATACTATAATTCAAAATTTTGAATATCGCGAAGTCAATTGACTTAACTTTTAATTCCTATGTATTTTGATTGTTTCATTACGTGTTACGAGTAATAGGCAAACGCATCAAAGGCGAGCAGGGCGTGTGGCGCAAGGGATAATGCGTCTTAGTACGGATCAGAAGATTCCAGGTTCGAATCCTGGCACGCTCGGTATTATGGCACATGTATTAGTTTTCAAGTTATATATGTATGTTTTCATCACAACATCAACTTTACGACAGAGCAACTCACCTGCGATAAACATGTGTCATATAAATCCCGAAATCTGTTTCATTTTCTCACACGTGCCATTGGTGAACACCGGTGGGACTTGTGAGCATGTGAGCATCTGCAGAAAAAATGAATTGGCTGGAGTTTCTGCCGTTCCAAGATTTGCATGTCTCAATCCTGTCATCGATGAACGCTATTGTGACCGACGAGCGTTACGGTCAAACAGTCAACGCATACTATTATTCAAAATTCTGAATATCCAGAATTCAATTGACTTAACTTTTAATTCCTATGTATTTTGATTGTCTCATTACGTGTTACGAGTAATAGGCAAACGCATCAAAGGCGAACAGGGCGTGTGGCGCAACGGATAATGCGTCTGACTACGGATCAGAAGATTCCAGGTTCGAATACTGGCACGCTCGGTATTGTGGCACATGTATTAGTTTTCAAGTTATATATGTATGGTATCATCACAACATCAACTTTACGACAGAGCAACTCATCTGCGATAAACATGTGTCATATGAATCCCCAAATCTGTTTCATTTTCTCACACGTGTCATTGGTGAACACCGGTGGGACCGATGAGCATGTGAACATCTGCAGTTAAAATGAATTGGCTGGAGTTTCTGCGGTTACAAAATTTGCATGTCATAATACTGTCATCGATGAACGCTATTGTGACCGACGAGCGTTACGGTCAAACAGTCAACGCATACTATTATTCAAAATTCTGAATATCCAGAATTCAATTGACTTAACTTTTAATTCCTATGTATTTTGATTGTCTCATTACGAGTAATAGGCAAACGCATCAAAGCCAAACAGGATAACGCGTCTGACTACGGATCAGAAGATTCCAGGTTCGAATCCTGGCACGCTCGGTATTATGGCAATGCATTAGTTTTCAAGTTATATATGTTTGTTTTCATCAGAACGTCAACTTTACGACAGAGCAACTCACCTGCTATAAACCTGTGTCATATGAATCCCAAAATCTGTTTCATTTTCTCACATGTGTCATTGATGAACACCGGTGGGACCGATGAGCATGTGAACATCTGCAGTTAAAATGAATTGGCTGGAGTTTCTGCGGTTACAAAATTTGCATGTCATAATACTGTCATCGATGAACGCTATTGTGACCGACGAGCGTTACGGCCAAACAGTCAACGCATACTATAATTCAAAATTCTGAATATCCAGAATTCAATTGACTTAACTTTTAATTCCTATGTATTTTGATTGTCTCATTGCGAGTAATAGGCAAACGCATCAAAGCCAAACAGGATAACGCGTCTGACTACGGATCAGAAGATTCCAGGTTCGAATCCTGGCACGCTCGGTATTATGGCAATGCATTAGTTTTCAAGTTATGTATGTTTGTTTTCATCAGAACGTCAACTTTACGACAGAGCAACTCACCTGCTATAAACATGTGTCATATGAATCCCAAAATCTGTTTCATTTTCTCACATGTGTCATTGATGAACACCGGTGGGACCGATGAGCATGTGAACATCTGCAGTTAAAATGAATTGGCTGGAGTTTCTGCCGTTCCAAAATTTGCATGTCTCAAAACTGTCATCGATGAACGCTATTGTGACCGACGGCGTTACGGCCAAACAGTCAACGCATATATAATTCAAAATTCTGAATATCTAGAATTCAATTGACTTTACTTTTAATTCCTATTTATTTCGATTGTTTCAATACGTGTCACGAGTATTAGGTAAACGCATTTGAGGTGAACAGGGCGTGTGGCGCAACGGATAACGCGTCTGACTACGGATCAGAAGATTCCAGGTTCGAATCCTGGCACGCTCGGTATTATGGCACATGTATTATTTTTCAAGTTATATATGTTTGTTTTCATCACAAAATCAACTTTACGACAGAGCAACTCACCTGCAATAAACCTGTGTCATATGAATCAAAAAATCTGTTTCATTTTCTAACACGTGTCATTGGTGAACACCGGTAAGACCTATGAGCATGTGAGCATCTACATATCAAACGAATCGGCGGGAGTTTCTGCCGTTCCAAAATTTGCATTTCTCAAACTGTCATCTATGAACGCTCTTGTGACCGACGAGCGTTACAGTCAAACAGTCAACGCACTCTATAATTCAAAATTCTGAATATCCAAAATTCAATTGACTTAACTTTTAATTCCTATGTATATTGATTGTTTCAATACGTGACACGAGTATTAGGTAAACGCATCAAAGGCGAACAGAGAATGTGGCGCAACGGATAATGCGCAACGGTATCAACACAACATCAACTTTACGACAGAGCAACTCACCTGCGATAAACATATGTCATATGAATCCCAAAATCTGTTTCATTTTCTCACATGTGTCATTGATGAACACCGGTGGGACCGATGAGCATGTGAACATCTGCAGGTAAAATGAATTGGCTGGAGTTTCTACCATTCCAAAATTTGCATGTCTCAATACTGTCATCGATGAACGCTATTGTGACCGACGAGCGTTACGGTCAAACAGTCAACGCATACTATTATTCAAAATTCTGAATATCCAGAATTCAATTGACTTAACTTTTAATTCCTATGTATTTTGATTGTCTCATTACGTGTTACGAGTAATAGGCAAACGCATCAAAGGCGAACAGGGCGTGTGGCGCAACGGATAATGCGTCTGACTACGGATCAGAAGATTCCAGGTTCGAATACTGGCACGCTCGGTATTGTGGCACATGTATTAGTTTTCAAGTTATATATGTATGGTATCATCACAACATCAACTTTACGACAGAGCAACTCATCTGCGATAAACATGTGTCATATGAATCCCCAAATCTGTTTCATTTTCTCACACGTGTCATTGGTGAACACCGGTGGGACCGATGAGCATGTGAACATCTGCAGTTAAAATGAATTGGCTGGAGTTTCTGCGGTTACAAAATTTGCATGTCATAATACTGTCATCGATGAACGCTATTGTGACCGACGAGCGTTACGGTCAAACAGTCAACGCATACTATTATTCAAAATTCTGAATATCCAGAATTCAATTGACTTAACTTTTAATTCCTATGTATTTTGATTGTCTCATTACGAGTAATAGGCAAACGCATCAAAGCCAAACAGGATAACGCGTCTGACTACGGATCAGAAGATTCCAGGTTCGAATCCTGGCACGCTCGGTATTATGGCAATGCATTAGTTTTCAAGTTATATATGTTTGTTTTCATCAGAACGTCAACTTTACGACAGAGCAACTCACCTGCTATAAACCTGTGTCATATGAATCCCAAAATCTGTTTCATTTTCTCACATGTGTCATTGATGAACACCGGTGGGACCGATGAGCATGTGAACATCTGCAGTTAAAATGAATTGGCTGGAGTTTCTGCGGTTACAAAATTTGCATGTCATAATACTGTCATCGATGAACGCTATTGTGACCGACGAGCGTTACGGCCAAACAGTCAACGCATACTATAATTCAAAATTCTGAATATCCAGAATTCAATTGACTTAACTTTTAATTCCTATGTATTTTGATTGTCTCATTGCGAGTAATAGGCAAACGCATCAAAGCCAAACAGGATAACGCGTCTGACTACGGATCAGAAGATTCCAGGTTCGAATCCTGGCACGCTCGGTATTATGGCAATGCATTAGTTTTCAAGTTATGTATGTTTGTTTTCATCAGAACGTCAACTTTACGACAGAGCAACTCACCTGCTATAAACATGTGTCATATGAATCCCAAAATCTGTTTCATTTTCTCACATGTGTCATTGATGAACACCGGTGGGACCGATGAGCATGTGAACATCTGCAGTTAAAATGAATTGGCTGGAGTTTCTGCCGTTCCAAAATTTGCATGTCTCAAAACTGTCATCGATGAACGCTATTGTGACCGACGGCGTTACGGCCAAACAGTCAACGCATATATAATTCAAAATTCTGAATATCTAGAATTCAATTGACTTTACTTTTAATTCCTATGTATATTGATTGTTTCAATACGTGACACGAGTATTAGGTAAACGCATTTGAGGTGAACAGGGCGTGTGGCGCAACGGATAACGCGTCTGACTACGGATCAGAAGATTCCAGGTTCGAATCCTGGCACGCTCGGTATTATGGCACATGTATTATTTTTCAAGTTATATATGTTTGTTTTCATCACAAAATCAACTTTACGACAGAGCAACTCACCTGCAATAAACCTGTGTCATATGAATCAAAAAATCTGTTTCATTTTCTAACACGTGTCATTGGTGAACACCGGTAAGACCTATGAGCATGTGAGCATCTACATATCAAACGAATCGGCGGGAGTTTCTGCCGTTCCAAAATTTGCATTTCTCAAACTGTCATCTATGAACGCTCTTGTGACCGACGAGCGTTACAGTCAAACAGTCAACGCACTCTATAATTCAAAATTCTGAATATCCAAAATTCAATTGACTTAACTTTTAATTCCTATGTATATTGATTGTTTCATTACGTGTTACGAGTAATAGACAAACGCATCAAAAGCGAACAGGGCGTATGGCGCAACGGATAACGCGTGTGACTACGGATCAGAAGATTCCAGATTCGAATCATGGCACGCTCGGTATTATGGCACATGTATTAGTTTTCAAGTTATATATGTTTGTTTTCATCACAACATCAACTTTGCGACATAGCAACTCACCTGCGATAAACATATGTCATATGAATCCCAAAATCTGTTTCATTTTCTCACATGTGTCATTGATGACCACCGGTGGGAACGATGAGCATGTGAACATCTACAGATCAAACGAATCGGCTGGAGTTTCTGCAGTTCCAAAATTTGCATGTCTCAAAACTTTCATCGATGAACGCTCTTGTGACCGACGAGCGTTACGGTCAAACAGTCAGCGCATACTATAATTCAAAATTCTGAATATCCAGAATTCAATTGACTTAACTTTTAATTCCTATGTATTTCGATTGTTTCAATACGTGTCACGAGTATTAGGTAAACGCATAAAAGGCGAACAGGGCGTGTGGCGCAACGGATAACGCGTCTGACTACGGATCAGAAGATTGCAGGTTCGAATCCTGGCACGTTCGGTATTATGGCTCATGCATTAGTTTTCAAGTTATAAATGTTTGTTTTCATCACAACATCAACTTTACGACAGAGCAACTCACCTGCGATAAACATGTGTCATATGAATCCCAAAATCCGTTTTCATTTTCTCACATGTGTCATTGATGAACACCGGTGAGAACGATGAGCATGTGAACATCTACAGATCAAACGAATCGGCTGGAGTTTCTGCGGTTCCAAAATTTGCATGTCTCAATACTGTCATCGATGAACGCTATTGTGACCGACGAGCGTTACGGCCAAACAGTCAACGCATACTATAATTCAAAATTCTGAATATCCAGAATTCAATTGACTTAACTTTTAATTCCTATGTATTTCGATTGTTTCCTTACGTGTTACGAGTAATAGACAAACGCATTAAATACGAACAGGGCGTGTGGCGCAACGGATAACGCGTGTGACTACAGATCAGAAGATTCCAGGTTCGAATCATGGCACGCTCGGTATTATGGCTCATGTATTAGTTTCCAAGTTATATATGTTTGTTTTCATCACAACATCAACTTTGCGACATAGCAACTCAATTGCGATAAACATATGTCATATGAATCCCAAAATCTGTTTCATTTTCTCACATGTGTCATTGATGAACACCGGTGGGACCGATGAGCATGTGAACATATGCAGGTAAAATGAATTGGCTGGAGTTTCTGCGGTTCCAAAATTTGCATTTCTCAAAACTGTCATCGATGAACGCTCTTGTGACCGACGAGCGTTACGGTCAAACAGTCAGCGCATACTATAATTCAAAATTTTGAATATCGCGAAGTCAATTGACTTAACTTTTAATTCCTATATATTTTGATTGTTTCATTACGTGTTACGAGTAATAGGCAAACGCATCAAAGGCGAACAGGGCGTGTGGCGCAAGGGATAATGCGTCTTAGTACGGATCAGAAGATTCCAGGTTCGTATCCTGGCACGCTCGGTATTATGGCACATGTATTAGTTTTCAAGTTATATATGTATGTTTTCATCACAACATCAACTTTACGACAGAGCAACTCACCTGCGATAAACATGTGTCATATGAATCCCCAAATCTGTTTCATTTTCTCACACGTGCCATTGGTGAACACCGGTGGGACTTGTGAGCATGTGAGCATCTGCAGGAAAAATGAATTGGCTGGAGTTTCTGCCGTTCCAAGATTTGCATGTCTCAATCCTGTCATCGATGAACGCTATTGTGACCGACGAGCGTTACGGTCAAACAGTCAACGCATACTATTATTCAAAATTATAAACGCATCAAATGCGAACAGAGCGTGTGGCGCAACGGATAATGCGTCTGACTACGGATCAGAAGATTCCGAGTTGGAATCCTGACACGCTCTGTATTATGGCACATGTATTAGTTTTCAAGTTATATATGTATGGTATCAACACAACATCAACTTTACGACAGAGCAACTCACCTGCGATAAACGTATGTCATATGAATCATAAAATCTGTTTCATTTTCTCACACGTGTCATTGGTGAACACCGGCTAGAACGATGAGCATGTGAACATCAGCAGGTCAAATGAATCGGCTGGAGTTTCTGCCGTTCCAAAATTTGCCTTTCCCAAGCCTTTCATTGGTGAACGCTATTGTGACCGACGGGCGTTTACCGCCAAACAGACAACGCAAACTATAATTCAAAACTCTGAACATCCAGAATTCAATTGACTTCCTTTTAATTCCGAAGTATTTCAATTGTTTCAATACGTTTAGTGAGCGTTAGGCAAAAGCATCAAAGGCGAACAGGGCGTGCGGCGAAACGGATAACGCGTCCGACTACGGATCAGAAGAATGCAGCTTCGAATCCTGGCACGCTCTGTATTATGGCACAGGTACTAGTTTTCAAGTTATATTTGTATGTTTTCATCACAACATCAACTTTACGACAGAGCAACTCACCTGCAATAAACATGTGTCATATGAATTCAAAAATCTGTTTCATTTTCTCACACCTGTCATTGGTGAACACCGGCTAGAACGATGAGCATGTGAACATCAGCAGGTCAAATGAATCGGCTGGAGTTTCTGCCGTTCCAAAATTTGCCTTTCCCAAGCCTTTCATTGGTGAACGCTATTGTGACCGACGGGCGTTTACCGCCAAACAGACAACGCAAACTATAATTCAAAACTCTGAACATCCAGAATTCAATTGACTTCCTTTTAATTCCGAAGTATTTCAATTGTTTCAATACGTTTAGTGAGCGTTAGGCAAAAGCATCAAAGGCGAACAGGGCGTGCGGCGAAACGGATAACGCATCCGACTACGGATCAGAAGAATGCAGCTTCGAATCCTGGCACGCTCTGTATTATGGCACAGATACTAGTTTTCAAGTTATATATGTATGTTTTCATCACAACATCAACTTTACGACAGAGCAACTCACCTGCGATAAACATATGTCATATGAATCCCAAAATCTGTTTCATTTTCTCACATGTGTCATTGATGAACACCGGTGGGACCGATGAACATGTGAACATCTGCAGGTAAAATGAATTGGCTGGAGTTTCTGCCGTTCCAAAATTTGCATGTCTCAATACTGTCATCGATGAACGCTATTGTGACCGACGAGCGTTACGGACAAACAGTCAACGCATACTATAATTCAAAATTCTGAATATCCAGAATTCAATTGACTTAACTTTTAATTACTATGTATTTTGATTGTTTCATTACGTGTTACGAGTAATAGGCAAACGCATCAAAGGCGAACAGGGCGTGCGGCGCAACGGATAACGAGTCTGACCACGGATCAGAAGATTTCAGGTTCGAATCCTGGCACGCTCGGTATTATGGCACATGTATTAGTTTTCAAGTTATATATGTTTGTTTTCATCACAACATCAACTTTATGACAGAGCAACTCACCTGCGATAAACATGTGTGATATGAATCCCCAAATCTGTTTCATTTTCTCACACGTGCCATTGGAGAACACCGGTGGGACCTATGAGCATGTGAGCATCTGCAGGTCAAATGAATCGGCTGGAGTTTCTGCCGTTCCAAAATTTGCCTGTCCCAAGCCTTTCATTGCTGAACGCTATTGGGTCCGACGAGCGTTACGGCCAAACAGTCAACGCAAACTATAATTCAAAATTCTGAACATCCAGAATTCAATTGACTTTCTTTTAATTCCTAAGTATTTCAATTGTTTCAAGTTCTGGAATGATTCAAATTGTTGTACGTTCTACGTGCGTTAGTGTAGTCATCGAATGCGAACAGGGCGTGCGGCGCAACGGACAACGTGTCTGACTACGGATCAGAAGATTCTAGGTTAAAATCCTGGAAAACTCGATATAATGGTGCATTTCTTCATTTTAAAATATATTTGCCAGTTATCATAACAACAAAAACTTCCATCCATTTTGTTAGAGGCATATTATACGTGTCTGCATCAGTCTGTCTTGTATATTTGGTTTTAAGGCCAACCAGGACTAGTGCATTTATTAGTCACCGTTCGGACGCAGTTCAAAAACGGGAACTCACGGATTGACCTCTGCGCGTCGGTGCATCCAAGCGTGCGTACCTATATCTTTAATAGACATGCCTGTACCGATTACATTGAAATTTCACACATACATCATGCATAATATTATACATAATTATGCACATCAATTTATTTCACGATCTGTTCATACTTGGTACATACGTTGGACTTTATGGGACCTTGATGTACGTCATTTTATTTTTCAGATCGAGTTTAAAATATATTGGTTTGACTATCTGATTCAAAATGATCAAATAGCTGCCATTTTTGTGCAAAAATATGATCAACGCATTCCAGTAATGGATCTTGGCATTTAAGGATAGATTTTGTTTAAACTTGGTACATACATTAGAGATTATGGGTTCCTGATGCACGTTATTTTGTTTTTTCGGATTGGAATTAAAATGGCTGACTGGCGGCTATTTTGTTTTATTGAATGCACTTTTAGAGCCATATCTGTGACATGCTATGACTGATTATGTTCAAATTTTAAGTATTCATTATGCATCATGTTATAGATATATAGATGTATTCAAAATGGCAGACCGGTGGCCATGTTGTTTTTAATAACACTGTTCCAGAGCAATATCTTTAAATATGGACAAGTATTCGCTTGACGATCAGATACAAAAGGTCAATCATTTTAATGTTAAAAAATCATCATAATCAAGCATCAGCTCCTGGATCCATAGTTCTGACATGTTTTTGTTCCAACTATATTACCATAAACAAAACTATATATATTAAATTTGATGACTAACGGGAACTGTGCCATGATTGGCATTTTATACTTGTTGTGCTTTTAGTTTATTAGTCATTTGTCATTTAGTCAATGACGTAGTCATCATTCGAATAAAGACACATGTAGTCGTGGTCCTTCACCCATATTTACTATATAATCGTAGTGTTTCGCCTATATTTATTATATAGTCATGGTCTTTCGACAATATTTATCATGTAATGGCGGTCATTTGCATATATTTATCATGTATTCGTGGCCTTCGCCAATATTTATCATGTAATGGCGGTCATTTGCATATATTTATCATGTATTCGTGGCCTTCGCCCATATTTATCATGTAATGGCGGTCATTTGCATATATTTATCATGTATTCGTGGCCTTCGCCCATATTTATCATGTAATGGCGGTCATTTGCATATATTTATCATGTATTCGTGGCCTTCGCCCATATTTATCATGTAATGGCGGTCATTTGCATATATATTTATCATGTATTATTCATCAAATTATGAACAAACAACATTTGTTCAAATCATAATTGTATAAAGTCAGTTTAAAACAACAGTATTTTGAGCAATCATCACACAAACTCAAGCTTAACGTGTTACTAACTTCTTTGCACTAGAGGGCACAAATAATGTATTTCGCAAATAGGAGATGAGGTTGTATAACATTTGGAATGTAGATCACACAGAAAAACGCAACAGAGAAAGCACTATACGAGTCGGGCTTTCGATGTGGTTCCATAGGATGTACACAAAGCGTATAAATCACATTGTTTGTTTGTTCGCAGAAAATTCGAACACGACGACTATGTCACTTTAAAGGCTTCTTAATCGTAAAATCGGGAAATTTGAGAATGAATTATTGAAGACGAAGAATACAATATATGCTACCTCGTGTACTATGTAATGCCGTTGACGCCCTCTATGCGTGTATTCAAAAAACAAATGAAGCGTGAACACATTCCCACGTAAAATAGATACAATGAAATTGCATGTGATTGCAGTCAATTCTAGCAGCAGGGACAGGCATGTTGTCAGTTTCATTATTTATGTTTGTTATTAGAACTATATGCACGAGAAATAACAGGACGAGTAGTAATGCTATGATCGAGATATACATCTTACAACTATAGATTCAATTATAAGCTCCCATTCAACGACATGTCATGCACTTATATTACGTGAACGGAATGGAAAAAAAGGAAGATATAATGCCATGCGGCCTCTTCTAGGGGTAATTAAGACATACACTCAGATACAGAGCACAATAGCGTATGAACCATTTGAATGACAATAATTCACTTTGTTTTTTTATTTTAAAACAATTTTTCATTTATGACATTCGCGGCTGGGTGAAGTTCTATATACTGGTTTCAAAAACGACTAGACAAATTGAAAAATACCATAACCTCTAGTTATGTGAGGAGTATTGGCATTATCTATATTAATGGCGGTTTCATGTCGGGTCAAATTAGCCAGATATATATTAGCTATTTTTAATGCATAGAATTGGTAAGATTCGCAAAATATCAACGAGGGACTTTCGTACGACGTACAGTAGTGTGCGTGTATTCAGCCGGTCATTTGATCACATTACCTCAGTACTTATCGACTTTCACTGACTTGTTTTGCACATTAGCGCTCGTTGTATTGCTTTAGAAATCTAAATATAAGTGGTACAAATTTGCCACATGTGAACATTATATTTGTAGTATAACGTAGATTTAATTCTTGGAGCAAATTCCCTACCATGCATTTATTATATGCGATACAATATTGGATAACCAAAGTATGATCTGAAACAATAGTCATATTTATGAAATATAACGTATTTCAGATCGTTTAAGTGTGCAACATATTCCTAATAACAGAATTATTCTGCAATATCATAGTAGAATGATCCCGTAAATAAGAAGATCAAAATGACATATTTAGATTTCCATTGTATTAAGGTTGTATGCGCGGAAATGCACTGCGCATACGTTCTGCGCATTTGAAGCAGACTTTCAAGATGGCTGCCACAACAAACAAGTACGCTTCGCGATCACCGAATGTACGCAAATGTAAAGGATTTTTGACCGAGATAGAGAAAAGAAGAAGATTGGCAGATATGCAGGCGAACCGCCAACATAAGAAAGTTACTGAATTAGTTTTAGAATCAAATTCAGGTACGTACGTACGGTGTCAGTATACGACGTAAACTTTGGTTGAGTCGTCTGCAACTGTACACACAACTCGAACCAATATATTTTCGGATTTTATTTGTTTTTATGACATCGGACTATGGTTATTTTAGGGGAAACAGTGTTTATTTTTTCCTAATTCCTGTTTCACTAAATACAGAAATTGTGATAAAGAAAATATTCGACAACGAAGTTTGTCTGTCGCGTCGTCTGCAGCTTTCTTTATTTATGACGAGGTGCCTTCAACCGCGATCTGGTAATTTTAACTATACGCACAAAACCCCCAATTTGAGGGCATGATGGTCCTCACAGTTCCATATAACCAAGGGGATACAATTTTAACTATGAATAAACAGCATGTTCAAATATTTTCTATATTTTGCTGTTTTGAAATCCATTTATTTATTTTCCTAGTGTTTTAAATTTAGAGCATTGAAATTTCATCTGTTTACTCTTCAGAAAAACATTAACATGTAACATGATGAACTTGCGGCTGTGTTAAGGAAATTAAAATTAAAATACTTGCATATTATAGTAGATACTTGAATTTTATTTTTTCTATTTGTTATTGTGTCAAATATTTTTGTTCTAAATACATTGTAATATATATTTTTGGACATTTTCTTCCAATAAATGTTTTTTCTGAAAATAAGCCATGACCCCCATCTCAAATTTTTAATTGTGCTACGTTACCTAAAAATTTCCATTATTGTTATTTTTCACATGTACCTTATCTGAATGTGAGAGAGTTTCTGTTTTGCCTATGGCTTCTTTAGAAATGATGATTTTGGAATAATGGTTTCTTTTTATTTCTGTAAATATTCATACATTTTCTATGAATAGCACAGATAATATGTGACTATCTTGCTGTTAATATCTGTTAGCCAGTATAGTAGTGCAAATTGCATGAAATTTATTTACATGATGACTGTAATGATAATCTGATTTATCTTTACAGAAGTTACATCAGAAAGTGCTATAAATTGGAATGTTGGACGCAGAATAGTACAGCTGTCTGTTCTAGCTGAGGGATTAAACGCCTGTGCTGTGTGTTGTGAACACCTTGTTCTGATGGTATGCCAGGAAGAGAGACGATATGGTCTTGGTAGTGTACTGTATATACCTTGCCAGAGATGTGGTACTGTAAACCATGTGTATACAGGTTCGACACATAGGAATGCCAAATCAAACCAAAGATTACCTATATTTGATGTAAATACCAAATTAGCCACCGGTAAGATTTACAGCCAAACTAAGGATTCATCTCAATTATTAACCTCTTATGGTCATATATTGGTGATCATACTTTTAGTAATGTAGGGTAGCAAAAACTAATCTTATAAAATGTTGAATTTAAGTTGTTCTTATTTCATAACATAGGAATGGTACACAGTGGAATGGGAGAGACTCATGTGAATAACTTCCTTGCCTCACTGAATATACCGGGTATACACCACAAGACATTAAAGAAAAGAGAAAGAGAAGCAGGTGTTGGTATTGAGAATGTTGCAAAACGACTGTGTGTTAAAGCTCTAACTGAAGAACAAAAACTTAGTTCAAATAAAAATCAAGTTGATATTTCCTTTGATGGTGCATGGCAGCGTCGTGGCTCTGGCAAAGAATATAACAGTCTGTCATGTCATGGTGCTGCTATAGGGGAAGCAAGTGGTAAAATTATGGGATATGCTGTGCGTTCAAAGGGATGCAAAATTTGTGAAAATGGGGATATGAACACAAGAAAACATGACTGTCGTAAAAACTGGACAGGGAGTTCCAAAGCTATGGAAGGGGATATTGCTGTTGAAGTGGTAAAAACTATTAACAAAACTAGTGCTAAGACAGTATCTTTAACTATGGATGATGATACAACAACCATTCATAAACTAAACAGAAATTTACCAAGATATTGAGAAGAGACCAGATACGAACCACACCAAAAAAGGTCTAGGAAATAAACTATATGAACTTTCACAAATTCACAAAATAGTAACACCGCGTGTTATCAAGTATTTTCAAACATGTTTTTTCTATGCTGTTACTCAGAACAAAGGTAGGCCAGCTTTAATCAATCAAAACTTGCATGCCATTGTTCCCCATGCATTTGGATCTCATGAATCATGTGATCGTAAATGGTGTGGTTACCAACGTCAGCCATATACTTACTGCCACAAACGTCTTCCATATGGTAAAGATCTTTCTGGGGTAGAATTGCGTAAAGACTAAAATCTATTTTTTAAATTTATGCCTCATGTGCAAATAAACTTTATTTTATGAGTTCAACACAAGCCAATGAAAGCTTTCATAACACTGTTGCTTCTAAAGCACCAAAAAACAGACATTACAGTAAATCAGAAAGTTTAAATATCCGCATTGCAGCAGCAGTTTCAAAGAAAAATAGTGGATACACATACGTTTGTAGTGTTAACAAAGAAAATGGACTATCTCCTGGAATTGTTTCACAGGTGAGGGGAATAAAACTAGACAATAAAGCAAGAAAAAGAAAGATGCAGACAGAAAACAAAAAATACAAACTTATACGTATACAATTAAAAGAGGAGCGAAACAAAAAATGTAATGCTACTGAGTTGAGAGAAGGTGACACATACAACACAAACATTGCAATTAGAAATGACATTGATATTACATGTATTCCTGAACCAGTTAATGCTCCTGTAATTTTCCAGTAAAAATACTTAAAGATTCTCCTGTTGTTGTATTTGATCTTGAAACAACATCATTTGGTATTGATTCCTCAATTTGTCAAATTGCTGCATCTTATGATGGTAAAATATTTGATGAGTATATTGACCCCTATCAGCCAATACATCCAGCAGCATCCAAAGTATACATGTACAACTATACATGTGGTAAACTGTTTCATAACTTTAATTTATTACCAACATTATCACATAAAGATGCTCTTGAGAGTTTTATAGAATGGATTCCATTAAATTCTGTGTTAGTTGCACATAACTGTAAGAATTTTGATGCTAGGATTCTGGTTAGTTCTGTGCAAAGATATGGTCTTTTAGACAAACTGAAACATAAACATTGCTGCTTTTCTGATACCCTCTCTGTATTCCGTGAAATTTTACCACCTCGATCATCTTACTCTGAAGAAAACCTGGTTAATGATTATTTACACACTGAATACAGTGCTCACAATGCAAAACATGATGTACATATGCTTCAACAATTGATTGATAAATGTAATGTTGACATCAGCCATATGAGTAAACATAGCTTCTCTGTTGATTTTATTATAGAAGCTCTTGAATTTCTATTGTGTAAAAAGAAAAATCTGTCTTCTCTTAGTCAACTAATAAGTAAGAAGGTAATTACAAAGTGTATGGCTGAGAAAATAGCTGCTTCTGGTCTGGCATTTTGTCACTTGAAATTGGCTTATAGCAGAGGAGGGATAGATGGATTGGTGAAGTTGCTTAGTGAAGATTATTTTGGTCATCCACGGGTAACCAAACATAAAAAAAACATTCTTGTCACTATCACAGTTTTTTGAAAAGAAGTAACTATATTTAAAACAATGATTAATGATTCTTGTGATATTTTTTTAGTTTACTAATCCATCCATTCGTTACATGACTTCTTTGAGAACACTAGACTGATATTTGGTATGTAAATGTCTCATAGGGTGAAAATGGGATTATTCATGCAATGTTGGGGAGGGTGTCATTCAGTGATGCTATCAGTAATTTTCATTTTTTATTATTTTTTTATTAACAGGCACATTGGCATATTTTCAGAAAAGAAAACACTTTTTTTGCCCATTGAAGGGTATTGTATCTAAATATATGTATTTATATCCAGATTTAAAAAAAGTAAATATATACAATTGTATACTACTTAAATGATAAAGCAAGTGTTATATTATTTTAAAATAAGTGAAGTATTTATGGACAACTTTTTTTTATTTATCAATATATGAATATTAAAAAAAAGAACGCAAAATAAATATTAGTTACAAATAAACAGTACTGATCTTTTTGTCACTTCATGTATGTAACACTAGTCATACCCTGCATTGTATGTATGTTACAGCACCCCCCCTCCCCACCACCATACACACATGTGCCCTAACTGAGAATACAATGCTTTCATCAGTATCCCTCAGAAGAAAATAATACTTCAGTGCATTAGTGGCTTCAATTTGAATTTCTATATTTCCAATGAAAGGTAAGAACACCCAGCCAATATATATAAACTGTACTTCATATATAAAACAATATAATCTACTGATGTTGGATGTACATGACCATATTTGATGTACCCCGATATGTATATTGACAAGGGCACTGACAAAGGTCAAAGGTCACGTAGATGATCCAACATGGCCACCAAGATTATTGAAACTGACAATTAAACTATTTTTTCTCAAAAGTAATGCATTAGCATACCATTTTCAATGTATAATATGTAATATTGACTTGAATTTGAATTTCTATATTTCCAATGAAAGGTAAGAACACCCAGCCAATATATATAAACTGTACTTCATATATAAAACAATATAATCTACTGATGTTGGATGTACATGACCATATTTGATGTACCCCGATATGTATATTGACAAGGGCACTGACAAAGGTCAAAGGTCACGTAGATGATCCAACATGGCCACCAAGATTATTGAAACTGACAATTAAACTATTTTTTCTCAAAAGTAATGCATTAGCATACCATTTTCAATGTATAATATGAAATAACTTCATAAGTACTCAACATCTACACAATTTCAAGAGATTTCCATGGATGAAATTTTTTGTAGAACAGTTTCTATGAATTTTTTCATCTAAAATAGAAAACCAAATGAAGGAAACTATTGTTTTCTTTAAATAGGTAATTTCTTAAATTCATTAGAATTGAATTTAAATATGAACTCATATTATGTGCTGATAGGATAAAACCAATTTCAGTAAAAATATGGATTAAGACTGAGTAAAAATGACAACTTAAGTTATTTATGAAAGCTACTTAAAAATGTGACTCAGCATAATTGTGAGTTGTGTATCTTAAAAATTAGTACATTAACCCCATGTTTTTTTCTATGAGTTTAGAGTAACATGTCCTGTACACCTATAGTATTTTTTCCATGGATTTTTTATTTTGTAGCATACATCCTTAACACATTCAAGCAACTCAGAGAAATAGATTGCAAAAAATACACATGGCTTTGAGTCAACTCTGTGTTCTTGTTGCATTTATTATGTTCATTGGAAATACTGCCTAACTGTACTGTATATATTCATTTACTGCCTGGTATAGACAATTGAATTAATGGTTAGATATCTCCTCAAGGCTTATTAAAACGATATATTTGTAAAGATAATGCAATCGGCGATTGTGTTGCCGTGATTAGAGATAATTTTTTGAGAGCCATACTTTTCAGCGCGCCCTCTCAAGCACCTTTACATTATCTAAGATGGTGATGTAAACATTGAGTTGACCATTCGAGCAATCCCAATTGGACAGCGTAAAATATGGGAAACCAGTATTCAGCTTAGTTCTTCACTTTCAATTTCACTTTGAATAGTCGCTAGTTTTCAAACTCTGATTGCAGACTTGACAACATTATTCTTATGCTTGCTACTAAACCAGAGGGCACTAGAATTACAATATTTCTTCTTTGGAAGAAGGGAAAGCCAGTTCCCTATTTATTCTTCAGTGTGTCCAAGTTTAATGTTTAAATAATTATTGAATTAGATGAAACAATTATTATGAATTCCATGCATGAACATTTGACCATTTGGCGTAAAATAGAACAAACACACAAATCTCTTTCAGAACACTACAGGGTTACAAGGCTCAGCACAATATACCCTTTTTCATGTTTTTACATGAGTCGAATCTACATAATCAAGCATTAGGCAAGACAGTAACATATAAATGTAGTGTGGAGTAGTGAGGACAGAAGGTTAGAGAGCCCTTATTCCTATCTCAATGGTATTGTAAGAAGCTATGCTTAGTGCCACATGGTAAAACAAATACAGAGTCTTACTCATACATTTCGTCTTTTGAAATATATTTATATGCACGGTGGTGACATCAACTGTCGGTTAAACAACTGCAGTTTGTTCACCACCATGCTAGATACATATTTATATTTATGTCGTATGTCATGGCAGTTCGGTGTATAAATCCCCCATAATTCCATACAATGTGATAAAAATTCCAGCAATCTGATTGGCCCATCAAAGCAGATTGAACTATTGACATAATGGCTGAGCACCAAAAATGTGCCAATATCTTAAGACGTTGGTGGTTTTACAAAATATTTCTTGAACTATTATTAAGAATTACATTAGTTTCAGATGTCATATCCTCCCAGCCTCAACTTCTGTCAGAACCCTTAATCGCAATGTTCTGAAGCCTGAATGTATATTAAAGTTCAAAGATTTGCGATTGGTCTGGATGCTGGATTTGGGCAAACCAGGAAGTGCTCTGTATTATAGCACGTCACGTGACTTTTATGCTATTAATTTTACCCCCAAAAAATTGCATTAAATATTTTCATATCTTCTTTAGTCCTATTAATTATATTACTCTGTAACTTGTTATGTAGCTTGTAAATAAAGTGTATAGTTTGTGACGATTGGTGACACTATATAGCAAGCACTGGTTCGTTATCATGTTCGCGGGTTCGAATTTTGCATGGGGACATTTGTAACCTTTCGGTTTAAATAAGACCGTGTATAAATAATAATATCTACATTGAGTGTTGTGGGTAATGATAGCTGGGTGCAGCAATATATAAACTAGCTGGTTAAGTGTTCATTATTCATAAATCTAATTCTCAAAGATATAACATATATATAACGATTGGTCATATTATATTTATTCCTCTATTTATTTATATAAATTTCAATGACTAGCATAGCAAGGCACACAGATCTTATTTGGGTGTTTGTCATCGAGGTAGTATTGTTAACGCAACACATACAACAGTTATACCCAGATCCTCCTGGTCTTTGCTAGGCATCCATTGACTCGTCCTTCTAGGACATCGCTAGGCTCAGTAACCCACACAGACGTGTGATTTCTACCAGTTGAAACCTTATTTGGCAACACATTTGGAGGAAGAAAATTACATCCTATATCAACACCAGTAATGGTGGAGCAAAGTAACCTTACATCTATTACGGATCCCTTGTATCCGGTGTTCTGTAGGTACTACGCTAGACATTGCTGACCTACCTTAGTCGACCTCTTTATGAATCAGCTGGAAGGAATGATGATGTTATCGTTCTATTCCTCAGTAATTACCACCAGGTCCGATCAAATCCTCTTATCTACCCTTATCGGCCCTTTCTATTTTGCTCAGGGATAGTGCATAGTATATATTAATTATATTAGTTCTTATTCCTAATAATACACACCAGACATATTTCCAAACTACAACAACCATATTTGAACAGGAATTTTGATGATAAATGTGGGATATTAACCAGTAGCTTAGGGACGTCTAATTCCGTTTATAGTAAAATTCAAATTATCGGATATTACGATAATTTTATTCAACTAGGCCCCGCTAATAAGAAACCCACTAACTTATTGACGAGCTCTGTCGACAGTATTTGATCAGATAATAAATACACAAAGTTACCTTTATCATTACAGCGGATTCCATGAGGACAATGCTCTTATATGTTATACAGTTAGCTTATTCCACGCGATGATCTATATCTTCATAGACACTCGAGATACATACCTATCATGTGTGTAACGTACATGCGAGGTATGGGGGTTGAAATATTGAATGCAACCACAATATATACTATGTAACATGAGGTAAATAGTCGTATGCATAGATACTTTGATATATAAACGTACAATGTTTATCGAATACCGTCTATGCAGAAAACCCCATTTAGATGGCACACATGTACATTGCCGGATTCTACTTCCATGTCGTGGAAACGTGCCGTAATAGTGCAACTGTTATGAAATGACAATAGCTATTCATTTGTTATCGAGTTTCTTTGTAAAATATCCAATTCTGCTTATCGTTATTATATACCTGTGAACTATGAATATGTACTGCTTACAAGATAACAGATAATCATGTAGATATGACATATAATTTATTTTCGAGTTATACACTGGTATTTAAAATTTGAATAATGATATTCGTGTTGAATTCCATGCATATATTACATTTTGTCATGGAGACGGCCAATCAGTGACGACACAGAATTCTGCGCAGACGACATAATTACATAGCGATACTTGTATACATCTTTTATTAGTTATCTATAAAATGCCTACAATCATGCATATAAGTTATAATAAATAACAGTTTTCAGTAAAAGCCTAACATAAACATCTGCTTTTTTCAAAAAATGGAAGAAATCAGTTCTAGACTAATCAAAAAGTTTCTAAATATGTGCATCTCATCCTTGAACTATAAATACCAGATGTTATGCTTTGTCGTTACTGAGGAGTAAAGTGATAACATAGGAGGTGCCATAAAATAAGCATGTATCACTAGAGGGCGTTGCACAGAAAACTACTAACACTGACAATCAGAATTTGGCAGAGCTTGTGCCCTTAAATACAAAAAACACAGTTACACGAATGCTACTTTGATTATGACTATGATTGATTTATCACGCAAGTATTATTTGTATTCTTTTTGCTGGAAATGCTATTATCGAATTATTATTTTGATATATGAATACCCTGACTGGGCCTCAGATTTGTGTTTTTTGTGACCACATCTTCCATTCCCTGCTTTAGGAAACGCTTCTCATCTGCTGATGAACATGCTATTATTCCCTACTAGCATGATTGTTTTGATACTTGATATGCAAGTGCCTTGAGTATATCTCTATAAACTGTAGATATGTACAGCATTTCATGATTTTATCAACATTTAAACAATACTTCTTCTTAAATGCTGGACTAGAAAGGGGTGAGCATTGGAAGTGGATATAAAGATTTATAATAATGCAAATTTTAATGAATTAAAACGCCATTATAATAATGTTATTGTATTAATATTGATATAAACTGATATAAAATACGATACATGGATAGTACAATTTTTAATATACTATATTTATATTTTGACATTAGATGCAGCTGACTGTGGAGAGTTTGTTTAGAGTGCAGAGAACAAATAAGACTATTTGAGATGCACAATCCTGTCTTGTCGCTATTTTGCTCTCAGCCAGGTTTCTACGGTCTAATGACATTTCCGAATCAATATAAAGTCGAGCGAAGAATTTTATTTCATTCAGAATTGCCGTTAACTCGTTTGAACTGCCGCCACTAACCCCCTCTTCAAATTGTTTCCTTTCGATTTCGGCATAGTGTTTGCACCTGTTGAACTGTTTCTTGCATGAGTTTAAGAGAATAGATAGCTTTTGGTAAACACGTTTAACAAAATAATTCGCGTGATCTCTCTTAATTATCGACATTGGTTTATGAGAAAGAAAACATTTTTATGTAAGATAGTAAACACATGTAAGAAGCAGTCATTGTGTTAAAGTACTGCTGGTATTTGCTCTCTAGTGTTGCTATACGTCATCTGGATATATTTTGTATTTTATTTCACTGATATTATTTACAGTGGTTGTCAGTCACAACACAATGTTCCTTGTCTGTTTGTAATTAAATATACTACACGAGCGTGTTTTTTTAATAATATTGGGGTAGGATCAAACAATCATCTACATGTAAGACACATGATACCTACTATACGTGGAGCTATGTTTAATGGTTCAGCTATACAGGCACATAATAATATAAAAGACAATGTATGTACTTTAAAACAGACGGTCACAAATAGGTTGGATTAATTAATTAATTGGAAAAATGTGATTGGAAAAAACGATAAAATCCTTACAATATGTTCAATTATGAGTGTAACTTATATCAATTACTAATTAATCAATTTGTAAAAGTGAATTGAACCTTGAATTGTCCATTGCATTTTAAAGTATATCGTGGATTAATGGCTCCCTCCCATCTGTGTGTCCTAGTGCAGTGTGTAATAATTTTGGTTAATAGACATGATGAACGAGAACATGATTTGACATCAAGTAAACTTATGTGTAAGAGCCATGTGTACTGTGTCATTGTAAGAGCCATGTGTACTGTGTCATTGTAAGTTGCCCTTTTCGAAAATGGACAAGGTACAGTAGTCCTTACCCTTTGAGTTACATTCTAAGGCAGACAAAGAATGTGACCATGCTTTCTGCAGGCTGCGTGTTATACCGGTTTTGTAATCACAGCATGTTACAAAAGGGATGAAAGACATAGTTAAGGAGGTTGAAGACATACACATTGTGGATGTTAACATATTTTAACTTATTTCCGACGCTGGAGAAGCTGACAATAAAATCATCTACGAATGCTGTTGACATTTCGTACCTAAAAACTTTTTTTTCATTCGAGTGATCTCCTGTTTTGTATGAAAACATAGTTGGCAAGTTTAAAACTCGCATGTCTCTGTACATATACATTTAAATGTATTTATTACGCATTTATTTTTATGTTCATGTGTGTGACATTTTGCCCACCATATTAACTGGTGAATATACTGTTTCGACGGGAACATAGTCATACGTTTATGAGAAGAAATATATTGAGTTTTGAACATTTGTGTCTAAATAGAGGTGTAAAAATATCTGAAACGCGTGACAACAGCTGGGAAGTGGTCAAGGTAATGATGATGAAAGAACATCTTTCGTATTTTTGTACAAAGTGAACCCAGGAACTATTTTGTGTATATGCCAAATTTGTTTGTTGTAGTTTTCCATATTGCTCAGGTAGAATCACATAACTCCTAGCTAGTTTGTCCCATTATTACAAAAGTAAGTATGGTTATTATCGCACTCACTATCTGTTCATATTCCTTCTGAACCCTAGCCTATTAGAAAAGTTAAGAAAAATATATCTCACATAGTATAAGTAACATATGCTGAAAGTTTACAAGGTCGGTCGTTAATTTTGGTGACAATCAAACTTGTCACTTATTTGAGACGTGATTGCAATTACATAATTTATTACAAGGAGGAATTTTCAAGTTATTCAATACTTTTAGCCGCCATTTTCTCCCTATTTTCAGGGGATTTTGACAATTTATGTAGCATGTGTTTTCATGTTGATCTCCTGATCATTATTAGCAAATGTTCATCATCTGTAGTAATTACAAAACTATTGTTTGTGGATTGTGTACTATCACTCGAGTTTTGTTATTTGTCAATATAATGACATGTTTCTCTATTATTGGTGCTGAGGGCCGCTACTCTTTTTTTCATTATCAGTCTTTTGCATACCATTAGATTTACAACGTAGTAATTTGTTATGGATGTGAATATTTTTATTAAATCCACCATATTTAAATTATGATATGCATAAATAACAAAGGCGTATGTTTTGAGATTTGTTTTGCTTTTTTGAATTACAATCAGTATAGGTATATCATTTGTTTATTTGAGTTGTCGTATATAATCGTAGCAACAACTTTCAGACTTTAATTGCTGTGTTATTATTTTTAAATCTAAAATTCTCCTGTCACACACCTTTGGTTACTAAACAACATAAAATAAAAGTTACTTTACAGATCAAATATATATATAGCAAAGCCTCAGCTGTGTTCGTCGCTTGTTCACAAAAATACTGACCTTTCATTACCCCATCTGTCATTTAATGGAACTATTTCATGGGTTATATTAAATGCGTAAATGTACGTCACACTATACGCTTTAATAGATCACATTCAACACAACATAAACAAATATGTGATACTTATTCACAAAACTCATAGTATACAGAATGTTTTGGAACCTGTTGTTGTCGTTATTGTTACTCTTTTTGAAAAATTTAAAGTTGGCCTTGTTAAGAGACTCCTCTGAAGATAAGCAGTTCGTTCACACATGACGCCTGCCAGCTGGTGCATTCATCTCCAATAATAATTACATTTTCTTTATTGCGAATACCTCATATTACTGTCTCTAACACAATAAGCCACTATTTGCAATTTGCGGTGAGTTATTGAAAAATGTAAAGTTAAACATAGCTGGTATGCAGCAATTATCAGATTCTTAGAATAGAATTGTGCCTTCAATTGTATAAGACTTTATTACCAGCAGTCTCGATATCGATCGATCTTCTCTCAAACTCGATGACTATAACTCTGAATCTTAGAAAATGTCTACTTTGACGTCATAATGGTAAACTATACTTTCCCAAACTACTATTTGCCTTCAACAATACGTTCATCACCACGGCAACAAGAGCCCATTGAACATGTGAATGTATGCAGATACTAGTTTTATATTGTTGCTGTGCATGCATCACTAAATTCGTTTGTGATGTTATGCGCAAATTTAGTTTTGTGTAATAAATAATATACCCCCTCCCCAGAATCAGATGATGTAGTCGGGTATTTTCCGAATTACAATGGGATAATAAAGCGGCGAACTCAAAGCCTAACTTGACAAGATGCGCTCGCACTATGGAATCAACACAAAGCGGCATAGGCACACAGAGAAAATATATCCAACGAAGCACAGTTTACAATCCAATGTGAACGGTAGAAATATATTATGCCAGTCTATGACGGCAACCCATGATTTTATCTTTTTATTTCATCCACTGTACATGCCATAGAACGGCTCTGTATGTAAACAATATAAACACACATATTTTAACTATGGTTAGTATTTTGCGTGACATCATGAAATTAGGACTGAAACAGTTCGCTTTTTTGGACCAAGTTTTTATTGCATGATTTTGTTGTCCGTACTACAGCGTTATTAGTATTCATCACTCGTACGTACAGTGTTTGCAAACAGCAACATAACTCTTATCGAGAGTCGAGCCGAATCTAACACTATTCAAGTTAAGATTTCACGTAAACGTTTAAGTCATTACAAGCTTTTAAGTCCGATTTGGAGATGTTGATGTGAAGATTGAGAGATGGCCATTAACGCTAACACTGCATACTATAGTGAGATGACTACTAGTGTGTAGTACATGTTATTAGTGACACTCTTGGTGCACTCTTAATAGTTGAATCGCTGCATACATTCGCCGTATCTATCGATCCTGGTAGTGTGATATAAGAATTACAAAAATAATACTGTCAGTGTATTATGCTCAATCCACATTTAAAACATATATTTTACAGATTTGTGCTCATAACGAAGTTCAATAGACATGCCTATAGTCAGTTAACAGACTGTATCAATTATATGCGTGTCTCGGATGTTATCAAATGTGAAATCAAATTTAGGGTAAAAGCAATGACCCAGTAAAAAGAACAATACAAGATTAAGTGTATTCGTCAGATAAAACTGCTAACTCTTCTTGGCTAAATTTGCTAAATAAATAACATAAGTATAGATAATGTCATTATTTGTAGGCCAGTTCTTTCAATCTGTAAATCTGTTTCATGGTCAATATCAGCTCCAAAAACAGACCGTGTGCTGTATTTGCAATTAGAACAGATTTAGCATATTGAAAAAGTTTTTTTCGAGCAATTAAAATACAAATAGTCATAGTCTAAAAATAATGTTCTTTGAAATACTGACTGTTTTACAAGGACATAAATGATTTATTCAAATGTTATTGATGAAACAGTTATGGATACATACAACACAAACTATTGAACAGCATTACTAACAAAATCAAATCAAACTGAACTATTGTTCGGTACTCGAATCGAGGTAAACAGTACAGTACACATGCATTCGCCTAACTAGCAGACCATTGAAGGTGACGCCATTCAATTTATAATAAGGTCGTAACATCCCTGTATTCGGAAAGTATTCTTCATCGGTCCGAAACGTATGTCATTCCAAGCATCAGATTGTGGATGAGTCAATTGTACGTTCTCTTACATCGCTTTTGTAACCAACGGGAAATCAAGACACACAGAGAAGTACCACGTAACCTAATGATACTTTACCACTGGTTGTGATTGATTGTGGTTCGAACCTTCTAATATCTTAAATGTATTGTTTGTTCAAATGGGGCTTTGGTTTCAAGTGAACATTATACGTAAGTGTGATTTAAAAATCGAAAATTCAATTTAAAACAGCGGACTATGAATGTTTTATAAAGTGCTACTGTATGACACCTCTGTTTTCATGAGCTTTTCTATCAAATTGTTTCAATTCAACTTTATAAAACAAACACACGTGTAACATTTCAACCTAAAACACTCGACTATACATGTTTCATAAGTGTTTGTAGACAGAGCACTTGTGTATGCAGTCTAAGAAAGGCAGTCTAGTAGTACATCATTATGTGTACGTAGTGATGAATTTCTCGATTTCAACATTGTAAACATAATAAACAGCTTTGTACGTGTTTTGTGCGTGTGCTTCCTAAATACATGCATGGTTAGTTAGCATGATGACACGGCTCTAGGCATGTGACAGGATCAATGAATCCAGTGGTTCACAGCTATTATTCTATTGGTGTATGACACAGTGCTAGAAAGGGATTAATTGTTAGGCCCTAATCATTGAATCTAGTTTTTCAAAGCTATTATTCCCTTGGTATATGACACAGTGCTAGACAGGAGTTTTTTTTTACCTAATCAATGAATCATTTTTTTCATAGCAATTATTATATTGGCGTACAGCACAGTGCTAGGCAAGAGTTAATTACCTGTGATCTAATTAATGAATCTAGTTTTTCAAAACTACTATTTTATTGATGTATATCATTGTGCTAGGAAAGAGTTAATTACCTGTGATCTAATTAATGAATATAGTTTTTCAAAACTACTATTTTATTGATGTATAGCACAGTGCTAGGCAAGAGTTAATTACCTGTGATCTAATCAATGAATCTAGTTTTTCAAAACTACTATTTCATTGGTGTATATCATAGTGCTAGGCAAGAGTTAATTACCTGTGATCTAATCAATGAATCTAGTATTTCAAAACTACTATTTTATTGGTGTATATCATAGTGCTAGGCAAGAGTTAATTACCTGTGATCTAATTAATGAATCTAGTTTTTCAAAACTAATATTTTATTTGTGTATATCATAGTGCTAGGCAAGAGTTAATTACCTGTGATATAATTAATGAATCTAGTTTTACAAAACTACTATTTTATTGGTGTATATCATAGTGCTACGCAAGAGTTAATTACCTGTGATATAATTAATGAATCTAGTTTTTCAAAACTACTATTTTATTGATGTATAGCACAGTGCTAGGCAAGAGTTAATTACCTGTGATCTAATTAATGAATCTAGTTTTTCAAAACTACTATTTTATTTGTGTATAGCACAGTGCTACGCAATGGTTAATTACCTGTGATCTAATTAATGAATCTAGTTTTTCAAAACTACTATTTTATTTGTGTATAGCACAGTGCTACGCAATGGTTAATTACCTGTGATCTAATTAATGAATCTAGTTTCTCAAAACTACTATTTTATTTGTGTATAGCACAGTCCTACGCAATGGTTAATTACCTGTGATCTAATTAATGAATCTAGTTTTTCAAAACTACTATTTTATTTGTGTATAGCACAGTGCTACGCAATGGTTAATTACCTGTGATCTAATTAATGAATCTAGTTTTTCAAAACTACTATTTTATTTGTGTATAGCACAGTGCTACGCAATGGTTAATTGCCTGTGATCTAATTAATGAATCTAGTTTTTCAAAACTACTATTTTATTTGTGTATAGCACAGTGCTACGCAATGGTTAATTACCTGTGATCTAATTAATGAATCTAGTTTTTCAAAACTACTATTTTATTTGTGTATTGCATAGTGCTCGGCAAGAGTTAATTACCTGTGATCTAATTAATGAATCTAGTTATTTCAAAACTACTATTTTATTGGTGTATAGCACAGTGCTACGCAAGAGTTAATTACCTGTGATCTAATTAATGAATCTAGTTTTTCAAAACTACTATTTTATTGGTGTATAGCACAGTGCTACGCAAGAGTTAATTACCTGTGATCTAATTAATGAATCTAGTTTTTCAAAACTACTATTTTATTTGTGTATTGCATAGTGCTCGGCAAGAGTTAATTACCTGTGATCTAATTAATGAATCTAGTTTTTCAAAACTACTATTTTATTGGTGTATAGCATAGTGCTCGGCAATAGTTAATTACCTGTGATCT
The DNA here is from genome assembly GCF_978046115.1 of Saccoglossus kowalevskii. Taxonomy (NCBI): domain Eukaryota; kingdom Metazoa; phylum Hemichordata; class Enteropneusta; family Harrimaniidae; genus Saccoglossus; species Saccoglossus kowalevskii. The sequence goes on along the minus strand of NC_140646.1, from coordinate 902,572 downwards.
AATTAATGAATATAGTTTTTCAAAACTACTATTTTATTTGTGTATTGCATAGTGCTCGGCAATAGTTAATTACCTGTGATCTAATTAATGAATCTAGTTTTTCAAAACTACTATTTTATTGGTGTATAGCATAGTGCTCGGCAATGGTTAATTACCTGTGATCTAATTAATGAATCTAGTTTTTCAAAACTACTATTTTATTTGTGTATTGCATAGTGCTCGGCAATAGTTAATTACCTGTGATCTAATTAATGAATATAGTTTTTCAAAACTATTATTATATTTGTGTATAGCACAGTGCTACGCAATGGTTAATTACCTGTGATCTAATTAATGAATCTAGTTTTTCAAAACTACTATTTTATTTGTGTATAGCACAGTGCTACGCAATGGTTAATTACCTGTGATCTAATTAATGAATCTAGTTTTTCAAAACTACTATTTTATTTGTGTATAGCACAGTGCTACGCAATGGTTAATTACCTGTGATCTAATTAATGAATCTAGTTTTTCAAAACTACTATTTTATTTGTGTATAGCATAGTGCTCGGCAAGAGTTAATTACCTGTGATCTAATTAATGAATCTAGTTTTTCAAAACTACTATTTTATTTGTGTATAGCACAGTGCTACGCAATGGTTAATTACCTGTGATCTAATTAATGAATCTAGTTTTTCAAAACTACTATTTTATTTGTGTATAGCACAGTGCTACGCAATAGTTAATGACCTGTGATCTAGTTAATGAATCTAGTTTTTCAAAACTACTATTTTATTTGTGTATAGCATAGTTCTCGGCAAGAGTTAATTACCTGTGATCTAATTAATGAATCTAGTTTTTCAAAACTACTATTTTATTGGTGTATAGCACAGTGCTACGCAATGGTTAATTACCTGTGATCTAATTAATGAATCTAGTTTTTCAAAACTACTATTTTATTGATGTATAGCACAGTGCTACGCAAGAGTTAATTACCTGTGATCTAATTAATGAATCTAGTTTTTCAAAACTACTATTTTATTGGTGTATAGCACAGTGCTACGCAATGGTTAATTACCTGTGATCTAATTAATGAATCTAGTTTTTCAAAACTACTATTTTATTGGTGTATAGTACAGTGCTTCGCAAGAGTTAATTACCTGTTGTCTAATTAAGGAATCTAGTTTTTCAAAACAACTATTTTATTGGTGTATAGCACAGTGCTACGCAAGAGTTAATTACCTGTGATATAATTAATGAATCTAGTTTTTCAAAACTACTATTTTATTGGTGTATAGCACAGTGCTACGCAAGAGTTAATTACCTGTGATCTAATTAATGAATATAGTTTTTCAAAACTACTATTTTATTTGTGTATAGCATAGTGCTCGGCGAGAGTTAATTACCTGTGATCTAATTAATGAATATAGTTTTTCAAAACTACTATTTTATTTGTGTATAGCATAGTGCTCGGCGAGAGTTAATTACCTGTGATCTAATTAATGAATATAGTTTTTCAAAACTACTATTTTTTTTGTGTATAGCACAGTGCTACGCAATGGTTAATTACCTGTGATCTAATTAATGAATCTAGTTTTTCAAAATTACTATATTATTGGTGTATAGAATTGTGCTAGGAAAGAGTTAATTAACTGTGATCTTATCAACGAATCTAGTTTTTCAAAACTACTATTTTATTGGTGTATAACATAGGGCTAGGCAAGAGTTAATTACCTGTGATCTAATTAATGAATCTAGTTTTTCAAAACTACTATTTTATTGGTGTATAGCACAGTGCTACGCAAGAGTTAATTACCTGTGATCTAATTAATGAATCTAGTTTTTCAAAACTACTATTTTATTGGTGTATAGCACAGTGCTTCGCAAGAGTTAATTACCTGTGATCTAATTAATGAATCTAGTTTTTCAAAACTACTATTTTATTGGTGTATAGCACAGTGATACGCAAGAGTTAATTACCTGTGATCTAATTAATGAATCTAGTTTTTCAAAACTACTATTTTATTGGTGTATAGCACAGTGCTTCGCAAGAGTTAATTACCTGTGATCTAATTAATGAATCTAGTTTTTCAAAACTACTATTTTATTGGTGTATAGCATTGTGCTACGCAAAGTTAATTACCTGTGATCTAATTAATGAATCTAGTTATTTCAAAACTACTATGTTATTGGTGTATAGCACAGTGATACGCAAGAGTTAATTACCTGTGATATAATTAATGAATCTAGTTTTTCAAAACTAATATTTTATTGGTGTATAGCACAGTGCTACGTAATAGTTAATTACCTGTGATCTAAATAATGAATTTAGTTTTTGAAAACTAATATTTTATTGGTGTATAGCACAGTGCTAGGCAAGAGTTAATTACCTGTGATCTAATTAATGAATCTAGTTTTTCAAAACTACTATTTTATTTGTGTATAGCACAGTGCTACGCAATGGTTAATTACCTGTGATATAATTAATGAATCTAGTTTTTCAAAACTACTATTTTATTGATGTATAGCACAGTGCTAGGCAAGAGTTAATTACCTGTGATCTAATTAATGAATCTAGTTTTTCAAAACTACTATTTTATTTGTGTATAGCACAGTGCTACGCAATGGTTAATTACCTGTGATCTAATTAATGAATCTAGTTTTTCAAAACTACTATTTTATTTGTGTATAGCACAGTGCAACGCAATGGTTAATTACCTGTGATCTAATTAATGAATCTAGTTTCTCAAAACTACTATTTTATTTGTGTATAGCACAGTGCTACGCAATGGTTAATTACCTGTGATCTAATTAATGAATCTAGTTTTTCAAAACTACTATTTTATTTGTGTATAGCACAGTGCTACGCAATGGTTAATTGCCTGTGATCTAATTAATGAATCTAGTTTTTCAAAACTACTATTTTATTTGTGTATAGCACAGTGCTACGCAATGGTTAATTACCTGTGATCTAATTAATGAATCTAGTTTTTCAAAACTACTATTTTATTTGTGTATAGCACAGTGCTACGCAATGGTTAATTACCTGTGATCTAATTAATGAATCTAGTTTTTCAAAACTACTATTTTATTTGTGTATTGCATAGTGCTCGGCAAGAGTTAATTACCTGTGATCTAATTAATGAATCTAGTTATTTCAAAACTACTATTTTATTGGTGTATAGCACAGTGCTACGCAAGAGTTAATTACCTGTGATCTAATTAATGAATCTAGTTTTTCAAAACTACTATTTTATTGGTGTATAGCATAGTGCTCGGCAATAGTTAATTACCTGTGATCTAATTAATGAATATAGTTTTTCAAAACTACTATTTTATTTGTGTATTGCATAGTGCTCGGAAATAGTTAATTACCTGTGATCTAATTAATGAATCTAGTTTTTCAAAACTACTATTTTATTGGTGTATAGCATAGTGCTCGGCAATGGTTAATTACCTGTGATCTAATTAATGAATCTAGTTTTTCAAAACTACTATTTTATTTGTGTATTGCATAGTGCTCGGCAATAGTTAATTACCTGTGATCTAATTAATGAATATAGTTTTTCAAAACTATTATTATATTTGTGTATAGCACAGTGCTACGCAATGGTTAATTACCTGTGATCTAATTAATGAATCTAGTTTTTCAAAACTACTATTTTATTTGTGTATAGCACAGTGCTACGCAATGGTTAATTACCTGTGATCTAATTAATGAATCTAGTTTTTCAAAACTACTATTTTATTTGTGTATAGCACAGTGCTACGCAATGGTTAATTACCTGTGATCTAATTAATGAATCTAGTTTTTCAAAACTACTATTTTATTTGTGTATAGCACAGTGCTACGCAATGGTTAATTACCTGTGATCTAATTAATGAATCTAGTTTTTCAAAACTACTATTTTATTTGTGTATAGCACAGTGCTACGCAATAGTTAATTACCTGTGATCTAATTAATGAATCTAGTTTTTCAAAACTACTATTTTATTTGTGTATAGCATAGTGCTCGGCAAGAGTTAATTACCTGTGATCTAATTAATGAATCTAGTTTTTCAAAACTACTATTTTATTTGTGTATAGCACAGTGCTACGCAATGGTTAATTACCTGTGATCTAATTAATGAATCTAGTTTTTCAAAACTACTATTTTATTTGTGTATAGCACAGTGCTACGCAATAGTTAATTACCTGTGATCTAATTAATGAATCTAGTTTTTCAAAACTACTATTTTATTTGTGTATAGCATAGTTCTCGGCAAGAGTTAATTACCTGTGATCTAATTAATGAATCTAGTTTTTCAAAACTACTATTTTATTGGTGTATAGCACAGTGCTACGCAATGGTTAATTACCTGTGATCTAATTAATGAATCTAGTTTTTCAAACCTACTATTTTATTGATGTATAGCACAGTGCTACGCAAGAGTTAATTACCTGTGATCTAATTAATGAATCTAGTTTTTCAAAACTACTATTTTATTGGTGTATAGCACAGTGCTACGCAAGAGTTAATTACCTGTGATCTAATTAATGAATCTAGTTTTTCAAAACTACGATTTTATTGGTGTATAGCACAGTGCTACGCAATGGTTAATTACCTGTGATCTAATTAATGAATCTAGTTTTTCAAAACTACTATTTTATTGGTGTATAGCACAGTGCTACGCAAGAGTTAATTACCTGTGATATAATTAATGAATCTAGTTTTTCAAAACTACTATTTTATTGGTGTATAGCACAGTGCTACGCAAGAGTTAATTACCTGTGATCTAATTAATGAATATAGTTTTTCAAAACTACTATTTTATTTGTGTATAGCATAGTGCTCGGCGAGAGTTAATTACCTGTGATCTAATTAATGAATATAGTTTTTCAAAACTACTATTTTATTTGTGTATAGCATAGTGCTCGGCGAGAGTTAATTACCTGTGATCTAATTAATGAATATAGTTTTTCAAAACTACTATTTTATTTGTGTATAGCACAGTGCTACGCAATGGTTAATTACCTGTGATCTAATTAATGAATCTAGTTTTTCAAAATTACTATATTATTGGTGTATAGAATTGTGCTAGGAAAGAGTTAATTAACTGTGATCTTATCAATGAATCTAGTTTTTCAAAACTACTATTTTATTGGTGTATAACATAGGGCTAGGCAAGAGTTAATTACCTGTGATCTAATTAATGAATCTAGTTTTTCAAAACTACTATTTTATTGGTGTATAGCACAGTGCTACGCAAGAGTTAATTACCTGTGATCTAATTAAGGAATCTAGTTCTTCAAAACTACTATTTTATTGGTGTATAGCACAGTGCTTCGCAAGAGTTAATTACCTGTGATCTAATTAATGAATCTAGTTTTTCAAAACTACTATTTTATTGGTGTATAGCACAGTGCTACGCAAGAGTTAATTACCTGTGATCTAATTAATGAATCTAGTTTTTCAAAACTACTATTTTATTGGTGTATAGCACAGTGCTTCGCAAGAGTTAATTACCTGTGATCTAATTAATGAATCTAGTTTTTCAAAACTACTATTTTATTGGTGTATAGCATTGTGCTACGCAAAGTTAATTACCTGTGATCTAATTAATGAATCTAGTTATTTCAAAACTACTATGTTATTGGTGTATAGCACAGTGCTACGCAAGAGTTAATTACCTGTGATATAATTAATGAATCTAGTTTTTCAAAACTAATATTTTATTGGTGTATAGCACAGTGCTACGTAATAGTTAATTACATGTGATCTAAATAATGAATTTAGTTTTTGAAAACTAATATTTTATTGGTGTATAGCACAGTGCTACGCAATGGTTAATTACCTGTGATCTAATTAATGAATCTAGTTTTTCAAAACTGTTTTTATTGGTGTATAGCACAGTGTTACGCAAGAGTTAATTACTTGTGATATAATTAATGAATATAGTTTTTCAAAACTACCATTTTATTGGTGTATGGCACAGTGCTTCGCAAGAGTTGATTACCTGTGATCTAATTAATGTATCTAGTTTTTCAAAACTACTATTTTATTGGTGTATAGCACAGTGCTACGCAATAGTTAATTACCTGTGATCTAATTAATGAATCTAGTTTTTCAAAACTACTATTTTATTGGTGTATAGCACAGTGCTACGCAATAGTTAGTTACCAGTGATCTAATTAATGAATTTAGTTTTTCAAAACTAATATTTTATTGGTGTATAGCACAGTGCTACGCAAGTGTTAATTACCTGTGATATAATTAATGAATCTAGTTTTTCAAAACTAATATTTTATTGGTGTATAGCACAGTGCTACGCAAGAGTTAATTACCTGTGATCTAATTAATGAATTTAGTTTTTGAAAACTAGTATTTTACTGGTGTATAGCACAGTGCTACGCAAGACTAAATTACCTGTGATCTAATTAATGAATCTAGTTTTTCAAAACTATTTTTTTATTGGTGTTTAGCACAGTGCTAGGCAAGAGTTAATTACCTGTGATCTAATTAATGAATCTAGTTTTTCAAAACTACTATTTTATTGATGTATAGCACAGTGCTAGGTAAGAGTTAATAACCTGCGATCTAATTAATGAATCTAGTTTTTCAAAACTACTATTTTATTTGTGTATAGCATAGTGCTAGGCAAGAGTTAATTTCCTGTGATCTAATCAATGAATCTAGTTTTTCATAACTACTATTTTATTGGTCATAGCACAGTGCTAGGCAAGAGTTAATTAGCTGTGATCTAATCAATGAATCTGGTTTTTCAAAACTACTATTGTATTGGTGTATAGCACAGTGCTAGGCAAGAATTAATTTCCTGTGATCTAATCAATGAATCTAGTTTTTCAAAACTACTATTTTATTGGTGTATAGCACAGTGCTAGGCAAGAGTTAATTACCTGTGATCTAATCAATGAATCTAGTTTTTCAAAACTACTATTTTATTGGTGTTTAGCACAGTGCTAGGCAAGAGTTAATTACCTGTGAGCTAATCAATGAAGCTAGTTTTCCATAGCTATTATTCTATGATGCCAATTGTTGTAATCCTTTTAACGTTGAAATACTTTGAGTCTCCGATTCAAACACTCTTATTTATGGAATGGTATTTCTGGTGAAAACATTTTTCAGAATATTAACAAACACTTTAAATGTTTTGTGATAATATTAATGTTACTTGGAAAACACTCCCGATATGTTGCAACCAAAAACACTAAGTGTTTTCAACATTTACACTTGTCATTGTTATGCAGCATATAGACATTCAAATGTGTTTTTAAAGTGGGGACAAGCTTATACACACTTCAAGCGTTTAAGCCTGAAAAAAATAGTAAATGTGTTTTACTTAAGGTAGTAACAGTAGCATGCTTTAGAAAGTGTCCGAATTACAGAACAATTTTTAACACGTTTTTCTCCTGTTGCTACTTTAAAGCAGTCGTTTTGTAATAAAAAATAGTTTGATATTTTAAGTAAAACAATGAGCGTTTTTCAAGTGTGGATAATTTCAAATCAATTATATTTATAATGCGGTTACTGTTTTGAACAAAATCATCGTCATAGAATTATCCTGTAATATAACATGCATGCAGTATCACTAACGCCATTCTTTTTCAAAACTTTTGATTTTTGATTGGTCAAAACACATATCCGAAAATCACACACAACTATTTCATCTGATCTAGAAAAAAAGCTTCCACCAAAACACATTATCCAATTTACTGGAACTATTTTCGGGAATAACGGAATTCGAGGATTATTGATTAAGGGACTTAATAGGGGGCCTATATCGCTTTAATTAGTTCCGAGGTAATACTCTGAACATAGCAGGAAATGCATATGGCAAAACGAAACCGGTACAAGTTATTCTCATAAATCATTAATGATATAATTATCATTACTCCCAGCTCGTTAATGGAATCATTAATGGATATTTTGAACAAATGTGAAGGCATTTTTCCTATTAATATTCCTATTTCCTATTAAATGCATTTTGGAAGCAGTAATTTAAAGTACTCCACGTCATCAATGATGCTTTTCTTCTAGGTTCCATTGCATTATAAATTCAGGTCAATGCACTTTGTATGTCTATGCAAATAATTATGCGTTTTAAATGAATACATGTAAAAGTTGGTGATAAAGAGTGTTGTGTTTGACTAGACCTACGAGTGGTGTATGTATGACTAGACCTACGCACTAAATAATAAATAAAATCATGTATATATATCTCCATGCTTTCAATATTATATACTTAATTGTATATTCAATATATTTGATACGAGCATTGATTTAATTTCAATTATCGGCAATATGTTTGAAATGTAGCTTTTTTTTCGCCAAACAATCGATTGTCTCCTAATATCCAGTACTTGTTTTATAAAATGTGCCCACAATGCAATATTCTTTACTTCCACATCCCGTGTGCAATAGGGAAGATATAATATCGGATGATTTAAAATATATATATATTGATATTCTGTGAACTACATATCGCATTATGGATGACTTACAGATTAATGATTAACAAAAAAAGTATTATGAAATTATACAAAAATTACAAACTATCTATTCGTACACCCTACATATGTACATGAAACTACAACTTCAATATTAGAGTAAATTAAACAGTACATTATGCATGGCAACCGCCCACAAGCGAATTGTATAATGGTACAAAACAATTTATGTTTTCACTAACAAATTTTCACTGTCCTTTATTAGCTTAATACGTAATTGCTTCGTTTGTTGATTCATATTAATAATACTGAACAACGCTCGTTGAGTATTACTACTAGAAACTATGCATGCATTGTGTGTGTCACTCCATACCGTAAAGCCAGCAAACAAGTTAATGTGCATCGCTGTTATTTATTTGCTTTACATTCTACGTTAGCAGCTACAATTATTTAACGCTGATATTTACTGTTATTAATACTGCAGATCAGAATGTCTTTTTCTCGATGTTTGGATACGTCGTATGACGTGGATCGGCATGAAACAGTTTCACAGTGTCTGTATGCAATAAACTCGGTTATGTGTATGAGTTGGTTCAGTACGCGAGCGTCGGCTCGAGCCACGCACACAGTACATGTTCACTTTGATTTAACATAGTATGTTCTTTGCCGTTCATTAACTAATTCATATGCACTGTATCTGCAGCAGTTTAGCGCATGATAGATACAATTTCTGACACTTCTAATAGCCCGGCGCGTATTGATTATAGTATATTATAAGTGGGATTATGTACGAATGAATTGATTTCGAACATTTCACGGGGAGATCTCATTCATCAGGGAAACTGATACAATGTATGATGCTCGTGAGTAGAAGAATAAACATTAACTAACTACCGGTACCTACTTAAATGCACGTCCATTGTGACAGCCGAAACATATTGGCTCTAGCAGAACAATTATACTGGTAACATCTGGTAATTAAAATAATGAAGTTTGTTTAAAATTCCCAGTTGATAATTTCGCATAGGCAAAGATTGTTTAAAGGGCGGTAATCATCGCGCTGCGCATGTGCGACATTTGTTTTGATAAACATTGATTTTCCCACAATCCAATGCGCTCTTTTAATTCACAAGTATGAGTTTTGATTTTGCACTAATTAACGCCGGTGACTTTTTCGAAACTTTCCAATCACCTGAAAATACCTAATTAAAGCTTGGTAACGTTGCAGTTTGTATTTGTTGAACAGTCAAAGTCGCCATATTTGTTTATATGGGACCCATATATCTCGTGCATGCGTAGCGCGACAACTACCGTCCTTTAATCACACAGTGCATGTTTGCGATTATAGATGATTTTCTGGCTATTCAAACTTTTTTTGGGACATCTTATATTCAACGTGTATTCATTCAATATTTTCTTGTAAGAAGTTTCAGTCAGTCTGACGTTATATTATATATGACAATAATAAAAACAAATTGTTTATTCTATTTGTTGTATAAACTATAACTTTCTCGATGTTACAATGTCAATGTTTCAATTGATTTTGGAAAAGGTATCTAAAAATGCCATTTGACTTATTACATTTCCGGAGATGGTGAAACATACAGTGAAATGCTGTCTTAAGTGGGCATACGTTAGAAAAAATATTATTATTATGAAACATGTTCATGAGAGAGATCTTTAAGAGAAGTGCGTCAAGTCGTTTAGATAAATTATTTCTAACATTCACATTTATGTAAATTTCCAGAAAATAACAATTAAAATATATTCATAGTCTTTGGAAATAATTGTTTTCAAATGTGGTCAAACATATGCTTAATTAATATGGGTTAAATAATATATACGTATAAGTTAGTCGCATCTTTATAAACACTATCAGCACAGTATCCATAGCAATTCGAATACGAGATAAACGTACACCAATTAAAAGATAAAATACGATCCAACAAACATTGGAGACAAAAGTCATTGATCGGTGGTAGCAATTACAATTCACTGTGCTAGTCGTGGGGATATGGGGATATCAATAACTACTACCTCATTAGTACATCAATCTATCTTAGTATGAATACATATCACTCACCGCCATATGTGTGCTGACCTCAGCCACCCATAAATATTTCAACATATGTGTTCTATGGTGTATAAACAGAAGCAACTTGAACTGAAAGTATGCTTTCTAGTACATGTTCAACACTGACCGTCAAAATCATTTGAATCGATCGTAGCGCTGTGTATTCTGAATAACTCATGGTATATATATAGCCAAGTATAATTATTTAAAAAATGTCGGGATTCTTTAGTACTTAATGTATACTCCAAACTCTCCGAATCATTGATTGAAGCCAACAGTAATCATCGTGTTTTGTTTTTATATTTGGGTCGTGCTCTATGATGTTGATCAGCTCTGAAGTATCACATCATGTTATAAACACCTGACCTCAAACCAGGCTTACATCAGATATTCGTGTGAAAACGTGTTTAGGCCTTGTATGAGGTATGACACATTATAGCTTATTATCGCGTGACAAACATATATTTGGCAATTATTGCTCTGCAAGAATGGTAGCACTTGTATTACAAATTTTACGAGCGAAGGGATTGATTCCTTTCAAACTTGTCACTTTGTTATAGAATGGTTTATGGTTTTCTGTGTAGAAACGCTAAACATCAAGTTCAAACAGCAAATGACTTTCTGGCTCTGTTTAAACACTCGGCTTGAAATGGCGTGTACTAAGCGCAGGCCCACAGTGGCTATCTGGTAACGCATATCTGGAAAATTATATTACGTAGTATACGCGTAGCCGTGGTGGTCCGCACTAAAGGTCAGCTTTTTAGTCCCCGTTCGGACGCAGTCCGAAAACGGGGACTTACGTTTTGACCTCCGTGTGTCCGTGCGTGCGTGCGTGCGTGCGTCTGTGCGTGCGTCCGGATCTGTATCTTAGAAATGCCTGGACCAATCACAATCAAACTTCACACATACATCATACATGATAGTATACATATGCACATCAACTTGTTTCACGATCTGATTCAAGATGGCCGAATGGTTGCCATTTTTGTGCTAAAAATCATCAAAAACAAGCATTTCTCAGCTGTTAACAAATGGATTTTGTTCAAACTTGGTATATACATTAGACATTATAGGACCTTGATGCACATCATTTTGTGTTACAATCTGATTCAAGATGGCCGAATGGCGGCCATTTTTGTGCTAAAAAATCATCAAAATCAAGCATTTCTCGGCTGTTTACAGATGGATTTTGTTCAAACTTGGTATATACATTAGACATTATGGGACCTTGATGCAAATAATTTTGTTTTTGAAATAAGATTCAAAATGGCCGACTGGCGGCCATTTTGTTTTAATGAATGTGGTTCTCGTGCCATATCTCTGACTTGCTGTCACTGATTATGTTCAAAATTTAAATATTCATTATACATCATGTCATAGATAGACAGATATATTGGTTTGACGATCCTATTCAAAATGCCAAATGGTGGCCATTTTTGTGCTAAAAAATCATCAAATATCAAGCATTTATGGATGGATTTCGTTCAAACTTGGTACATATGTTAGACATTACACGTTCCTGATGCACATTATTTATTTTTCAGATCGGATTCAAAATGGCTGTCTGGTGGCCATTTTGTTTTAATGATTGGGCTTCTAGAGCCATATCTCTTAAATGCTTTGACTGATTATATTCAATTTTTTTATATTCGTTATACATCATGTTATATATATACATGTATTCAAAATGGCTGATTTTGAATGCTGTTCCAGATCAATATCTCTCAATATGGACAAGTACTTTTTTGACGATCAGATACAAATGTCAATCATTTTAATGTTAAAAAATCATATTCCTGACATGGTTATATTCCAGCTATATTACTATAAACAAAACTATATATTTTAAATTTGATAACTAACGGAGACTGTGCCATGCATGGCTTGTTGTTAATGTTTCTATGTCAAACAGATACTCAACTATACTCATATACTTTGTTAGGACTGCGAGTTGCGATCAATGACTAAAACAATAACAATCCGACGAAATTGCGAAATAAATGCATTTAAACAATATGGCGATAACTAATGTACATATGAAAAATATGACTGTTGCTGCAATGTATACAATGAAACTACGGCGATTACTAATCTCCATAGAGGCGAAGTATGGAGTTACAGAAATAAAAACACAACCAGAAAAATGGGTCACATATGCATAAATGCATGTATTCATGATTTGATTCAAAGCTGCTCAGTAAAGATTGCCCTCGGGGTCAATTCTATCCACTATCAATGACAATTACCTAACATAATTACAGGATAACTACCACACGTGTTACAAAGCGCAACACGAGGCACGAACTTGTGCTCAACAATGCAGGCAAACGCGTGCCACAACTACGCCCCAATGACCGTCCGACAAAATCATTCTGAAATGGCCTGTGATAAACAGAGGCCGGCAGTGACGAGTTGACAATGCATAAGCCGAATCTCGAGCAATACATTAAATATGTATTATGTAATTACACGTTCATATATCCATTGTTCCAAATATACCTACTCAGTTAAAATTGTCCTCCGAAATAATTATGTCTAATATATCGAATAATTATTTTAATTTATTTAAAATTTATTAACTCACGCTTTATTTAACCTAGCTTCAAAACCAATGGAAACTCTTGTATGTCGGTTGCGTGTTACTATAAGGATGCAGATTCACATGTATACCTAACTGACACATGTATTAATACATATCTTCCCAATGAAAAAAAGTTATTACATAAATGGTAACAAGGATTCTACTGCATTATTCTCGATTGTTTTCCTAGCTTGTAATTCTCAAACACAGCATTAACAATGCTTATTATGTTCTAGTTTCATGTGTTATGTAACACTACTTCATTCCCACGCCTACTTACATATAAGTCCACAAATAACCGTACATCGCAGGCTTCTTCGACGTTTCACTGTTACAATGAGGTTTTTCAATAATTTGTTACCTCATTGTATTCAAGTAAAAGAATATTTTCTTCTTCAATTTTAGAAAAAAATGAATAAAAAAATCATTGCTCAACTTTAATGTTATATTAAAGGCACAATTGTTACGACAATTTAAAAATTGAAGATAAACAAAAAAACAGATTCGCTGCATTGTACAGTCAAATATTGTATTCTAGACTAACCTACACAACTTGAATACATCTTCAATTATTTTAGACATAATCATTTTCTGAATCGTTAGTTTATACGATGTAACGCTAGTTGACTTCGACTCAGGGTACACTATTGAAATATATTAATTAAGCATTATTGTACTTATTGTAATATAATATATTCATTTGAACATGCCAATCTTAGATACTAATTAGAAATTAACAATATTATGATAGGGTACGAAATCACCATCATATGATTAGCATCATCCATTGTGGTGTTAAGTATTGACTATTAATTAGCTCTATGATTCATCTCGGAAAGTTCAAAATAATATTTTAAAAGAGGTCGTGACACGATATACTATATTAAAACACGTATTCCAATAGAAGCTTGTGATACAAGCTAGCACTGTGTGTTGAATAAAGTCTCTAGAGAGAGCATTGCTTTGTGAAAATTACTCTCATATCGGTGTCTATTTTAAACTAATAATTTATCTGCAGCAAATCCAGCCGTGGCTGTCATAACATCTCCCGCTCGCATACACTTTGTTGAAGTTATTCGTCAGTCAATGTCACACTTTGCTATTTTACGTTTAGTATATATATATATATATATATATAATTAATTATTAGTATATGATGGGAAGTAGATGAGGGGATGATTGTCATTTATATTATGATTACAATGGATACTTAACATGGAATAAATCACAGTCTATATAACGTTTTACTGCCGCTACTCTACAGGTTTTCGTCGTTTCGCGTCATTGCATGGCATTCCCGAGTGCCCTTGATATTTCACTCAGTTCAATCTAGTTAAAATCCGATGACGCTAGATCCAAAAGCTATTTTCACTTCTATATTTTGTCGTTTACATCGCCATTAACTACATGTAACGACCTAATGATTATCCCTATCGTGTTCTGGTAATCTCCCTGTCCGGCGCCTTACAGTAACACGAGTTCTCATTGGTTCGCTGGTCCAATACGATCTGAACTTAACGCGATTTGGATCACCATTTAGTTGGATACAATTGCAGGAGACTGGAGCCTCTCCTTGTGTCAGATTTTATTACAATTACAAATCAGTCATGAACGAACTATTTACCTTAATAATCAAATAATTAAACATTATATTCAAAGCTATTATGATTGGAAAGCGTATTATGAAAAACAACCGAATGAACGCTATACATTATACGTTGGTCCGGGTGCTGGTAGAACGGAACTGCATTGTTTTAGAATTTAGATCGAAGTCAAATTCATCACTAAAATCGTTATTTTAGTATAATGTTGAACTATACAATGCATTAAATGATGCATTGGTTAAAAGGCCATCTATTTGCTGATATTCAAAATGTCCTTACCAAGCAATAACCACTCAACTCTGACTATGCGACATCATATTATAATACATTGTGTGGAATTGCGCTCGATTTCATTCAAACACGATCTATAATTAGTTCACAGATTGTCTCGCTAGCATCGTTGTTTTTATTTGCAAATTGTATAACGTTATACGCGGAATAAGTGAATGAAGTGTTCCACTGTGTCACCGCGCGAGTCACGTGATAATTTATCGATCAGATGGAAGGTACATCCCTTTCTTGGAACAGAACATATGACATTACAAGCACAAATTTCAGCAGTCACATATATGTGGATGTATAAGTATATATGTATATACTGGAAAAACGGTAAGATAATCAAATTAACCTAAAGATTACATATGACGTCAGTAAGCAGTAATCACAATAATTAAATAACCAAACTTGTGTAATTGAATTATCTAAACAAGATATTCTGAGATGCAAATACACGTATATGTTGCGTTGGATTGGGAATACAGTGTAATGAGGTAGGATATTACACAGACGTGTCTCTTTCTTCGCCTAGTGAACGCTCTGACGAGACCGTGCTCACATATTTTCACTAACATGAATAATCTTATAAAAATGGTAATAATCAGTCATATATTATGAAACAAATCATTAACACTATACAAATACATCGCCGTAGGTACGTATTCCCGAAGAGAATAACGTATTTACAAATAAAACGCAATAAACAACAGAAACGCGAATGAGAAACCAATTACAGTAAATGATATTGTGTTCAACGATCTATGGTTGAGTATGGTATTTCCAATTAGCAATGCATGATCAAATAAACCAGATAACAACACGTGAGCCACAAAGCATCGGGTGTTTCAAGAATAGTGACTTGCTTCACATGAGCGTGTATATCTCGAATACATCAAGAGTGAATCCATCATATATATGTAAAATGTTCGTACTCACTGACATTCACACATGTTTACCGCCGAAGTATATAAGTATATAAATATTTATTTATTTAGATAAGTATCAACTCTTAAGGGGAGCGTGATGAGGGAACTAAGGTTTCACGGGCTGTGTGTCTCTAGACGTGGCTGCAAAGCCAACGGCTGGGAACCAAGTTTTAATCACTACATGTATTATCATCATGTATTATCTCCACAAATAAATATCCTGATTGTATCACTATCACAGCAACTATGCTGTCTCGATTGATTCCATTACTAGATTCATATTTTGTAGGCACCATATAATCAGGTTACTGAGAAACAACAAACTAATTTATCGATATCCCGCGGTTTAAATTTTTACCCGCCAAGTAGTGTATTAAACAGACACATGAAAGACGAAACAAAAAACAGAACCTATGACATATCACAGCTTATTCGACACGACAATGCTCTGCCTTTTCATTAGGCTGCTGTCGGTGTCTGCAAATTATTTGGTTTGTAAACACTACTTTGACATTTTCCCACAAACATATGCGACACGCAATATTGTATCAAATACTTGTATGAGATGAATGTTTCTGAACGGGTTATTCAGAGATGGCCAAATTACTACCTGGTTTTAGTATTATATATATATAGAAATTTATTTTTTAATCGGAAATGTTTGATGTTTCTATCAAAGCAAATCAAAGAGTCCAACATGAGTTATTTGTGGTTCTGTGGGAATTCTAGATTGATTGATGGTAAAGTATGATTCTATTGGAACCGTAAATGTAAATATATAATGTATAGTCAGATTTACTATGACCAAAATGCATTTAATCATTGTCATTCTGTGCACGTTTTCATTAAGAAAATCATATTAATTATTCAATATGTATAGAACGGTCCTGCGTCTATATACTTACATCACAACAAAATCACCGTCATGTTGCAGGAATCCATTCATATATGCATTAATAAATCACCATGAGGATATTTTAATCCGAGTACATTGCATACGCTCATGTGTCTGTTCGCAGTATGTCATTTAATATCGTGTCATCAAACATAACAGTAATCTGACGTTTTTCGTCGAGTGTTACATCAGTAGAAACGATTACCGCTGTGATATTGCAACAATGGGTATAACTTTAACATGACAATCAAATATTTATTGTTTTTAGAATTTATTGTTTAGTAAAATAATATTGCTTTGTAATGAATAATTATCTATATTACACTGACGTATGCGAATTGACACACAAAACATTTGTGTCATTAGCATAATATAGTGTTATTCGTAACATATGTCATATATATGTTGTTCCACGCATGTGGTCAAATTTATTGTTAGTTTGATTTACTTTAACTCAAATAAAAAAAGAACAAGTAGACCAGAGAGTTACAAATCAGGACAATCAGATTTATTATACTATTTAATCATACAAGATACAACACCACAAGTATACAAGAATTCATACAAACTGGGAAACCGAGACAGAAATCATTGCATAACACGCCAAAGCATGGACATAACACACATATTATAAATAGAATGGTAAGTTGCATGCGATATGGGTAAAGAACAGAAGCCAGGACAATAATTCAACCGTTTTGTGAGGTATTTTTGTTAAATAAGCTTTCGGGCTATAATCATCAAAATCACGCAATCCATGATTCTCCACACATGTCGACGCCACACAAAACATTATCATTGTTCGTTTTGAAAGATACAAATATATATCAAGCGTAATAAATACTTATGTCATGGACAGTTTTAAATAAGCGCATCCACAAGCTGTCGCAATTTTTGGATGGTTAATGGTTAAACACTACTTTAGTTTTCAAGGGTGTGTCCACCTCTTTTAAATGGGACTATGTATTTTCTGGCTCCAAGAGTAAATATCATAATCTGCTTTGGAATAATTTGGAAAAAGCACCATTTGAAAATAACAATATCAACTAAATTATTGCCTGTCAGGTAAAAAAACACCCGTATGTACATTAAAATTATTTCTGATTCTCATGAGACGCATACATATATAGACACAAATCTCGAAATGTACATTCTGTCACATTTACATATACGTTATATTTCACAAATGTTACTGCGCAAGTAGGAAAGAAAGTAGTTTTTAAATATGCTATTATGCCAACGTCATCAACAGATTATTCGAGGTAGAGCTGCAAAGCCTATTTGCATCGCGTTTTATATCCATTCAATGGTTGAACGTATTTTTATGTGTATGTACCAATTAACTTATTGCTTGCTATATATCGTTCAAGCAGCTGAGGGGATAAACTGTAAGTGAACCATCTATGCATGCATGCATGCCTAAATGAACTGTCACCAGCGCAAAATAATAAAAAATTACTTTTTGAATAAATAAGCCTTTCTTATTTAATACACTGGAATGCGTTTTTGTCGATTCTTACCTTAATAATTATGTACTCAAACAGGTTTCCGTCGGAATTATTTTTACAACTGCGATGTTATTACTCACTAGTCATTAGTAATATATTATGTCATTATGAAAAACAAACTTAATAGAAATACATCTTAGATACCAATCCACAATGTATTAGTGCAGCTAAACACTTGGACGCATTCACGATCCAAAAGACAACATCTTGCCGCATATCTTCTTAATAAGTGAGGTTATCAAACCCAGGCGTTATATGTATAGCGTTCAATGTTCAATATTGTCGGCATTAAGCCGTGACAACAAATACTATGTTTGGAATATGCCACACACACACACAAACAAACAAACACAAAAAGAATGTATATTAGAAAACAGTCATCAATTACCACTACGGCCATATTGATCAAAAGTAACGTTTCGTGGACTGTTGTGATTAATTAGTCTTGGTAATTCCCTGTAGAGGCGAAAACATATTCAACCACCATTTTGAAAAGACTCAAATAAAAAGATTATTTCTCAACAGCAAAACATAGACGAGAACTGTTGAGTTGATTTCCCATTCACCAACACTCATTATAACGAGACAATATTCATTGCCACTGACAGCAGAGTGGATTCATTACAATGGCTACGCCACATGTATGTGAACACGTCCATTATTCCTGAAGGGTCCTTGTACGGTTGCCTTTATTGAGGCAGCTTCATTTCCACGATATTCCGTCTCGCAAGGCGTTTTAATAAATTTCTTCTCCATACCATTTTAAACCGCTGTAGGCTCCGGTTCCTTTTTCTCATCTGATTTTTTCATCCTTTTTTTACGATCGTTCTTCTTCTCAATTCTTTTATATATATACATAGCGAACATAGCAATTAGGAATCCAGCTATGAGAACTCCGATTATTATGCCAACTATGGTGTCGCCGGAAACTATTTTATCTGTCAACAAAATAGATACAATGAATTGGGTTGTGAGAAAAATGTCAAATTTTAAAAAGTTTACTGTCTTAACTGCTGTACTCCTATGCTTTTATGTTCGCAAATTTCGCACTGGAAAACGCAAAGTAAAAAAAAGATTAAAAAACGCGCAGTGTGTTGTATAAGTCTTCGTATAAGCGCGTTTGTGTCTGCGCGAGAGACGACAGTTTTCCAGCCGATAGCGTGGCGCGCTGCGAACTTCGAGGTTCTGCCTTATATATGAGATCGAATCGTTTTATGGCTGTTCCTCACTAGTTATCTCATCGATAGATTGGTGTAATTACTTCTGATAATCTGACAATTGGACATCTGATAATATGCATAACAAGACAAAGCTTCAGCTTGGGAACAAACATCGTAAATCTGAAAGATCCTCTCAAAAGGCATACATGTATATTGTCTGATAGCACTGATGATATGATAAACGTGAATGTCTGGCTTATCTGTCTGGTTTGCTATTTATATACTATTATATTGTTGTGTCGTCTTATGTGTGGCTGCAGATCTCGTAATTAATATATTCGTCGTTTGTGTTCTTGGGGCTGTGTTTGTTTTGTTTTCGCTACGAAGTTGATAATATGAAAAGCTGATAATCTGCAAACATCATAGCCACAATGCTAGTCTTAGTCAAACAGTTTGCTTAGGCTTGCTGGACATTTCCATTTGAGGAACGGATGTGCGATGCACCCAAGAGGTCTGTAAATTATGTTTACCATGATTTTGAATTAGTGTGTATATGCTTGTGTTATTTTCAGTTTACCATGATTTTGAATTAGTGTGTATATGCTTGTGTTATTTTCAGTTTACCATAATTTTGAATAAGTGTGTATATGCTTGTGTGATTTTCAGTTTACCGTGATGTTGAATTAGTGTGTATATGCTTGTGTTATTTTCAGTTTACCATGATTTTGAATTAGTGTGTATATGCTTGTGTTATTTTCAGTTTACCATGATTTTGAATTAGTGTGTATATGCTTGTGTTATTTTCAGTTTACCATGATTTTGAATTAGTGTGTATATGCTTGTGTTATTTTCAGTTTACGGTGATTTTGAATTAGTGTGTATATGCTTGTGTTATTTTTAGTTTACCATGATTTTGAATTTGTGTGTATATGCTTGTACTATTTTCAGTTTACAATGATTTTGAATTAGTGTGTATCAGCTTGTGTTATTTTCAGTTTACCATGATTTTGAATTTGTGTGTATATGCTTGTGTTATTTTCAGTTTGCCATGATTTTGATTAGTGTGTATATGCTTGTGTTATTTTCAGTTTACCATGATTTTGAATTAGTGTGTATATGCTTGTGTTATTTTCAGTATACCATGATTTTGAATTAGTGTGTATGCTTCTATTTTTTTCAGTTTACCATAATTTTGAATTAGTGTGTATACGCTTGTGTTATTTTCAGTTTACCATGATTGTAAATTAGTGTGTATATGCTTGTGTTATTTTCAGTTTACCATGATTTTGAATTAGTGTGTATATGCTTGGGTTATTTTCAGTTTACCATGATTTTGAATTAGTGTGTATATTCTTGTGTTATTTTCTGTTTACCATGATTTTGAATATGTGTGTATATGCTTGTGTGATTTTCAGTTTACCGTGATTTTGAATTAGTGTGTATATGCTTGTGTTATTTTCAGTTTACCATGATTTTGATTAGTGTGTATATGCTTGTGTTATTTTGAGTTTACCGTGATTTTGAATTAGTGTGTATATGCTTGTGTTATTTTCAGTTTACCATGATTTTGAATTATTCTGTATACGCTTGTGTTATTTTCAGTTTACCATGATTTTGAATTAGTGTGTATACGCTTGTGTTATTTTCAGTTTACCATGATTGTAAATTAGTGTGTATATGCTTGTGTTATTTTCAGTTTACCATGATTTTGAATTAGTGTGTATATGCTTGGGTTATTTTCAGTTTACCATGATTTTGAATTAGTGTGTATATTCTTGTGTTATTTTCTGTTTACCATGATTTTGAATATGTGTGTATATGCTTGTGTGATTTTCAGTTTACCGTGATTTTGAATTAGTGTGTATATGCTTGTGTTATTTTCAGTTTACGGTGATTTTGAATTAGTGTGTATATGCTTGTGTTATTTTTAGTTTACCATGATTTTGAATTTGTGTGTATATGCTTGTACTATTTTCAGTTTACAATGATTTTGAATTAGTGTGTATATGCTTGTGTTATTTTCAGTTTACCGTGATTTTGAATTAGTGTGTATATGCTTGGGTTATTTTCAGTTTACCATGATTTTTAATTAGTGTGTATATGCTTGTGTTATTTTCAGTTTATTAGTGTGTATATGCTTGTGTTATTTTCAGTTTACCATGATTTTGAATTAGTGTGTATATGCTTGGGTTATTTTCAGTTTACCATGATTTTGAATTAGTGTGTATATTCTTGTGTTATTTTCTGTTTACCATGATTTTGAATATGTGGGTATATGCTTGTGTGATTTTCAGTTTACCATGATTTTGAATTAGTGTGTATATGTTTGTGTTATTTTCAGTTTACAATGATTTTGAATTAGTGTGTATATGCTTGTGTTATTTTCAGTTTACCATGATTTTGATTAGTGTGTATATGCTTGTGTTATTTTGAGTTTACCGTGATTTTGAATTAGTGTGTATATGCTTGTGTTATTTTCAGTTTACCATGATTTTGATTAGTGTGTATATGCTTGTGTTATTTTCAGTTTACGTTGATTTTGAATTAGTGTGTATATGCTTGTGTTATTTTCAGTTTAGCGTGATTTTGAATTAGTGTGTATATGCTTGTTTTATTTTCAGTTTACCATGATTTTGAATTAGTGTGTATATGCTTGTGTTATTTTCAGTTTACCGTGATTTTGAATTAGTGTGTATATGCTTGTGTTATTTTCAGTATACCATGATTTTGAATTAGTGTGTATGCTTCTATTTTTTTCAGTTTACCATAATTTTGAATTAGTGTGTATACGCTTGTGTTATTTTCAGTTTACCATGATTGTAAATTAGTGTGTATATGCTTGTGTTATTGTCAGTTTACAATGATTTTGAATTAGTGTGTATATGTTTGGGTTATTTTCAGTTTACCATGATTTTGAATTAGTGTGTATATTCTTGTGTTATTTTCTGTTTACCATGATTTTGAATATGTGTGTATATGCTTGTGTGATTTTCAGTTTACCGTGATTTTGAATTAGTGTGTATATGCTTGTGTTATTTTCAGTTTACCATGATTTTGATTAGTGTGTATATGCTTGTGTTATTTTGAGTTTACCGTGATTTTGAATTAGTGTGTATATGCTTGTGTTATTTTCAGTTTACCATGATTTTGAATTATTCTGTATACGCTTGTGTTATTTTCAGTTTACCATGATTTTGAATTAGTGTGTATGCTTCTATTTTTTTCAATTTACCATAATTTTGAATTAGTGTGTATATGCTTGTGTTATTTTCAGTTTACCGTGATTTTGAATTAGTGTGTATATGCTTGTGTTATTTTCAGTTTATTAGTGTGTATATGCTTGTGTTATTTTCAGTTTACCATGATTTTGAATTAGTGTGTATATGCTTGGGTTATTTTCAGTTTACCATGATTTTGAATTAGTGTGTATATTCTTGTGTTATTTTATGTTTACCATGATTTTGAATATGTGGGTATATGCTTGTGTGATTTTCAGTTTACCATGATTTTGAATTAGTGTGTATATGCTTGTGTTATTTTCAGTTTACAATGATTTTGAATTAGTGTGTATATGCTTGTGTTATTTTCAGTTTACCATGATTTTGATTAGTGTGTATATGCTTGTGTTATTTTGAGTTTACCGTGATTTTGAATTAGTGTGTATATGCTTGTGTTATTTTCAGTTTACCATGATTTTGATTAGTGTGTATATGCTTGTGTTATTTTCAGTTTACGTTGATTTTGAATTAGTGTGTATATGCTTGTGTTATTTTCAGTTTAGCGTGATTTTGAATTAGTGTGTATATGCTTGTTTTATTTTCAGTTTACCATGATTTTGAATTAGTGTGTATATGCTTGTGTTATTTTCAGTTTACCGTGATTTTGAATTAGTGTGTATATGCATATGTTTTGAATTAGTGTGTATATGCTTGTGTTATTTTCAGTTTACCATGATTTTGAATTAGTGTGTATATGCTTGGGTTATTTTCAGTTTACCATGATTTTGAATTAGTGTGTATATGCTTGGGTTATTTTCAGTTTACCATGATTTTGAATTAGTGTGTATATGCTTGTGTTATTTTCAGTTTACCGTGATTTTGAATTAGTGTGTATATGCTTGTGTTATTTTCAGTTTACCATGATTTTGAATTAGTGTGTATATGCTTGTGTTATTTTCAGTTTACCATAATTTTGAATTGGTGTGTATATGGTTGTGTTATTTTCAGTTTACCATGATTTTGAATTAGTGCGTGTGCTTCTATTTTTTTCAGTTTACCATAATTTTGAATTAGTGTGTATATGCTTGTGTTATTTTCAGTTTACCATGATTTTGAATTAGTGTGTATATGCTTGGGTTATTTTCAGTTTACCATGATTTTGAATTAGTGTGTATATGCTTGTGTTATTTTCAGTTTACCATGATTTTGAATTAGTGTGTATATGCTTGTGTTATTTTCAGTTTACTATAATTTTGAATTAGTGTGTATATGCTCGTGTTATTTTCAGTTTACAATGATTTTGAATTAGTGTGTATATGCTTGTGTTATTTTCAGTTTATTAGTGTGTATATGCTTGTGTTATTTTCAGTTTACCATGATTTTGAATTAGTGTGTATATGCTTGTGTTATTTTCAGTTTACCAAGATTTTGAATTAGTGTGTATATGCTTGTGTTATTTTCAGTTTACCATGATTTTTAATTAGTGTGTATATGCTTGTGTTATTTTCAGTTTACCATGATTTTGAATTAGTGTGTATATGCTTGTGTTATTTTCAGTTTACCAAGATTTTGAATTAGTGTGTATATGCTTGTGTTATTTTCAGTTTACCGTGATTTTGAATTAGTGTGTATATGCTTGGGTTATTTTCAGTTTACAATAATTTCGAATTAGTGTGTATATGCTTATGTTATTTTCAGTTTACCATGATTTTGAATTAGTGTGTATATGCTTGTGTTATTTTCAGTTTACCATAATTTTGAATTAGTGTGTATATGCTTGTGTTATTTTCAGTTTAATATAATTTTGAATTAGTGTGTATATGCTTGTGTTATTTTCAGTTTACCATGATTTTGAATTAGTGTGTATATGCTTGTGTTATTTTCAGTTTACCATGATTTTTAATTAGTGTGTATATGCTTGTGTTATTTTCAGTTTACCAAGATTTTGAATTAGTGTGTATATGCTTGTGTTATTTTCAGTTTACCGTGATTTTGAATTAGTGTGTATATGCTTGGGTTATTTTCAGTTTACCATGATTTTTAATTAGTGTGTATATGCTTGTGTTATTTTCAGTTTACTAGTGTGTATATGCTTGTGTTATTTTCAGTTTACCATGATTTTGAATTAGTGTGTATATGCTTGTGTTATTTTCAGTTTAGCGTGATTTTGAATTAGTGTGTATATGCTTGTTTTATTTTCAGTTTACCATGATTTTGAATTAGTGTGTATATGCTTGTGTTATTTTCAGTTTACCGTGATTTTGAATTAGTGTGTATATGCTTGTGTTATTGTCAGTTTAATATAATTTTGAATTAGTGTGTATATGCTTGTGTTATTTTCAGTTTACAATGATTTTGAATTAGTGTGTATATGCTTGTGTTATTTTCAGTTTACCATGATTTTGATTAGTGTGTATATGCTTGTGTAATTTTGAGTTTACCGTGATTTTGAATTAGTGTGTATATGCCTGTGTTATTTTCAGTTTACCATGATTTTGAATTATTCTGTATATGCTTGTGTTATTTTCAGTTTACCATGATTTTTAATTAGTGTGTATATGCTTGTGTTATTTTCAGTTTACCATGATTTTGAATTAGTGTGTATATGCTTGTGTTATTTTCAGTTTACCATGATTTTGAATTAGTGTGTATATACTTGTGTTATTTTCAGTTTACCATAATTTTGAATTAGTGTGTATATGCTTGTGTTATTTTCAGTTTACCATGATTTTGAATTAGTGTGTATGCTTCTATTTTTTTCAGTTTACCATAATTTTGAATTAGTGAGTATATGCTTGTGTTATTTTCAGTTTACCATGATTTTGAATTAGTGTGTATATGCTTGTGTTATTTTCAGTTTACAATGATTTTGAATTAGTGTGTATATGCTTGTGTTATTTTCAATTTACTATGATTTTGAATTAGTGTGTATATGCTTGGGTTATTTTCAGTTTGCCATGATTTTGATCAGTGTGTATATGCTTGTGTTATTTTCAGTTTACCATGATTTTGAATTAGTGTGTATATGCTTGTGTTATTTTCAGTTTACCATGATTTTGAATTAGTGTGTATATGCTTGTGTTATTTTCAGTTTACCATGATTTTTAATTAATGTGTATATGCTTGTGTTATTTTCAGTTTACCATGATTTTGAATTAGTGTGTATATGCTTGGGTTATTTTCAGTTTACCATGATTTTGAATTAGTGTGTATATGCTTGTGTTATTTTCAGTTTACCATGATTTTGAATTAGTGTGTATATGCTTGTGTTATTTTCAGTTTACCATAATTTTGAATTAGTGTGTATATGCTTGCGTTATTTTCAGTTTACCATGATTTTGAATTAGTGTGTATATTCTTGTGTTATTTTCTGTTTACCATGATTTTGAATATGTGTGTATATGCTTGTGTGATTTTCAGTTTACCATGATTTTGAATTAGTGTGTATATGCTTGTGTTATTTTCAGTTTACCATGATTTTGAATTAGTGTGTATATGCTTGTGTTATTTTCAGTTTACGTTGATTTTGAATTAGTGTGTATATGCTTGTGTTATTTACAGTTTACCATGATTTTGAATTTGTGTGTATGCTTGTATTTTTTCAGTTTACCATAATTTCGAATTAGTGTGTATATGCTTGTATTATTTTCATTTTACCATAATTTTGAATTAGTGTGTATATGCTTGTGTTATTTTCAGTTTACCATGATTTTGAATTAGTGTTATATGCTTGTGTTATTTTCAGCTTACCATGATTTTGAATTAGTGTGTATATGCTTGTGTTATTTTCAGTTTACCATGATTTTGAATTAGTGTGTATATGCTTGTGTTATTTTCAGTTTACCATAATTTTGAATTAGTGTGTATATGCTTGTGTTATTTTCAGTTTACCATGATTTTGAATTAGTGTGTATATGCTTGTGTTATTTTCAGTTTACCGTGATTTTGAATTAGTGTGTTTATGCTTGTTTTATTTTCAGTTTACCATGATTTTGAATTAGTGTGTATATGCTTGTGTTATTTTCAGTTTACCATGATTTTGAATTAGTGTGTATATGCTTGTGTTATTTTCAGTTTAATATAATTTTGAATTAGTGTGTATATGCTTGTGTTATTTTCAGTTTACCATTATTTTGAATTAGTGTGCATATGCTTGTTATTTTAAGTTTACCATGATTTTGAATTTGTGTGTATGCTTGTATTTTTTTCAGTTTACCATAATTTCGAATTAGTGTGTATATGCTTGTGTTATTTTCAGTTTACCGTGATTTTGAATTAGTGTGTATATGCTTGTATTATTTTCAGTTTACCATGATTTTGAATTAGTGTGTATATGCTTGTGTTATTTTCAGTTTACCGTGATTTTGAATTAGTGTGTATATGCTTGTGTTATTTTCAGTTTACCATGATTTTGAATTAGTGTGTATATGCTTGTGTTATTTTCAGTTTACCATGATTTTGAATTAGTGTGTATATGCTTGTGTTATTTTCAGCTTACCGTGATTTTGAATTAGTGTGTATATGCTTGTTTTATTTTCAGTTTAATATAATTTTGAATTAGTGTGTATGTGCTTGTGTTATTTTCAGTTTAATATAATTATGAATTAGTGTGTATATGCTTGTGTTATTTTCAGTTTACCGTGATTTTCAATTAGTGTGTATATGCTTGTGTTATTTTCAGTTTAATATAATTTTGAATTAGTGTGTATATGCTTGTGTTATTTTCAGTTTACAATGATTTTGAATTAGTGTGTATATGCTTGTGTTATTTTCAGTTTATTAGTGTGTATATGCTTGTGTTATTTTCAGTTTACCATGATTTTGAATTAGTGTGTATATGCTTGTGTTATTTTCAGTTTACGTTGATTTTGAATTAGTGTGTATATGCTTGTGTTATTTACAGTTTACCATGATTTTGAATTTGTGTGTATGCTTGTATTTTTTCAGTTTACCATAATTTCGAATTAGTGTGTATATGCTTGTATTATTTTCATTTTACCATAATTTTGAATTAGTGTGTATATTATTGTGTTATTTTCAGTTTACCATGATTTTGAATTAGTGTTATATGCTTGTGTTATTTTCAGCTTACCATGATTTTGAATTAGTGTGTATATGCTTGTGTTATTTTCAGTTTACCATGATTTTGAATTAGTGTGTATATGCTTGTGTTATTTTCAGTTTACCATAATTTTGAATTAGTGTGTATATGCTTGTGTTATTTTCAGTTTAATATAATTTTGAATTAGTGTGTATATGCTTGTGTTATTTTCAGTTTACCATGATTTTAAATTAGTGTGTATATGCTTGTGTTATTTTCAGGTTACCATGATTTTGAATTAGTGTGTATGCTTGTATTTTTTTTCAGTTTACCATAATTTTGAATTAGTGTGTATATGCTTGTGTTATTTTCAGTTTACCATGATTTTGAATTAGTGTGTATATGCTTGTGTTATTTTCAGTTTACCATGATTTTGAATTAGTGTGTATATGCTTGTGTTATTTTCAGTTTAATATAATTTTGAATTAGTGTGTATATGCTTGTGTTATTTTCAGTTTACCATGATTTTGAATTAGTGTGTATATGCTTGTGTTATTTTCAGTTTACCATGATTTTGAATTAGTGTGTATATGCTTGTGTTATTTTCAGTTTACCATGATTTTGAATTAGTGTGTATATGCTTGTGTTATTTTCAGTTTACCACGATTTTGAATTAGTGTGTATATGCTTGTGTTATTTTCAGTTTACCATGATTTTGAATTAGTGTGTATATGCTTGCGTTATTTTCAGTTTACCATGATTTTGAATTAGTGTGTATATGCTTGTGTTATTTTCAGTTTACCACGATTTTGAATCAGTGTGTATATGCTTGTGTTATTTTCAGTTTACCATGATTTTGAATTAGTGTGTATATGCTTGCGTTATTTTCAGTTTACCATAATTTTGAATTAGTGTGTATATGCTTGTGTTATTTTCAGTTTACCATGATTTTGAATTAGTGTTATATGCTTGTGTTATTTTCAGTTTACCATGATTTTGAATTAGTGTGTATATGCTTGTGTTATTTTCAGTTTACCATGATTTTGAATTAGTGTGTATATGCTTGTGTTATTTTCAGTTTACCATAATTTTGAATTAGTGTGTATATGCTTGTATTTTTTTCAGTTTACCATAATTTCGAATTAGTGTGTATATGCTTGTGTTATTTTCAGTTTACCGTGATTTTGAATTAGTGTGTATATGCTTGTGTTATTTTCAGTTTACCATGATTTTGAATTAGTGTGTATATGCTTGTGTTATTTTCAGTTTACCGTGATTTTGAATTAGTGTGTATATGCTTGTTTTATTTTCAGTTTAATATAATGTTGAATTAGTGTGTATATGCTTGTGTTATTTTCAGTTTAATATAATTATGAATTAGTGTGTATATGCTTGTGTTATTTTCAGTTTACCGTGATTTTCAATTAGTGTGTATATGCTTGTGTTATTTTCAGTTTACCGTGATTTTCAATTAGTGTGTATATGCTTGTGTTATTTTCAGTTTAATATAATTTTGAATTAGTGTGTATATGCTTGTGTTATTTTCAGTTTACAATGATTTTGAATTAGTGTGTATATGCTTGTGTTATTTTCAGTTTATTAGTGTGTATATGCTTGTGTTATTTTCAGTTTACCATGATTTTGAATTAGTGTGTATATGCTTGTGTTATTTTCAGTTTACGTTGATTTTGAATTAGTGTGTATATGCTTGTGTTATTTACAGTTTACCATGATTTTGAATTTGTGTGTATGCTTGTATTTTTTCAGTTTACCATAATTTCGAATTAGTGTGTATATGCTTGTATTATTTTCATTTTACCATAATTTTGAATTA
Source organism: Saccoglossus kowalevskii (assembly GCF_978046115.1). Classification (NCBI taxonomy): domain Eukaryota; kingdom Metazoa; phylum Hemichordata; class Enteropneusta; family Harrimaniidae; genus Saccoglossus; species Saccoglossus kowalevskii. Next base: position 873,027 of record NC_140646.1, on the reverse strand, counting down.
GTGTGTATATGCTTGTGTTATTTTCAGTTTACCATGATTTTGAATTAGTGTTATATGCTTGTGTTATTTTCAGCTTACCATGATTTTGATTTAGTGTGTATATGCTTGGGTTATTTTCAGTTTACCATGATTTTGAATTAGTGTGTATATTCTTGTGTTATTTTCTGTTTACCATGATTTTGAATATGTGTGTATATGCTTGTGTGATTTTCAGTTTACCGTGATTTTGAATTAGTGTGTATATGCTTGTGTTATTTTCAGTTTACGGTGATTTTGAATTAGTGTGTATATGCTTGTGTTATTTTTAGTTTACCATGATTTTGAATTTGTGTGTATATGCTTGTACTATTTTCAGTTTACAATGATTTTGAATTAGTGTGTATATGCTTGTGTTATTTTCAGTTTACCGTGATTTTGAATTAGTGTGTATATGCTTGGGTTATTTTCAGTTTACCATGATTTTTAATTAGTGTGTATATGCTTGTGTTATTTTCAGTTTATTAGTGTGTATATGCTTGTGTTATTTTCAGTTTACCATGATTTTGAATTAGTGTGTATATGCTTGGGTTATTTTCAGTTTACCATGATTTTGAATTAGTGTGTATATTCTTGTGTTATTTTCTGTTTACCATGATTTTGAATATGTGGGTATATGCTTGTGTGATTTTCAGTTTACCATGATTTTGAATTAGTGTGTATATGTTTGTGTTATTTTCAGTTTACAATGATTTTGAATTAGTGTGTATATGCTTGTGTTATTTTCAGTTTACCATGATTTTGATTAGTGTGTATATGCTTGTGTTATTTTGAGTTTACCGTGATTTTGAATTAGTGTGTATATGCTTGTGTTATTTTCAGTTTACCATGATTTTGATTAGTGTGTATATGCTTGTGTTATTTTCAGTTTACGTTGATTTTGAATTAGTGTGTATATGCTTGTGTTATTTTCAGTTTAGCGTGATTTTGAATTAGTGTGTATATGCTTGTTTTATTTTCAGTTTACCATGATTTTGAATTAGTGTGTATATGCTTGTGTTATTTTCAGTTTACCGTGATTTTGAATTAGTGTGTATATGCTTGTGTTATTTTCAGTATACCACGATTTTGAATTAGTGTGTATGCTTCTATTTTTTTCAGTTTACCATAATTTTGAATTAGTGTGTATACGCTTGTGTTATTTTCAGTTTACCATGATTGTAAATTAGTGTGTATATGCTTGTGTTATTGTCAGTTTACAATGATTTTGAATTAGTGTGTATATGCTTGGGTTATTTTCAGTTTACCATGATTTTGAATTAGTGTGTATATTCTTGTGTTATTTTCTGTTTACCATGATTTTGAATATGTGTGTATATGCTTGTGTGATTTTCAGTTTACCGTGATTTTGAATTAGTGTGTATATGCTTGTGTTATTTTCAGTTTACCATGATTTTGATTAGTGTGTATATGCTTGTGTTATTTTGAGTTTACCGTGATTTTGAATTAGTGTGTATATGCTTGTGTTATTTTCAGTTTACCATGATTTTGAATTATTCTGTATACGCTTGTGTTATTTTCAGTTTACCATGATTTTGAATTAGTGTGTATGCTTCTATTTTTTTCAATTTACCATAATTTTGAATTAGTGTGTATATGCTTGTGTTATTTTCAGTTTACCGTGATTTTGAATTAGTGTGTATATGCTTGGGTTATTTTCAATTTACCATGATTTTTAATTAGTGTGTATATGCTTGTGTTATTTTCAGTTTATTAGTGTGTATATGCTTGTGTTATTTTCAGTTTACCATGATTTTGAATTAGTGTGTATATGCTTGGGTTATTTTCAGTTTACCATGATTTTGAATTAGTGTGTATATTCTTGTGTTATTTTATGTTTACCATGATTTTGAATATGTGGGTATATGCTTGTGTGATTTTCAGTTTACCATGATTTTGAATTAGTGTGTATATGCTTGTGTTATTTTCAGTTTACAATGATTTTGAATTAGTGTGTATATGCTTGTGTTATTTTCAGTTTACCATGATTTTGATTAGTGTGTATATGCTTGTGTTATTTTGAGTTTACCGTGATTTTGAATTAGTGTGTATATGCTTGTGTTATTTTCAGTTTACCATGATTTTGATTAGTGTGTATATGCTTGTGTTATTTTCAGTTTACGTTGATTTTGAATTAGTGTGTATATGCTTGTGTTATTTTCAGTTTAGCGTGATTTTGAATTAGTGTGTATATGCTTGTTTTATTTTCAGTTTACCATGATTTTGAATTAGTGTGTATATGCTTGTGTTATTTTCAGTTTACCGTGATTTTGAATTAGTGTGTATATGCATATGTTTTGAATTAGTGTGTATATGCTTGTGTTATTTTCAGTTTACCATGATTTTGAATTAGTGTGTATATGCTTGGGTTATTTTCAGTTTACCATGATTTTGAATTAGTGTGTATATGCTTGGGTTATTTTCAGTTTACCATGATTTTGAATTAGTGTGTATATGCTTGTGTTATTTTCAGTTTACCGTGATTTTGAATTAGTGTGTATATGCTTGTGTTATTTTCAGTTTACAATGATTTTGAATTAGTGTGTATATGCTTGTGTTATTTTCAGTTTACCATAATTTTGAATTGGTGTGTATATGGTTGTGTTATTTTCAGTTTACCATGATTTTGAATTAGTGCGTGTGCTTCTATTTTTTTCAGTTTACCATAATTTTGAATTAGTGTGTATATGCTTGTGTTATTTTCAGTTTACCATGATTTTGAATTAGTGTGTATATGCTTGGGTTATTTTCAGTTTACCATGATTTTGAATTAGTGTGTATATGCTTGTGTTATTTTCAGTTTACCATGATTTTGAATTAGTGTGTATATGCTTGTGTTATTTTCAGTTTACTATAATTTTGAATTAGTGTGTATATGCTCGTGTTATTTTCAGTTTACAATGATTTTGAATTAGTGTGTATATGCTTGTGTTATTTTCAGTTTATTAGTGTGTATATGCTTGTGTTATTTTCAGTTTACCATGATTTTGAATTAGTGTGTATATGCTTGTGTTATTTTCAGTTTACCAAGATTTTGAATTAGTGTGTATATGCTTGTGTTATTTTCAGTTTACCATGATTTTTAATTAGTGTGTATATGCTTGTGTTATTTTCAGTTTACCATGATTTTGAATTAGTGTGTATATGCTTGTGTTATTTTCAGTTTACCAAGATTTTGAATTAGTGTGTATATGCTTGTGTTATTTTCAGTTTACCGTGATTTTGAATTAGTGTGTATATGCTTGGGTTATTTTCAGTTTACAATAATTTCGAATTAGTGTGTATATGCTTATGTTATTTTCAGTTTACCATGATTTTGAATTAGTGTGTATATGCTTGTGTTATTTTCAGTTTACCATAATTTTGAATTAGTGTGTATATGCTTGTGTTATTTTCAGTTTAATATAATTTTGAATTAGTGTGTATATGCTTGTGTTATTTTCAGTTTACCATGATTTTGAATTAGTGTGTATATGCTTGTGTTATTTTCAGTTTACCAAGATTTTGAATTAGTGTGTATATGCTTGTGTTATTTTCAGTTTACCGTGATTTAGAATTAGTGTGTATATGCTTGGGTTATTTTCAGTTTACCATGATTTTTAATTAGTGTGTATATGCTTGTGTTATTTTCAGTTTACTAGTGTGTATATGCTTGTGTTATTTTCAGTTTACCATGATTTTGAATTAGTGTGTATATGCTTGTGTTATTTTCAGTTTAGCGTGATTTTGAATTAGTGTGTATATGCTTGTTTTATTTTCAGTTTACCATGATTTTGAATTAGTGTGTATATGCTTGTGTTATTTTCAGTTTACCGTGATTTTGAATTAGTGTGTATATGCTTGTGTTATTGTCAGTTTAATATAATTTTGAATTAGTGTGTATATGCTTGTGTTATTTTCAGTTTACAATGATTTTGAATTAGTGTGTATATGCTTGTGTTATTTTCAGTTTACCATGATTTTGATTAGTGTGTATATGCTTGTGTAATTTTGAGTTTACCGTGATTTTGAATTAGTGTGTATATGCCTGTGTTATTTTCAGTTTACCATGATTTTGAATTATTCTGTATATGCTTGTGTTATTTTCAGTTTACCATGATTTTTAATTAGTGTGTATATGCTTGTGTTATTTTCAGTTTACCATGATTTTGAATTAGTGTGTATATGCTTGTGTTATTTTCAGTTTACCATGATTTTGAATTAGTGTGTATATACTTGTGTTATTTTCAGTTTACCATAATTTTGAATTAGTGTGTATATGCTTGTGTTATTTTCAGTTTACCATGATTTTGAATTAGTGTGTATGCTTCTATTTTTTTCAGTTTACCATAATTTTGAATTAGTGAGTATATGCTTGTGTTATTTTCAGTTTACCATGATTTTGAATTAGTGTGTATATGCTTGTGTTATTTTCAGTTTACAATGATTTTGAATTAGTGTGTATATGCTTGTGTTATTTTCAATTTACTATGATTTTGAATTAGTGTGTATATGCTTGGGTTATTTTCAGTTTGCCATGATTTTGATCAGTGTGTATATGCTTGTGTTATTTTCAGTTTACCATGATTTTGAATTAGTGTGTATATGCTTGTGTTATTTTCAGTTTACCATGATTTTGAATTAGTGTGTATATGCTTGTGTTATTTTCAGTTTACCATGATTTTTAATTAATGTGTATATGCTTGTGTTATTTTCAGTTTACCATGATTTTGAATTAGTGTGTATATGCTTGGGTTATTTTCAGTTTACCATGATTTTGAATTAGTGTGTATATGCTTGTGTTATTTTCAGTTTACCATGATTTTGAATTAGTGTGTATATGCTTGTGTTATTTTCAGTTTACCATAATTTTGAATTAGTGTGTATATGCTTGCGTTATTTTCAGTTTACCATGATTTTGAATTAGTGTGTATATTCTTGTGTTATTTTCTGTTTACCATGATTTTGAATATGTGTGTATATGCTTGTGTGATTTTCAGTTTACCATGATTTTGAATTAGTGTGTATATGCTTGTGTTATTTTCAGTTTACCATGATTTTGAATTAGTGTGTATATGCTTGTGTTATTTTCAGTTTACGTTGATTTTGAATTAGTGTGTATATGCTTGTGTTATTTACAGTTTACCATGATTTTGAATTTGTGTGTATGCTTGTATTTTTTCAGTTTACCATAATTTCGAATTAGTGTGTATATGCTTGTATTATTTTCATTTTACCATAATTTTGAATTAGTGTGTATATGCTTGTGTTATTTTCAGTTTACCATGATTTTGAATTAGTGTTATATGCTTGTGTTATTTTCAGCTTACCATGATTTTGAATTAGTGTGTATATGCTTGTGTTATTTTCAGTTTACCATGATTTTGAATTAGTGTGTATATGCTTGTGTTATTTTCAGTTTACCATAATTTTGAATTAGTGTGTATATGCTTGTGTTATTTTCAGTTTACCATGATTTTGAATTAGTGTGTATATGCTTGTGTTATTTTCAGTTTACCGTGATTTTGAATTAGTGTGTATATGCTTGTTTTATTTTCAGTTTACCATGATTTTGAATTAGTGTGTATATGCTTGTGTTATTTTCAGTTTACCATGATTTTGAATTAGTGTGTATATGCTTGTGTTATTTTCAGTTTAATATAATTTTGAATTAGTGTGTATATGCTTGTGTTATTTTCAGTTTACCATTATTTTGAATTAGTGTGCATATGCTTGTTATTTTAAGTTTACCATGATTTTGAATTTGTGTGTATGCTTGTATTTTTTTCAGTTTACCATAATTTCGAATTAGTGTGTATATGCTTGTGTTATTTTCAGTTTACCGTGATTTTGAATTAGTGTGTATATGCTTGTGTTATTTTCAGTTTACCATGATTTTGAATTAGTGTGTATATGCTTGTGTTATTTTCAGTTTACCGTGATTTTGAATTAGTGTGTATATGCTTGTGTTATTTTCAGTTTACCATGATTTTGAATTAGTGTGTATATGCTTGTGTTATTTTCAGTTTACCATGATTTTGAATTAGTGTGTATATGCTTGTGTTATTTTCAGCTTACCGTGATTTTGAATTAGTGTGTATATGCTTGTTTTATTTTCAGTTTAATATAATTTTGAATTAGTGTGTATATGCTTGTGTTATTTTCAGTTTAATATAATTATGAATTAGTGTGTATATGCTTGTGTTATTTTCAGTTTACCGTGATTTTCAATTAGTGTGTATATGCTTGGGTTATTTTCAGTTTACCATGATTTTGAATTAGTGTGTATATGCTTGTGTTATTTTCAGTTTACCATGATTTTGAATTAGTGTGTATATGCTTGTGTTATTTTCAGTTTACTATAATTTTGAATTAGTGTGTATATGCTCGTGTTATTTTCAGTTTACAATGATTTTGAATTAGTGTGTATATGCTTGTGTTATTTTCAGTTTATTAGTGTGTATATGCTTGTGTTATTTTCAGTTTACCATGATTTTGAATTAGTGTGTATATGCTTGTGTTATTTTCAGTTTACCAAGATTTTGAATTAGTGTGTATATGCTTGTGTTATTTTCAGTTTACCATGATTTTTAATTAGTGTGTATATGCTTGTGTTATTTTCAGTTTACCATGATTTTGAATTAGTGTGTATATGCTTGTGTTATTTTCAGTTTACCAAGATTTTGAATTAGTGTGTATATGCTTGTGTTATTTTCAGTTTACCGTGATTTTGAATTAGTGTGTATATGCTTGGGTTATTTTCAGTTTACAATAATTTCGAATTAGTGTGTATATGCTTATGTTATTTTCAGTTTACCATGATTTTGAATTAGTGTGTATATGCTTGTGTTATTTTCAGTTTACCATAATTTTGAATTAGTGTGTATATGCTTGTGTTATTTTCAGTTTAATATAATTTTGAATTAGTGTGTATATGCTTGTGTTATTTTCAGTTTACCATGATTTTGAATTAGTGTGTATATGCTTGTGTTATTTTCAGTTTACCAAGATTTTGAATTAGTGTGTATATGCTTGTGTTATTTTCAGTTTACCGTGATTTTGAATTAGTGTGTATATGCTTGGGTTATTTTCAGTTTACCATGATTTTTAATTAGTGTGTATATGCTTGTGTTATTTTCAGTTTACTAGTGTGTATATGCTTGTGTTATTTTCAGTTTACCATGATTTTGAATTAGTGTGTATATGCTTGTGTTATTTTCAGTTTAGCGTGATTTTGAATTAGTGTGTATATGCTTGTTTTATTTTCAGTTTACCATGATTTTGAATTAGTGTGTATATGCTTGTGTTATTTTCAGTTTACCGTGATTTTGAATTAGTGTGTATATGCTTGTGTTATTGTCAGTTTAATATAATTTTGAATTAGTGTGTATATGCTTGTGTTATTTTCAGTTTACAATGATTTTGAATTAGTGTGTATATGCTTGTGTTATTTTCAGTTTACCATGATTTTGATTAGTGTGTATATGCTTGTGTAATTTTGAGTTTACCGTGATTTTGAATTAGTGTGTATATGCCTGTGTTATTTTCAGTTTACCATGATTTTGAATTATTCTGTATATGCTTGTGTTATTTTCAGTTTACCATGATTTTTAATTAGTGTGTATATGCTTGTGTTATTTTCAGTTTACCATGATTTTGAATTAGTGTGTATATGCTTGTGTTATTTTCAGTTTACCATGATTTTGAATTAGTGTGTATATACTTGTGTTATTTTCAGTTTACCATAATTTTGAATTAGTGTGTATATGCTTGTGTTATTTTCAGTTTACCATGATTTTGAATTAGTGTGTATGCTTCTATTTTTTTCAGTTTACCATAATTTTGAATTAGTGAGTATATGCTTGTGTTATTTTCAGTTTACCATGATTTTGAATTAGTGTGTATATGCTTGTGTTATTTTCAGTTTACAATGATTTTGAATTAGTGTGTATATGCTTGTGTTATTTTCAATTTACTATGATTTTGAATTAGTGTGTATATGCTTGGGTTATTTTCAGTTTGCCATGATTTTGATCAGTGTGTATATGCTTGTGTTATTTTCAGTTTACCATGATTTTGAATTAGTGTGTATATGCTTGTGTTATTTTCAGTTTACCATGATTTTGAATTAGTGTGTATATGCTTGTGTTATTTTCAGTTTACCATGATTTTTAATTAATGTGTATATGCTTGTGTTATTTTCAGTTTACCATGATTTTGAATTAGTGTGTATATGCTTGGGTTATTTTCAGTTTACCATGATTTTGAATTAGTGTGTATATGCTTGTGTTATTTTCAGTTTACCATGATTTTGAATTAGTGTGTATATGCTTGTGTTATTTTCAGTTTACCATAATTTTGAATTAGTGTGTATATGCTTGCGTTATTTTCAGTTTACCATGATTTTGAATTAGTGTGTATATTCTTGTGTTATTTTCTGTTTACCATGATTTTGAATATGTGTGTATATGCTTGTGTGATTTTCAGTTTACCATGATTTTGAATTAGTGTGTATATGCTTGTGTTATTTTCAGTTTACCATGATTTTGAATTAGTGTGTATATGCTTGTGTTATTTTCAGTTTACGTTGATTTTGAATTAGTGTGTATATGCTTGTGTTATTTACAGTTTACCATGATTTTGAATTTGTGTGTATGCTTGTATTTTTTCAGTTTACCATAATTTCGAATTAGTGTGTATATGCTTGTATTATTTTCATTTTACCATAATTTTGAATTAGTGTGTATATGCTTGTGTTATTTTCAGTTTACCATGATTTTGAATTAGTGTTATATGCTTGTGTTATTTTCAGCTTACCATGATTTTGAATTAGTGTGTATATGCTTGTGTTATTTTCAGTTTACCATGATTTTGAATTAGTGTGTATATGCTTGTGTTATTTTCAGTTTACCATAATTTTGAATTAGTGTGTATATGCTTGTGTTATTTTCAGTTTACCATGATTTTGAATTAGTGTGTATATGCTTGTGTTATTTTCAGTTTACCGTGATTTTGAATTAGTGTGTATATGCTTGTTTTATTTTCAGTTTACCATGATTTTGAATTAGTGTGTATATGCTTGTGTTATTTTCAGTTTACCATGATTTTGAATTAGTGTGTATATGCTTGTGTTATTTTCAGTTTAATATAATTTTGAATTAGTGTGTATATGCTTGTGTTATTTTCAGTTTACCATTATTTTGAATTAGTGTGCATATGCTTGTTATTTTAAGTTTACCATGATTTTGAATTTGTGTGTATGCTTGTATTTTTTTCAGTTTACCATAATTTCGAATTAGTGTGTATATGCTTGTGTTATTTTCAGTTTACCGTGATTTTGAATTAGTGTGTATATGCTTGTGTTATTTTCAGTTTACCATGATTTTGAATTAGTGTGTATATGCTTGTGTTATTTTCAGTTTACCGTGATTTTGAATTAGTGTGTATATGCTTGTGTTATTTTCAGTTTACCATGATTTTGAATTAGTGTGTATATGCTTGTGTTATTTTCAGTTTACCATGATTTTGAATTAGTGTGTATATGCTTGTGTTATTTTCAGCTTACCGTGATTTTGAATTAGTGTGTATATGCTTGTTTTATTTTCAGTTTAATATAATTTTGAATTAGTGTGTATATGCTTGTGTTATTTTCAGTTTAATATAATTATGAATTAGTGTGTATATGCTTGTGTTATTTTCAGTTTACCGTGATTTTCAATTAGTGTGTATATGCTTGTGTTATTTTCAGTTTAATATAATTTTGAATTAGTGTGTATATGCTTGTGTTATTTTCAGTTTACAATGATTTTGAATTAGTGTGTATATGCTTGTGTTATTTTCAGTTTATTAGTGTGTATATGCTTGTGTTATTTTCAGTTTACCATGATTTTGAATTAGTGTGTATATGCTTGTGTTATTTTCAGTTTACGTTGATTTTGAATTAGTGTGTATATGCTTGTGTTATTTACAGTTTACCATGATTTTGAATTTGTGTGTATGCTTGTATTTTTTCAGTTTACCATAATTTCGAATTAGTGTGTATATGCTTGTATTATTTTCATTTTACCATAATTTTGAATTAGTGTGTATATTATTGTGTTATTTTCAGTTTACCATGATTTTGAATTAGTGTTATATGCTTGTGTTATTTTCAGCTTACCATGATTTTGAATTAGTGTGTATATGCTTGTGTTATTTTCAGTTTACCATGATTTTGAATTAGTGTGTATATGCTTGTGTTATTTTCAGTTTACCATAATTTTGAATTAGTGTGTATATGCTTGTGTTATTTTCAGTTTAATATAATTTTGAATTAGTGTGTATATGCTTGTGTTATTTTCAGTTTACCATGATTTTAAATTAGTGTGTATATGCTTGTGTTATTTTCAGGTTACCATGATTTTGAATTAGTGTGTATGCTTGTATTTTTTTCAGTTTACCATAATTTTGAATTAGTGTGTATATGCTTGTGTTATTTTCAGTTTACCATGATTTTGAATTAGTGTGTATATGCTTGTGTTATTTTCAGTTTACCATGATTTTGAATTAGTGTGTATATGCTTGTGTTATTTTCAGTTTAATATAATTTTGAATTAGTGTGTATATGCTTGTGTTATTTTCAGTTTACCATGATTTTGAATTAGTGTGTATATGCTTGTGTTATTTTCAGTTTACCATGATTTTGAATTAGTGTGTATATGCTTGTGTTATTTTCAGTTTACCATGATTTTGAATTAGTGTGTATATGCTTGTGTTATTTTCAGTTTACCACGATTTTGAATTAGTGTGTATATGCTTGTGTTATTTTCAGTTTACCATGATTTTGAATTAGTGTGTATATGCTTGCGTTATTTTCAGTTTACCATGATTTTGAATTAGTGTGTATATGCTTGTGTTATTTTCAGTTTACCACGATTTTGAATCAGTGTGTATATGCTTGTGTTATTTTCAGTTTACCATGATTTTGAATTAGTGTGTATATGCTTGCGTTATTTTCAGTTTACCATAATTTTGAATTAGTGTGTATATGCTTGTGTTATTTTCAGTTTACCATTATTTTGAATTAGTGTGCATATGCTTGTTATTTTAAGTTTACCATGATTTTGAATTAGTGTGTATATGCTTGTGTTATTTTCAGTTTACCATAATTTTGAATTAGTGTGTATATGCTTGTGTTATTTTCAGTTTACCATGATTTTGAATTAGTGTTATATGCTTGTGTTATTTTCAGTTTACCATGATTTTGAATTAGTGTGTATATGCTTGTGTTATTTTCAGTTTACCATGATTTTGAATTAGTGTGTATATGCTTGTGTTATTTTCAGTTTACCATAATTTTGAATTAGTGTGTATATGCTTGTATTTTTTTCAGTTTACCATAATTTCGAATTAGTGTGTATATGCTTGTGTTATTTTCAGTTTACCGTGATTTTGAATTAGTGTGTATATGCTTGTGTTATTTTCAGTTTACCATGATTTTGAATTAGTGTGTATATGCTTGTGTTATTTTCAGTTTACCGTGATTTTGAATTAGTGTGTATATGCTTGTTTTATTTTCAGTTTAATATAATGTTGAATTAGTGTGTATATGCTTGTGTTATTTTCAGTTTAATATAATTATGAATTAGTGTGTATATGCTTGTGTTATTTTCAGTTTACCGTGATTTTCAATTAGTGTGTATATGCTTGTGTTATTTTCAGTTTACCGTGATTTTCAATTAGTGTGTATATGCTTGTGTTATTTTCAGTTTAATATAATTTTGAATTAGTGTGTATATGCTTGTGTTATTTTCAGTTTACAATGATTTTGAATTAGTGTGTATATGCTTGTGTTATTTTCAGTTTATTAGTGTGTATATGCTTGTGTTATTTTCAGTTTACCATGATTTTGAATTAGTGTGTATATGCTTGTGTTATTTTCAGTTTACGTTGATTTTGAATTAGTGTGTATATGCTTGTGTTATTTACAGTTTACCATGATTTTGAATTTGTGTGTATGCTTGTATTTTTTCAGTTTACCATAATTTCGAATTAGTGTGTATATGCTTGTATTATTTTCATTTTACCATAATTTTGAATTAGTGTGTATATGCTTGTGTTATTTTCAGTTTACCATGATTTTGAATTAGTGTTATATGCTTGTGTTATTTTCAGCTTACCATGATTTTGATTTAGTGTGTATATGCTTGTGTTATTTTCAGTTTACCATGATTTTGAATTAGTGTGTATATGCTTGTGTTATTTTCAGTTTACCATAATTTTGAATTAGTGTGTATATGCTTGTGTTATTTTCAGTTTACCATGATTTTGAATTAGTGTGTATATGCTTGTGTTATTTTCAGTTTACCGTGATTTTGAATTAGTGTGTATATGCTTGTGTTATTTTCAGTTTAATATAATTTTGAATTAGTGTGTATATGCTTGTGTTATTTTCAGTTTACAATGATTTTGAATTAGTGTGTATATGCTTGTGTTATTTTCAGTTTATTAGTGTGTATATGCTTGTGTTATTTTCAGTTTACCATGATTTTGAATTAGTGTGTATATGCTTGTGTTATTTTCAGTTTACGTTGATTTTGAATTAGTGTGTATATGCTTGTGTTATTTACAGTTTACCATGATTTTGAATTTGTGTGTATGCTTGTATTTTTTCAGTTTACCATAATTTCGAATTAGTGTGTATATGCTTGTATTATTTTCATTTTACCATAATTTTGAATTAGTGTGTATATTATTGTGTTATTTTCAGTTTACCATGATTTTGAATTAGTGTTATATGCTTGTGTTATTTTCAGCTTACCATGATTTTGAATTAGTGTGTATATGCTTGTGTTATTTTCAGTTTACCATGATTTTGAATTAGTGTGTATATGCTTGTGTTATTTTCAGTTTACCATAATTTTGAATTAGTGTGTATATGCTTGTGTTATTTTCAGTTTAATATAATTTTGAATTAGTGTGTATATGCTTGTGTTATTTTCAGTTTACCATGATTTTAAATTAGTGTGTATATGCTTGTGTTATTTTCAGGTTACCATGATTTTGAATTAGTGTGTATGCTTGTATTTTTTTCAGTTTACCATAATTTTGAATTAGTGTGTATATGCTTGTGTTATTTTCAGTTTACCATGATTTTGAATTAGTGTGTATATGCTTGTGTTATTTTCAGTTTACCATGATTTTGAATTAGTGTGTATATGCTTGTGTTATTTTCAGTTTAATATAATTTTGAATTAGTGTGTATATGCTTGTGTTATTTTCAGTTTACCATGATTTTGAATTAGTGTGTATATGCTTGTGTTATTTTCAGTTTACCATGATTTTGAATTAGTGTGTATATGCTTGTGTTATTTTCAGTTTACCATGATTTTGAATTAGTGTGTATATGCTTGTGTTATTTTCAGTTTACCACGATTTTGAATTAGTGTGTATATGCTTGTGTTATTTTCAGTTTACCATGATTTTGAATTAGTGTGTATATGCTTGCGTTATTTTCAGTTTACCATGATTTTGAATTAGTGTGTATATGCTTGTGTTATTTTCAGTTTACCACGATTTTGAATCAGTGTGTATATGCTTGTGTTATTTTCAGTTTACCATGATTTTGAATTAGTGTGTATATGCTTGCGTTATTTTCAGTTTACCATAATTTTGAATTAGTGTGTATATGCTTGTGTTATTTTCAGTTTACCATTATTTTGAATTAGTGTGCATATGCTTGTTATTTTAAGTTTACCATGATTTTGAATTAGTGTGTATATGCTTGTGTTATTTTCAGTTTACCATAATTTTGAATTAGTGTGTATATGCTTGTGTTATTTTCAGTTTACCATGATTTTGAATTAGTGTTATATGCTTGTGTTATTTTCAGTTTACCATGATTTTGAATTAGTGTGTATATGCTTGTGTTATTTTCAGTTTACCATGATTTTGAATTAGTGTGTATATGCTTGTGTTATTTTCAGTTTACCATAATTTTGAATTAGTGTGTATATGCTTGTATTTTTTTCAGTTTACCATAATTTCGAATTAGTGTGTATATGCTTGTGTTATTTTCAGTTTACCGTGATTTTGAATTAGTGTGTATATGCTTGTGTTATTTTCAGTTTACCATGATTTTGAATTAGTGTGTATATGCTTGTGTTATTTTCAGTTTACCGTGATTTTGAATTAGTGTGTATATGCTTGTTTTATTTTCAGTTTAATATAATGTTGAATTAGTGTGTATATGCTTGTGTTATTTTCAGTTTAATATAATTATGAATTAGTGTGTATATGCTTGTGTTATTTTCAGTTTACCGTGATTTTCAATTAGTGTGTATATGCTTGTGTTATTTTCAGTTTACCGTGATTTTCAATTAGTGTGTATATGCTTGTGTTATTTTCAGTTTAATATAATTTTGAATTAGTGTGTATATGCTTGTGTTATTTTCAGTTTACAATGATTTTGAATTAGTGTGTATATGCTTGTGTTATTTTCAGTTTATTAGTGTGTATATGCTTGTGTTATTTTCAGTTTACCATGATTTTGAATTAGTGTGTATATGCTTGTGTTATTTTCAGTTTACGTTGATTTTGAATTAGTGTGTATATGCTTGTGTTATTTACAGTTTACCATGATTTTGAATTTGTGTGTATGCTTGTATTTTTTCAGTTTACCATAATTTCGAATTAGTGTGTATATGCTTGTATTATTTTCATTTTACCATAATTTTGAATTAGTGTGTATATGCTTGTGTTATTTTCAGTTTACCATGATTTTGAATTAGTGTTATATGCTTGTGTTATTTTCAGCTTACCATGATTTTGATTTAGTGTGTATATGCTTGTGTTATTTTCAGTTTACCATGATTTTGAATTAGTGTGTATATGCTTGTGTTATTTTCAGTTTACCATAATTTTGAATTAGTGTGTATATGCTTGTGTTATTTTCAGTTTACCATGATTTTGAATTAGTGTGTATATGCTTGTGTTATTTTCAGTTTACCGTGATTTTGAATTAGTGTGTATATGCTTGTGTTATTTTCAGTTTAATATAATTTTGAATTAGTGTGTATATGCTTGTGTTATTTTCAGTTTACAATGATTTTGAATTAGTGTGTATATGCTTGTGTTATTTTCAGTTTATTAGTGTGTATATGCTTGTGTTATTTTCAGTTTACCATGATTTTGAATTAGTGTGTATATGCTTGTGTTATTTTCAGTTTACGTTGATTTTGAATTAGTGTGTATATGCTTGTGTTATTTACAGTTTACCATGATTTTGAATTTGTGTGTATGCTTGTATTTTTTCAGTTTACCATAATTTCGAATTAGTGTGTATATGCTTGTATTATTTTCATTTTACCATAATTTTGAATTAGTGTGTATATTATTGTGTTATTTTCAGTTTACCATGATTTTGAATTAGTGTTATATGCTTGTGTTATTTTCAGCTTACCATGATTTTGAATTAGTGTGTATATGCTTGTGTTATTTTCAGTTTACCATGATTTTGAATTAGTGTGTATATGCTTGTGTTATTTTCAGTTTACCATAATTTTGAATTAGTGTGTATATGCTTGTGTTATTTTCAGTTTAATATAATTTTGAATTAGTGTGTATATGCTTGTGTTATTTTCAGTTTACCATGATTTTAAATTAGTGTGTATATGCTTGTGTTATTTTCAGGTTACCATGATTTTGAATTAGTGTGTATGCTTGTATTTTTTTCAGTTTACCATAATTTTGAATTAGTGTGTATATGCTTGTGTTATTTTCAGTTTACCATGATTTTGAATTAGTGTGTATATGCTTGTGTTATTTTCAGTTTACCATGATTTTGAATTAGTGTGTATATGCTTGTGTTATTTTCAGTTTAATATAATTTTGAATTAGTGTGTATATGCTTGTGTTATTTTCAGTTTACCATGATTTTGAATTAGTGTGTATATGCTTGTGTTATTTTCAGTTTACCATGATTTTGAATTAGTGTGTATATGCTTGTGTTATTTTCAGTTTACCATGATTTTGAATTAGTGTGTATATGCTTGTGTTATTTTCAGTTTACCACGATTTTGAATTAGTGTGTATATGCTTGTGTTATTTTCAGTTTACCATGATTTTGAATTAGTGTGTATATGCTTGCGTTATTTTCAGTTTACCATGATTTTGAATTAGTGTGTATATGCTTGTGTTATTTTCAGTTTACCACGATTTTGAATCAGTGTGTATATGCTTGTGTTATTTTCAGTTTACCATGATTTTGAATTAGTGTGTATATGCTTGCGTTATTTTCAGTTTACCATAATTTTGAATTAGTGTGTATATGCTTGTGTTATTTTCAGTTTACCATTATTTTGAATTAGTGTGCATATGCTTGTTATTTTAAGTTTACCATGATTTTGAATTAGTGTGTATATGCTTGTGTTATTTTCAGTTTACCATAATTTTGAATTAGTGTGTATATGCTTGTGTTATTTTCAGTTTACCATGATTTTGAATTAGTGTTATATGCTTGTGTTATTTTCAGTTTACCATGATTTTGAATTAGTGTGTATATGCTTGTGTTATTTTCAGTTTACCATGATTTTGAATTAGTGTGTATATGCTTGTGTTATTTTCAGTTTACCATAATTTTGAATTAGTGTGTATATGCTTGTATTTTTTTCAGTTTACCATAATTTCGAATTAGTGTGTATATGCTTGTGTTATTTTCAGTTTACCGTGATTTTGAATTAGTGTGTATATGCTTGTGTTATTTTCAGTTTACCATGATTTTGAATTAGTGTGTATATGCTTGTGTTATTTTCAGTTTACCGTGATTTTGAATTAGTGTGTATATGCTTGTTTTATTTTCAGTTTAATATAATGTTGAATTAGTGTGTATATGCTTGTGTTATTTTCAGTTTAATATAATTATGAATTAGTGTGTATATGCTTGTGTTATTTTCAGTTTACCGTGATTTTCAATTAGTGTGTATATGCTTGTGTTATTTTCAGTTTACCGTGATTTTCAATTAGTGTGTATATGCTTGTGTTATTTTCAGTTTAATATAATTTTGAATTAGTGTGTATATGCTTGTGTTATTTTCAGTTTACAATGATTTTGAATTAGTGTGTATATGCTTGTGTTATTTTCAGTTTATTAGTGTGTATATGCTTGTGTTATTTTCAGTTTACCATGATTTTGAATTAGTGTGTATATGCTTGTGTTATTTTCAGTTTACGTTGATTTTGAATTAGTGTGTATATGCTTGTGTTATTTACAGTTTACCATGATTTTGAATTTGTGTGTATGCTTGTATTTTTTCAGTTTACCATAATTTCGAATTAGTGTGTATATGCTTGTATTATTTTCATTTTACCATAATTTTGAATTAGTGTGTATATGCTTGTGTTATTTTCAGTTTACCATGATTTTGAATTAGTGTTATATGCTTGTGTTATTTTCAGCTTACCATGATTTTGATTTAGTGTGTATATGCTTGTGTTATTTTCAGTTTACCATGATTTTGAATTAGTGTGTATATGCTTGTGTTATTTTCAGTTTACCATAATTTTGAATTAGTGTGTATATGCTTGTGTTATTTTCAGTTTACCATGATTTTGAATTAGTGTGTATATGCTTGTGTTATTTTCAGTTTACCGTGATTTTGAATTAGTGTGTATATGCTTGTGTTATTTTCAGTTTACCATGATTTTGAATTAGTGTGTATATGCTTGTGTTATTTTCAGTTTACCATGATTTTGAATTAGTGTGTATATGCTTGTGTTATTTTCAGTTTAATATAATTTTGAATTAGTGTGTATATGCTTGTGTTATTTTCAGTTTACCATGATTTTAAATTAGTGTGTATATGCTTGTGTTATTTTCAGGTTACCATGATTTTGAATTAGTGTGTATGCTTGTATTTTTTTTCAGTTTACCATAATTTTGAATTAGTGTGTATATGCTTGTGTTATTTTCAGTTTACCATGATTTTGAATTAGTGTGTATATGCTTGTGTTATTTTCAGTTTACCATGATTTTGAATTAGTGTGTATATGCTTGTGTTATTTTCAGTTTACCATGATTTTGAATTAGTGTGTATATGCTTGTGTTATTTTCAGTTTACCACGATTTTGAATTAGTGTGTATATGCTTGTGTTATTTTCAGTTTACCATGATTTTGAATTAGTGTGTATATGCTTGCGTTATTTTCAGTTTACCATGATTTTGAATTAGTGTGTATATGCTTGTGTTATTTTCAGTTTACCACGATTTTGAATTAGTGTGTATATGCTTGTGTTATTTTCAGTTTACCATGATTTTGAATTAGTGTGTATATGCTTGCGTTATTTTCAGTTTACCATAATTTTGAATTAGTGTGTATATGCTTGTGTTATTTTCAGTTTACCATTATTTTGAATTAGTGTGCATATGCTTGTTATTTTAAGTTTACCATGATTTTGAATTTGTGTGTATGCTTGTATTTTTTTCAGTTTACCATAATTTCGAATTAGTGTGTATATGCTTATGTTATTTTCAGTTTACCATGATTTTGAATTAGTGTGTATATGCTTATGTTATTTTCAGTTTACCATAATTTTGAATTAGTGTGTATATGCTTGTGTTATTTTCAGTTTACCATGATTTTGAATTAGTGTGTATATGCTTGTGTTATTTTCAGTTTACCATGATTTTGAATTGGTGTGTATATGCTTGTGTTATTTTCAATTTACCATGATTTTGAATTAGTGTTATAGGCTTGTGTTATTTTCAGTTTACCATGATTTTGAATTAGTGTGTATATGCTTGTGTTATTTTCAGTTTACCATAATTTTGAATTAGTGTGTATATGCTTGTGTTATTTTCAGTTTACCATGATTTTGAATTAGTGTGTATATGCTTGTGTTATTTTCAGTTTACCGTGATTTTGAATTAGTGTGTATATGCTTGTGTTATTTTCAGTTTACCGTGATTTTGAATTAGTGTGTATATGCTTGTGTTATTTTCAGTTTACCGTGATTTTGAATTAGTGTGTATATGCTTGTGTTATTTTCAGTTTACCGTGATTTTGAATTAGTGTGTATATGCTTGTGTTATTTTCAGTTTACCATGATTTTGAATTTGTGTGTATGCTTGTATTTTTTTCAGTTTACCATTATTTCGAATTAGTGTATATATGCTTATTTTATTTTCAGTTTACCATGATTTTGAATTAGTGTGTATATGCTTGTGTTATTTTCAGTTTACCATAATTTTGAATTAGTGTGTATATGCTTGTGTTATTTTCAGTTTACCATGATTTTGAATTAGTGTGTATATGCTTGTGTTATTTTCAGTTTACCATGATTTTGAATTAGTGTGTATATGCTTGTGTTATTTTCAGTTTACCATGATTTTGAATTAGTGTGTATATGCTTGTGTTATTTTCAGTTTACCATAATTTTGAATTAGTGTGTATATGTTTGTGTTATTTTCAGTTTACCATGATTTTGAATTAGTGTGTATATGCTTGTGTTATTTTCAGTTTACCGTGATTTTGAATTAGTGTGTATATGCTTGTTCTATTTTCAGTTTAATATAATTTTGAATTAGTGTGTATATGCTTGTGTTATTTTCAGTTGACCGTGATTTTGAATTAGTGTGTATATGCTTGTGTTATTTTCAGTTTACCATGATTTTGAATTAGTGTGTATATGCTTGTGTTATTTACAGTTTACCATGATTTTGAATTTGTGTGTATGCTTGTATTTTTTCAGTTTACCATAATTTCGAATTAGTGTGTATATGCTTGTGTTATTTTCAGTTTACCATGATTTTGAATTAGTGTTATATGCTTGTGTTATTTTCAGCTTACCATGATTTTGAATTAGTGTGTATATGCTTGTGTTATTTTCAGTTTACCATGATTTTAAATTAGTGTGTATATGCTTGTGTTATTTTCAGTTTACCATGATTTTGAATTAGTGTGTATATGCTTGTGTTATTTTCAGTTTACCATAATTTTGAATTAGTGTGTATATGCTTGTGTTATTTTCAGTTTACCATGATTTTGAATTAGTGTGTATATGCTTGTGTTATTTTCAGTTTACCGTGATTTTGAATTAGTGTGTATATGCTTGTTCTATTTTCAGTTTAATATAATTTTGAATTAGTGTGTATATGCTTGTGTTATTTTCAGTTGACCGTGATTTTGAATTAGTGTGTATATGCTTGTGTTATTTTCAGTTTACCATGATTTTGAATTAGCGTGTATATGCTTGTGTTATTTTCAGTTTACCGTGATTTTGAATTAGTGTGTATATGCTTGTTTTATTTTCAGTTTAATATAATTTTGAATTAGTGTGTATATGCTTGTGTTATTTTCAGTTTACCGTGATTTTGAATTAGTGTGTATATGCTTGTGTTATTTTCAGTTTACCATGATTTTGTATTAGTGTGTATATGCTTGTGTTATTTTCAGTTTACCGTGATTTTGAATTAGTGTGTATATGCTTGTTTTATTTTCAGTTTAATATAATTTTGAATTAGTGTGTATATGCTTGTGTTATTTTCAGTTTAATATAATTATGAATTAGTGTGTATATGCTTGTGTTATTTTCAGTTTACCGTGATTTTGAATTAGTGTGTATATGCTTGTGTTATTTTCAGTTTACCATGATTTTCAATTAGTGTGTATATGCTTGTGTTATTTTCAGTTTAATATAATTTTGAATTAGTGTGTATATGCTTGTGTTATTGTCAGTTTACAATGATTTTGAATTAGTGTGTATATGCTTGTGTTATTTTCAGTTTATTAGTGTGTATATGCTTGTGTTATTTTCAGTTTACCATGATTTTGAATTAGTGTGTATATGCTTGTGTTATTTTCAGTTTACGTTGATTTTGAATTAGTGTGTATATGCTTGTGTTATTTACAGTTTACCATGATTTTGAATTTGTGTGTATGCTTGTATTTTTTCAGTTTACCATAATTTCGAATTAGTGTGTATATGCTTGTATTATTTTCATTTTACCATAATTTTGAATTAGTGTGTATATGCTTGTGTTATTTTCAGTTTACCATGATTTTGAATTAGTGTTATATGCTTGTGTTATTTTCAGCTTACCATGATTTTGAATTAGTGTGTATATGCTTGTGTTATTTTCAGTTTACCATGATTTTGAATTAGTGTGTATATGCTTGTGTTATTTTCAGTTTACCATAATTTTGAATTAGTGTGTATATGCTTCTGTTATTTTCAGTTTACCATGATTTTGAATTAGTGTGTATATGCTTGTGTTATTTTCAGTTTACCGTGATTTTGAATTAGTGTGTATATGCTTGTTTTATTTTCAGTTTACCATGATTTTGAATTAGTGTGTATATGCTTGTGTTATTTTCAGTTTACCGTGATTTTGAATTAGTGTGTATATGCTTGTGTTATTTTCAGTTTACCGTGATTTTGAATTAGTGTGTATATGCTTGTGTTATTTTCAGTTTACCATAATTTTGAATTAGTGTGTATATGCTTCTGTTATTTTCAGTTTACCATGATTTTGAATTAGTGTGTATATGCTTGTGTTATTTTCAGTTTACCGTGATTTTGAATTAGTGTGTATATGCTTGTTTTATTTTCAGTTTACCATGATTTTGAATTAGTGTGTATATGCTTGTGTTATTTTCAGTTTACCGTGATTTTGAATTAGTGTGTATATGCTTGTGTTATTTTCAGTTTACCGTGATTTTGAATTAGTGTGTATATGCTTGTGTTATTTTCAGTTTACCATCATTTTGAATTAGTGTGTATATGCTTGTGTTATTTTCAGTTTACCATGATTTTGAATTTGTGTGTATGCTTGTATTTTTTTTTCAGTTTAATTTCGAATTAGTGTGTATATGCTTATTTTATTTTCAGTTTACCATGATTTTGAATTAGTGTGTATATGCTTGTGTTATTTTCAGTTTACCATAATTTTGAATTAGTGTGTATATGCTTGTGTTATTTTCAGTTTACCATGATTTTGAATTAGTGTTATATGCTTGTGTTATTTTCAGTTTACCATGATTTTGAATTAGTGTGTATATGCTTGTGTTATTTTCAGTTTACCATGATTTTGAATTAGTGTGTATATGCTTGTGTTATTTTCAGTTTACCATAATTTTGAATTAGTGTGTATATGCTTGTGTTATTTTCAGTTTACCATGATTTTGAATTAGTGTGTATATGCTTGTGTTATTTTCAGTTTACCGTGATTTTGAATTAGTGTGTATATGCTTGTTTTATTTTCAGTTTCCCATGACTTTGAATTAGTGTGTATATGCTTGTGTTATTTTCAGTTTACCGTGATTTTGAATTAGTGTGTATATGCTTGTGTTATTTTCAGTTTAATATAATTTTGAATTAGTGTGTATATGCTGGTGTTATTTTCAGTTTACCATGATTTTGAATTAGTGTGTATATGCTTGTGTTATTTTCAGTTTACCACGATTTTGAATTAGTGTGTATATGCTTGTGTTATTTTCAGTTTACCATGATTTTGAATTAGTGTGTATATGCTTGTGTTATTTTCAGTTTACCACGATTTTGAATTAGTGTGTATATGCTTGTGTTATTTTCAGTTTACCATGATTTTGAATTAGTGTGTATATGCTTGCGTTATTTTCAGTTTACCATGATTTTGAATTAGTGTGTATATGCTTGTGTTATTTTCAGTTTACCACGATTTTGAATTAGTGTGTATATGCTTGTGTTATTTTCAGTTTACCATGATTTTGAATTAGTGTGTATATGCTTGCGTTATTTTCAGTTTACCATAATTTTGAATTAGTGTGTATATGCTTGTGTTATTTTCAGTTTACCATGATTTTGAATTAGTGTGCATATGCTTGTTATTTTAAGTTTACCATGATTTTGAATTTGTGTGTATGCTTGTATTTTTTTCAGTTTACCATAATTTCGAATTAGTGTGTATATGCTTATGTTATTTTCAGTTTACCATGATTTTGAATTAGTGTGTATATGCTTGTGTTATTTTCAGTTTACCATAATTTTGAATTAGTGTGTATATGCTTGTGTTATTTTCAGTTTACCATGATTTTGAATTAGTGTGTATATGCTTGTGTTATTTTCAGTTTACCATGATTTTGAATTAGTGTGTATATGCTTGTGTTATTTTCAGTTTACCATGATTTTGAATTAGTGTTATAGGCTTGTGTTATTTTCAGTTTACCATGATTTTGAATTAGTGTGTATATGCTTGTGTTATTTTCAGTTTACCATAATTTTGAATTAGTGTGTATATGCTTGTGTTATTTTCAGTTTACCATAATTTCGAATTAGTGTATATATGCTTATTTTATTTTCAGTTTACCATGATTTTGAATTAGTGTGTATATGCTTGTGTTATTTTCAGTTTACCATAATTTTGAATTAGTGTGTATATGCTTGTGTTATTTTCAGTTTACCATGATTTTGAATTAGTGTGTATATGCTTGTGTTATTTTCAGTTTACCATGATTTTGAATTAGTGTGTATATGCTTGTGTTATTTTCAGTTTACCATAATTTTGAATTAGTGTGTATATGCTTGTGTTATTTTCAGTTTACCATGATTTTGAATTAGTGTGTATATGCTTGTGTTATTTTCAGTTTACGTTGATTTTGAATTAGTGTGTATATGCTTGTGTTATTTACAGTTTACCATGATTTTGAATTTGTGTGTATGCTTGTATTTTTTCAGTTTACCATAATTTCGAATTAGTGTGTATATGCTTGTATTATTTTCATTTTACCATAATTTTGAATTAGTGTGTATATGCTTGTGTTATTTTCAGTTTACCATGATTTTGAATTAGTGTTATATGCTTGTGTTATTTTCAGCTTACCATGATTTTGAATTAGTGTGTATATGCTTGTGTTATTTTCAGTTTACCATGATTTTGAATTAGTGTGTATATGCTTGTGTTATTTTCAGTTTACCATAATTTTGAATTAGTGTGTATATGCTTCTGTTATTTTCAGTTTACCATGATTTTGAATTAGTGTGTATATGCTTGTGTTATTTTCAGTTTACCGTGATTTTGAATTAGTGTGTATATGCTTGTTTTATTTTCAGTTTACCATGATTTTGAATTAGTGTGTATATGCTTGTGTTATTTTCAGTTTACCGTGATTTTGAATTAGTGTGTATATGCTTGTGTTATTTTCAGTTTACCGTGATTTTGAATTAGTGTGTATATGCTTCTGTTATTTTCAGTTTACCATAATTTTGAATTAGTGTGTATATGCTTCTGTTATTTTCAGTTTACCATGATTTTGAATTAGTGTGTATATGCTTGTGTTATTTTCAGTTTACCGTGATTTTGAATTAGTGTGTATATGCTTGTTTTATTTTCAGTTTACCATGATTTTGAATTAGTGTGTATATGCTTGTGTTATTTTCAGTTTACCGTGATTTTGAATTAGTGTGTATATGCTTGTGTTATTTTCAGTTTACCGTGATTTTGAATTAGTGTGTATATGCTTGTGTTATTTTCAGTTTACCATCATTTTGAATTAGTGTGTATATGCTTGTGTTATTTTCAGTTTACCATGATTTTGAATTTGTGTGTATGCTTGTATTTTTTTTCAGTTTAATTTCGAATTAGTGTGTATATGCTTATTTTATTTTCAGTTTACCATGATTTTGAATTAGTGTGTATATGCTTGTGTTATTTTCAGTTTACCATAATTTTGAATTAGTGTGTATATGCTTGTGTTATTTTCAGTTTACCATGATTTTGAATTAGTGTGTATATGCTTGTGTTATTTTCAGTTTACCATGATTTTGAATTAGTGTGTATATGCTTGTGTTATTTTCAGTTTACCATAATTTTGAATTAGTGTGTATATGCTTGTGTTATTTTCAGTTTACCATGATTTTGAATTAGTGTGTATATGATTGTGTTATTTTCAGTTTACCGTGATTTTGAATTAGTGTGTATATGCTTGTTTTATTTTCAGTTTCCCATGACTTTGAATTAGTGTGTATATGCTTGTGTTATTTTCAGTTTACCGTGATTTTGAATTAGTGTGTATATGCTTGTGTTATTTTCAGTTTAATATAATTTTGAATTAGTGTGTATATGCTGGTGTTATTTTCAGTTTACCATGATTTTGAATTAGTGTGTATATGCTTGTGTTATTTTCAGTTTACCACGATTTTGAATTAGTGTGTATATGCTTGTGTTATTTTCAGTTTACCATGATTTTGAATTAGTGTGTATATGCTTGTGTTATTTTCAGTTTACCACGATTTTGAATTAGTGTGTATATGCTTGTGTTATTTTCAGTTTACCATGATTTTGAATTAGTGTGTATATGCTTGCGTTATTTTCAGTTTACCATGATTTTGAATTAGTGTGTATATGCTTGTGTTATTTTCAGTTTACCACGATTTTGAATTAGTGTGTATATGCTTGTGTTATTTTCAGTTTACCATGATTTTGAATTAGTGTGTATATGCTTGCGTTATTTTCAGTTTACCATAATTTTGAATTAGTGTGTATATGCTTGTGTTATTTTCAGTTTACCATGATTTTGAATTAGTGTGCATATGCTTGTTATTTTAAGTTTACCATGATTTTGAATTTGTGTGTATGCTTGTATTTTTTTCAGTTTACCATAATTTCGAATTAGTGTGTATATGCTTATGTTATTTTCAGTTTACCATGATTTTGAATTAGTGTGTATATGCTTGTGTTATTTTCAGTTTACCATAATTTTGAATTAGTGTGTATATGCTTGTGTTATTTTCAGTTTACCATGATTTTGAATTAGTGTGTATATGCTTGTGTTATTTTCAGTTTACCATGATTTTGAATTAGTGTGTATATGCTTGTGTTATTTTCAGTTTACCATGATTTTGAATTAGTGTTATAGGCTTGTGTTATTTTCAGTTTACCATGATTTTGAATTAGTGTGTATATGCTTGTGTTATTTTCAGTTTACCATAATTTTGAATTAGTGTGTATATGCTTGTGTTATTTTCAGTTTACCATGATTTTGAATTAGTGTGTATATGCTTGTGTTATTTTCAGTTTACCGTGATTTTGAATTAGTGTGTATATGCTTGTGTTATTTTCAGTTTACCGTGATTTTGAATTAGTGTGTATATGCTTGTTTTATTTTCAGTTTACCATGATTTTGAATTAGTGTGTATATGCTTGTGTTATTTTCAGTTTACCGTGATTTTGAATTAGTGTGTATATGCTTGTGTTATTTTCAGTTTACCATGATTTTGAATTAGTGTGTATATGCTTGTGTTATTTTCAGTTTACCATGATTTTGAATTTGTGTGTATGCTTGTATTTTTTTTCAGTTTACCATAATTTCGAATTAGTGTATATATGCTTATTTTATTTTCAGTTTACCATGATTTTGAATTAGTGTGTATATGCTTGTGTTATTTTCAGTTTACCATAATTTTGAATTAGTGTGTATATGCTTGTGTTATTTTCAGTTTACCATGATTTTGAATTAGTGTGTATATGCTTGTGTTATTTTCAGTTTACCATGATTTTGAATTAGTGTGTATATGCTTGTGTTATTTTCAGTTTACCATAATTTTGAATTAGTGTGTATATGCTTGTGTTATTTTCAGTTTACCATGATTTTGAATTAGTGTGTATATGCTTGTGTTATTTTCAGTTTACCGTGATTTTGAATTAGTGTGTATATGCTTGTTCTATTTTCAGTTTAATATAATTTTGAATTAGTGTGTATATGCTTGTGTTATTTTCAGTTTACCGTGATTTTGAATTAGTGTGTATATGCTTGTGTTATTTTCAGTTTACCATGATTTTGAATTAGTGTGTATATGCTTGTGTTATTTTCAGTTTACCGTGATTTTGAATTAGTGTGTATATGCTTGTTTTATTTTCAGTTTAATATAATTTTGAATTAGTGTGTATATGCTTGTGTTATTTTCAGTTTACCGTGATTTTGAATTAGTGTGTATATGCTTGTGTTATTTTCAGTTTACCATGATTTTGAATTAGTGTGTATATGCTTGTGTTATTTTCAGTTTACCGTGATTTTGAATTAGTGTGTATATGCTTGTTTTATTTTCAGTTTAATATAATTTTGAATTAGTGTGTATATGCTTGTGTTATTTTCAGTTTAATATAATTTTGAATTAGTGTTTATATGCTTGTGTTATTTTCAGTTTACCGTGATTTTGAATTAGTGTGTATATGCTTGTGTTATTTTCAGTTTACCATGATTTTGAATTAGTGTGTATATGCTTGTGTTATTTTCAGTTTACCATGATTTTGAATTAGTGTTATAGGCTTGTGTTATTTTCAGTTTACCATGATTTTGAATTAGTGTGTATATGCTTGTGTTATTTTCAGTTTACCATAATTTTGAATTAGTGTGTATATGCTTGTGTTATTTTCAGTTTACCATGATTTTGAATTAGTGTGTATATGCTTGTGTTATTTTCAGTTTACCATAATTTTGAATTAGTGTGTATATTCTTGTGTTATTTTCTGTTTACCATGATTTTGAATATGTGTGTATATGCTTGTGTGATTTTCAGTTTACCATGATTTTGAATTAGTGTGTATATGCTTGTGTTATTTTCAGTTTACCATGATTTTGAATTAGTGTGTATATGCTTGTGTTATTTTCAGTTTACGTTGATTTTGAATTAGTGTGTATATGCTTGTGTTATTTACAGTTTACCATGATTTTGAATTTGTGTGTATGCTTGTATTTTTTCAGTTTACCATAATTTCGAATTAGTGTGTATATGCTTGTATTATTTTCATTTTACCATAATTTTGAATTAGTGTGTATATGCTTGTGTTATTTTCAGTTTACCATGATTTTGAATTAGTGTTATATGCTTGTGTTATTTTCAGCTTACCATGATTTTGAATTAGTGTGTATATGCTTGTGTTATTTTCAGTTTACCATGATTTTGAATTAGTGTGTATATGCTTGTGTTATTTTCAGTTTACCATAATTTTGAATTAGTGTGTATATGCTTGTGTTATTTTCAGTTTACCATGATTTTGAATTAGTGTGTATATGCTTGTGTTATTTTCAGTTTACCGTGATTTTGAATTAGTGTGTATATGCTTGTTTTATTTTCAGTTTACCATGATTTTGAATTAGTGTGTATATGCTTGTGTTATTTTCAGTTTACCATGATTTTGAATTAGTGTGTATATGCTTGTGTTATTTTCAGTTTAATATAATTTTGAATTAGTGTGTATATGCTTGTGTTATTTTCAGTTTACCATGATTTTGAATTAGTGTGTATATGCTTGTGTTATTTTCAGTTTACCGTGATTTTGAATTAGTGTGTATATGCTTGTGTTATTTTCAGTTTACCGTGATTTTGAATTAGTGTGTATATGCTTGTTTTATTTTCAGTTTACCATGATTTTGAATTAGTGTGTATATGCTTGTGTTATTTTCAGTTTACCGTGATTTTGAATTAGTGTGTATATGCTTGTGTTATTTTCAGTTTACCATGATTTTGAATTAGTGTGTATATGCTTGTGTTATTTTCAGTTTACCATGATTTTGAATTTGTGTGTATGCTTGTATTTTTTTTCAGTTTACCATAATTTCGAATTAGTGTATATATGCTTATTTTATTTTCAGTTTACCATGATTTTGAATTAGTGTGTATATGCTTGTGTTATTTTCAGTTTACCATAATTTTGAATTAGTGTGTATATGCTTGTGTTATTTTCAGTTTACCATGATTTTGAATTAGTGTGTATATGCTGGTGTTATTTTCAGTTTACCATGATTTTGAATTAGTGTGTATATGCTTGTGTTATTTTCAGTTTACCACGATTTTGAATTAGTGTGTATATGCTTGTGTTATTTTCAGTTTACCATGATTTTGAATTAGTGTGTATATGCTTGTGTTATTTTCAGTTTACCACGATTTTGAATTAGTGTGTATATGCTTGTGTTATTTTCAGTTTACCATGATTTTGAATTAGTGTGTATATGCTTGCGTTATTTTCAGTTTACCATGATTTTGAATTAGTGTGTATATGCTTGTGTTATTTTCAGTTTACCACGATTTTGAATTAGTGTGTATATGCTTGTGTTATTTTCAGTTTACCATGATTTTGAATTAGTGTGTATATGCTTGCGTTATTTTCAGTTTACCATAATTTTGAATTAGTGTGTATATGCTTGTGTTATTTTCAGTTTACCATGATTTTGAATTAGTGTGCATATGCTTGTTATTTTAAGTTTACCATGATTTTGAATTTGTGTGTATGCTTGTATTTTTTTCAGTTTACCATAATTTCGAATTAGTGTGTATATGCTTATGTTATTTTCAGTTTACCATGATTTTTAATTAGTGTGTATATGCTTGTGTTATTTTCAGTTTACCATAATTTTGAATTAGTGTGTATATGCTTGTGTTATTTTCAGTTTACCATGATTTTGAATTAGTGTGTATATGCTTGTGTTATTTTCAGTTTACCATGATTTTGAATTAGTGTGTATATGCTTGTGTTATTTTCAGTTTACCATGATTTTGAATTAGTGTTATAGGCTTGTGTTATTTTCAGTTTACCATGATTTTGAATTAGTGTGTATATGCTTGTGTTATTTTCAGTTTACCATAATTTTGAATTAGTGTGTATATGCTTGTGTTATTTTCAGTTTACCATGATTTTGAATTAGTGTGTATATGCTTGTGTTATTTTCAGTTTACCGTGATTTTGAATTAGTGTGTATATGCTTGTGTTATTTTCAGTTTACCGTGATTTTGAATTAGTGTGTATATGCTTGTTTTATTTTCAGTTTACCATGATTTTGAATTAGTGTGTATATGCTTGTGTTATTTTCAGTTTACCGTGATTTTGAATTAGTGTGTATATGCTTGTGTTATTTTCAGTTTACCATGATTTTGAATTAGTGTGTATATGCTTGTGTTATTTTCAGTTTACCATGATTTTGAATTTGTGTGTATGCTTGTATTTTTTTTCAGTTTACCATAATTTCGAATTAGTGTATATATGCTTATTTTATTTTCAGTTTACCATGATTTTGAATTAGTGTGTATATGCTTGTGTTATTTTCAGTTTACCATAATTTTGAATTAGTGTGTATATGCTTGTGTTATTTTCAGTTTACCATGATTTTGAATTAGTGTGTATATGCTTGTGTTATTTTCAGTTTACCATGATTTTGAATTAGTGTGTATATGCTTGTGTTATTTTCAGTTTACCATAATTTTGAATTAGTGTGTATATGCTTGTGTTATTTTCAGTTTACCATGATTTTGAATTAGTGTGTATATGCTTGTGTTATTTTCAGTTTACCGTGATTTTGAATTAGTGTGTATATGCTTGTTCTATTTTCAGTTTAATATAATTTTGAATTAGTGTGTATATGCTTGTGTTATTTTCAGTTTACCGTGATTTTGAATTAGTGTGTATATGCTTGTGTTATTTTCAGTTTACCATGATTTTGAATTAGTGTGTATATGCTTGTGTTATTTTCAGTTTACCGTGATTTTGAATTAGTGTGTATATGCTTGTTTTATTTTCAGTTTAATATAATTTTGAATTAGTGTGTATATGCTTGTGTTATTTTCAGTTTACCGTGATTTTGAATTAGTGTGTATATGCTTGTGTTATTTTCAGTTTACCATGATTTTGAATTAGTGTGTATATGCTTGTGTTATTTTCAGTTTACCGTGATTTTGAATTAGTGTGTATATGCTTGTTTTATTTTCAGTTTAATATAATTTTGAATTAGTGTGTATATGCTTGTGTTATTTTCAGTTTAATATAATTTTGAATTAGTGTTTATATGCTTGTGTTATTTTCAGTTTACCGTGATTTTGAATTAGTGTGTATATGCTTGTGTTATTTTCAGTTTACCATGATTTTGAATTAGTGTGTATATGCTTGTGTTATTTTCAGTTTACCATGATTTTGAATTAGTGTTATAGGCTTGTGTTATTTTCAGTTTACCATGATTTTGAATTAGTGTGTATATGCTTGTGTTATTTTCAGTTTACCATAATTTTGAATTAGTGTGTATATGCTTGTGTTATTTTCAGTTTACCATGATTTTGAATTAGTGTGTATATGCTTGTGTTATTTTCAGTTTACCATAATTTTGAATTAGTGTGTATATGCTTGCGTTATTTTCAGTTTACCATGATTTTGAATTAGTGTGTATATTCTTGTGTTATTTTCTGTTTACCATGATTTTGAATATGTGTGTATATGCTTGTGTGATTTTCAGTTTACCATGATTTTGAATTAGTGTGTATATGCTTGTGTTATTTTCAGTTTACCATGATTTTGAATTAGTGTGTATATGCTTGTGTTATTTTCAGTTTACGTTGATTTTGAATTAGTGTGTATATGCTTGTGTTATTTACAGTTTACCATGATTTTGAATTTGTGTGTATGCTTGTATTTTTTCAGTTTACCATAATTTCGAATTAGTGTGTATATGCTTGTATTATTTTCATTTTACCATAATTTTGAATTAGTGTGTATATGCTTGTGTTATTTTCAGTTTACCATGATTTTGAATTAGTGTTATATGCTTGTGTTATTTTCAGCTTACCATGATTTTGAATTAGTGTGTATATGCTTGTGTTATTTTCAGTTTACCATGATTTTGAATTAGTGTGTATATGCTTGTGTTATTTTCAGTTTACCATAATTTTGAATTAGTGTGTATATGCTTGTGTTATTTTCAGTTTACCATGATTTTGAATTAGTGTGTATATGCTTGTGTTATTTTCAGTTTACCGTGATTTTGAATTAGTGTGTATATGCTTGTTTTATTTTCAGTTTACCATGATTTTGAATTAGTGTGTATATGCTTGTGTTATTTTCAGTTTACCATGATTTTGAATTAGTGTGTATATGCTTGTGTTATTTTCAGTTTAATATAATTTTGAATTAGTGTGTATATGCTTGTGTTATTTTCAGTTTACCATGATTTTGAATTAGTGTGTATATGCTTGTGTTATTTTCAGTTTACCGTGATTTTGAATTAGTGTGTATATGCTTGTGTTATTTTCAGTTTACCGTGATTTTGAATTAGTGTGTATATGCTTGTTTTATTTTCAGTTTACCATGATTTTGAATTAGTGTGTATATGCTTGTGTTATTTTCAGTTTACCGTGATTTTGAATTAGTGTGTATATGCTTGTGTTATTTTCAGTTTACCATGATTTTGAATTAGTGTGTATATGCTTGTGTTATTTTCAGTTTACCATGATTTTGAATTTGTGTGTATGCTTGTATTTTTTTTCAGTTTACCATAATTTCGAATTAGTGTATATATGCTTATTTTATTTTCAGTTTACCATGATTTTGAATTAGTGTGTATATGCTTGTGTTATTTTCAGTTTACCATAATTTTGAATTAGTGTGTATATGCTTGTGTTATTTTCAGTTTACCATGATTTTGAATTAGTGTGTATATGCTTGTGTTATTTTCAGTTTACCATGATTTTGAATTAGTGTGTATATGCTTGTGTTATTTTCAGTTTACCATAATTTTGAATTAGTGTGTATATGCTTGTGTTATTTTCAGTTTACCATGATTTTGAATTAGTGTGTATATGCTTGTGTTATTTTCAGTTTACTGTGATTTTGAATTAGTGTGTATATGCTTGTTCTATTTTCAGTTTAATATAATTTTGAATTAGTGTGTATATGCTTGTGTTATTTTCAGTTTACCGTGATTTTGAATTAGTGTGTATATGCTTGTGTTATTTTCAGTTTACCATGATTTTGAATTAGTGTGTATATGCTTGTGTTATTTTCAGTTTACCGTGATTTTGAATTAGTGTGTATATGCTTGTTTTATTTTCAGTTTAATATAATTTTGAATTAGTGTGTATATGCTTGTGTTATTTTCAGTTTACCGTGATTTTGAATTAGTGTGTATATGCTTGTGTTATTTTCAGTTTACCATGATTTTGAATTAGTGTGTATATGCTTGTGTTATTTTCAGTTTACCGTGATTTTGAATTAGTGTGTATATGCTTGTTTTATTTTCAGTTTAATATAATTTTGAATTAGTGTGTATATGCTTGTGTTATTTTCAGTTTAATATAATTTTGAATTAGTGTGTATATGCTTGTGTTATTTTCAGTTTAATATAATTTTGAATTAGTGTTTATATGCTTGTGTTATTTTCAGTTTACCGTGATTTTGAATTAGTGTGTATATGCTTGTGTTATTTTCAGTTTACCATGATTTTGAATTAGTGTGTATATGCTTGTGTTATTTTCAGTTTACCATGATTTTGAATTAGTGTTATAGGCTTGTGTTATTTTCAGTTTACCATGATTTTGAATTAGTGTGTATATGCTTGTGTTATTTTCAGTTTACCATAATTTTGAATTAGTGTGTATATGCTTGTGTTATTTTCAGTTTACCATGATTTTGAATTAGTGTGTATATGCTTGTGTTATTTTCAGTTTACCATAATTTTGAATTAGTGTGTATATGCTTGCGTTATTTTCAGTTTACCATGATTTTGAATTAGTGTGTATATTCTTGTGTTATTTTCTGTTTACCATGATTTTGAATATGTGTGTATATGCTTGTGTGATTTTCAGTTTACCATGATTTTGAATTAGTGTGTATATGCTTGTGTTATTTTCAGTTTACCATGATTTTGAATTAGTGTGTATATGCTTGTGTTATTTTCAGTTTACGTTGATTTTGAATTAGTGTGTATATGCTTGTGTTATTTTCAGTTTACCGTGATTTTGAATTAGTGTGTATATGCTTGTGTTATTTTCAGTTTACCATGATTTTGAATTAGTGTTATATGCTTGTGTTTTTTTCAGTTTACCATGATTTTGAATTAGTGTGTATATGCTTGTGTTATTTTCAGTTTACCATGATTTTGAATTAGTGTGTATATGCTTGTGTTATTTTCAGTTTACCATAATTTTGAATTAGTGTGTATATGCTTGTGTTATTTTCAGTTTACCATGATTTTGAATTAATGTGTATATGCTTGTGTTATTTTCAGTTTACCGTGATTTTGAATTAGTGTGTATATGCTTGTTTTATTTTCAGTTTCCCATGATTTTGAATTAGTGTGTATATGCTTGTGTTATTTTCAGTTTACCGTGATTTTGAATTAGTGTGTATATGCTTGTGTTATTTTCAGTTTAATATAATTTTGAATTAGTGTGTATATGCTTATGTTATTTTCAGTTTACCATGATTTTAAATTAGTGTGTATATGCCTATGTTATTTTCAGTTTACCATGATTTTGAATTAGTGTGTATGCTTGTATTTTTTTTCAGTTTACCATAATTCTGAATTAGTGTGTATATGCTTGTGTTATTTTCAGTTTACCATGATTTTGAATTAGTGTGTATATGCTTGTGTTATTTTCAGTTTACCATGATTTTGAATTAGTGTGTATATGCTTGTGTTATTTTCAGTTTACCATGATTTTGAATTAGTGTGTATATGCTTGTGTTATTTTCAGTTTACCACGATTTTGAATTAGTGTGTATATGCTTGTGTTATTTTCAGTTTACCATGATTTTGAATTAGTGTGTATATGCTTGCGTTATTTTCAGTTTACCATGATTTTGAATTAGTGTGTATATGCTTGTGTTATTTTCAGTTTACCACGATTTTGAATTAGTGTGTATATGCTTGTGTTATTTTCAGTTTACCATGATTTTGAATTAGTGTGTATATGCTTGCGTTATTTTCAGTTTACCATAATTTTGAATTAGTGTGTATATGCTTGTGTTTTTTTCAGTTTACCATAATTTCGAAATAGTGTGTATATGCTTATGTTATTTTCAGTTTACCATGATTTTGAATTAGTGTGTATATGCTTGTGTTATTTTCAGTTTACCATACTTTTGAATTAGTGTGTATATGCTTGTGTTATTTTCAGTTTACCATGATTTTGAATTAGTGTGTATATGCTTGTGTTATTTTCAGTTTACCGTGATTTTGAATTAGTGTGTATATGCTTGTTTTATTTTCAGTTTAATATAATTTTGAATTAGTGTGTATATGCTTGTGTTATTTTCAGTTTACCGTGATTTTGAATTAGTGTGTATATGCTTGTGTTATTTTCAGTTTACCATGATTTTGAATTAGTGTGTATATGCTTGTGTTATTTTCAGTTTACCGTGATTTTGAATTAGTGTGTATATGCTTGTGTTATTTTCAGTTTAATATAATTTTGAATTAGTGTGTATACGCTTGTGTTATTTTCAGTTTAATATAATTTTGAATTAGTGTGTATATGCTTGTGTTATTTTCAGTTTACCATGATTTTAAATTAGTGTGTATTTGCTTGTGTTATTTTCAGTTTACCATGATTTTGAATTAGTGTGTATGCTTGTATTTTTTTCAGTTTACCATAATTTTGAATTAGTGTGTATATGCTTGTGTTATTTTCAGTTTACCGTGATTTTGAATTAGTGTGTATATGCTTGTTTTATTTTCAGTTTAATATAATTTTGAATTAGTGTGTATATGCTTGTGTTATTTTCAGTTTACCACGATTTTGAATTAGTGTGTATATGCTTGTGTTATTTTCAGTTTACCATGATTTTGAATTAGTGTGTATATGCTTGCGTTATTTTCAGTTTACCATAATTTTGAATTAGTGTGTAAATGCTTGTGTTTTTTTCAGTTTACCATAATTTCGAAATAGTGTGTATATGCTTATGTTATTTTCAGTTTACCATGATTTTGAATTAGTGTGTATATGCTTGTGTTATTTTCAGTTTACCATACTTTTGAATTAGTGTGTATATGCTTGTGTTATTTTCAGTTTACCATGATTTTGAATTAGTGTGTATATGCTTGTGTTATTTTCAGTTTACCATGATTTTGAATTAGTGTGTATATGCTTGTGTTATTTTCAGTTTACCGTGATTTTGAATTAGTGTGTATATGCTTGTGTTATTTTCAGTTTACAATGATTTTGAATTAGTGTGTATATGCTTGTGTTATTTTCAATTTACCATGATTTTGAATTAGTGTGTATATGCTTGTGTTATTTTCAGTTTACCATGATTTTGAATTAGTGTGTATATGCTTGTGTTATTTTCAGTTTACCATGATTTTGAATTAGTGTGTATATGCTTGTGTTATTTTCAGTTTACCATGATTTTGAATTAGTGTGTACATGCTTGGGTTATTTTCAGTTTACCATAATTTGTGTATTCACTATGGATCTCATGTCAAATAAAATATACTATAATATATTTGGTAATAAGAGATAAGATTTCTTGTAAATTTGTTTCATGTCTGGTTTGTTCATTTGTATTTCTACGATTGGGTTCGCACTGATGGAACTATAGATTGGCCCAGCTGTAGTGATTTTTTTCAATTAAAAAAAATGGAAAGGTGGGGTGAACGCAAAACCACCACAGACTGGTCTTATTTTTCAGCTTATCTGTTACTACTATTTATTCATGATAATATGCAGTGACATCACTGAACGGAATTATAACCATCGCGCGCACTGCTTGTCGATGAAACAATCATAATATTATTGTTGTTATCACTTTACTTTACATTAACTTTGACCACCATTGTGTCATGTAAATTAAGTCATTTCTTACAATAATGTGTGACTTAAACTTAATATAATCATCAAAATAAGGGAATATATGTATATTAGTTATTTTATCAGGTAACAATCATTTGATTTGGAAGTAAATGGAAACTGAAAAGGGAAATAATAGAAACGACGGTTAGACAGCATATTTAATGATAAGCGCAAGTGAATGATTCCTGCCCTCGTGGTTGAAAGATCAGATAAGAGTACTCACGTATATTAGCGCAGTTTTTTTCATCGGCGCCATTAGGACAATCACGCCATCCATCACACAATGCGTTCATTCTATATATACATGCTGATCCGTATCTGCCGTAGTCTCCGCAATAGAACTCGTCTGGGTTGCACACATCTTCTGGTCGCGGAGGAGAAAAATCTGAAAATGTAATATTGAATATCGTTCAACTGATCATTTCATGGTATTTTAAAATGATATATGTGTACTGGAATAAATGGTATTAATATTTCAGGGAGTTTAAAGGATGGCATTAATATATATATATATATATATATATATATAGTCTAGATGTGGGAGTCGATTATTCCAAAACAAAAGTGCTCAATATAAAGTATATGTAGAGCGAATAAATGCGGTAATAGAGGAATTAATACACCACTACATGAATATTGAAACTCGACAGCACTGTTTCGTAAGGTACAAGTACCTCACTCATCAGGAGCTTTATGTTTAATTCACTGCACCAACGAGCATACATATACTTCGCAAATTAACATATTAATTAAAAATAAAAACAAAAAACATACAGGTTTAAGTGTTACATAATAAGGCTTTTGATCTGTGTCGGCATGATGATACGAGTTCATTTCTTTTGTTTAGTGTGGAGTGGTGAGGTCTAAAAATTATTATAAATTTTTCCTTCAAACATAGAATGCATCGTTTGATGGAGCTACTGTACGGGCTACCACGAGCAAGAATTTTCCATGTTATTCTGTGCTCAATATTTTTTCTTTGAGTGACCAAACATGTTTACTTAGTTCTGTCGCATTTCTAGAGGCCTGATTACGAAATGAGGTAGTGTGGTTTCTGTACCTTGTTTTGAATTCATTTCCAGTGAGACCGACGTACGTTTCGCTAGTTTGTTTGTCTAAGCGCGTAACTTCCGCTGGAAATGAATTCAAAACAAGGTACAGAAACCACACTGCCTCATTTCGTAATCAGGCCTCTAGAAATGCGACAGAACTAAGTAAACATGTTTGGTCACTCAAAGAAAAAATATTGAGCACAGAATAACATGGAAAATTCTTGCTCGTGGTAGCCCGTACAGTAGCTCCAGCAAACGATGCATTCTATGTTTGATAAAAAAATTTTAATAATTTTTAGACCTCACCACTCCACACTAAACAAAAGAAATGAACTCGTATCATCATGCCGACACAGATCAAAAGCCTTATTATGTAACACTTAAACCTGTATGTTTTTTTGTTTTTATTTTTAATTAATATGTTAATTTGCGAAGTATATGTATGCTCGTTGGTGCAGTGAATTAAACATAAAGCTCCTGATGAGTGAGGTACTTGTACCTTTCGAAACAGTGCTGTCGAGTTTCAATATTCATGTAGTGGTGTATTAATTCCTCTATTACCGCATTTATATATATATATATATATATATATATATATATATATATATATATATATATATATATATATATATATATATATATCATTGCGCATTTATGATAAATACAAAAATATGATTATCATATTAGTATATTTCGTGATGTTAGTCGACTTCGCGAAGTGTTGCAAAAATGCGACTCTGCGTTTGTGGTTTTCCCTCATTCCTAAATTTGAAATGTTACATAAGAGACTAGGTACCGGTTAGAAGTAAACGAAGACTGAGGCTGTCGCCAAAATGATATGATTGATAGAACAGAAAGAGCGGTTTTCGCCACTAAAAATTTAACAAAATCCTTATAGCACTAACCGTTACCACAGTTACGTTCATCCTGGAAATCACCGCAATGGTTATAACCATCACACACTAGGGATTCGGGAATGCATATTTGGCTGTTCCTGCAGTGGAAATCGCCATGTTTGCAGCCCACGCTTCCTTCCCCTGAAAATTTAAAAGAAAAAAGTCATCATAATATATTACATAAACAATTAATTTTACCTAGTTTGCGGGGGCACTGCTGTTACAGTTATTTATCGATGATATGAATAATTGTTACCATATATTGCTAGTGAGTGTGTGGGTGAGTGGTGATTGAGTGATTGGGTGAGTGAGTGAGTCGGTGAGTGGGTAAGAGAGTGGATGAGTGATCAAGTATGTGACTGATTTACAGTAACCATCACTTCGATAAATTGTAATACCATGAGTTCATTTCAGGAATAAGTTTCAGAATTTTTAGTTAAAGCATACAATTGCAGAATAAATAGGGCATGTTACAGCGCAACACGAACACGATATCGCACATTACAAAATACAGCTCTTTGAATTTGTTTCGCAAGTTACGAACACATTTCTTGTCAAAATATGTGTACAGAGGAAGCCTAATAAGTGATTTCCTTTGACGGAGATTTAGTAGTTATTTTAATTTATTTTCAAATGATAAATCTGCTGCTTGAAGAATACAACAAAATCACTGTTCCTCCAAAGTATGGTAATCGTAATGAAACGTAAAACAAATATTGACAAATATATATACAATACCTACTTTTACTTATTCGAGTGAGAAATGGACATTGGTTAATCTATCGTAATTGTATCTATGGCTATTCTAATAACTTCCCTTGGATTGTTTTCATCAACCAATCGTGTAATGTAATAAGCTAAACGTTTGTAAAACGCATGGATTTATGTATGTGTTACTTTTTTATTATTTTATGCATAACTTGGAAATGAACTATTACCTAGACAACCGTCACGCTGTTATTCAACCTCGATTTTCTGGCGATACATTATATTCACTAGACATAAATTGCAATTTGTAGCAACAAAGCAACAAATCTCTGCTGTTAACTGGAGAGACTGGGAACTGTATCTATCTGAGCGAAGTTAGCAACATAGAATAAATTAGTCACCAATTAAATGGGATCATAAGATAGTTCATCACGTGAATGACAGTCGGTAGGAATTGATTGGTACATTGATTTTAGTATTGACTGTCAACTTTCCCAGTGTGATTATTATATACTGATGGTTCATGCAATTTCAGATACATCATCATATGCTAGAAAGATTTTCTTTTTATTTCGTCTTCAACAGGTAGCATTACCTTCTACATATATATTTACTACAGTAACTGAATTTTTATGGACGACTGTAAAAAGATAACTCACAAGACTAACATCAACTATGAGAAATGTCAATCTCGAATGTTTGTTTGTTATCCGTTGACAAAACTGTATAATACTTAGTTTACAACAGAGAATAGTAAATCGTAGCTCGTGTATAACAATATACTAATAAATGGAATTCGTCAAATTTGAAAGCTATTGTTTGAATCGCGACACAGACCACACTAGTTTATGCCTGTTATGACCAAAAGTAGTATTGCGTTGCCAAGGCCAACTGTCGTATACCGTGATGAAACAACCTGTAACGATACCATGAATAATAACAGCGATTCTTGTCACGTATCGCAAATAAGCGAATGTACTCAGTACTAATTAAAGAGGCGATATGGGTATGTTAACCCCACAATAAATAGGGGAGCTGTTGTATATGTTGCATTAACAACGTTCTCACTATAAATCAGAATCCAGAATGTATATATCTATAGGTGCATAGTAAACATAAATTCTGGGGGAAATCGCGAGCAATAAACGTATTTAGTTATTTTACTTGGTTCTTTTAACTAGTTATAGTCTTACGACTTTTAAATTTTTCATTGTATGAAAACGAACAAATGTGTTGCTATGGTGACCATGCATCGCGCATTTTTACTATCAAAAGAGAAATTTCGCTTCCAATCGTTTATTTACCACTAATTTGTTTCCCGCTAAAACACCACTGCTGCTATATCCTGATTAATTTTGAAAATTGTGGAATTATTTTGTAATTTAATAATATTCGTTCTCATTTTGCTTGTATTTCTACAATTATATTAAATTCCTAACAATACTGTAATGCAATAATGAATGTCGATGATATTTTTCAACTGCAATAATGGCGGAATTAAATTTAATCGCAAAATCGTATTATAGAATTACAGATGTTTGCCTAAAGACAGCGACGTCATATTATAAGGCTACGTGACATCGTAACTTATTAATGAACCCACTTGAGCACGTGATCTAAATGCACAATTGTAATTATTTGTGGTATTACTGAGATGCAAATCGTGCCGTCGACTATTAAAGCAACGGTGTGTGCATTTAGTGAATAAAATAAAGAATATATATTAATACAGAAAATAAATGAGATTATCATTTTTTCGCATTTTGGTGTATTAAAATGTGAATTATGATTAACAATTAAATGCGGTCTGGAAAAGAACTGTTGAATCTGTATTGTAATAATGCATGTCAGTCGTTTGTCGTTTGTTTGGTTCTTTGCGTCTTGGAACTGCAATAATCAATTTCGTAGAATTTTGATTGCGTGTGACGGTCACGGGTGTTTCTAATTTTGTTGTCCCTTTTGACATTGTATATGTTTTTCAGCAGAAAATTATCCATGAATCGAACATAGTTTTTGCATATAGTTATTTATATAAATTACGACCGCCGCAAGATAGTACGTGACATGCGCAGAAATTCACGAGCATATTAATTTGTAACACGTAAATAACTTACACATATATTTAGTGTCGGCATAATACTGAGTATATATGGCTTTAAATCCTCGGTACGGAGCAAGTCGATGTTGGCTTGTATGGAAAGTGAGCAAGACTGGAAAATTGTCGTCTCCAGGTACCATGACAGATACCTTCCTCCATTCATTGCGACATATCTCCAGATGTTCTCGATGATACATCTTGTATACTACAATTGTTTCGCTCTCTTCTTGGCAAGTTCCGGCTGTAATTCATAGTTACAAACAACATGTGCATTAGTCTTTGTAGTACTCATCAGATATAAAAGTCGCGCATGCTCCGTGTAGTTCAAAACACGAATATAATACTGGATCAAATATAAATAGCACATTCAATATGTCCACAGAATGCGATAAAATTAAAAAACACATTACAATAATCCATCGCTCGTGGCAAACATAAGTAGAACCTGAGGATGAAGTCATCAAAATCCCTAAGCGCGTGGACTTCATGAAAACAGCTTTTAAAGCCAAGTAATACAAATGTTACAATCTGCGAGTGTGAGCCTCCTCCATGAGCTAACACTGATAACAGGTACAGACAATATGCCAGGGAAATAAAATGTACACACACATATTTCTAAATGTTGGTGTAACCATTATCGTGTATGAAACACATAAACCGACCATTAATAACATTCATATTTAATGTTTTCCTATTTTTACAGGAGCAATCAGGTATTGAGAGTCGAATTAACTACGTCAAACTAAGGTATTGAAAATAAAAACCAATTGATAGAATTTAGAAACAAAAATGTCTGCATTATCATGTTGGTAAAAGTAGTTTGACATTGTGTGTAGGCATATGAATAGTTATATTTTTGTGTGTCTGTTTGAATTTATCAGTTTCCAAATTACCACCACAAAGCAAGTGATATATTTTTCCCATCACATGCTGGTAATAACACGTTTTCGGCACTTTGGGAAAAACAGATACGTACAACATCAATATTTTCCTAAGTTTAGAAAGAATGTCTTCACCAATGCAACTGGCATAGACAATCTATCCTATATATGTGTGGGGGGGGGGTGTTCTAAGTTTACATTTCCTAATAGAAATAGCATGTGGAGATTAGAGGTCAGACCGGTACCTACCAACGCCATGTGTCAGTAGGATGGCGCATATGGCTTAGAAGTTTTGTGTACAATACGAAGCAATGCGATGAATTAGAAATAGGTCATTCCACTATAGGTTGATTCGGGCAACATGATTACCCATTTATTACATCATATACAGTATTTATACTTGTCGCATATGATCTGTTTGTCGTCAAGCGATCTGTAGGTACCACCGTGTATGTTTCTGTGGTGTATGCGTGTTCCGATTATTTTAGAAAATGTAATATGCGGTAGTCGATTCATCCCAGTAATACATGTATTATATATGAATTAAGTGTTAACATTTGACTTCAACGTTATTGTTTGGGAACAACTTGCTATTTTAGACTGCATTTATGTTTTTTATGCATTTATGTATATCGGGTGTGGTCATATATGTGATCTATTATCGGCATCGATATTGATGTTATACTTGTTTTAACCAAATATTATAATCTAAAATTGAAGCTACCAGTCTCCATGTTATAAACACAGTGTATAATGTGCATGGAATGGAACCCTCGAAATTATTTATTTTCCTCTCGTCGGCTTTGAGACATCAAATCGTCCAATTGGTACGTTTGACACTGATATTAAGATATTAACTTTTTCCGTAACAACATTGGGTAGACGTGATAGAATCTTCACTGTTCGCGGCTGTAGCTCTCGTATTTCTTATTTGTATAGTGTTCCACTTTCTCTCGTGTTTTGCCGTATTATTAATTAACGACACAGCAGCGATAATGCTAGT
This sequence comes from Saccoglossus kowalevskii, assembly GCF_978046115.1. NCBI lineage: Eukaryota > Metazoa > Hemichordata > Enteropneusta > Harrimaniidae > Saccoglossus > Saccoglossus kowalevskii. The sequence goes on along the minus strand of NC_140646.1, from coordinate 829,813 downwards.
CGAAGTAAGCTTCGCGCTCGACAAAACAATATCCGATTTAACTTCGAATAATTCATAAATATTAACCATCAATACCACAGTTTCTTCATCTATACTGTGGAATATTCAAATGACAGGTTAATGTTTGGTTTTTTCTTAGAACACGTTTGTGAAACATTATTGGAAATGATTTACTAAATGTCTGTGTTTTCCGTTCATTCATGCTTCATTATCAAAATGTTATCTATTTACTGGTTTACATTTAATCGCATCGTATAGAGCAATTGGCGTATACTCATCACAATGTACGGGATTGCGATTAAATTAGAATTAATTCAATGACCGTACCCGGAATATATAAGATGTTTAGTGTATGGACCACGTGATGTGCGAATTACAGTACTCTTCATGCTGATGGGATGTATCGTGTAATTGACGTCACAGCAGTTGAACTGGTAAACAACACCAGGCGAATCGATCGCGATGATAATGATGGATCAGTCGATTTGTTATCTCTTACGATAAAACGGACGACGTCGTAGGGAATTAAGGGGTCACACGCCGAATACGATATTTTTCGTCGAGTTAAATTCACTCTCAATTGTTACATCGAAAGCGAGTGTGATTGATGAAGGCAGATTTATTTAATTACTATGACATAGTAGTTAGATTGACACTAGCAAACAACGTTGATAATTACCGGAAAACACTTTCAGATAGACGTCGAAAAACTCAATCTTGACGCCGTCGTATTTACCACTAGTTGGAATTATCAATTTGCACACGGCGTGTTCCGCATAGTTGTTGCCCGGGAAACCTTGATGAGACAGGAGAACGCCACTCGGTGCCATGGCAACGTTGTCTTGACACACTGCGGATGAAAAAAGGAAAAGATGGCGTCAGATTCAAAGTGGTGGTGAATGACAACTGTGATATTAACTGACATTTAAATTAGTAAGAAGAGCCCCCATGAGGTACATTATGCATAAGAGACTGAATAATATACACGACCGGGAACGGACCATGTAATAGGTTAAACACTTTATATTAAATACCATTACAATTTCCACTGTTATCCTGGATCCGTTGATCCGGGTGGCTATTACAATTTCATAAGGAGATAATTAACTCAATAGCGCCGGCAGTCATATAACTGACAATTATATAATGATGACTGATTCTAACGTTCATATCATTTCCTACTTATAATATACCCTAGATTACGTATTTCTTATGTGCTACTGGTTTACGGCCACATCACCCTGAGAACACGAAATATATGTTTGATTTCAGTGGTCAGGCAGATCTAATATGTGGCTAAACACATTGGAGTCTTGTGCTGCGAGATGTTTGGGGATCATTTCAAAACAAGAAACATAACCAACGAGTAATTACACTCAACGATGGTACAGTGGCCCATCACGACTGCAAGTCTGTGTAGTACGTGTTTGGAATTACCAACTTGATATGTAAAAGGAGAATAAACACATCTTCATAATTCTCAGATCGGATCCGTGACAATCGTTTTTGTGTCACATATATTTTGCGAATCAATTCTTACTCTGTAAAAATGTAGTGCTTCGCGTTCAACATAATAATACACATTCAGCTTAATGACTTTAATCATGAATGTTCTTAGGCTTAGGTTAAAGGTGAAACTCAGAATATGACCTTTATATGCTACTGTTGCAAGCAAGACACAAATGTATAACGGATGTCGGTCTGTATGATGCATATCCGCCGCGATAACAGCCTCGCCTAATTCATTGAATTATAATACGATGCATCTCATATAATGACATTATAATTGCATTTCAGTACAATGTATTATTTGTTTACTTCAAGCAGGTTTTTATTTGAACATAAACCAGCTATAAAACGTGTATTTCGTTTTCATTTTTTATTTTATTTTATTAACCACTATTTTATTAACCACTAACATAAGTGGGCTTTTAGGCTAACGTGTCGTTTGATTGATTCAAATATTATAATGTGGTTTAGTGGTTTTCCCGTACATTGTTTGATCTAACAACGCGTATAATATATTAAAGACTTAGAATGTCAAAGCCGGGATCCACAGAGGCCATGTTAGGTGAAGATATGTTATCACAGTATATCTTAGAGACGTTCCGCAAAGCTGTAGCACATGGCAGATCGTTCTCATAGTTCTCGCTTTTAGACAATCTCCTTTCTTCCACATTCAGCCCTTTTGGAAATCCAACTGTTCGGTCGAACAAAGTCAGTCATCAAAATCCATCTTATCGGCGTGGAAAACACATTGAGCTGATATGTTTAATTGAAATTGAAATAATGATCTCTTTAACAATGATTTTTGTTGGTGATTTCAGAAAAATACTGATGAATTCGAATCAGAATTAGATAATTTGTTTACAACTCTGGGGTATAGGAAGACCTGGTTGCGTAGTTACGACAAAAGTTTCGCTAGTACAACGCGATCCCCGTTACATTCTACCAATAATTGTTATGTTGCAAGGCAAACTAATTCCGAGCAGTGTGTCAATCTGTCTCATATTATACAACAATTTATATCCTTCATTCAATTGATTTGCTGAGCAAAGTTAGAATCATTTTTTATGTCTTCTCACATTCAACTGAGGAAGATTTGGTGCTGGGCAGTACTGGTCTATTTGTTTGTAAGCGTCATATTCAATTTTGGTTCGAGTTATCACGTATTTTTCAATAATACCCAACTTTACTGGCTAACTACAAATCAATGTCACGTTTGCATCATCGTCAAAGCAATACATTAACCTTCTGACTCTATCCTTATATTTTACAGCGCAGCTTTTAGGCACATTAGATAGATTTACGTCAGGCATATTTTTAGAAGCTTTCCAATTAGCAGTGGACCAATAATATCTATCTGGATTCCAAACCTACGAGAGAGCGATATAAAAATAACGTTTAAAACGGAAGCGATTGGTTGAGGTTAAGATTTCTAATATTTTCGCGTGTAAATGGAAATTGGCTTATTTATTGACAATTTCGATTATTCCACTCTTACTATTTGGTTCGATACACGTTAAAACCTTTTTTTTAATATATTGACTGTTCTATTTTTGGTAAGAAGACATTCCAATCTATTCATAAACACAGTACTCGTTCACTGGGAGCTGGATCGAACATAAACACGAATTGTATGCCCATTTAGGTATCTAATTCTCTTCTATGGCAGATGGAATTCCCAGCTCTGAGAATTACATGTTCAATTTCTGATTACTCAATTCAAGGAGCCGTGCACTATTACACATTGCCTTGAGTGATAGACACAGAATATTCTGGCGCACTGCGTTGCCGACTCAGTCTAGCTCACATAGCCCTATTTCGTTAGATTAATGACCCCATTGCCCACCCGTGACCCATGAATGCTTTAACAAATGTTTTCTAGTTGTTTCTGATAAGCAGCTAGGTAAACGAAACAAATGTCTTTTTAGCCTGCAATTAATTTGTCCTGTTCGATCGCGTGTCTTGGTCTAGTTTCGGTCGGTTCTTTTATTCACAGTGCTTGTTAACATCACACAAACACTAAACAAAACAAAATTTGATTGGTTCATTCATGCGCGTAGCTTAAACACATCAACAATTAGCGTAATATACGAAAACTGTTACACAAAATACATACATATTTCAAAAGTTATGTACAATTAATTGATAACATTTATAGGGAATATTGCGTTCCATCTGATGATACGCGATGATACGTGTTTAGTTTAGTATTAAAGAATATTTACCTAATCAGAAACATATTGTATTCAAAAATTTGCGTTCCAGTGAGGCAATCCGGGTTATTTATTTAAATATCCAATAATAGGGTACAATAAGCAAGCCATTGTATTACTTACTTGTATAAGAATCCCTCTGATGAGCCCCTGACTCGTCAAACGCGAAGTACTCCACTTTGAATCCCCGTCCACTTCCGACTGAGTCCGACTTGAAAACAATGTACACGTCCGATGAGTTCACTTTTATGGCCGGCAAGCTGAGGTTTAATCCGCACAGATTATGAAGCGGCTCGGTTGCGTCGCTTTTACCTTTGTATATCCGGAGGCTATCCGCGTAGCAGTCTGACGATTGTTCCATGTCCATAGTCACAAATTGTAGCTGTAACAAAATACGAAGAATTAATTCATTCCGGAAATTATTGGTAATATTTCCTTCTACCATTGATCTAAATTTCACTAAATGAAATCATAAATGGCTTCTAAAACGTATTCAATAGCCTATTCAGTGGGAAATAGTGTTTGGTAATGAATAAATATGAAATGTGAATATAATACAATTAGGTGCGGATATCACGATTATAATCCGGAAATTAAAATTAAAATTTAAAATTTGTGTTTTATCGCTCTTGACCTTATTATGATGCGGCATATTTAATCTGCATATTCTAGCATGGACTTGGATTTCAGAGTTGGAGTACATAATTATTACTAAAATGGATAAAAAAACATCGCGTGAAACTAATACAGACAACCCCCGTGTCTGGTGTGTTTGTAAAAATGCTTGATGTGTCATCGCACTGTTTTTGCAATGACGACTCACGTCGCTCAAGATGTGTCGGCTTTCAGTTGAGAGTTGTTGGTTTAGGGAGTAAAACCTCCTACTTTAACAGCGAGTGCGATTTCATCAGAGATAAGATCGAAACTGGGTCGGGGTAATACCAAGGCATAACGCATTTAGTATTCGCCCCCTGGGGTTTGATTTGCTAGTGTGTTATATCGCCGAATGTCAAATCAAACTGATGGGCCATCAGATAAAATAATTTATAGTTGAAGACAAAAGACAAATAGTGCTTTCCTATTTCATGCGATGGATCATTAACTTTGGGAATATGTTGAAACGTGGTTCGCTACTAAAATGTTCTGAAAAATGCCTGTGGCAAAAATAAAATTAATTAATGCACATTCAATTAATCATTCAATTAATATGAGTAACCTGTCTATGTTTTGTAATTTTATTTTACATATACTGAAAGTGACAAATAGATAATGAACGTTCTATAAATAACTATACGCGTCGAAATTAAATTCAGCGACGAGCGTTTCGAAACGTGCATAATTAGACGGATGTCGGTTTCCCATTAATTTGAAAGAAATTGCATTGTCAGAAATGATTTGCAGTATGATCTTAAAATTCAGATTGCCAACACAGAGCTATATGGCCGATATTATGGTTGTAAGGAACTGTTGATCCTGATCGGGATATGGTATCATCTTGCGTCCGACATTTATCGGTAAGGTACGCCTAAATTAGTCCAATTTCAAAATGACACATAAACATTAAATATACACATACATGTACGGCGATGATGCGGTGTGCAGTGAGACGAGAAAAGCCTGAATGTCGGCATATGTGGTCATCGTTTTTCACGCCGTTAGATTGTACATTAAAATGTTTTGTCATAAGTAAGCAGCTCCACGTAATGAATGAGCAATTTTACTAGAAGCATTATTATAGTATTAGCGCATTGTGTTATGGAGTTTTAGTCATTTTCACTTTCTCCGAATTCACGTCAGTGAAAATGACAAATCATATTATATACAATGACACATTTCTGGTATAACTATAACCAGGCATATAATTCAGTATTCCAATAGTTTTTGCGATAATGCATGTACATGAAATTGCAAACGACTACAACACTTCTATTGTATCATCGTGTGTTTACGTGTGACGCAGTGCGTGACTAGAATTAGAAACAGTTCAGTTCACTTGGCTCACTATGCTTGGCTATAATACTCAGCGAGAAACCCAAGTTTACTAGATAAATCAGTTTGTTTAATCTGTTTGATTCTACCTCATGACTCGACTACGTTTTGCCAATTTAAACCGAATTTGAGGTAAACGACGATAACTCTGACAGTTTGAACTTTTTTATTGCATATTAACACACTTTACCACGAATAATGAATTAGTACCTCCATCGATTTGCTATACTATATTATTATGTTTGTTGCTCAACCGATGACATTTAAACAGCTCACAAATCGTTACCAACTTGAACGACGTTAAGATTGACATTATCATTTCATTGTCAATACTAAGTGTTTAACTCTGCACTTACCCAAATTAACCAGCCGGACGTCACAGATATAGTATATTTACATTTAACATTATTCGGGTATACCATAGAGTAATTCGGGGATGTGAATTGACCGTAATTAGTAGTATACATGCCACCACATTCGTCAACGCTTCGTGGTACTGTCAACAAAACATAACAACCAAATAATCACTATAGGCACGGCTGCATGTATACGGTAGTTCATGTAAAGTAGTATTGGTATTGGCACGTGCAATATCCCACTTTCGAGATAAACGGCCGCTGGCGGCGCCACCCTATCACGTGACCAAAAATTTCCCCACGGTGGGGCCATATTGAAGCCAGCCCAGCCTGTGTATGTACTTACGTTACGACCTCATCAATCTATCCAACGTACAGTACTCATTTCGTCCAACTTTTTTGTTCGCTCGCTTTTGCGACCGCTTGGTGAACTCGACTGGACATTTTCCGCTTTATTTTCGACCGCGCAAACCCGGAAATATCACCGCCCGCTCGCTGGCGCGCATTTAAAATTCGAACTAAAAATTTCCGAGGTTTATATTGTCTTATAATTGTCTTTCTGGTTTTCATAGATGTTGAACAGCCGACAAAAGTTCAAATACTTTTTGTTTTAACTATCTATAATTATAGGCACACAGTCTAACCCTTTGACCTCGATTTGGCTGGGATTGAATATTTTATTTTAAACAATATTCTAGAGTGAAATATATTTCAACACAAGTACGACATTGTTAACGGGGTTTTCTTTACTGATTGTTGATCATGAGTCTTCGCAATGTGTTTACAGTTTGTATAAGTATTGTTGTTTTCCCCCAAGGCGAAGACAAGCTGAAGGACCATGAAGCTGAAGCTAAATGGCAGTTCCAAGTATGGACTGAGTGAAAGAAAATATTTCTAAGCCTAAAATAAAATCTAATATTACACCTCTTTGTGCATTTGTTAATTGTACATACTAGTATGTTTGTCATGACAGTATATTTGTAAATATCTAGAAAAATCTCGTCTTTCGTCACTTAATATTAATTTCGATTGTTTGGAATGTCTGTCGACCGTGTCCCAATAATTTGTTTGGAATATCGATCCCCTTTGGTTTCTCCATACTGAGTTTAGGACGGGCGTCGGTCTCGACATCAGGCATTCAACACAATCAGCCTAGATAGAACAACATTGTCCGTAATTCGTGGGGATCAAGTCCCGCAACTTGTGGGCTGAGAACTCAAATAATTAAACAAGTATTATTATTATATATATTTTATTTCACATCGCGAAACTACAACAGAGCTAGAGTTGTTCAGTCCGGTGAAACAGCCGCCTTGAAGTTGATGGAACTTCAATGAGCCATTTCTTACCCTGAAATCAAAAAAGTAAAAATTCGAAGAGAATCGGGGAATATATTAATAATTATTCTTAGCAATCGCTAGCTTTATTTTATTCGAATCCATCAAATTCACGAGTCTTTCAACATTTGCTGGCAACTTCCGCACTAAAAATGGTTGAAAACGTGGATGTGGTTCTCTCGCAGAGTCTTGTTGATAGTACGGACAAGCCGGTAGGCTGGTTGGCGATCCGCTCCGCTCAAAAACAAGCAACATGTTTTTTGGCTGTTTCCATGGTGACATACACGTGAAGCTGACGTCGGTTTATAACTAATACGAAGTTCGCAAACACCATTCAGTCTTTAGAAGTCACTTAGTTTAGTACTAGGACCAGAGTTACTCTCTCCTAGTAGAGTGACTGTGCTAGGACGTATTCTGCTGTTACATTTATTATTTCCAACCGTTTTGCAACCGTTTAGCATTTTTTAGAATGAAGCGTTTCCCGTAAATGCTGGAAAGCGAAATAATGAAATAACGAAATGGTAAATATTTACCTAAATTGCAGTGTGTTGACCTTCATAACAATATACTTCATAATGCAAAACACTAGTCACAGTGAGTAATTTAAATATACGACTCCTAATCGAAAAATGTGACCACAGTCCAGAATTTCAGACGGATATTAAGCAACCTAAGAGCATATCAGAAGCATTTACTCTAAAATATAAAAAAAAAGAACTGCAGTCAAAAGTCAAGAATGCCAGCAAATAAAGGACTCTGTCCCACAATCCTTTGTGCGCGTTATTACGGACACGCGCAAAAAACTGTACCACGCATGTCAAATCTGGGTCAAATATACAGTACCTACTATTTTGCCACAGATTGTTTAGTAGTGGAGTGTTCGGTGACCATTGAATTAGCCCGTGATTCATATTTTATGTGTATTAATTTATTCATCAATTTTCGTGACTGACAGTACTGCCCAAATTTTAGTCAAAAAACGCAACTGGTGAAACGGAAGAGCATCGCCAGGTGATGGACGCAGGGCTCTTTGGCAACGACCGCATAGAGGTCAAAACACGCGTTCTATTTTTACGCGTTAGATTTGGCTCTTCCCTTTCGCCCCCTCCGGAATGTTCTACTTTTGCAGCCTAATAGCAGGTTTTTCGAAAAACGTCTAAATAACACAAGAATTAGTAGAAATGTTCCTGTTTTGGGCGGATTATTGATAGAGAATAATGTCTTTATTACAAAAATGCTGAAAAACCGTGAGTTGTTGCCTTAGTTATTTTTTTATTGGCGAAAAACTGCGAACTCGGCAAATTTGGTTGCACAACTTCCCTTTATCTATCATATACACCCAGCAACACCGATGCCAGCTGACTGTGTACAAAACTGGTAGGAGGTAATACATTTGGGGCGAAAGTATTCAAAAATCAGTTTTTGGATGTTGCAATGGTGGGCCAGGATTTTTTTCCAATTAGTGACGGCACGACCTACCTGTGAAGTATGAACAAAACCAGCCGAGCCGTTGCTGGTGAAAAGTTACCCCAACTTTGGGGTCAAATTTCTCGGTAATGAAAACAGATATCAAAAATTCAAATGGTAAATTTGTGCCCACACTCAAGCTGAGTAGAATGAGTTATGTTTGAAGTGTTTTATCCCAAATTTGTAGGAGGAGATACATTTGGCGCGAAGCTATCCAAAAATCAGTTCTTTGGCTGTTGCTATGGCAATGGTGGGGCAAAAATTTTTTTCAGATTTTTCCTTATAACTAGGGTTAAGGTGTGACCTACCTGCCAAGTTTGAACGAAATCGGCCAAGCCAAAAAAATCACAGAAGAAATAATACGTGAACACTGGAAATGTACACACACAGACACACACACACACAAAACGACAAAAGTGATTATAAGGGCAATCCTAGCGGAGCGGGTCGCCAACAAATATGGCTCTGTGTCCCAGGCCGTGAACCGATCAAGTGACTTTCAGCCAATCAATGACGTTGTAACAAAGCATATTTGACGCTTGTTGAAGGGTCGTCGTACCATCCAATCTCCGGCGTAGATTCACAGTTTTTTTTTGTGCTGTGACAGGCTTCAATAGTAGTCACTAAAAACAACGGTATATTTTGACAAACGGGTGGGATTTGACCTCAGTTCAAAAAGAAAAAAACTAGGCTGAGATACATTAGAGTCCACGGCGAATTAGTTTTCTTTGCAAGTTGTGAAATAAGGTATACCAGTGTAGGGTCGATGATGTTCAATACCAAAGGACTTCCGTGTGAATCCTGATTTACGAATTGTTCATCGACTGGTCACCAAATACTTATGACTATAACTAAATTTGAAGCCCAATACATTTTCTGAAGCCCAATAAATTGCTCGTACATGTCAAGCTCTGTTCTATTTTTTTTTTCAGGGCATGTGGCCGTTTTTATTCGAAAATATTTTTTGTTGGAATATTTTTACGGTACGTATAGATCGAGCTCATTCACTGACCGTGACTTAATTTTGAAAATTGGGTGTCAAATCTTACCAGAACAACCGCCTGTGGACCGACGAGGTTTTAATATTAATATTCTCCTCGTCTCCCCGCTCTGTTAAGAGTTAGCTATGCTTTTTTCACGTAACTGTCTCATTAAAATAAAATATTACATTTAGAACCAGCACCCAATTCAAGTAACAAAAGGTCCACGTTCCTTCAGTTGCTTTCGCGAACGATACTAGTACAACTATAATACAACTATAGATTTGAAGTGTCGTTCAGAATTTAATAATAGTTAATACTAGATGTATTTTCACACTTTACTATCAAAACCACCATTTCGACCACTCATGTGTCACTGATTAGTGTTTTAGCGAGCGGTCGGTGTTTTCAATGAGTGAAAAAAAAACGATTAAAATGCGGTCGGTTTCCGGTCGGGCAAGACCGCATGGTCGTAAATTAAGCGATAAGCGGTCGATTACTGTAAAAAGCGGTAAAAGTGGAAGGTTGGGCGAAATAAGTACTGTATGTCGTCATTAATTATTATTTCAACTGAGTATTTATTTCTTCAGGTTGTCATCTTTAACATTTATATTGTTTTATATTAACACTGGTGACGATTTTTTTTCGGCGATTTTCTGTTCAATATTTACTGGGGTGACGTTTTGAACCTACGAAGTGGTGTCAGTGCATGTTGCGCTGTCTGGTTCTGTTTTCCGATTAAAATTAGCGTTGGAAAGATTGACGAGGTCGTAACGTAAATACATTCACAGGCTAGGCTGACTTCAATATGGCCCCACCGTGAGAATTTTTTTGGTCACGTTATAGGATGCCGCCATCGGCCGTTTATCTCGAAAGTGGGCTATTGTAGTAGAAGCAGTATGCGCATGCTCAATTGGCCATTATGTCATGTGTGGTGCCTCTGAACTCATATAGCATTGTAAAAAAAGTAGATTTATCAGTTGTTCCCCTGCATAAATTGTGTTGAGTCAAGTGTAGGCATGCATAAAACCGATTGTGGAACAGCGTGACAGTAGTCATATCATTACTTATTACGAGCACTGCTCGTACTTTCACCAGATTAACCAGTAAAATACGTGGACATGATCAATCTCGTGGAATACGTGGACATGATCAATCTCGTGGAATACGTGGACATGATCAATCTCGTGGAATACGTAGGCATGACCAATCTCGTGGAATACATGGACATGATTAATTTAAGGTTAATTAGTAAATTGCTTTTATAAACCCCTGACAGCGCGCACGTTGGCAATGGTACATACCTATTCAAAGGTCATTATGTCATGCACATTTAATTATGAATGAATATATGTACATGTCACACGATATTACTGCTTTTTACTCGTCACGAAATACTAGTATCGACAATGCAATTTGATTGTGTGTTTGTTTAAACAAAAATGGCATTCGGTAAAGAGGTAATGTGGATTTTTTTTCAAACATGTTTAAATACTTCTGTTTGAAAACACATCTTGGCAATAAACATAGCGTGGAATTACTAGTATTTTATCTATTTGTGTAGATAAATCTGAGGCGTGTATACGTACTTACGAGTTACAATATTTCATGAAGCAAACGTTTGCTATGGCGATCTAAAAAAACTAACGCTATATTTCTTTTGACCAAGATTAAATATGAAGAATTATTTACCACGCTCAAATTAAAGCCTCCTTAATTCTCTACGAGTAGCGGTATTTCCTCGGCACCAGTCGGTGTATCCAGTGACGGGAATACATCGATATCAGCAGTTCCATGGATGTGCTTGTACTGAGGTGTATTTTGCAGCGTCGTCGCCCGAGATATTTTCACACAATCGTTAGATGCCCTGGCAGGCAGGCGGGCTCGGAGATTTCTAACATTCATGAACGTAATTTATATTTTTACAAGGATACGTTTACTGGAACACTGCATCACAGTTTGAGAGTTCACGAATAGATGCATCATGCAGACTTGAAGTATAAAATTGCCATGCATCAAGCCGTTTTATACATTGATACAGTGTAACATAGTTGAATCGCATCACTGTTATACCCAAAATAAGCTATTGTATGGGAATCGAAATACAATATGTATTACCAGTGTATCGATTTCCTCACAATATCACATGATCGTATGTGAATAAACACGTGATTTTTTATATTTATCTGTAATGCACACGAGAGGGATTTGGGCTTATCTTAATGGTCAGTGAATAAATCCGCTCGGGAAAGGATTTACATAATCAGCGAGATTACTCGTGTTAAAATAATGAGTCCGACAAAGACATCGGACATGTTGAGTGAAACAAAGTGGCCTTGGTAGAACCGTGTCGTAGAATTGCACGCGAAGCGCATAGTAAATATTTAAGGAAAAAGAATCGAGCGGTTTTATTGGACACATAGCTAGTATTTTTAATTACTAGACGCAATTTGCTAGTCGAGTACAAGTCTTGCATGATGTGAGCTCCTTTTCTATTTGTACGTGAGGTTATTTGTTGAAATTGTTATCAGCGTGGCGTGTGATAAATCATACCTTCGCCAATGTCGAGAAAACATTAACTGTGTCCGTAGTGTCGAAGGACGATGAGGCTTTAACAAATCGAGAGTCGAATGAAATTATTCGTTAAGGCGTGAAGTTGGGAAATTGTTCAAGACTGGCTATTCACATATTACGTATGTGAGACGAAATAAAATAGAACTAGGTCATTCAGGTAATTATAAAAAAATAGTACCGAGAAACACGTGTTTATGACCGTCAGTCAATATAGTAAATAAAACAATCTTTAGAAAATAATGGTAGGCTGTCAAAAAATGCAGTTTAATAGGATCACGAACGATGGATGGAATGTCTTGTTTATTTGTGTAGTAAAGGATCCTGACATTCAAACAATCATAACAGATTTCTCTCCATATCGAGCCCTGACCTTGCTATACAAACAGACTACCGTGGATTTCAAAACAGTGGCTTCTCAGTCTGAAACGATTCGGCTCAGGTGATCGGTGTGCTCCGATTCTTGTTCCACAATACGCCGGATGTGTCATTGCATGTGAATAGGGGAAACGCACCGTGCATGAAAAGAGGTACTACTGTACGATTAAAGAAAACTTACGCTCTTATCTAGATTGGTTTTCTACATGACACAATCACAACAACAACAACAACAATAACAACAAATTACAGCATTACAGTTTCTAAGATCATGCATGTTGAGTCACTTACGTCTTTCAGTATTTATTTGTGTAGGTTTCTCCCGTCTCCATTGTTGGAGCGATGTCATTCCATCAGCGGTCACCATAGCAATAACTGCCACGGCGAAGAACAGAGATGTGGTCATCACCGACTGATTGCCCAGGTAACGATGCGGAGTCTTATCTACGACCATTTAGACTAAGTCTTCTAATGTCAAGCACGCTTATGTACCTATTTACTGTCGACTGTCATACTGTAAATATTAAAATATACGTATTCGCGGTTACACACTGATATTTGAATAATTTGAATATCAGCCCGGACCATAAATCCATTTTTGTCAAGAAAGTCAAAACAATCTCTACATAGTGAACGTCACGGCACCTGAGAAGAAATAGCATTAATATATTACACGAAATTGCAAATGCGTCGGATGAGGTAAAATCAGTTCACCCATTTGTCAGTTTAAAAGTGTCTGCACGAATGACTAGTGCGGGAATCAGCGCACTGCCAATTTACATTCCGTATATACGTCGGGTTACTGTATGATGTCTACTCATATGCGTTAATAGTTGCGAAAACAAGTCGGATACACGTAACCTAGGCTGGGAGGGCAGATGAGTGGTAGTCCGATCAACGAAGCGATCAATTAAAATATAATATGGGAAACGTTTTACCTCCAGTACAAAAAGGACTAGCTTGTATTAGTAGTGCAAATTTTACGAAGAAATTATCGAGCGTCAATGTATTCGCTCACGTTAAAATACATCAGACAGATGGTACTGTGTACGGTGTATAATAGGTGGTAGGTTATCAGCTGACGTTAATACTGTTCTCAATTCGTTGCACTCACCTGCAATGTGCAAATCGTCTCTATTTCAATCCTAGGACTATTCGACTTAGGTGGTTACATCTACGTACTAAACAAAGCATTTGCTTAGAAGCACAGCAGCTCTCCGACCGTTGTGTTCTATCGCCGTACAACGCGAATTCCGTGCAACCTTAGAGCAGCTGCGCAAGCGCAGGACTGACGTCTTTTTCACTCACTGCTAAACGACGCTACAAAATAATTGCCTCGAGACAAACGCGTTGGTGTCGCTGATGGCTCTTGTTTGAAAGACATTAATATTGTCCATGAAGGTATGATTCCCTTGTAATGAAAAACAATTTGACATGACAAGATTTATTGTATTTGACGAAACCATTTTTACATATATGTATGGAAATTTATGAACAAATCAATATAAAATAATCAATAACAACTGATATAATAATAATAATAATAATAATAATAATAATAATAATAATAATAATAATAATAATAATATAAGGTTATTACGAAGATACCTCAAAGTATGCACGAAGACAGTACAGCGGCAGTATCGACCGACGCGCAGCGAAGGTCGATGCGACAGCGTACTGTCTGAGTGCATACTTTGAGGTATCTTCGTAATAACCTTATTATTATACATCTTTTCCTTCCAAGGATACATCATGGGAATGCCGAAATCCAAAAAGTTTAGAACAAAATCAGCGAACTTCTTTGTATGGAGTCCGGTCAAATCCTGGTGGCAGCCATGTTTGTTTTTATTATTAGAGGACGCTTACGCGCGTAATCATTTCATATTTGGAATTCGCATTTCCTAATATGGTAGTATGAAAATACCCCGTAAAATACCGCAAAATTACGGCACGCTGTAACTTATGGCGTTACGGTGACAGATGTATTATACATGTAGTAATAATAATTATTAGAAGCACAGCAGCTCTCCGACCGTTGTGTTCTATCGCCGTACAACGCGAATTCCGTGCAACCTTAGAGCATGAATAGTAGCGAGTTGTGATATTATTATTATTATTATTATTATTATTATTATTATTATTATTATTATTATTATTATTATTATTATTGTTGTTTTTGTTGCTGTTGTTATCATTATCGTCATTATTATTATCATTATTTGTATATCAGTTGTTATTGACTATTCTATAGATATAGACAGTCGATAAAACATGTTCCAGTACGAAAAGCGACAGTCAGGCTTCTGGTTCTGAAAAAAAAACAGTGTCATTAAATATTTTTTTATTATATATGCCTTCCCAACTACTAAAAAATATATCCCACTATTATGGGGGTCAATCGCTCAAACCATAAGTAACGGAATATATTCGAAAATGAAACAACTGATCGCTTCACGAAAACCATAATATACATTTTATGAGGCAAAATTGAGTCTCAACGAAAAAAAAACTATCGCCCGGAATCATGAATAGTAGCGAGTTGTGATGATCTTAATGGCTGTCTTTTCTTGTATAGTTCGATGACCTCGTATAAGTGAAGGCTGTGTACATGAATGACTCATTAGTCTGGTGATACTATTATATTGTTACTACCTAATACTAAAATATGTTTGGATAATTAGAGTACTGGCACATTAGCACTTATAGTCTGGTTAGACTTGACATAGACCACGAATATTTACTTTTGAGATATAATTTTGGTATGTGTTGATTCTTGAATATTTCATCTTCGTCGTCCTGTACTTCGTTTAGTAATTCGAACTTCCCAGTTTGCGTAAAAAGGGCGAGTTTCGCGAATTCCGCATCGAAAATGCCTTTGCTTCATTATTTGCTGAGGGACGGCCGCTTAGGTATGTGCTCTGTAACTTGCAGCACATGGACCTAAAAACGTTAGGTAATCAAACAAAAATGACGTTGTACTAAAGTCCAAAAAATACGTTCAAGGTCTGCGTTTTTTCGTAGCATAAAAACGATTTACCACCTCGCTTATTGTGACACCCTCAAATCAACTGATTTCCATTCCCCTCAAAAGTCAAAATGGTATGTGCCGCCATTGTAGGCCAGGACTCGAAACCGTCTTTTTTTGCCTGGCGTGTTCATTTGTCTTCAATAACGTTTCAGTGGCTGTCGCTGTCATGCTCTGAGTCATTTTGTCCACGAGAAACTCCGACAAATTTTCAACAAAAGCTAATTTGCATAAAAATGCCTTCGCCTTTCGACGCCATATTGGGGAGACAACAACGTTTAAGGGCTCATACCACTAATTGAATTTCCATAGACGACAATGTTAACATATGACGAGATTGCTATATGAAAATGACGAAGAAAGTTGAAAATATGGCTCAAAAATGGGAAATCAACATGCCAGTAATCAACCATATGAAAAAAACTAACATGTTGGCCAGCTCAAACTCTTGCAAATCTCAGGTAAACAAGACACACCTACTGTATTTGGATTGCACCAAGAGAAATCACTGGAAAAACACCAAGATTAGAACATAAGCGATAAGCGGTCGATGTAAAAGCGGAAGGTTGGGCGAAATGAGTACTGTATGACCATGTTTCTTCGACGAAGTCTCGACTGACAATAATGCTGACAATGGACGTTAGATAAACACGCATTGTTTGCAACTGGAAGCTTATCACCCGTTATATCAGAATCGTCAGCAACAGAGTATACAGATAAGGTTTTATCATTTAATTCCTTCCAAAGATAAACACTATGCAAATATCCACGAAACGGCAGTTGTAGTCTTTTCCGCTAGTGTTTTAAAACACTAATTTGAGCAACGTTATTTCGCAATTTCGATCTTTTGTAAACCTGGGGTGATGTATCAAGGTCTAAAGTAACCGTTTTATCAATTTTTGAAAAATCAAGAAAAAAGTGAAAATTTCCCTTCTCGCTACCTTAACACACAGAATAAACCCACAGGTACACAGCCGCTAAGTAGTAAACAAAAGACCACATGTTGGTCTCACCTCTGACCCAGGTGATTACGCCCTCAAACAGGGAGCACCTGAGAAAAATAATATTTAAAAAATTTCATTGGTTCTTGCTAGGCATTTCGAGCAGCCATTGGTTAATTAGTGGCATGAGACCTTAAAGCTCAGTAGCAGGACAATTCACTCGCATTAAATTGTGTTTGCCGTGATTATGTTCGCCATGACGCGGTAATTACTGTCGCATCTTTGCCGCCATATTGAATTCCTGTTAGCTTATCCTTATACTAACAAACTCTTCCGGTCCGGTTAGATTTTTGTTAAGTGTTGGTTCTTGGATATTTAAGCTTCTCCGTACTTTTTTTGCTAATTCGTACTTGTGAGTTTGCGTTAAAATGGAGAGTTTCGCGATTTTGACGTCAATTAATTGCTGAGGGACACTTCCGGTCCGGTTAGACTTAAAATACACAACGAATATTCACTTTTCGACATAGAATGTTGGTTCCCGGGTATTTCGAATAAATGATATATCCAAGCACTAGGCTCAATCAATTTAATCAACAAATAAACATGGAAGATTTGGGAACATTTGAAACGTTTGTTGTGAATTTGCATTACATTGCGTGAATTTGCATTACATTGCGTGTTTATTTTTTAAGGCACGTACTGTAATTTTTTTTTTCTTTTGGAGTCCCTCACATTTATTTCAACGAACGTTCATTAACTCACGTGCCGTATAGCACGTGACGCAGACCAATTTTAATTGGGGGAAATATCACTCTTTTCTTATATCGCTCACATTGATTGATGGAAGAAAAATGCACGTCTCTCATTGGTTAAGACAATGATAAAAGAGGAATTTCTGAAATCGTTCTTAGCAATCGCCCGACTGAATGCACGCCACATTACTCTCTATTTATTTTTTACAAGCGAAGCATCTCCAATCAGATTCTCTTTTGCAATCTACATTCCTTTTAATACCGACTGCAGAGCGGTGTAAAGTTTTTTTTTGTCATTTCAGGTAAGTCATCCTTATATTATAAGTTTTTACTTTCGAACATTTCTGTAATACTTCATATCAACTCACACCAGGTGACGAACAGAGGCCAAAATGTCTGTTCTCACGTTATTCAAATATTTCACACACTACAGAAAAGCAGCAAACTATTTCTTTGAGTCATGTACAGCAAAAATTTCTCACAGTATTCCGTCCCAAAAAATGAGTGAAATGTTTATTTGTTTGTATTTGGGTCATTTATAGCATTCTGTGTGCGTCAACGTTTTTGTTGATAATCCAGCACAATTTTCTGTTGAGGCCAAACACAAGACGGCAAACTAATACTTTAAGTTATGTACTGCGGGAATTTCTCATAGTATTCCGTCCTAAAATAGTGTCTCGCATCCTGGACAATATATGTCGGACACTGCCCGGTACATTAAAAGTCTACATATTAAAGAAAGACTAAAAATAATCGCGTGAATAACACCGGATGGACACTGTATGTCGGACACATAATCAATACATACAGAAATGCGTCCAACAAATGATGTACTGCGGAAGTGCGTCCCAGTCCCGGAGTTCCAGCATCCCTCCCCAAAAGAATCGCGTGAATTCGTTTATTTGGTTCAACTATTTTGGGTCGTTTATATTATTCAATGTGCAGAATTTTAACAATCCAACACAGTTGTCTGCAGTAACCGAAATGTCTGTTCGCTATTTTCGCCAGACGGCCAAATGTCGTGTTTAGCACCTTTTGAGACTTAATCGTCGGATCCACACCATGTGTAGGCCACTGACCGCCCCAAAATGATTGCGCGAATTCTTTGGGTAGTTTATATATATATTAAAGTTTTGGTTTTTTTTGGTCACTGGCATTTGAAGTGTTTATTGGTTGAGTCTACGTTAAACTCTAAAACTAACAAATACTTCCCCATGTCTCATGGAAGAGACGACCGCGTTGACTTCCCAGATTATGTAAAAATGCGATTTTTACACACACAAAAAACATGCGCGGACTAAATTTGCCAAGGGCTGGCCGCTTAGTTTATCATAACTAATAAAAGAGAAACCGCGGCGTTGCCAGTCAGTCTACTATTAATCTGGAACTGTTTGAAGATTCCGAATAAACACAAGTTCTCTAATTTGTTTATGTCATTTAAAAAAGAGTTTATTGATATAGTCATTTACAAGTATATCATTTAATACAAAGTTTATTATATAGTCAGTCAGTCTATTACTAATCTGCGACCGTGTGAACATTTTTAAACAATAATCTTCTCTCTAGGTAGTCCACATATCTCATACTCTTTGTACCATGCATGTGCATTTAATTAAACATTTTTACTAAAATTAACCTCCAAGTATCTCATGTTTTGTCATTACATATACTACATATACACATGTATCATTTTGCCGTCCATTCCATTTTAACTTTATAACCCACCTGTTGAAATATAGATTCAGTTTTCTCAGATTGGATTACACACTACTGTATACCCATTGCTGGTATTTTTGTGCAGTTAGCCATGCAATGTATTAGGTGGTATTTCTATCCGTAATAATATTAACATATATTCATTTTGCCTGAATTAAATCTAGCTGATTGGAACAATTACAGAACTAATTTCACGCATTTCAAATTACATTACAGTTTTGTAAACTGGACACAAGGCTTTGTGTCCCACACCGCTTATTCACTAAAATAAAAAAAACAATTACCTTCATATTACATGTATACTAAATTTTATATTGATATGTTCATAACTATCCAACTCAGTGTATCCACTATTAAGAGTTGAGAGCAGACTTCCCATTACAAAATTCTGTGCAATCACATTGGAAACAGTTATGCAATATTACTGTTTAAAAGATTTATTTGGCGTATGGCAAGGAATTCTGCTCATGACATATTTGTCGCTAGGGGGCGCAGCTATTGCAGCTGTGAACGTTCCAATCAAACCGGAACGCCTTGCCATATTTCTGAATTGATTGAAAAATTTCATTATTTCCTTATTTAATACCTTTTCATTGTTTACAGATTCAAGTAAATGGCATTGGAACATCAACAGCGCTTCACTGTCACTGATGGAATATTTTATATTGCAAATACTTTCAATTTCAATATATTGTGTTGTATTGCAATTCATTAGTAGTAATTAAAATATATAAATATATATATATATATATGTCTCTTTATTTCATTGCTGAGAATGAGTTATATGTTTGTTTCACACTATAATTTCTTATCCATATTGCAAAATTGTACTGGGGATTATTAATTGTAATAAACAATATTCAACTCTCCCTCTGCAACACCAATAAGTATGTCACTAAGCAATATAACAAAAGCCATAATGCAAACCCAATCCTATAAATTGACAAACTCTGCTAGTACAACTACATAAATCATAAAGACATAGTACAACTACATAAATCATAAAGACATAGTACAACTACATAAATCATAAAGACATAGTACAACTACATAAATCATAAAGACATAGTACAACTACATAAATCATAAAGACATAGTACAACTACATAAATCATAAAGACATAGTACAACTACATAAATCATAAAGACATAGTACAACTACATAAATCATAAAGACATAGTACAACTACATAAATCATAAAGACATAGTACAACTACATAAATCATAAAGACATAGTACAACTACATAAATCATAAAGACATAGTACAACTACATAAATCATAAAGACATAGTACAACTACATAAATCATAAAGACAATTTTTGGTCTTCATATATTTACATCTGTTGTTCATGGCAATAACAGATAAATTCCCAACTTATATGAAAGGAAAGACCAATTGACAGCGAAAGCTACTCATTGCAAAATCTATACACTGAAATCCATCATTGCGAAAGCCACTCATCACGAAAGTCACTAACCGCGAAGCTACTAGTATGACTGATATA
The DNA here is from genome assembly GCF_978046115.1 of Saccoglossus kowalevskii. NCBI lineage: Eukaryota > Metazoa > Hemichordata > Enteropneusta > Harrimaniidae > Saccoglossus > Saccoglossus kowalevskii. Next base: position 809,071 of record NC_140646.1, on the reverse strand, counting down.
ATAAACTTTGAAGACAATGTTATTCATGTATGCGTACAGCAACCACGTGAAATGCCCACATTACACCATCCATTGCAATGCATGACATGTGATTGTCTTACGCAGGAATCATCGCAAGCAAATCAGGTATATGACTCACTTTGTAGTCCCCATAGGAAGGGGGATAGTTGACCTTGTTTGCATCACTGCTTCGAGTCGTCCGTTTACTTTTTGTTAGACTCTGGAGGGCAACGACTAGTAGTTAGCTGTATGTTTTGTGGCATCTTTAACAAATAATACGCACATATTATATGCCAATAAGGTATCGTGTATACATTTAAAAAAATAAAATTTAAAAAATTCAAAATAATTTGGCTAAATTGTTTATTAACCATCGTACATCGGAATATGTATTTCTAAGGCATGTACATTGTAAACAAAATTAAAACTAAGTACGGGAACAAATATAAACCTTAATGTATTAGCTCTGATTGTTCTCACATTATAAACTATATTATTCAGTGAAGAGTGTGGCTTTTTAGGAGAACTTTTGTTCCCCTAGGCTGAGAAAATACTTAATCATCACTGTATTTACTCGTATATGGTTGCTTGTAAACTTACCGCATGTATTTATAGTTCACTGAACTCTCTAAATATAGAGGCCTATACATCCAGTCTAATTGTCGTCATAATGTTATGGTAGGATGATGTCATGTTTCCTTGTCACGAAACGAAGAATTATGCGGATCTAGCGTCTTCACGCAATGGCCTCATAGCTTTTAATTAAAGGGCCGTGGTCCTCGCGCAGCACGTGTTCGAATTCCATGTAAACAAACAATGTATTTCACAGGCGTTGTATAGGTCGTTATGAGTCCCATATCGAATAAGGTGCGGCGCGACGACCACCACCCTTTAAAATATATAGAAAATGGTAGTAAGTAATCTTAGTCCATGACCTCTTTTCAGATATTACACTGGACTACGACTATTTATTACAATTTTTTTATATATTATATGTATCGGTCATAGCAACGTTCCCAATTATTTTAGCATTTATTTAGTTGTGTTTTCAATGTTCTACACCAGTAACTCCCACAAATCGGCCCTTGGACGCTCTAGAGGAAGCTTGTCACAAATTCGATAGCGAACTATAGGTGGCGACATTGAAATGATATTGCTAGTTTATGGGTAATATATTTCTCTCAAGTATTTTTTGTCAGTAATCTATCTCAGTACTAGAAACATACGTGTTCAGTTTGTGCTAATATTCAAATCAATGTTTTGAACAGTTGGTAAACAAATACGGGTAAATACTTACATACACATATATATATGATTACTTCAAGTTGATGGCCAGTTGTGGTTAGGTGACTTAAACCTCCATTTATTCTTATATAGTTGTTTGTGATTGTACCACATGTGTTTATTATTCATTTAACTTTGTAGATATACGTCCCGGTCTAATTGTCGTCATAATATTGCACTGTCACGTGCTTCTAATTTTCGTCCGGGTGTACAGTGTTAGGACGAAACGCAACGCGTATATTCACGACTTTATACTGCGCTTATCGAAATAATACAGTGTGGAGACTTTTTAACGTTATTAAATATATATCGGCGGAATCGTATTCACATTGTTAAGGGATGTTATCAAATATTGGCCGAATAACGAAGGGCATTTCATATTGTAGCCTTAATAATTCTCTATTTACACATACATAATAGTGGGAAAAATTTTACACCATTATGAGTAAATTGGTTTCATGTTAAATGCACCAAATTGTAATATTTAACAAAGACTTCATCCAAAAAAAATAACATATATTTTTATTGAAAAAGCACTCACAGAACATTTTTGAAAAAATCGGCAAATTCAGAACACTCCTACGCCAAAGATATTCTAATAGTTTGCACTTCTTTTCAATTTGAAATGTTGCATTACCCTAAGTTATGTTTTTGATGGAATTTATTATCACATTGAAAAATCGATAAACTACATATTATAATTAACAAATGTGCTTAGATCATTGCAACTAATTCAAAAATTGAAGTAAATTATTTTTTTAATATTCTTTATCTCTCATAATTGAAATTATGCTTGATAATACTCTCAATTGTATTTTACAACGCCCTCGTCGGTGTAGTTGAACGATATGTATAAACGTTTATCGTTGTTGGCGCCCGGCTGCAACGCGTTTCACTGGTTGCTTGTGCATCGTCTCTTTCCAGATGAAAGACCTGTTACGACACGCGGACGGACATGACTTACCACAGCTACTAAGAGTTGAATTCATCATGTATTTACATTGTAATGAATAATTAGATTAGGGTATTATTTCAGATAGCCGCTGCACGTCCCACATTAATAGTGCAATGCTGGATGACAAACAATTATTTTGCAACTTTTCCAAATGTCACGTTGATAATTAAAAACGATACTTAAGAGGATTTTCACAACTTTTGAATGTCACAAGAAGGTTTACGTTTTTGTGAAACGCCTGGGTTACCTGGTTAATGATGCATTGCAAATGTTAGTTCATCTCCACCTGCCATCTGAGATCAAGACGACACGCCAGAAACTCATTAACCTCACTGCAACTACATATCTCGTCAATCTGTTTCGTTATTCTGAAGAGAGTGATTTCCGGCCTGTTCGAAGTAGGTTCATCTTGAAACACGTGACAGCCGTCACGTGATTACAAACTGTGATGTATTTTGTGTAATATTACAGAGTATGACATGGTGGGAATTTGTACAAATCCTCAGCAGTCGCTGGGTTGGAGTGGCTTGTTAGCTTTTGTATATATCTGGTAGCGTCGCTTATGTGCGGACTTCTGTTACGAACCCAACATTCCACTCTGTTCATTGTGGTTATTTGAAGACTGTACACGCTTTCTATCATTCTAAATCAATTGTAAATCAAATTTAACAAGTGTTTCTGTTTTTACACTGATGGTGGCGTGAGCGTTGGTAAGCCTAAATAGGTTTCGATTGTATACAGCGCCACCAGTGGCTGTTGTCGGCTCTATGCGTCTAGGTAACATTAGTATTAAATTACATATGTTTGCGACATGACACTGTTTTATAATAACACTTGCGCTATTTAATGTATGCATATTAGACGTACAGTAACAGGACATTCGTCTACTCTATACGTTGGTATTACTATGGTGTTACATATAAGTACTATAGTCGTCACAAAGTGCGGGTTCAAATTTTATACAAAAATGTATTTTACACGCGTTGTATTCGTCGCATGGCATTTACTCCAAACACGAAATTAAGCATCTCTCACCTTATACGTAATCCGTCTGAGACAGTGATCGACATGTGCACATAATCGTCCAAGTGTGTATACGTCTTCAAGTTCACTAAATTATTTTATCTCAGCGTCTAGCTATATTACTCACTTTCCTCGTTAGTATATAACAAACCCAAACTGTCTAGAAAACAGTCTGTGTGTCGTGATTTGAAATATAAACGATAGAAAGAATACATGCTGATATTCTAATGTGTTCAGTATAATCGTCAATCAAACTATAACACTTGTGATAGAAGTTAACAAACGTCTACCCATGAGCCTTTACGTTTCTAGCCTGTGTTGTTATCGTCGCCTGGGACTCAATTCCCGCGCGTGCGTAGGTGTCGGCCACTCGGTTGAATGACGTAATTTAAGTCAATCTCAAAGTTACCGATTATTGTAAATCTTATACTGAAATATTAGTGATAAAATAGAGACATGCTGGTTATACAAATAAAAGGCCATAGTGTATTGATAAAATATAATTCATAGTGTTACTTGTCGCACCACAGCACAAAACAAATGCACTAGATGAGTTGTAAATCGTATGTCGAGATATTTGAACGTTGATATGTCAACGAATTCTTGTATTCATAACATATACACAACCGATGTATAAAATGTCGATATATTTCACGTTTCAAATGATGTATATCTGATTCAATCTTTGTGCTACAAACAAAAAACACTATTATCTATAAACTATTATGTCAATTTGTGCTGCATTTGGTAAACATTTGAGTAACTATCTTGTCATTCACTGTATGTGGTTTTATGAAACCAGTCAATCATGATTGTTACAACCGGTTACTAGTATTTCAGTTTATATTGTTTTATTTTGACATGTGTGAAACCACGGTAATTTTACTATTTCTTTAAATCTATGTAGTTTTCTTTATATTCCTTGTTATTACGGACCCGTGCGTTATTTATTAGGGCGACCCGTATTGGTGACGTCATGGAAAAGTTTCGGCCTCATGATTGACGCCCGTTGAGACGCGCTGCAGTGATTGGTGCGTCCCAGGATGTCACGCCACTCCGCGCGCAAGAGAAGGTGCAGGACAGAGACAAAGATGGCAGCAGCCGAAAGCGGGATTGTGTTGAAACCGTGAACACGAACATGTTCCGGAAAGCATCAAGTCGGCGTACGAAAAGCTAGGAAAGAACTGAGTTCAGGGTGTTGCAGCCCACGGACGAGTTTATGTTATTCCCCATCGTCCGCCTGCACGGTGTTGTTTCGTTCGGATATTCGTCCCTCTACAACACCTGATAGCGGAGTGCTTCGCCGGAACATTCACCTTGAAAATTCAAGATGGTTATTCCCGTACTGCGAATAAATCAAAGTGACTGTCGAACTTGTGTTGCACCAAATTTGTGGACGTACAGCGTTGGACTGTGTCGTAGATGTCCGAATTGATGCTACTCAGGAACTGATCGATAGACGGTGAGTGATCTTTTGCAACGTATGGCTCAAGGAACTTGACGTACATCAGATCGTACAGCCTAGAATCGTCGGGAGTAGTTGTGATTTCCTGAGAGTGGCCGTGTTCTCTGGTGACGCCATTGCGTCATCGCTGATTATACTTGCCTCGTGGTCAGCGAATTTTCGTGGACTATACAGAACGTTGTGAACTGGTTGGCGATTTTGTTGACATTAAAGTTTGTTATTGTATTGTGTATCATTTTATGAGAACTGACGATAGCGGTAAAGCTATTGTGTTCTCACTGTCAAATTTCTGTAAAGCACGTATTTTGTAATTTCGGAAATTGCCGTTGTACTTAGACATGTTGTTGCCATGGCGTTTCTATATTGAGTGAATTACTAGTTTAAATATTAAATCTGTTTACTTTAAATTTGTATTTTTTTTTTTTTTTTGACAAGTCAGTTGTTCGTCCCCCAGGCGGTATGCCTGTATGCTCCTCACCACGCCAAATTAACTAGCCTGAGATTCGAATACGATTATATTTTATGAAATTGGGAGACTCGCACCGGAGCCCAAATCCGGTTATCCACGTCCTCTATTGTGCGTAAAACGAAATATCTCGCGGTGGACTTGGTGCGAGAAATACCCGAGTTACATGTACATTGCGGGAAATGAAATTTGCATGAAAATGACGTATTTTCATGTGCCGAGTGACATTCCTGAGCGGGCAGATTTGTACAGTATATATTGCTAATTTTGTATTAGACAAGAAGACAGCTTTTGTTGGTTGCTGAAATTTCCAATTCAGTGTTTTAGTCGTCAGTTTAAAGGAGAGTGAACAGCATATTGTATAATAGCATGAGAATAGCTGGGCAATACCCTGTCCGTCTGTTTGACCCTTGACACCCGAATATTTTACTCATATTTGGTATCAGAATGACCGTTTAAATCAGTATTACAGGGAATAACACACCCCATTGGCAAAAACACATATTCGTCATTCTACTTGCATTCACGAAATACCTTGACCTTATCCAATAGGATGTACGATTATCATCTCTTTATTTCTTCATAGTTCAAGTGACAACTCCCGAAAGGTCTCGTGTAAGCTCTATCTCATTACAACATAACAGAATTCCTTCATTCTCAATAACAGCTAAGACTTGGGTATTTGATGAAATCTGGTGGTACTCACTACAGTATATTAATTTGCATGTAGCTGACATGAGCATCATGTACGAGAGTTTTTTAGTTTATCTGTGCCATTAATTTATGTTCATCGTAGAAATGACACCGTGAAATATATTCTTAAATATGTTCTCGATGATGAGAAAAATACGGTAACATTTGAATAATTTTAGTATATTTTATTCTTCAGTATTGACAATTTTATTCTTTGAAGTATATATAAATGAAAGTATAAATTTAATTTGAATCATGTGTTATGCGCCACAGTGCCACCACGCATTGTCAATATATCCGTGTAACAAATACATGCCCCATGAAATTTCCCTTCCATTGATGTCTGTCATACACTTGTACCAGACGCATACATATCAAGCCGAGGATTCCGTAGTGTGTTTGAGTTATTTGATTCAGCTTGTCGCATTGCTTTTCTTCGCTGCTGTATCTTAAATGACTTTCTGTAACAGGTGTATGGGAGGAATAGTATGATCACAGTCACTACCATCGAACCCGCTACAAGACCGAACATGTATTCCGGGGGCATGATTTTCCCGTGAACTGAAACGAACGCAGACGAGTAGATAAATCACTGACTGATAACTAAAGATGATTATCTTTATGGCGGATTCTCGTCAAAATTTACATGAAACAAAATACAAAATAGGCGAAAAAAGACAAATATGTAATTCACATGAATATTCATACAATGTTTAAATGTGTCTTTTGGCTGATATATAAACGGTGTGCTTGTATTCCAAATCTTTGTCGGACAGACTTGCTCGTCGAGTCCATTTCTACATTGGTTGTCACCGTCACATACACCAGTTTTGGGTATGCAGGCGTGTTTCCCGTATGCACCGCAAAAAAACTCGTCCGGGTTACATACATCCGTATTTGAACGTAATGTTAAACCTGTAATAATAATAACAGTATGATCAGTTAGCTAGCACAAAATTATACATAGAAAAATCAACTAGCGATTGGTAACGAATTGGTAGCTATGATTAGCGCTGATGTCTGAGTGCGTTGATGTTTGTTACAGCTATACATTTTATACAAATATCTCGCCGTATTGGAATTAAAAGAATTCCAATAGCAAAAACTACCTCTAACCTGTTCCGCAATTAGACTCGTCTTCAAAGCTACCACAGTTATTGACGCCATCGCATGTCAGTCCTGCTGGTATACATCTCAGTGCCATTTTACAATAAAAATCTCCACGCCTACAGTCAGTCTCTACGTTATCTGCAAATTTAAACAAAAAATAAGGAAATATTAAGACGTGAAGATATATTTAAATTTATACAGGAACGAGACACTGGCCATAAAAAACAACCATCCTAGCTTCAAGGTATGTGACACAATTGATAACTCGTCGGACAACGGATCAGATGAGTCCAGGTTTGAGTCCTTCCATGTTCTGTATTGTGATTCACTTCAATGAAGAATAAGCCAGATGTGAAATCATTTTACCCGCTGTAAAAATATACTCTAAATTACACGTGACCACTTACAGTACTGCGTGTAGAACAACCTAAATCCCCTGTACGTAGGTGCGTTATGTAAATTTGTATGAAATTCAATTGAAACTGGATGACCATTGACCAGCGGTGATTGGATCACGCGTTTATCGTCATTACGACATAGCCTTTTAGAATCTCCGCCATATTTCCATCGAATGGAAATCCACTCATTCGTACAATAATCGTTACCTGTCAAAACAGAGATGTAAGTTAGAAATTAATGATTATAACATTTGTCTTCATTTAATGATTTAGAATAATTTAAAAACGAGATACATCGTTTAAAAATATATAGATGCCATAAACTATGTTCACACTGATGCTAACATAAATGCCGACGTATAACGCTATGCAAACTAAACACACCTGTATCGGCAATGGCGGCTGTCTATAGTACAATTTTATTTTGAATTGTAAAGTTGTAGCCGTTTGTTTTTAAATGGAAAGCCGGAATACGTCGTCTATAAGTGTTGCTTGTTTGTATTGTGACATATATATCAATATCTTGTTTTATGTTTGCTTGATTGCGTATTGTTTTAAAGGTGAGTGGCTAATTTCAGGAAACATTTACATTTACGCCAGATTATTCTTATCACAATTATTATTATCATTATTGTGTGTATATGTAATCACAACAAAGTGCTATAAACTATGTAATAACCACATACATCAGTGAACAATCAATTTTACACAACAAAGATAAAAATCAGAGATTTCATTTTGACAAGAAAATAATTCTCGCAATTATGTTTAATGATAATGAAATACATTAAGATAGGGATCACGTGACATAACTCATGTTAGCACCAAGGTGATTATGGTGTATGTATCGAATAACGTAGGGCTATTATATCATATATACACGATTCTGATTTTATTTATTTTATGCAATTTTTTTTGGTCAATTATGTGTTGTGGTATATCTTTTATCATGGGTATTTATTGACTCCATTAAGTAAATGATCGAAACTCTATACACGTGAACATGGGCGGCAAGAAGAGTTAATCTTCATATTTGTTACACTACTGCTTTATGTTGGCAATAAAGTATATTTTCACTTACGCGTGGAATGTTTCTTGTCTTTACTGGTTGTATTTATATACACATCAAATAGTTGAAATACAATTCCATCGTACCCTGGAGCTGGTATGATAAGAAGTTTGTGGACTGCCTTTCTAGCATAGTCTGGACCAGGGTAGTTGTGATCGGACAGGATCTCTCCGCTTACGGCCATTGCAAGTCTGTCTTCTGAAACTACGGTAAAAAAAAACATTCTTGTTGATGTTCTTAACACAGATTTCAAAATACTAGACCCCGTAATCATTGACAAGTTTATTGTAAGTCAGACACTCAACGATTTCAACAAGGCACAATCATTTCCAATTATAATCACATTTGGTGATTTGTATCTACACCATTGAGCGGACATCAATGTCTCAATGAGTACGATGTACTATTCCCGACAAACTACAGATTGTATGCTATCGGCAATGAGTCTGCATAACATATAATATGACGTTAAATTCGGTAAAAAAAAATATGCGACATTGCTGAGTTTGTGGCGTAAAATAGAATCACAATGAACTAAAACAAAACCCTTCACACGAAGTATTGCGTGTTTATGTCCCAGGGCCACGTCGTGTTTTTAACGTGAATACAACCCAACTAGGAGAAATTACATCGAATGAGCACCTAACACATATTGACGACATATCATAAATAAGTATAATGAAGACCCCAGAGTGATAGATTGGATTCGCAGTCGGTTCCATGCTCATTTAAGTGCAAGCCATGCAATCTCGCATAATCAACTCCTCATCCACTATAGTCACGTGATGTATAAACTAATACATGATACGCAAAGTGAAAATGTTGTCATGTAGCTATAGCAACTATTGTTTTTCACCCGCGCAATCAAACATGTCTGTTTCGTATGTTATTTCAATGGCTAATTAATCCTGCTGTTACTGAAATTCACATTTCCGGCTGGCACGGGAGCTTCATGTATCTTGAATTCCTGCCATATGTTGTAAGCGTATTACAACGGTTCTACAAGACAAGAGATATTACAAGAGGTTCTTGAGGTAGTTCACAGTAATTTTATGTTGTGTGGTCTACAGATTAGACTCAAAGCAATAAGACTTGTTTGACGGTGGTTACTGGTGAATTCGGGTACAAGCCACTCACTACTATATACGTATTTTGATCTTGAAAAAAAGTGTTGAAACACAACGCTGAGGGATGTTATATACGTAGCTCATATGTGTATATTGAGTCAATGACCACATAAGGAAGCAGTTACGTTCTGTCAATCAATGTGAAAAATGTCTGAATGCTCCTCGGTTGAATTGTACACACTAGACAGCAACAAAAAAGATAAAATCCTTCGAAATTATTGCTACATTGTCAGGGGAAATCTAATGAATTGATACAAATTGACAAATAACGGAAATAAACTGACTAGCTGATTGACTGACTGAATTGATTAATTACTAAGGCATGAAGTTATTTGTTCAAACCAACTGAGACAGGTTCGGTAATGTATGATAGAACACCTCGAAATGGTTCGGTCGTTTCTTGACCTAATTCCTTGAGCCATTGAAGACATACTCTTCTGGATCTATCTTATCCTATGTGTGTTTGGTCATCCACAGTCGACTGTGCGAATCGAAACCACAAACTTCTTGATTAAGGCAGGTTAATAATATGAGGTTATTTCGTGGATAGTATGCACGAAGACAGTACAGCGGGAAGTATCGACCGACGCTGTCTAAAAGTTTAGAATAGAATCAGCGAACTTCGTTGTGTAGAGTCCGATCAAACCATAATGGCAGGCATGTTTGTTTTTATTATTAGAGGACGCTTACGCTCGTAGTCGTTTCATATTTAGAATTCGCATTTCCTAATATGATAAGATGAAAATACCCCGCAAAATACCACAAAATTACGACACGTTGTAACTTATAGCGTTACGGTGACAGATGTATAGTAATAATACCAAATACGTCTTTCTACATCGTCAGCTGGTTTGTTTTAATCGCCTCAATATGCTAATCATTCTACATATTCCGGAATCATAGCAACGATACTTACTTGAGTACGTGTTGTATCTTGATGAATTCAGATCTTTAGAGTCAAAGCTGAAATACTGAGCACGGAAACCGGACCTGACGATTGACGAATCAGTAGTAAAACTGATTTGAAGATGAGAATAATTGCCTTTAACAAGAATATCACACATATAGTAGCCGCAGAGTGTCTTTAAGTGATAAAGCGTGTCGTTGACAACGTTGTAGACCTTGACGTTGTCCTTGTAACAAGTGTTGGAATCTTCCAAGTCAAAATCGGTAAATCGTAACTACAATAAAGTGAAAGCAGAATATTTGTGAAAAAAAAAAAAAAAAAAAAAAAGTATAAAAAAATTGATAATTGTAACTATTTACTTCTCATTTTGTCTTCACACACAAAGAAAACATATCTAATCTAAATAACAGTAATTTGCCGGCATACGCAACATTGCACATTGAATTGATTAGAATGGAAAATATTGCCTAAAATAATATTCTTCACTACAAATCACAATTTCGTTGCGTACTTACCCAAATAGATTTGTTCGAAGAGACTAATATACTGTAGTTGCAATTGATATTATTATTATAAAATGAAGGGAATCTTGGTGACGAAAACACTGCTGTTGGCGATGTAAAACGTGTCTGACACTCTGACCCTTCTTTGGATTCTGACAGAAAACACACACGATACAATCACATGGCTATTGACACGTGTCAGTCTATGTGAACATCAATTTCGCGTCAGATATCAAACTACAAATAAACTCCCCAAAGACGAGCACGAGCATGTAAAATGTTTAAAAGCAGGATTCTATTACGTATAAGCACAAGTAAGTCGAGTATTCCTAATTTAATACTAAATAAATGGTCTGTCTATTTTCCCAAAATCTAGTATTACTAATCAGTGTCAACTCATCCGGTGATTACCCCCCCCCCCCATGTGTTGGGTTAAGGTTTTCTTTTAGACGTATTTTGCTATCATACACCATACACAGTTCGAAACACAAGCATGTCATATATTATCAAAATAGTTTGTTTTCAAAAAATATGGAATTACACTGTTTGAGATCATTACTGAAGGGTGTTTTACTAAATATCGAATAACATAAATTTGAATTGACAGAAATATTTGATATCCACCGACAAGATTGTGAATCATTGCTTAATCGAGAAATAGAAGAAAAATATATTTCCATTTTCTCGCAACTGTAGTGCATAAACACATTTTGAATGAGAACGATTGCAGTTAATAATAATAACAAAAAAGTCACAGTGCGGTTGACTTACCTTCGGACTGTCCCTCTTCTATATTTGCTGAATCATCCCAAGTGTGGTTATTTCCGTCCGCAGTGGTAGATAAAGTGATTAAAATAATTAATGACAGGAGACCAATTACGCTCAGTATGTCAATGTCTCTGTCAGCCATCATTTACCAAGGCCAAGATCAACCTGCGAACGTAATACATAAATCTGGACACTTAAAATAACATGACTGACATAGTATGTTAGATCACATCTCTGAGATACACTCGTATGAAACACGCAATACAACGACGCATCTCTCATTTGCATATTCCAAACGTGTAAAGTGCACGTGGTGGCGCTCTCCTTGACAACCGTTAATTATTATTTATCGACATGGTAATTTCCATATTTCATCGTGTGACTGCAATATTTATACCAGTTTCATTTCACTAGAAAAGCACAATTTATATTTTTTGTGTTTTTAGATTAGAAAACATGCAAAATGACGAATAATTGGCTTCCTTGTAATCAACTAGACACGCTTACAGTTTGGCCGAGGAATAATATGCGCCATTCACAGTTAAATCTATTAGCGGCATGAAGTACAAATGTAATTGGTCGGGTAATTCGGTGGCATATACTCAACAAGTACAGTAAGCCTAAAGTACCCAACTTGTGCACTTGTGTATTGAGAAATGCTTTTTCGTGTACATTTAGGAACTATAAGTCATTGAAGAATAATTTAAGTAATAATTCCACAAAAATATGGCCACTGCGAAAAATATGTGAAATGTTACCAAAATGTTGTCATGAAACGGTTAATTTTACCAAAATGTTTCGTCTATGTCAGTGAAAAAATGAACACTTTAAAATCAAAATTTTCTGTAACTGAACACATAAATACTTTACTCTCTATAAATGTGACAACATAGGTAGTCAGTGATGAAAGCGAGACTACGAAAGAGCGACAAGTTGTCACGAGGTCACACTGATAAGGAACACGTGCAACACTTAGTATTCTGCACACCGCTGTATATTGTTTGTCAAACCGTAACACACAGTAACAACTTTATTTGATTAAAGCAAACATTAATACTATCATTAGTGAGTGTACATGATTAATTAATAAATAGATTAAAAGTCTCGTAAGTTGCATGATTTAAATAATGATCATTAATTTGTGTGCGAACAAAGTTTAACCATTAACCTGTGACTTGTAAAATGCGCGATTTTGTCTCGTATTGTTCCGAATGTTTACAAAGGTGTCACTACTTTTTATTCAAATATTTCATTACATTTGTCATGATCGTGATATTGATAATGTGTTCGACTCTGGCATCATCAATAGTATGGCCATGACAACCATGCCTTGAACAGGCAACATATTATTATATCACATATTCCTAACAGCCATTTGTAACATTTTTGGCTTCATAAAGTACCTTGTATTACTAGAGCCGAGCTATGTTCTATATGAATACTTGTAACCAGGAGATAATCATCAAACGACACGATTATGTTAGTAAGTAGCTAGCGCTGATTACAGGATATGTTGACGTATACCGGCGTTTAGTGCTTCTATTAAAGCGCGGTGGTCGTCGCGCAGCGCGTGTTCGAATTCCATGTAAATAAACAATGTATTTTACACGCGTTGTATACGTCGCTATGAGTCCCATATCGAACAGGACGCGACACGACGACTGCCGCGCTTCAAGGTAATTTTATTAGTCGTTGTGTATCTTACATACATGTAGGTTTCATTAAATTGTTCATTTAACCAGAATTTTTTTTTTATATTGTGTTTTATTTAGGTCCGATCAGGGTCAGATTGGCCTCAGTGTAGTGTACTGTTGTTGTTTGTGTACGCGGGCATCAAAATGAGATATGGGACAACATGACTATGCTTAATATTGAGTGATTGATGGTTCAAGAATTCTTTCAGTCACGGAGATAGTTGTAAACAGCCAAAACATAGACGTTTTTAACGAGGTGAACCGTGTTGTTTCCGATCGTTCATCCATCCTTCATTACTGAAATGTCCCGTTCTTTCACACGCTAGTTTGTTTGTTGACGAACCCCCTTATAAATCGGAGATCGTCAATCTTGTTACTATAGCCCATAAGAACTAATAACGAATAATGAAGATTAATTTAGGATATTTACTTGTTCCTGTTTTAGATTATTACTTTGCAAATCGGATGTGACAGCTTCAGTATTATTCAGCATAGTTAAACACACGACAAACACTGGAACACCTTGAGTAAATAAATACACATGAACACCCCAACCCCGACTGAATAGCTGGGTGAAAATATCTTAATTGCCAACTAATAATGATAGTATTTATGGATGTCCTTACATTAATCATCTGTGAATATATAGTGAATTTATAAGTCCATGAACGCAAAACTAGCGTCTGACAGGCTTTATATTGTAGCTTTCCAACAACAATAACTGCCCACTCATAAAAATAAGGAGTGACATTGTCATTGATTTGAACTGCGTTGGGGAGTTACATATTCTCTTTATATATATTAGAAATTTACAGCCAAATATCATTACGTAATTATGTCTCCTTTGATTGAATGATACATTATTGGTTGTGTTGCTATGGTGAACTCATTCTAGGAGATCGCTTACAACTTGACTACTAAGGTAGTGACTGGTTCCCAGTGGCATTGTGGCATGCAAACACGTAATGGCTTTATTGTGGGAACTCGGAGTTCGTGATTGAATTATGTAAGGAACTGTAAAGACAACTGGGTTGTAGTCTGCAATGAGATAACGGTGCTATTTAATCTGTTTTCTTGTGTACATCCACTAACAGCATCCACTAACAGCAAGTATCAGATTGCGTACATCAAACAAAATAGTGTATACATCAACTGAAATTATAAATATTATAATTAGCTATGTTTATACAGCTGTACACATTCAACTCATCTAGTGCCATGACTACTAGATCGCTCATGTTTGAATAGTGAGAACATATTCTTGTAGTCCAGTGGATTCAGGGTTTGACCCGGAATAAAATAGTACATTAGCGAATTTTGTTTCAAAGTTTGGCTAAGGTCATTGATAATGACCAATAACATCCCAAGACCTAAACCGTTGGGCAATTTTTTTAGAGCATGTTGAAGATTTATTGTTTTTTAGCACTGATTTTACCTACCGCAGATATCAAATCATGCAATAACCTCTAATTACCATTGAAATGTATTACTGTATAGCAACAATATTTTAAAAACAATGAATGAAATATAAATCTGCATCTGTAACAGATCACTGCAACATGCATTATGACGTCATATACATGATGACGTCATTGCTGACGGCATAAGTCTGTCGACCTTGTGAAGCCCATGTCTTTTAAAAGCTAGTCGTCCAGTCAATCTATTTTGATTTTTAGGTCAACCCGGACAAAATTGCAACAGCAAGTTTCTTTGCAGATGTAGCAACAATAGACATCTATAAACAACATATCAAAAGTCTACCAAAATCGGACAAAGGGAAAGTTGATTTTTTCAGGTATTGATATTGCCCTATATGATGGAAATATTAAGCAATTTTATTGATGCAGTAAGACGTACATATACAAATGCATATGGGATAATAATGGTCAATATATCCACACATTTATCACACTTATCATATTTAGTCAGCCAAATTTGTTTTTGTGCATGGTGAAGCAAATAGCGCCCTCTATGTGCATGTACAGCGCCACCAAGTGTAAATATACAGGGTCTGGTATTAGTCTTGTTTCATTGGCATTTTATCAGTATAAAGTCTACACAATATAGAAAACTCTGGGATTATTGTTCATATATCATTTTCATTATTAAAAAAAATATTTATTTAGGAATATTTGAGGCGTATTTAGATCCATCATTCGCCAAATCAACATGATACTTTGCTGCAGTCGGTCTCCATAACTCGCACCTCCCACAAATTATACATCTGCATAAAAACATACAAATGAATCGTGTTTATCAAAGTATATGTGATTGTATCATGTAATGATCGGTGATACAAAGGTAATATATATGAAGGACATTTCACAGTTACAGTAATGTGGAATGTGGCAATGATCACATATTGAAGGGGGCTCATATCAAGGTTTGATGTGGTAATATCAAAATATGTCAAAGTCTGTGGTAGAATGAGACAGTTACAAACTTACCATAATCATACTTGTGTTTTGTCATACCTTCATTCTGTTTGGGATTGGTATGAAAATAGGTTGGTTGGTTGGCCAATCATCAAATCAAGTCAGTATAATTCTAAGTTTATCAAGATCCAGATTGGGTGAATTTCTACAGCTTACACCTCTACATTCATCACACATGCAGGGTCATGTTGGTCCATGTTTTCTACATGTGCAATGTGTCGTTCAACAGTCTGCTTTACATTTACATCTGATAACTTTTAGTAATTTGTCAGGTGCAGGAAGCTTGTCAGTTTGGATAGCAAGCAATTTTCCCTTCTTCACTTTCCAGCCCCTTTCTTCTGGATTAACATGAGTTTGCCCTTTCCACATCAGAACCTGGTGTAATACCTGTTGACTATGGTGACATATAGCTGCAGATGTTGGTGGAATATTCCAGGCCCTACACATGTAACGCTTGTAGCAACTTTCTGAAAGAATTTTCCCATTGTGAGTGAATCCAATGTTTCATCAGACTTGCCACCATATAAAAGGACCAAAGCTTTTTCTCCTGACTCCACAATGTCGTCTTTTGAAGCATCATCTTGGTCAAACACTAAAAGATGACATTTAAACTGCTTGTTGGTTTGGAATTCAGACAGACTCTTTCCTAAGTCATATATCCTGGATGTGGTGTCACAGCCCAAGACAACATGTATAAATAATATGTTTTTGCAAACAAGTGGTCCTAGTTTGTCTTTGGTATGCTTTATGTCCAACATTTTGACTTCGTATATTGTATTTCGCCGTGCCTCTGGTTTTAAATACAGTTTGTGACTATTTACGTTGGCATTGTAGATCAACAACACTAACAAGTCTGTGTCCTCACCTACAACTACCATTGGTGCATTGACAGCAGTTTCTACAGCTGTAATCACTATAAGGACATCTGCATTCTCTTCAGCATGTCGAACCTTGATTCCCTTCACTTCCAGTTCAGTTCCCAGGATATTAATGAACCGCTGCTTATTTGCTGCATTTGCAAAAAACTGTTGTTTCTTCAATATTCATAACCATGTCAGACATTTGTACACATTTTCCCTATTGAACGCCAAAGATGAGTTGTGTCTTTTGTTGATGGTCTATCTAGATAGCCATGACAAAAACTGTTGATTCTTTACCATTTTTGGTGTCAATGTAATCAAGGTAAAGTTTGCAGATGCCCTTATATGTTAGTCTTCTTGGCCATGGAATTCTCTGTATAAGTGAACCTCCATCAATAACATACTTAACCTCAATGGACATGTCACTAGTAATGGGACCAACACATTTCCAGACTGCTTTGGCTAAAGTTGGCTTGTTTGTTTCCCACATCAATCCATCTAAGGAAAACAATGCTGGTGGATGAGTAAACAGCTCATAGGTGAAAAGACTGGACAACTCGTCTGTTGATACAATTCCCCTTGCAATGGAAACAAGTCTTTGAAATAATAACTGGGGATCAACTTGTACTTCATCTGCATCAAGCTTTAATGATGTTTTTTTTTTAGTGAATGAAAAATCACTCGCACTTTTTCCAATCATAGACTTTATTATTTCAGCACCAATAGATCTAGCATTATCGACATTTACTGTGTCATCAGCGACAACTCCAGTAGCATAGAGAAGAGTTGTTCGTGAATGGATTTTTTGTATGAAGAAACTGTACCAACTCCATTAAGTCATTATGATTTCTAATTTGCCTGGTGGTTGACTTCTGCACATACAGGTGTTGTATTTCTGACATACATCTACCCCTTGTCAGCCTAACACTTGCTTTGACACTCCTCATCAACACTTGTTCAATTGCAAAATCATATACCTGCCCATTACCTGTCTGTCCGCCTAACCACATGGTATCCATTCAGGAATGATCGAAATACATCAGCATTACTTTCTGGTAGTTTTGACATAATCTGAAGATATATGCAAACTGACTTTGCATAAAGATTATGGTCATATGCAGCATGGAAGCTTGTCTGAAAAAGCTTTTAGGTGGAGAGACCAGTTACCAGTTCTTTCAGCTTTAATGAACTGCTGGAGTATTTCAATCATCTCTTCGTACTGTAATCATAACTTGGATGTTCTAAGGGAAGCGAGTGTTTCCTTGAATTGTTTTTTTTTTCCTGTCAGTCAGTACGTCCTCCAAACAAACCGATTTTATCTCTGTCCCATGTGCAAGCAGCCTCTCTAGGATGATCCCTGCTTCTTTCAACTCATTTGTTGTATCTTCTGTTTGTGACTGATTTGCATTACTGGAATCGCCATGTTCGGGTATATCTGTTAATTCACTAGCACTGGTATCTTCTTGATTCTTTTCTTGGCGATGGAAGGTCATACATTATTGACAAAAGCAATGCATATAATGCTGCTTCCACTAGAATGTGACCCCTAATAGCCCTGGAAATGGCCTTGCCACTCAACATATGTCCAATAGCATTTTCGGCATAAATTGTCTCCAATAGTTCCTTGAGTCCAGATCCACTCATCAAATGTTCAATGCAACTCAGAAAACTCATTTTCACATGCAGACCATCCAGTATGAGAACAATATTCCTAATTCTGTTGGATTTCCAGTGATTTCAACCACAAAGGCTGGTCGAAGGTGAGCACTGGTGTTACACCATACTTCTTGGCTTGTTCACTGATGAAGCACCTAGTTGAGAAGATACATGGTTCATCAGTTGATTTCATATCGATTGGCATGAACATTATAGATGAGACCCCAGGATGAGGACCTTGATGTACCATTTGCGTAAAACCATTCCAAGATGGTCTAGATGGATGTAACAACCAAGAGATTTTCCACAAAGATCCACATTCAATGTATCATCACCTGCTATTAAACTGGGTAACTGGGCATACTTTAATTTGGTCATGCCCTTTGATACCTGCTTATAATATTTAATATTGAATTTTGCAACATAATCTATATCCTCGGATGTGACATGAACTTTAGGTATGGTGTTGTTCCACAATATCCCTGGTGTTATGGTCGTTATTATGCCCATACCATGAAACGTGTTCAGCTCATTAATGGTCCGGACATTATGGTCAACACTATCAGCTACATGTTGTATAAAATGTCCGGATGTGAAACCAGGAATGCCAGCTGCTTGGTGCAAGGTGGCACTACGTTCAAACTTCTGTACCTCTGCATATGATGAACAAAACTCATGACTATAGAGAGAATCAATGGGAAATCATGAGCCAAACTGGCGGTGCATTTGAACAGCAAGTCCTATTTGTAGTGGAGTCACTCTAACTCGTGGGCATGATGGCCTGCCCTATGGATTCCACCTTAACATCAGTGTCTTTTCCAACAAGCATATCTTGAAATAAAACTTTCATGGTGTACGGAAGGTACTAAATGGCTTTCTCAGTTCATTGCATTTCTTCAGTGTTTGGGTATAGCTGACTAGTTGGGATTTTATATGATTTTTAATAAGTTGTGCATACGTTAATAAGTTGATTTTTTTAGGATTCAGGGTCTCCATTCTTTGCATGATAGTAGAATTCATGTAAAATTACTGATGCTGAGAAGTCTGGCTTGTACCTGTTGCACCCACTCATCTTCGTGGATCTTGAGTTTTGTTGTTGTAATGTTGGGACGCGCAAATCTAAATTTATCACAAGCATAAACAAGACGCGTTTAGTACGCACAAAAGCCTTCAAATCTTGGTAAAAGTTGCCAGTGTTTGCATTCAGAAAGTCTGAACGTGTTCAAGCAAAAAAATTGCAACATAATCTTGTGCTACTTGAGGTTCGTCTGGTTGCAATATAAGGAAATCACGTGATGATAATCAAAAGTCATATTGACTTTACAAACTGAGTAATTTATTATGATTGACAGTAATGCAAGGACTTGCAAATGACTTGTTTTAACTATATTAAAATATGATTACTCTAAACAGAGCAAATAATGCAGAAAGGAAAAAGAGAAGTAATCATAGCAAAGTGTTTATATAAGTCTTACCATAACAATCATACCTTACTTTTCTTTTATAATGATACAAACAAGGTAAAAATGATAATTACATTTTACATCATCATACATCATTAATGAGCGAAATTCACATTACAATCTTATGCTTTCGAACAATCCGACATTTATGCTGGAGGACACAGAGTAATAGTGCTCGAAATATTGCTAAACCGCCAGTTGTGAACTTCAATTTATTAGGATGTCCAAAAGAAGTTCGGGAATAATGCATCATTATGGCAAGAACAAATAATGATTTCTTTGCCAAGGTTATATAATAAATTCTCCAATTAATATTTCGTGTGTATTTTTGTGAATGTACTTGTATGTATTAAAGTATGTACACATTATATCTGATTGGGAGTAGGAATTTCCAAGCCAAATATTAAGATTTTGAACAAATATATGCGAAATACGCCCATCGAGGAGTTTCACTGATAAAATATTTCATATTATAATTTCAATTTTAATCGGTTGTATTCTTGCAATACATTATTAATAATTAGAGATGTTATATACATTTCTTTATTTCATTACTGAGAATGAGTTATACATTTGTTTAGTACTATGATTTCTCATCTATATTGGAAAATTGTTCTAGGAATTATTAATTTCAATAAACGGTATTCAACTATCCTTCTGCAACACCAATAAAATCATTACTTACACTATTTCATTAAGCAGTATAACAAGAATGAATGATGCAAAGCCGATACTTTAAATGGTCAAATGTTTCTTGGTCGAAGCTAGAAACTAGGGGGGCATTGTCAAAGCATGGGTCTTATTTAGAAACTTCTGCCACAGCAACTGCACAAGTCATAAGTGCAAATTAACAGCTCCTAAGATGGTATTCCCAGACTAGCACCACCAAGACATACGAAAGACTAATTCTCAAGTCCGATAAAAGAACCAGTTACTGCGAAAGCCACTCATCGCGAAAGCCACTTATCGCAAAGCTACTAAAAACTATAAAATATAAGAGCATGATACTATTGGGGAGGCACGTACAGGAAAGTTTCTATAAAGATTACAATAAAGATAACTTTTACAAGGTCGTAAAATAGTTTGATTAATTGTCATTCACAAACCTCATCTATCATTATTTTATTGTTATGTAAGAAAGATAATATATTATTCACTTGTCATCACGTCCTAATGAATATTTTATCAACATTTCAGTTTTTTAAATATCTATCCCTCACACCATGGCACGTATTCGCCAGTTTGATTACTTTTTTGAACTACGTGTGTAACCACACAGCGTAATCGCACGGCGTCCCTACATTAATGACGATGGTGCGTAAAAATGTTACGATTTCTGAAATAGAGTTCAATCATACGACGTTATACATTATTGATGTAAAGCGGACTACAGTTGAATATTATTTGTAGTGAACATCATCATTGAGAAAATTACCGCAAGTTCTGAATCACAATGGCTTAAAAGTCGTCTCTTCGTTTTGGGGACATGTCGTAACAGTGATTGAATATATCTTGGCTGTATAATACAGTCGGTCGTATTTCCAACTGTTTAGAATTTCTTGTGTGAGATTTTTGAAAATAATTAAAGGTTAATTGAACGACACATTGGAATGTTCTCCGACCAAACACAAGAGTGCCAAACCTCGCATCCAGGCCTCGCGTGTAGATGATGTCAATATGTGGTGATATGATATTGATAAACTATGTGTAGTAATAGTATAATTATCTGATCTTTTCTACACCAGATTATATAAAAATATTTGATTCTCTTTATGTCTACAATTATACTTGAAGTCGCTAGATTCACTTGTGATGTCAGTTGACAATAGTATAACAAAACCTGGAACAGCAACATCTAATCAGCATTATCGTTAGCTAATTGATTAACAATACATCTGTGTTTTGAGCTATATTGCTTACCTGAAAGCCAGTTGATCTTTATCAAATATAGAGCAACAATGCTTAAAACACGGCTGGATTGTAAGTAAATTAGCTGACAACATTGCTGGGTATGAGGCAAATTTTCTGCCACAGTCAAATGTTCATGCCATTATTTCAATTTTATCCGAACAAGCTTTTATCTGCATACATATTCATACGCAAACACTTAAAGGGCGGTAGTCGTCGCGCCACGCATGCGTGAGATATATGGGTCTCAAATATAAACAAAGTCGGCGACTTCGACTGTTGCGCAGATCAACGAGTACAAACAGAGATGTTTCCAAGTTTTAATTAGGTAAATTTAAGGTCATTGGAAGGTACCAATGGAGTCGCCAGCCATATTCAGTACAAGACGCGCCCAGGTACTTTTTATTTGAAGAGCGCATTGGATTATGGGAAAATCAATGTTTATGAACACAAATGTCTCATCACCGCGCTTTAACTTTTATTAAGTACATATAGTGTCTTTATGCATGCTCGATGAACAAGCTTCGTCGATACAAGGGCATACACATAAATAAGTGACTTGTTTTCCCTCTGGTGGTCTAGACCTCAGTGAATGTTTTCACTGCTATTGTATCGTATATTCAATTATTTCCGTTTTCAGGATATAGGCACGATGATATTGTGCATCATGTTAAATATTAAACGCTCTGACAAGACGGTATAAATATATTATATCACATTTCCCGGCATGCAACACGCCTGAGTACTAGCGCAGCGTCGATGTCTCCACCTCGAGAGAGCTCGTAAAACTGCCTTTCTAAAAATTTGTACTGATGCAAAGAGACGGGGTTTGAACTGCGTAATATGGCGAGTGGAACAAGAAGTCAAGTTGGAATTTCAGACATATGTATAGTTTTCTTTTTACCTCTCTGGTATTTTTGCAATCTGATTAAAATCTGATGTAGTGTACGGGCTTTAATTATTTTGGCTATAAACTTATTTTAATTTTATTTTTTATTACTTTTGTTATTAATGCCCTTTTATTTTATTTTATTTTATTATTTTACTTTGATTTTGATTTTGTGATTTTTTTAATTCCGCCCTACCTACATCTGAGCCGATGCCTATGTAACGAGATTTCAACGAGACCCACTATCGACGATTTTAGTCAACGAATCACAGACCTCCTTCTATAGCGCACATGATGACGTCACCGGGCGGAGTCGGGTGGCAAACACTCAAATAAAATGGCGGATTATACCGACGGTAGCGACCGAGAATAACACGGCTTTACGGTAAGTTTATCATTGTCAAATGCAACGAAAGTCATTTTTATGTTAATATTGTGGCTCGAATGGTTCGACTTTAGATCGTTATTTTGCATAGTTATTCTGGGAGTGACGATTTTGTTTCCACCGTTTCGACCGAACACCAGTGTCTTTTTCCAGTCGCCTGCCCTGGAGTCGGGTGATGTTTTGTTGAAGATCGGGCCAACATCGTCTACGGTATTGAAGCCGTAGCTGTAAATATTCATCAAATTGTATCAACATTTTGTACATTATACAATAACTCTTTATTAAAATAATTGAGCTGATTTGGACTGGAATAAATTATTTTTTATTTGGAACACATCGCAATTGATCAGGAAATATTTGTTTGCTCCAATTTTCTGAGTCGATGCTGTGGGCCGGTGGCCGTTATACAATTTAAAATCAGTTTGCATTGTTTACTATAGCTGTTTACAGTGTTCTAATCATTACGATTTACTTATTTTTTTGCTTCCATTCTAGATAATTATGCTCAGTGACGTAAAATTGAAGCGATGACTGAATGAACGAACCTTGGCTGGCGAAGATGTATCTGGAAGTGTACACATTTGTTGGAAGTGAAAAAAATATTCAATGTAATGACAAAAATTGTAAAATGCTGAGGAATTTCTTTTGCAAATAAAAATATACTAGCAATTTTCTATTAATGGTTTATTCAAGTGGGCAAAATATAATGTACAGAAAGATTGCCCGTAGAGTATCGCTACACTGAAAAGTAAGCAACCGACAGCCTGTATAAAAGGGGGGCTGTGATTGGCTGTTACTTACGCGAGATTTGAACGGGACTTACATAGGCGTCGGATCAGATGTAGGGCAGAATTAAAAAAAAATCTCAAAATCAAAGTAAAATAGTAAAATAAAAGGGCATTAATAACAAAATTAATAAAAAATAAAATTAAAATAAGTTTATAGCCAAAATAATTGAAGCCCGTACACTACATCAGATTTTAATCAGATTGGTATTTTTGCTGTCATGGAAATTGTCTATTGGATATTATCTTAAAGGCAGAAACCACTATGCTACAATAATGGGACACGAGCATGCTCCTCTAAACGTTCATCTGCTTGGATGCCTGAGAAGCGTCTAGAATTTTGTTTTGTTTGTTTTTGCAATAATGGTAATGATAGCCATATGTATTTTCTGTTGGCACATGCAATATATGTACTTTTCTGTTGTCTGGTTTGGTCCTCCTTTTTTGTTATTCTTTTCTCGTAGCTTTTGTCACCTGATTTTGTCAGCTTTTTCGTTCTCTCAATTTTTATTGTTTTTTTACTATTTATGATCTGGTATACTGTAAACCAATTAAGACATTGAATATAGTTTGCCATGAATGATTTCTCAATTAAATTATTCTCACTTAATGTGAGGGATATTAGAAACAATATAAAGAAAACCAAATTATTTACATGGTTAAAACGCAAAAAATGCGACAATATTATGCTGCAAGAGACTTATAGTTCTCAAGAAGTTGAAGAGCAGTGAACAAAACAATGGAATGGCAAAATATTTTTCTCACATGGTACTAATCACAGTAGGGGTGTATGTATTTTATTTAGACAATTAGCCAATATTACAATTCACGATAACATCAATGATGATGAAGGGAGATTTGTGTATCTGGATCCAAAATTTACGAATTGTATTGGGAAGCATCTATTCACCCAGTATCTCCAGTGAACAACTGTTTTATGATTTGTGGTTCTCTAGTTTTAATAACCTGTTAGGGGAGGGTAAGCAATTAATTTTGGGAGGAAATTTTAATGTATGCCTGGATAAACACTGGGTACACTGGATAAACAAGGAGGGAATCTAAAATACAAAAAACGATTAATAGATAAAGTAAATAATAAACCGTTCCATTTTGATTTAGTGGACATCTGGCGGATAAAAAAATCCAAGCAGCAAACGCTTCACATGGAGACAAAAATCTCCTGTCATACAATGCCGTCTTGATTATTGGTTCATTTCTGATACCTTACAAGATATTGTGAAGTCAGTAGAAATCAAACCATCCATCTTCTCAGATCACTCCGCTATTACTTTCTGTATTCAAAGTGAATCATGGGGCAGACATGGTCGGTCCCAAAGATTTTCTAGGAGTATCT
This sequence comes from Saccoglossus kowalevskii, assembly GCF_978046115.1. NCBI lineage: Eukaryota > Metazoa > Hemichordata > Enteropneusta > Harrimaniidae > Saccoglossus > Saccoglossus kowalevskii. Next base: position 783,874 of record NC_140646.1, on the reverse strand, counting down.
AAGACGTTTTACACTGACCTATTCAAAAGCTCAAGAAAAAAACAAAAAACTTTATGAACTGGAATCGTTAATTGAGGACTTGGAAAATAATCTTGATAATGAAATTAAAACAGAACAATATCATTAGACAAAATTGAAAATAGAAAAATCTGGAATGATAAAGTACAGGGTTCCATTATACGATCTAGATGTAATCATTACGAGCTGGGAGAAAAAAGTAATAATTTTTTCTGCATTTGGAGAAATCAAACAAAACTAAAACAACTGTGAAACGCTTACAAATTAACAATACTGAGAAAACAAATACTGATCACATCATGCCCCATATTAAAGAGTTCTACTCAAATCTGTATGCGAAAGATCAATTCATTGAATCAGAGTTAGGCGCTCAACAATTTTTAAATAGTACTAACATCCCCTGCCTAGGTGAGGAAGCAAAGCGGTCTTGTGAGGGAGCACTAACTTTGGATGAATGTTTTAGAGCCCTAACCTTATTAACAAAATATAAAACACCGGGTAATGATGGCTTGTCAGCTGAATTTTATCTAACATTTTGGAACATTATTAGTTCACATTTACTCAACAGCTTAAATTACTCACAAAAACAAGGAGTCATAACCCTGATTACCAAAAAGGGCAAAGATAAAACATTCCTTGAAATATAGACTAAAGCAGTTGCAAAACACATTTATGCCATTCTGCCAACTATCATTCACCCATACCATTGTGCATTTGTAAAGGACAGATTTATAGTTGATGCAATTCGCAACTTGACATCAAAATACGCATGGGGTGTTAATATCACTGGACTTCAAAAAAACATATCTTTTATGATCACAAATTTCTGATAAAAACTATGGAGGTATTTAATTTTGGCAACTCCTTTATAAATTTGGTAAAAACGTTTTACATTAGCATCACTTCCTGCGTGGTGAATCATGGAATGTCAAATGGATATTTTCCAATTGCAAAAGGTGTGCGGCAGAAAGACCCCTTATCCCACTATCTGTTTATACCAGTAGTGGAATTACTTGCAATTAGTATTCGAAATAATCCAACTATTGGCACCTTTAACAAAAATTATTAAGTTAGTAATGTATGCAGACGACATAACCTGTACAATTAAGCCCACCTCAATGATACCGCTCTTCAATACAGTTAACAAATTTGGAAAATGTTCAGGATTAAATCTAAATAAGGATAAAACTGAGGCACTTTTGTTGGGGTATTGTCACAGACCGAAGGGGAAAATAAATATTAAATGGTCGAATGGAATAACAATTTTGGGAGTTTTTTACCTATGCATCTGACATGTCTATTAAAGAAAATTTTTCAAAGAAAATTAACAGTCTAATGTCAGTATGCTCATTATGGTCTGGAAGAAAACTCTCAATAATTGGTAAAATACAGATCCCTAAAACCTTTGGCCTTTCCCAATTTATATATTTAGCATCAATGATTTAAGTGCCAAAATCAATTATCAAAGAAATCAATAGTATTATTTTCAATTTTATTTGGAATGAAAAGGATAAAATTAAAAGAAATAACCTTATTTCAGATATTGAAAGGGGTGGATTAAATATGATTGAGGTGGAATCTTTTTTTAAAGCACAACATATTATGTGGGTGAAACGGTTTGTTTCTGATAGCCAAACCGGAAGGAAGGATATATTGAAGGGACTATTGAAAAAGTTTTGGGATCATGTGGTTTTTGCAACTATGAAAATCAAATTCCACCCTTTTATTATGGTATTATCCGGGAATGGTCATCTCTGACATTATACACTCCAAAATCAACATCTGAAATTGATAAACAAATATTATGGAACAATAGGTTTTTAAAAAATGGCTATCGTACAGTCTATCTGAAAAGTTTGGCGAGAAAAAAAGTTAAGAATATTAAGAATAATAGACCTAATCGATTTCTATGGAAACTTTCATGACTGGCAATATTGGAAGGGAAAGGGTATCACTTTGACAGAATACCATACTATACAAGGCCTAATCTCTGCAATACCAGATGACTGGAGAGAGAACATTCATGCTAATACCCATGAGTGGTGTGATTTTCAAAACAAAGTTAAATGGAGTTCTAAGTACGTTGCAGTTAATACACTGACAAGCAAAAAGGTGTATAAATCTTTGTGTGAAAATATCATTGAAGAGCCAAATATTGCCATAGACTTGTAATTTTCAAATTACTTTCAAGACAACAATCTCCACAGATCTTAGAGTATTCCAATACAAAATTCTACACAGAGTTCTAACAACTAATGTAAAACTATAAATGGAAAATAATCAATTCCCCCACTGTTCTTTTTGTGAAAAAGAAAAAAAAACATTAGAACACCTATTTGTTAACTGTATTGTTGTAAAGAGACTGTGGAGACTGTTGCAAAGTTATTGCACACTTATTGCTAATATTGTTTGTAATGTGAAAAATATTATTATAGGTCTATGTGAATCGGAAAATATATTATTAAATAATTTTATTATATTATTTAAAAAATATGTATATACCTGCAAGGTTCAAAAGGTTCATCCAACAAAATACGCATATAAAAGTTGGATCAGGGAAAATAGAAATATTGAACTACAAATCGCAAAAATAAAGAGCTCATGCATTATCAGAAATGGGAACCATTAGCTAATTGGTTAGATAATGGGCTAATTTAGATGTTATACCAGATCAATTTTTTTCTTGTTTTCTTTTACTTATTTTTAATTTCCCTTCCGTCTACCGCCTTGTAATGTAATATTTTGTGTTGTATGTTTATATTATTAAAACGAAATACAAATATTGTCTCTTCTAGTCACTAAGTATTTCATGTTAATATTTTGTGTTGTATGTTTATATTATTAAAACGAAATACAAATAGTGTCCCTTCTAGTCACTAAGTATTTCATTTTAATAGTTTGTGTTGTATGTTTATATTATTGAAACGAAATACAAATATTGTCCCTTCTAGTCACTAAGTATTTCATGTTAATATTTTGAAATCGCGAATAAAATAATATTTGTTTGTCAGATGTACAACTTTCCAATCATATTTTATAATATATTTTATAAGGAATTAATTCTATATTGACAGTTATGCGGCGACTGTCACACAGAAACTGACAAAACTGCGCAATTCAGTGAGTGTGAGTGGCAATGACGTATTGCGTCACTAACTTATTCAAGACTTGTGAAAAAATGTCAATTCTTGTGCAAATGAAATATTTAGCCTTAGTCGGTCACTCAGCCTGTTATGTAAATGTATAATGGAATATTTATCAACAACTGGGTTTATGAAATGACGCCCAAAATGCGATGTACACAATACATTTGAATCAACGATGATCACAAAAACAATACAATATATAAATATGTAAATCAGATTTTTTTGAATTTCTTTTTTTTTTCCATGTCGCTCCCTAAATTATTTAGGTAAATGCTTTAAATTCCTAGTACCGTGAGAAATTATATATACCTGGTTAAAATGTGATGAACACGCAAACTGAAAGTCATTAGCCAAGGAAATGTATGTTTAGGCGTTTATTTGTGTGTTATACAGAGAAACTACAGCCAGAATTTTGGAATCCGAAAATTGCTGCATTGCAGCTATATTTTTATTTCAATTCGAATTCAGAGTTGATGAATTATGTTTTAGGATTGCCTCGGAAAGTGAAAGTCGATTTGGGTGACAAAAAAATCATTATGGTAGATTTAAAGCCTAAAATTATTACTGTTAATTAACCTCTCATCCCTACCTCAACTCGCCCCTCCATCTTAGTCATAATATTATTATTATGTAAAAATGGTTCATCAGAGAAATGAAAGTCGTTAACCTATTGGTCAGTCTATAGAAGGAAATGATCGATGCAAAGTGATAATGTCTACTTATATCTTCTAATGTTATAACAGGTGTGTTTGTATATGATGCGTACACTATCGTGTGTCATATTTCGTTCACGTAATCCTATATCTGTACAGGTCGCCAAGGGTGCGACAGATGATATATACAATACTCAGAAATATGTAATAACATCCTGGAATGTCACTACCATGGGAATGGTACTGTCATGGCATTTCGCAATAAATTTAGGGCATTATTAATTAATGTACACTATTAAATTATGTTTTAATGTACACTACATTTAATATTTTTAATATAATTTGAGTAAAGTGTTCTTCTGAATAGCGCTTTACCGTGGTCTCTAATTTTAATTGCGAGCGTTGCGTTTTTATATGTGCGTAACCTGCCTATAATTATATTATATACAAAAATAAGATGCACTACTACTTTAACTAATATAAATGCGTTGGTAACAATATTTGTTGTATATAGACACTCACCTTAACAGTTGCGTGAATTTTGCCGGAAGTCGGTTTACTGCATTTACATTTACATTCAATTATAAATTTTCAATTAGGGGGAATATTGTAATTATATAATTCCACACCACTGAGCACAGAATTTTACTTTGGATTCTGGCATACGTCAACCCAATTACTAATTTTGTTAGTTAGCGGGTACGACAAACCAACCCGTAGTTGTTTTTATTTTGCACTCCGGATCGATGTAGCTTGGCGGTACTGGTATTGGTATTACTATACAGTATCGTCGATGACATACGCGTTGTCGTCCGCAATAATCATTATCACAGTAGTCTCGATTGGCGGCAATAGGATGACAGTCGAGAATGTGGAATCGCTCAAGCATGATAATTGACTGTAGATAAATAATCACTAACATAGTCTGCTCCGAGTGCATAGATATCACGCTGCGTCCCGCCATGCCATACCTTGCCGAGCGACTGACTGTTAACTGTAACAACGTCTTAGCGTATTGAAAAAAAATTGAAAGAAGTTGATGATTCCATTAGCACTATTTACCTGATTCGAAGATTGGTACCCGTGGACGATATTATGACCTCTTGTGTCGTCCTGCCCGGCGCATAACAGAGGCAAGTGTATAGTCATTCTTCATGAACAATTCAATAAGTTGTCAACATAATCAGATGTTTCAATTATCCTGCAGGGAGAGAAGGTCAGATGAAGGATGTGCCTTTCTATTACACTCACTGCATATCAATAGTATATTCCACAATGGAACGACCGATGAGATGCACCCATAGATTGATCGGGATGTACAATGCAGCATAATGCTACAATGTCAATGTCGTTTTTAAAATCATTATGAATTGGTAATATAATATTTTAAGTAATCTGTGAAAACACGTCTTTCAAACAGTTGATAAATTTGTGGCGCATATTAATAACCTGCAGCTCCATCCCTACTACCTTCCTCATCCACACATAAAATAGGACATTTTATCCCGCGCGTTGTGATCAAATTAACTTTGATTAAACACACTCTATTAGTCTCAGACTGGGAATGAAAGAAATGTTGACAGTGGTGGTAAACGTCACCACGGTATTATTAATGGAAACACTCAGTCAAAAGTGTAGGTTATCGAGCATAATGGTCACACGAGCGCCAAGTGTTATGTCTGATAACCACACTTTAGTGTACATTGAAATGAACCTCCTAATTCTTGTTTTACCATAGATTTTTCTGCTGTGGTTGATTTTGCGGTTTCGTACCTTTTTCTTTGCTAACATTTTAATATTTAAGAAAGAACTCTGTCTCCTCATAAACTCCAACTAAAGCTGCACATATGAACACAACAGTGGTCGCTTTACAATTTGCATAAGAACAAAGGCTCTATGGAAATATTCTAACAGGCAGAACAATGGGCCAGATGACGAGACGTGATATAATTATATAAAACAGACAAATGTCATAAAACAGCTTCTACAGGGTTTACCAGTGGCAATCAGTCTATGAGAAAGTATATATGACAGATTATCACCCAATATACTATGAAATATCAGCTACGGTCGTTATTTTGCAGTCAGTGCAAACTTTGGGCAAAGGTGCTTGTACCATTGTATCAACAACAACTAATATATGTAAGATCATCGGATTCATAGTCGTAGAAGGTGCATACATTAAACAGTGCTTACTTTTGAATAAACTTTTAAGGAACTTTGCATTATCACCGAAAGTATTTCTGCATTCAATATTGACAAATCTGTTACAAACTTACGATATAACATTTGACATCAAAAGCAAAATTATAATTTGATTCAGCAATGCGAGCGCAGTAGATGAGATTTGGTTGAATGTCTAGGTTTTACTGTATCAGTCGCGAGATCTCATTATATTATATAACCTTGGGATAATGATAACTTCTGTCTACAGAATATAAATTCAATTTAGTCAGGTACAATGGGAATTAATTGTTCTAGAGATGCTGCCATTTGAGTGAATGTCGTCAAACATTACCGTTTCCCATTTACAATTAGACTGATAATAATTTGAAATTTATTACAATCCTGCCAGTAACGGTATTCTAGTGGCTCAAAGCACGAATGGTTTGAAAGTACTATCACTTATTATGCTTGATTGATTTACCAGACAACAGAAAGAGTTATTTTCTTCATACTTCATACGCAATATTTATCACTCTTTAGTGAAATTAAGAAGGTTTGTGATACTTGATGACACTTGGCTACTTTATTTGAATGAATAAGTAAAATATAAAACAAATCGGAGGAGTTATACTCATTGAAGATATTATCTGATCCTCTGACAAACGAAAACAATAAGTTTAATATTAATATAAATATATATGCATTTTGTACGGTGGCTAGCGTAATACGAGTAATGTCATGTGATCTTATTTGTGTGTTTCGTCTTTTATATTCGATAAATTAATTTTCGTACAACTAATGACGAGAAATACATTCCGCATTATGGATATTGTAACTTTTTTTATATATATTCACATTAATAAATTGAACTATGTCAATATTATCCACATTTGCAAATAATGCCCAATGGCAACCGACAGAGCTTTGAAATATTTACCGTGATATAAAAAAAATCAATCTTCACTATAAATACGCAAACAGGTACGTATATTGCAATATTCCGCTGTTTCAAAGTAAGGATTGCAACAAACAAACGAATCAATGTACAAGGCCAACCAAGATGTGTGGTTATTTGAAATAGCTCGACATTATCTTAAATTGCAGAGTAGTTTTAAAAAGCACGACATGGCTATGCTCGATAAATATACAACGATTTCTACTCAAGCTAATGAGCATCATCAAAAGATTACTTGAAAGCTGCCGAAACGAACACACATTAAGACAAATGAGGTCGCAGTAACTGTTTTGACAATTTGTTTTCGCATGGGTCTCTTATCTACTGAAACGATAAATCCGGCTCTGTAATATGTCTTTGAGCAGCTATATACCGTATTCACTTCATGGATATGAAAGACTATTTATTTCCCCGCTGAAACAAGATCCGACAATCAGTGATCTATCAGCAACCCAGCAATCTATAATTCCTACAGAAGTCGACGTGAATAATAATTACGTTAACGCAGAACAGTGTATATGTATACATATATACATGATATATTGGTGTTTAAACAACAAAAGAAGGACAGTTCATAAATGATATATATTTAAAGCCTTTGCTGTATCAATAAAACTATGTTAAAGATGTCATTTAAAAGTGTATGATAGTGTCCGTATTTCATATCATCTTTGTTAAGCAGTTCTCTCAATTTTAGACAGTTTTTAATTTGCTACTGTTTCAAATGTATGTAGCCAATATAATGCAACCACTCACGTGTGTGAACTGGAGAGGTACGTATACATGACGTAAACTGCATCAATGAGTGCATGCAATTAACAAGTATTCTGCGAGGTTTGAATGTAACCTGTTTACAGAACGTTATAAAGTATGCCATTCAATAAGTCAATATTATATTTTGCATTAGTTTACTTTACATACAACTTTTTCAGTAAAACATTTATGCTCAGATTGTTTCCCAGTAGAACAAATCCATATTGTGTGAATTTAGGATATAGTGGTTCTTTAAAAATGGTCGAAGTATTGTTTGAATGAAAGGGATATGAAATTGTGAATGCCAATAAATGAGTCCGAAGTAAAAATAAATATCTCATATTATTAATGTTTATTAATGACCGAATATTGGTATTGTGTTATTTTGATGTAGGTTATATTTTAATCAAGCACTGATTGATTGGAAATGGTTCAATTTCTGACTTTTGTTCATATAATGATATTATTTTTTCAATTTGTTGTATTCAACTTTTGATTATTCCATGTCTTATCGGTATGTGCGGTTCTTGATGTATCATGTTTGTAAATAATTAACGTAGTGGCAGAGGAAAACGAGAACTAATATATGTTTTCAAAACATCTATAATTACGTAATAGTATATTGCATTCCTCATTTATTGTTGGTTCAGAACGTTGGGTACATTTTATTATAAAATAATTGTTTTTTTACACAGTCGAAGACAAGGAAAAGTGTTACTGTTTTCTTTTTACGGAAACTAATTTTTAACTATGGCGAGTATTTGAAATATCATTGTAAGTGCGGTGATCCAAAAGCATTGGAATACAAGGCGTATCATCTAGTCCAGGAGCTGAGACCACTTTATTTATGTTTTGAAGTGCATTTGTCTACTATGGGTTTTTAGGGGTAAACATACCCAGGGAATCCAAATCTGGTTGTCTTACTCGTCACAAATGGTGCGTTTTTGAGAAATTTGGCTGTTTTTAATAGTTCTTGACCCAAAAATTTCAAACTGAATTATGGGGGAGATGTAACTTAAAATACAGTGCCTTGGTGAATATTTGTCACAAAGAAGTAAATTACCCCTCAAAATAATTATGGTGAAATACACATTCCCTCGAGTCAGTCTTTATTCACATTCGAATAATAATTAGGTCGCCAGAGGTCAAAGGTCACACAAATCGAGGATCACTGAAAATCCGTGTATCATTCTAGAAAAAATCTGTCAAAAATAGGCAGTTTCTATTTTCACACATTGAACATCTTTATCTATCGAAGAAGACACCCATAAACGTATTTAAATGTATGAAACATATTGGAATACAGTTTTATATAAAAAAAATAATATTAACACAATTGTAAGCAATTTTTCTTCACTATTGGTATATGAATAAACATTTTGAAAGTATAAATTTCCAATAGTCTTCTGTCTGCCATACCTGTCACATTCCTTTGATAGTTATTTAACATTCTGTATTGAAGGCCTACATACAATATTTAAAACACATTCTTTAGTCTTTAGTTGGGCCCAAACTTGCTTTCTAAATAATCAAACGGAACCTAGATATGGAATCTCACCCTGGACTTCTACATCCAGACATGTTAAATTAGTGTACACCGATACCGTGACAGTTATTTTGATTCATGTACTGCGCAGTCTCTATAATGACATAGTTCCCTCTCAAGACGAATGGTAACGTGATATTTTCTGCGCACGCTTAAATGCGATTCGTATAAAAATTACGCGACTGTACGCGCGTGTCCCGATGCAGACAGTGAGAGAGAGAGTTATAATTTTTGGATTTACGCACCGGATTCACCGAATTAAGGTATTTTTTTGTATTCTGAATATTAGTTTTTCAATGTTAGTGTAGTAATTAAACCTTTCCATTTGTTTAAAGTTGAATGATTTTGCTTTGTTTATGATAAACCGCGGATAAACATGCATCCATGATGATGCCATCTGTGATCCATTTTCTCAGTGCTGATGACAATTGGCTGTTGACAATGCTCTCTCTAGGTCAACAAAGCTAAATAATCACCGCTATTGGGGTAACCATTCGTACAGTATACATCATCTACTAAGCATGCAATACACTTGTATAGCACTTGGTGGATTTGATTTTTCTTTTTGAGAAATAGTAACTGTTCTTCATATAACCAGGTAATTCAGTCTGTTGGGATGATACATGTTTCAATTAATTTTACCAAGTTATAGCAAGCCTTCAATATATTTTGCAACATTTATGTATTTAGAAAAAAATACACAAACAAGATAAATTTTGCGAACAAAATGTCACAACTGTGTTTGGATACATATACTTACATTTCACCAGCCCTGATAATTGTGATACAACTTATCTTTATTGTAAACATCTGTTTATATTTCAGCAACAATGTCTGAAAAAGTTTCAACAAGCACTGTCTCTCAATGGCTCCAGTGTATTCTACACATTGGACCACCAGATAATGATATGATTTACCCATTCAATGACAAGACCTGGCTTACCGTCAACGAGGCTGCACAGATAAGGAGAGATCTGTTTAGTACTTCAAAGTATATTCCTGTTTGTCAGAGACTGCCTGCAAAGTATGGTACTGTGGATGGGTTTCACAGAAACTGCTATAAAAACTTTACTGCAATTCCAAAACAGCCGTGCACCACTGTTTCTGGTTCACTTCAGACATGTACTGATGGTCCACTCCTTCGATCTTCTCTTCCTGCAAAATCGTTGGCCTCCCAGTCAACTGGACTGTTTGGAAATAACTGTATATTTTGTCCACTGGTTCGAAAGAGGATGAATGGACAGACTAAATGTGAAAGTCTGACTCAGTGTGAAACATATGATGCACAGGACAGTATTCTAAAAGCTGCCACAGATCAAAAGGACCAGAGGTTGTTAACAAAGATAAAAGACATTGACTTTATTGCAAAGGAGGTAAAATACCACAACAGTTGCAGAAAAAATATCTAGCTGCAGCAAAGAGATCTAATGAAATAAGGGAATCTAAGAAGAACGATGCACATGCCAAAGCATTCCATGTAATCAGACAAAGTATAGATAATGTGATCAAAGAGAAAGGTGGAGTGATGCTAACCAAACTCCACAAGCAGTACATTGACATATACGGTATACGACAATATCACCACGAAAACCAAATAATCTAAAACAAGCACAAAAGAGAGACACAATATGGACCATATTATCTACCATACAAAACCAATTACCAATGTGGGCGGCATGGAATAGTCTCCTGACAAGGGATGCTCTCCCAAGGCAGTTTGTTGGCTACTTGCAAAATATCAGTCTCCCTCCCACTCGCTTAGATGTTGTAGCAGAAACAATGAGGATTGCCCAGAAGGTAGCATCTGAGTGTAATGAGAAATATGCAGTTGTCACATTTGACCTGGCCATTGCTAAACCAGCATCACAGATTCAGGCCACAGAATCATCACAATTTGATAATGTATTCATAATGTTTGGCGCATTTCATATTATGATGGCATACTTTAGTTGCATTGGATACTTTATTGATGGAAGTTGTGGAGAAACGATCCTACTTGACACTGAAGTGCTGGCAGCAGGTTCACTAAATGGGTTTTTGTCAGGCAAACACTTCAACAGATGCAAACGACTACACCCGCTCTTAGCTACAGCCTTCCAAAAACTTCACTTCAAGTACTTCCTCAAAGTAACTGGACCATTGCCTGAATTCATGCAACACCATCTGAATAGTTTATTTGAGAGCCCATCACCAAAGAAGATAGAGGAAATTGAGAGAGTTGAAGAAGTCGTCAATTTTTTAGAGAAATATGATGCATTCACCCAAATAACACGAGATGGGGAACATGGAGGAACTGCAAGCTACTGGATGACCTATGTTGATTTAGTTGGCGTGTATAAGCTTTTCAGCAGGGCATGTCGGACAAATGATATTGACTTGTTCATTTATTCACTAGATTTGATTTGTCCTATATTCTTTGCAGTAAACAAGCCAAATTATGCTAGATGGACTGTCCGATATGTGTTAAACCTGCTTAACATGGATGAGTCACACCCGGGCATTCGCCAAGTCTTGGCAATGCTGATGCTGCATAAATGCTGATGCTGCATCCAGGTTTACTGGCATAAGCGCCTTCCAGCAATCAGTTGCAGCAAAGAACAGATGGACTATCACCAGGTCAGCAAGAAGTGCTGTAGTTAATGAGTTGCTAGAGAAGGCAGGAATCAAACACACTGAAGATCTGCACAAGGAATTGAAGAAAAGCAGAGTTGAAAAAGACAATGCTGATCTGAAAGACCTTATGGATGGTATTAAGGCTTCTCGTAATCTATTCTCAGATGAGATATCAGACAATCTGTATAACATAGCTACGGGAAAGGCAGCACCTGAAAGTGTGAAACAAAAACTTTTAAATTTTAAACAAAAAGGAGATAACTTGCGTGATGATTTCAGAAACAGTTGTCTCCAGGATGCCACCCGTTTTGAGAAAAGTATCAAATGCAGGAAACCGAACAATTTTGCCAGTCAGTCAGTGAAGATGAAAGTCAAAAGACAAGATTTAAAAGTCCTAGAACTGAAAGCAACAAGGGACTTGTTTGGACGTCTGGTATATCTGGCCACAGAGATGAAATTAGATCTGCAGATGGTATTAACTTACCCACTCATACCAATTCCTCTTTGCTTAGCACACTTAGATGGTACCAAACATTCAACTGCGAAATCAAAATTGTCAAAGGATCTTGCTTCGAAAGTAATCTCTAAGTCTCCAGAGATCTATGATACTTATATTGTTGATGCCATGTACCTGATAAGAACACTGGACTTAAGGAACCTGCCATCAACATATGGAGGAATAGCTAAACACATCTTGGCTAAGATATGTATTGCACCACAGGTAGATTTTGTATGTGACACATACAGGACACCTTCTATCAAGACAGGAGAACGAGAAGAAAGGGGGTTGACTGAGTTGGACATTGATATAACAGGGCCAAATCAAAGAAGACCTAAAGATTTAAGAGCAGCACTGCACTCCTCCAGATTCAAATCAGCTCTGTTGTCCTTCCTAGTTAGTGAGTGGAATCAAGATGAATACAGCCAAGTACTAGAAGGACATACCTTGTATGTCAGTTGTGGAACAGAGTGTTTTGTGTATACAGTACAAAATTGTCGGGTGACAAGGACCAAGGTACACACAATGACAAACACACATGAAGAGGCTGACACGCGCATAGTTTTACATTTGAAACATGCAAATGACGTAAACCCCCAGTCAGTAGTTGTGGTACGTTGTAATGATACAGATGTTCTCTGCATTCTCTTACATCACATGAAACGGTTCTCTGCTACAGTGTACATGGATACTGGATTTAACAGTGATAACACAAGGAAGTACATAGATGTTACCATGTTGAGTATGAAGCTTGCAACAATGTGTGAGGTGCTGCCAGCTGTACATGCATTTTCAGGATGTGACTACACATGTGCCTGCATGAGAAAAGGGAAGCTGAAGTTCTACAGCAAAGTAGAAACCTCCAAAGATTATCAAAGACTGTTTGCCGAGTTTGGAGAACGTTCAGAGGTTACTGAAGACCTGTTAAATGGTATAGCAAAGTTTGTGTGTGATATTTACAACAAACCAAAGCTCTCCAACATTGGTGATGCCCGATATGCCTTGTTTCGACAGAAGTATGCACCAACAAAGCAGAATGAACCATTAGCTAAAATTAAAGGTGCAGATGCAAGTGCATTGCCACCATCAAGGTCAGTCCTTCATCAGAAAGTGAAACGGACAAACTATGTCACTATGATTTGGAAGAATGCTCATCTCCAAAATCCTGTAATTGACTCCACAGCAGACCCCACCAACTCTGGCTGGAGACTGAGTAATGGAATGTTCCAAATTATGTGGTTTGAAGGGGATCAAATGCCAAAAGACAAAGTGCAGAATATTTCTGCAACTGATACACCAACACCAACAGAGGATGAAAGCTGTGACGATATTGATGAAAATTCAGGAAACTATGATTCAGATGAATCTGACTATGAGGTTGAAGACGAATTAGTTTGATGTTTTGGTAAAGATCGGGTTAATGTTGCAATTACGCAGACTTACTAATAATATAGTGAAATAACATTTGCATAAAATATACACTATAGAATGTTTAATAACCACCAGTAAGATGTGACAGTTTTTTGCAGGCTGGTCGTTATGCTTTCAAAATGATTATCCATATGCAAGCAGTGAAGAAAAGCTACTTGAAACACATCATTATTTTCAATAAAAAAGCTTTAATCCAAGGTCTTTAATACATCTGAATAAGTTTATGGATGTTTGCTTTGATGAATAAAAGATGTTAAATGTGTTGATGTAATAACTTTCTATTTTTGACCGTTTTTTTTTTCAGAATGATGTACGGTTTTACAGCACTTCTAAATTTATGTGACCTTCGACCTCTGGCGACTTAATTATTCCAATATGAAAAAGACTATCTCGAGGGAAGGTGCATTTCAATATAATGTTTTCGAGGGGGTAATTTACTCCTTTGTGATAAATATTCACCAAGGTACTGTATTTTAAGTTACATCTCCACCATAATTCAGTTTGGAATTTTTGGGTCAAGAACTATTAAAAATAGCCATATTTCTCAAAAACGCACCATTTGTGACGAGTAAGACAACCAGATTTGGATTCCCTGGGTATTTTTACCCCTAAAAACCCATAGTAGACAAATGCATTCCAAAACATAAATAAAGTGGTCTCAGGTCCTGGACTAATCACACATATATTTTTTAAAATTGCAGTATTATGACAACTAACATTATTAATACAGCATGCTAGTATTGCGAATGACAATTATTATTATTATTATTATTCTATTTTGTATATTTGATGCCCGTGCGCCATTAAAGTTCACTTTGCCAACCATGATCTTCTATGATTACGGCAATCACATCATTTTGATAATAAACTCACAATATGAGCAATTCAATAATAATAAAAATTTATAACAATAATTACATACACTATTGATATCACCACCACAGATTCGTTACCAGATGGAATGTGTGTTGCATCTCCAAGTCTGTTACCAAGTCTGTATTCAGTTGGATCTCCTAGCTAGTCGTCTATTACCAAGTCTGTAGTCAGTTGGATCTCCTAGCTAGTCGTCTATTACCAAGTCTGTAGTCAGTTGGATCTCCTAGCTAGTCGTCTATTACCAAGTCTGTATTCAGTTGGATCTCCTAGCTAGTCGTCTGTTACCAAGTCTGTATTCAGTTGGATCTTCTAGCTAGTCGTCTGTTACCAAGTCAGTATTCAGTTGGATCTTCTAGCTAGTCGTATGTTACCAAGTCTGTATTCAGTTGGATCTCCTAGCTAGTCGTCTGTTACCAAGTCTGTATTCAGTTGGATCTTCTAGCTAGTCGTCTGTTACCAAGTCAGTATTCAGTTGGATCTCCTAGCTAGTCGTCTATTACCAAGTCTGTATTCAGTTGGATCTCCTAGCTAGTCGTCTGTTACCAAGTCTGTATTCAGTTGGATCTTCTAGCTAGTCGTCTGTTACCAAGTCTGTAGTCAGTTGGATCTCCTAGCTAGTCGTCTATTACCAAGTCTGTATTCAGTTGGATCTCCTAGCTAGTCGTCTGTTACCAAGTCTGTATTCAGTTGGATCTTCTAGCTAGTCGTCTGTTACCAAGTCAGTATTCAGTTGGATCTTCTAGCTAGTCGTCTGTTACCAAGTCTGTATTCAGTTGGATCTCCTAGCTAGTCGTCTGTTACCAAGTCTGTATTCAGTTGGATCTTCTAGCTAGTCGTCTGTTACCAAGTCTGTATTCAGTTGGATCTTCTAGCTAGTCGTCTGTTACCAAGTCAGTATTCAGTTGGATCTTCTAGCTAGTCGTCTGTTACCAAGTCTGTATTCAGTTGGATCTCCTAGCCAGTCGTCTGTTACCAAGTCTGTATTCAGTTGGATCTTCTAGCTAGTCGTCTGTTACCAAGTCGGTATTCAGTTGGATCTTCTAGCTAGTCGTCTGTTACCAAGTCTGTATTCAGTTGGATCTCCTAGCTAGTCGTCTATTACCAAGTCTGTATTCAGTTGGATCTTCTAGCTAGTCGTCTGTTACCAAGTCTGTATTCAGTTGGATCTCCTAGCTAGTCGTCTATTACCAAGTCTGTAGTCAGTTGGATCTCCTAGCTAGTCGTCTGTTACCAAGTCTGTATTCAGTTGGATCTTTTAGCTAGACGTCTATTACCAAGTCTTAGTCAGTTGGATCTCCTAGCTAGACGTCTATTACCAAGTCTGTATTCAGTTGGATCTCCTAGCTAGTCGTCTATTACCAAGTCTGTATTCAGTTGGATCTCCTAGCTAGACGTATATTACCAAGTCTGTATTCAGTTGGATCTCCTAGCTAGTCGTCTATTACCAAGTCTGTAATCAGTTGGATCTCCTAGCTAGTCGTCTATTACCAAGTCTGTAGTCAGTTGGATCTCCTAGCTAGTCGTCTATTACCAAGTCTGTAGTCAGTTGGATCTCCTAGCTAGTCGTCTATTACCAAGTCTGTAGTCAGTTGGATCTCCTAGCTAGTCGTCTATTACCAAGTCTGTAGTCAGTTGGATCTCCTAGCTAGTCGTCTATTACCAAGTCTGTAGTCAGTTGGATCTCCTAGCTAGTCGTCTATTACCAAGTCTGTATTCAGTTGGATCTCCTAGCTAGTCGTCTGTTACCAAGTCTGTATTCAGTTGGATCTCCTAGCTAGACGTCTATTACCAAGTCTGTATTCAGTTGGATCTCCTAGCTAGTCGTCTATTACCAAGTCTGTAATCAGTTGGATCTCCTAGCTAGTCGTCTATTACCAAGTCTGTAGTCAGTTGGATCTCCTAGCTAGTCGTCTATTACCAAGTCTGTAGTCAGTTGGATCTCCTAGCTAGTCGTCTATTACCAAGTCTGTAGTCAGTTGGATCTCCTAGCTAGTCGTCTGTTACCAAGTCTGTATTCAGTTGGATCTCCTAGCTAGTCGTCTATTACCAAGTCTGTAGTCAGTTGGATCTCCTAGCTAGTCGTCTATTACCAAGTCTGTATTCAGTTGGATCTCCTAGCTAGTCGTCTGTTACCAAGTCTGTATTCAGTTGGATCTCCTAGCTAGACGTCTATTACCAAGTCTGTATTCAGTTGGATCTCCTAGCTAGTCGTCTATTACCAAGTCTGTATTCAGTTGGATCTCCTAGCTAGACGTCTATTACCAAGTCTGTATTCAGTTGGATCTCCTAGCTAGACGTCTATTACCAAGTCTGTATTCAGTTGGATCTCCTAGCTAGACGTCTATTACCAAGTCTGTATTCAGTTGGATCTCCTAGCTAGTCGTCTGTTACCAAGTCTGTATTCAGTTGGATCTTTTAGCTAGACGTCTATTACCAAGTCTTAGTCAGTTGGATCTCCTAGCTAGACGTCTATTACCAAGTCTGTAGTCAGTTGGATCTCCTAGCTAGACGTCTATTACCAAGTCTGTATTCAGTTGGATCTCCTAGCTAGACGTCTATTACCAAGTCTTAGTCAGTTGGATCTCCTAGCTAGACGTCTATTACCAAGTCTGTATTCAGTTGGATCTCCTAGCTAGACGTCTATTACCAAGTCTGTATTCAGTTGGATCTCCTAGCTAGACGTCTATTACCAAGTCTTAGTCAGTTGGATCTCCTAGCTAGACGTCTATTACCAAGTCTGTAGTCAGTTGGATCTCCTAGCTAGACGTCTATTACCAAGTCTGTATTCAGTTGGATCTCCTAGCTAGTCGTCTATTACCAAGTCTGTATTCAGTTGGATCTCCTAGCTAGACGTCTATTACCAAGTCTGTATTCAGTTGGATCTCCTAGCTAGTCGTCTATTACCAAGTCTGTAATCAGTTGGATCTCCTAGCTAGTCGTCTATTACCAAGTCTGTAGTCAGTTGGATCTCCTAGCTAGTCGTCTATTACCAAGTCTGTAGTCAGTTGGATCTCCTAGCTAGTCGTCTATTACCAAGTCTGTAGTCAGTTGGATCTCCTAGCTAGTCGTCTATTACCAAGTCTGTAGTCAGTTGGATCTCCTAGCTAGTCGTCTATTACCAAGTCTGTATTCAGTTGGATCTTCTAGCTAGTCGTCTGTTACCAAGTCTGTATTCAGTTGGATCTCCTAGCTAGTCGTCTATTACCAAGTCTGTATTCAGTTGGATCTCCTAGCTAGTCGTCTATTACCAAGTCTGTATTCAGTTGGATCTCCTAGCTAGTCGTCTGTTACCAAGTCTGTATTCAGTTGGATCTCCTAGCTAGTCGTCTGTTACCAAGTCTGTATTCAGTTGGATCTCCTAGCTAGTCGTCTGTTACCAAGTCTGTATTCAGTTGGATCTCCTAGCTAGTCGTCTGTTACCAAGTCTGTATTCAGTTGGATCTCCTAGCTAGTCGTCTGTTACCAAGTCTGTAGTCAGTTGGATCTCCTAGCTAGTCATCTATTACCAAGTCTGTAGTCAGTTGGATCTGCTGGCTAGTCGTCTATTACCAAGTCTGTAGTCAGTTGGATCTCCAAGCTAGTTATCTATTACCAAGTCGGCTGTGAATTTGGTTAACTGTTACCAGTTCAAATGGGGGAGGGGTTGTAGGAAAATCAGCCTAGTTTTCCGCTATGGAAATGCGAGCTAAATTTATAAATAAAATTGGCCCGACCCGACCCTTGGTCAAGCCTAACCAAGCCAAGTGTTGTATTTGCTTTGTACAGCGTATGATATGGGTATTTGCGTATGAATGGGAATGTAAGGTTGCATGTGTCTGTCAGGTGGCTTTGTTATGTAAATTCATGTGAGTTGTGTGGTGGACGTGGCAAGTCAGTCCACCACGAGCCGTCTAAGTATGAGCACCGTATTCAGCTCTGCCTAGCAGCAGTTTGTAAGGGCATTTCAGGCTCTTCGTCACCTTGCTCGTGCTGCAGAACCAGACTAATAGTCAACCAGCGTTACGTTTATACCTGTGTACAGACAGGACGAGTTTGTTGGTTTCAGTGGTTCTGTCCTTTGCTGAATGGAACAGGGAGAAGTGACGACATAGCAACCGTAAGTTGTACTTTACATATTTTGGAGTGTCGTGTAGACACAATTATTTATATGGTGTTAAAGCGATGAATAGAATTTATTGTGAATGTCGCATTATATAAGCTATCTTTAAGTGTAATGTAGCGACACATAAGTTTTTTGAATACTCGTCATGTGACGGGAATTAAATTAGCACGTGTAATTGGTATTGCTATTTTCAGTTGGCTTGGTAATTGTGAACTGGTGTATCGTGGTCGTGTGGACGTACATTAATATTGGCAACTGGTGGTGGTGAATGGTTTCTATTATATCTACCCGGAACGGTTACTGGTGGCACAGGCAGTGTTAGACGCTCTATGGGCTTGATGTGGATGGTAGCTGAAGTATCGTCAATGCCAAGATTTGAGGAGCGTAAAAGAACATTACGGGACTACAATAAGGCCTTGTATGGCCGAACTCTTAGTTTTACGCAACTATGTATTAGGCATATTGTCGCGTACGACTTGTTTACCACTTCCGTGTCACTGAGAATGTTCTAGAACCGTACTGTATCTGGGTGGAATATTCTAGATTTTTAGAAACTGGTTGAATAGGTAATAGAACACTGTAGAAGGTAATGGAACATTCTAGAAATTTGTAGTAAGTTCCAGACTCATTATGTATGCTGATGTAATGGTCTATTTATAGACAGTGCGGGTATATATAGGGGAGTTGTTCAGCACTGAGTTCAGATCGGAGATCTCGTTGAATTGTATTGGAGTTTAAGTATCTAGTTATTGGAGTAGTGGAGTTTTACCGCGTTATTGTACTTGATGTTTGCAGAGTATAATAATACCAGTGCCAGTTGAAAGTGAAACCTCATCTGTTGGCTCCGTGTTCGTATGTTATCATCGCCGCCAGGGAAGTCTTCCTGTTACTGTTTGCCATTTTTGGTATTTAAACCATCACACCTGTACTATACCAATTACGGTAATATTACGTTGCGTCTGACACATATTGTTGTATTTCGCATAAATGGATAATAGATTGAAGTCGTTGATTTGTCGATTAACGTGATTTATTAGTGATAAGTTCTTGTGCACAAGTTTCATGTTAATTTCTGAGTTTGAATATCTGTTGATGAGGTTAAGAGAATAAAATAGCTTAGTTAACTGTATGTACGTTGTCATCACCATTCACTGTGTGCTCCCGCGTGCATCGCCAATCCTCGGATCTGTGACAGGGGTTGGATCCCTACATAGTCGACTGTTACTAGGTTGACTGTCGGTAGCATCCCCTAACTAGTCTACTTTTAGCGGTCGGATGTTTGTTGAATTCCCTAGCAAGTCAAGTGTTACTTGGTCGTATAAGGGTAGGATTCCTACCTAGTCTAATATTACCAAGTTAACACGGTACTTCGCAAATCAGATACCAAAGTGCAATTCATGAAAATGAGGCACTGAAGAAAAATGAAGAGAAAAAATAAATGTAAACCACCGGAAAATGGTCATATAACTTCTGAATTATATCACGTTTTCGCGACTGTTTTTCAAATTTGTAATGAAAACGTGCCACAACAAATAAGTCATTATAATACGTTATAACCTCTAACACCCATAGTTGTTGTATAAATAGGGGTGAAGGCTCAGTCGGTCAGGTTGGTAGGCCATAATGGGGTGAACATTATTCCTCTATATCCAAAATATTCTATTAGTTGTGTGTCGTTTCAAGTGCATCCATTTGGTAATATTAGGTCTAGTCAACAAATTGTAATATATTGTCATAAATTTTCAATATTAGGAAATGAAAGATACAGTACTCGAATTTCCAATATCACCATTTCCGTTTGTATGACTAGCATCACTGGCGGACCCAGAAATTCGGTAGGGGTTTGCCAATTGAGTTATTGTTTTTTTTGCTGGCTAAAGATCGGGCGCCTGGCGCAAGAATTTGTTTGTATTTAAGAACTGACTGATTTATGTACAATTCACAAACACCCACAAATGCTCGTTTTATATTCCATGCTGAATGATAACTCCCCGTGCCATGTATCGCACTTTTAAATTCCACATTGCCTTCAAGCAACTGATGTAATCTTCCTACTTACAGTTAAGTACTTCGGTGATATTTATTTATTATAGTAATTGAAATTTGACCCCCTGTTTGAAAACATCCAAAATTCATATCAGCCCATTATTAAAGCGCGGTGATCGTCGCGCTGCGCATGTGCGACATTTGTGTTGATAAACTTTGATTTTACCACAATCCAATGCGCTCTTCAAATTGAAATCATAAGTATGAGGTTTGACCTGGGCGCAACTTGCACTGAATACCTCATTCGATACCTTAAAGTTCCAATCACCTAAACATTACCTAATTAAAGCGTGGACACGTCTCAGTTTGTACTTGTTGATCTGCCAGTGCGCAACAGTCAAAGTCGCCCTTGTTTATATGAGACCCATCTATCTCGCGCATGCGTGGCGCGAAGACTACCTCCCTTTAATGTAAACTATATTTTCTAATTTATGAGATACGTCAATTTGCTGAACTAAATAAGTCAAATGTATATGCTATTGTATGACGTGTACGAGTCGCAAAACACGGTGGTGCCATTCCTGTGTCCGAACCGTAAATAAATGAACGATGAACGAACGTGCTATTGTTAAGCAAGGGAGTTTGTATGTTGATTTATATATTGATTTCTAATATGAACTATTTTCAGGTTGTTCAGTGAAATCATTGAAAGTCACATGTCGTTTAAAATTACTCGCACAAGTGCAATAAAGCAGACAACTGTGTTTAATATTCCCCAGTCAGACACCGTTTCACAGTAGAGTTCGTTTGCCTTATTAATCTAAATAGAGTTGTTTTCCAAGTATACTAAGCGAAGGTCTGATTCCCATAGTTTGCCTGGATCTCAGGTCACATTGTACCCACCCTACAAACTGTTCATTATAATATTTTGCTTCTATGTCTTATGAGAAACAATATTTTTTTGGTGTGCTCAAAAAAATCATTGCGGTCACCTTCAAATTCAAGATGGCGTCCAATATGGTTACCGAATGGTAAATGTACACATATCTGGTTAAATACTTATGCTAGAATGTTAGTTTAAATGTCTATATGTATGTTTTATTGACTGAATAATCCACATATTTGCATTCCAAGTTGATATCAATAGTTGATAGCAATATATCCATGCTAACTGAGTCCACACTCGCATTTTAGTGAATTGTTCGTCTCGTGGACCTGACGACTTTAGTAATTATAGAAGTACCAATTAGCCATTCTTCAACAACCAATAGTCAAGAAAAATATACTGACAAAATCGATTGAATCGGAACATCATAAACCCCCCATAAGGAGGTCAGACCAGGTGCACGTGAAGGGTAAGCATCTGCTGCGGGCATGTCGAACCCGCCCTGATGTCCCAGTCATGTCAGCAAAAAATGTCAAAAGAAGTGTACTAGACAAACAACCACATCAAACCACAAGGACAAACAGTTGTTTTGTATATTATTAGATAGTGGATCTGTTTTAATGATGCATGTATAATATTGCTCACCTCAAATTGACAAATATATACCAAATTGTGTACAAACATTTTGCGCAATGAGCAGTTCATAACTATATGCCGGGCTATGTTTTTCATAGTTGTTTTTGGACCCTATACATAGGGTATTATATTTATTTTTATAAACTGCTAAATTTATTTGCCAGATAACTAAAACAATTTGCAATTGAAAGTTTAAGTGACTTTTATTTTGAAATGCACAATATAAAGTATACAATGGGCAATTAAAACTATCATTACTGGTTACTAATATTTATAATAATTGTGTGTGGCATACACACACTAACATATCAAAGTAACACACACGTTTTAATATTACGATCTGAACAATAACTACTTGTATATGATAATCGGAAATCTGTAATCAGCGAAACAAGGGTCTTTACACGTACAAACTGTCGGACGAAAGTTGACCTGTATATTTCCCTTTCAGTAGTGTATATAAGGACATAAAACATTTGCCGAAAATAAAAATATTTTATTCAGTAAATCATTCGTTTCGCTAATTACAGATATCCGGAAATCTCTAATCGGCGAAACAAATGTTCTACACGTGGGTTATTATGTAAACTGTTGGGTTTAGTAGTCCAGTGTATACAACGGCATGGAACAATTGTCAAAAAAACACCGGAAGGAAAGTCCGTAATAGAGGGCAGCCCCATCTTTTGACCTTGGTTGAACCAGAGAGCCCGCCACACTGATGGTTATATGCAAATTAATACGCCTTTTGGTGCGCCTCTGAGCCTTGCATGTTGCATCGCTGGCTGCAATATTACTGTTAATTTAAATAATCATCTCCTTTATTGTTTGACAATTGTTTAATGCCGTTGTATACACTACTGGAAGGTGAATGTACTGGTCATGTTTCGGCCAACAGTTGTAAATAATATACGTGGAGAACCCTTGTTTTGCTGATTACAGATTTCTGATTATCCGTAATTAGTGAAACGAAACTTACTTATTAAAGTCCCGATATTTTCGGCAAATGTTTAATCTAGTTACGATACGACACGACTGAAAGATGATAAAGTTTCGACCGACAGTAAATATTGTACATGTAAGACCCTTGTTTTTGATTATCTGTTATCAGTAAAATGAACCATTTACTGATAAATTGTGTTATTTTCGGCAAATGTTTTATGTCGTTATACTAGTATACACGACTGAAAAGCGAATATACAGGTTAAGTTTCGACCGACAGTTGTAAATATTGTTCGTGTAAGACCCTTGTTTCGTCGATTACTTATTTTAATTATCTGTAATTAGCGAAACGAACCATTTACGTATTAAATATTGTTACTTTTGGCAAATATTTTGTGAATATTGTACGTATAAAACCCATTTCCACTGATTACAGTTTAATTTTCATTATGTGTATTATCCCCGTTTCGTTTCTTCTGTTACAATAAGCCAAAATGTGCCAATGACTCTTTAAATCTCGAAGGGCCTTTTTAAACTGTTTGTACACTTTTTGGTGTGCATTGCTAATTACTATGACAACGCTGCCTTCTACTGATCAGTCTTTTGGAGGACTGTGTGCTGATTGAGTTCGAATTTCTCGTTCAGCATTCTTCATTGATATTTGAGGATATGTGCCAGTCACCCAATGTACATATGCAGTACATCTCGTGGGAACCTGTCTCATTATCAACCTCGGCACAGTTCCTGCCAAGTCACCAAAAGTGGAATTGCTATTTCCTTTCAGCTGCCGAATAAGTGCCATGGTACAAACAAATGGATCATCAGGTTTGCATCAAATGTTGGTGAATATCTTACAGTTTGATAAGCAAATACTTTTATAAACAATACTTTTATCATCATGGAATGTTAGTTCGTGAACTTTTTCGTTCACAAACATATATTTAGCCACTTTCACAAATATTCTATCACAAATGTAACCAGCTATATTAGGTTGTACAGGCTTGGTCGCCATATTGGACGCCATCTTGGATTTGAAGGTCACCGCAATAACTGTTTTCGAGCACACCAACAAATTATGGTATATCATACCATGGAGGGGCAAATAAACATAGTGAACTTAGTTTGTAGGCCGGGTACAATGAGAGTGCCTATTATGTGGTATCAGACCTTCGCTTATACGTAATTTGCATTGTTTATCTAAATGCAAATTTGTATTCGGCTTGGAACTTGTAGTGGTTTGGTCCTATCTCGAATGGAAATACATAACTTGGAAACAGTTCCGGGTAAAAGTTCGGGGGAAGGATTGTCACTTTATCTGCACATGTTGTTTGCACTGTTTTTATGCAATTAGTTACGTGTTCCATGCGATATGGGCGTATAGGGTCGTATATTGTTATATGATATGAACCTTAATTTTGTTTCAAAGTTCAACAAAACTCATTTCCAATTTGATATTTTTTCTCAAAATACTCTGTAAATTATGGATATTCCAAAAAAATGTACGCACTACCGGGAATATGATGCATACATGCTGACAAAGACTAAAAAATACATAAACATGAATTCGAACACTAGATCGTCACTGGACGTGTAAGTTTCTACACGACGAGCAAACTCAGAGAGCACATTTACTGCTACACCAACTTAGTATGAGAGCCACGCATGCGCACTTCGTCTATATGTTATATTCATGCGGAACGCTGCTACTACGTCAATACAATTTCACTGTTCGTGGGTCATATTTCCGGTAAAGAAATACGTGTTTTTAATTATTTAAAACAAACAAACTTATAATTATATATTTTTTTTATTTTATACGCAAAATCATTGAACAATTTCGATAACATTATTATACATATAAAAACAGTACATCAATCAGTGTATTCCTGTCAACTGAATACACAAGTCCTGTCAATAATTCTCGGGCTAGATAGGACAGCAAAGTGGAGAAATAAACATCCCATGTCCGATTTTATGACTTTTAATTTACAGCGCATCGTACTATGGAAACGTAGGCACTTTCAATTGTTTTGTAGACTTACATACAGAGACTCTTTTTTTTTTTTTTTTTTTTTTTTGATGTGTTAGGCTGGTTACCACGAAACTAAATGTCATCGCGGTAATTCTGTTTTCGCAGAAACCCGACTTTCGCCATTTACAAATTCACGTACTATTTTAATTTTGAAAACCACCAGAAACAAACAAGAAACTGTATGCAAGTTTATTGTTTTTAGAACGTTTGCACCCATCGGAAGTATTTAGCTACAGACGCCATATTTAAATGGCTGCGTACTGATATTTGGAAGCATTACAGCGGCATACTGTACAATCTCATCTACAACTCGTCGGAGAGATGGCGCCATACAAACTACAGTCTTTCTAACTCTTCCTCCGTACAACCGGTGTTACGTAATACCTTATTCCGACTCTTCTTCAACCTCCGGCCATGCATCCAGCGAGTCACAACGGCAGCAACGATGACCACTTGTAGTAAGCCGATGACAACACCCAACATGGCCCTCGCTGACAATCCTCCTGATTCTGTAAGGATACGACATACCGAGATGAGAAACTAGACAATACCATCCATTAAGACGAGATCTTATAACGTGATTTATCACCCAATAGGTGCTTTGATTGTATCTGGGTCATGGTTCTCAAGATGACGGGAAATTACAACACATTTTAAGTCATAGGCTCACAATCCTTCTATATAGGCAGTACATCGGTTTATTTTTTGTGAGTACATCACTTCTCGAAACAAGAAGTCGGTTTGTGAGTTTATATCGCCCTCTACAGTCGTTTTAATTATGTCTACTATGAAGTCACCCCAGGCGGCGCTGTTACTTACTGGAATTGGATTGGGCTGAACAGGAAAACTCATCTGTGCCATTGATACAATGCACTTTTCCGTCACATATTTTATTTTTATGTATACATCTAGCAGAATCTCCGACGTATTCACCGCAGTAATGTTCATCCGGATTGCATAGCACCTCTGGCAATGGAATCTTAAAACCTGTTGGAACAAATTATGAATAGTACCTTGTATACACATTTGCTCAATCCGCGTAGGATACATGGGTCATGGGTCATGCAGTGTGAGTCTCACGGAATACTAAACCAATCGAGAATTTCAAATCGTGCCTTACTTTGAGTTTAATATTTCAATGTCTCTTTCCCGGTGTGTTATAATGAATTATGAGTTTCAGTCTGTCGAGTAGTCGATTTGGGACTCAGTGGTGGCGATCATGTGAGACGCCCTCCCTTTTAAATTGCTCTATCGAGCACTTTGTCCACACTGCCGTCAGATTCATTTCACCCATCAATTGAAAGCGTGTTTGTCGATGTATACTGATTATATTTTGCATATTTACGTGTTTACTTGGATGACGTTACACGTACCTGGCAAGCAGTCTTTTTCATCGTCATAGTTACCACAGTGGTCAACGCCGTCACACGCCAGGAATCCTGGGATACAACGGTACATTCCTTTGCAATAGAAGTCGTCGACATGGCATGGTGAGGTGTTCTGATCTGTCACTAAACAAAGCATAATCACGTGACATTAGACACTGTTCACTTTTACTATGGACTCAGACGCGTACATTATTGGCCTATGGACTACACAATGGAAAATGTTTTTGCTACCATTGTGAATAAATCGACTGCTTTGTGGCCGCAAGCATCACTATTAACCTTACAACCACAACACTTAAAGAGCGGTGGTCGTCGTTTGTTTGTTTGTTTGTTTGTTTGTGTAGTCGTTCGTCATTTATATCTTACAGTTTATACCACGCTCGGGTGATTGAGAAATCTTTCAAACTATATGTAATATTAATATGTTATCAACTTGGCATGATTACCTTGCGACGGATAATACTGTGTGAAAATAATCTTAAATCCCCGATAATCGTAATTGTCATGTGACGTCGTATGGAATGTCAATGAAATCGACGAATCTGTGCTGACATGCGCTCTTGGGTCTTCATTCTGACAAATCACTCTCTCAAAAAGACTGGCTGCGACGGAAGACACTGCTATACGTTCGGATGGCGAAGAACACACGTGACCTATAAAGATATACGCTATTAAGTACGTTGTACATTTCTGGAATGTATCACGTGACAGCAATCGACGCTAACGTTACACCTTATATTAGTTGTTCCGATGAATCTAATACAACTTTTATTTCTAAATTGCGCCCTCTAGTTACAAAGTGCTTCTATATATTGTAGCTGCAAGCAGTTATCAGGGTGTTTCTATCAGATATGGTATAACAATTATGAATATATAAATGTATATGATGACTTGATTTTTCGATCCTATATCTTGTCTGACACCACAATTATAGTACTAGTTGCATGTCCCAATCTGCAACTATACTCAAGATATGAAAGTTATGCATATTATCAAAGTCATATTACCATCTATAGTCAAACAATGCATTAGTCATATCTCTCGACCAATGCCTTCGTTATAGCACTGGTCGCATGGCCTTATTTGCATCGGTGCTTAATACATTATAGTTATGCATATTAATTAGGTCACATAACAACACATGGTCATCTGATATATTTGATATATCTCTTATCAGATTCATTGACACAAGTCAAGCGCCCTAAAACACGCCCTGTTTCCGAATGACTGAATGCGACTCCACTGTCTGCATAGACAGACACGGCAGCTATATGGACTCCACTGTCTGCATAGACAGACACGGCAGCTATATGCGACTCCACTGTCTGCATAGACAGACACGGCAGCTATATGCGACTCCACTGCCTGCATAAACAGACACGGCAGCTATATGGACTCCACTGTCTGCATAGACAGACACGGCAGCTATATGCGACTCCACTGTCTGCATAGATAGACACGGCAGCTATATGCAACTCCACTGTCTGCACAGACAGACACGGCAGCTATATGCAACTCCACTGTCTGCATAGACAGACACGGCGGCTATATGCGACTCCACTGTCTGCATAGACAGACACGGCAGCTATATGCGACTCCACTGTCTGCATAAACAGACACGGCAGCTATATGGACTCCACTGTCTGCATAGACAGACAGGGCAGTTATAAGCAACTCCACTGTCTCCATAGACAGACACGGCAGCTATATGCGACTCCACTGTCTGCATAGACAGACAGGGCAGCTATATGCGACTCCACTGTCTGCATAAACAGACTCGGCAGCTATATGGACTCCAGTGTCTGCATAGACAGACACGGCAGCTATATGCGACTCCACTGTCTGCATAGACAAACACGGCAGCTATATGCGACTCCACTGTCTGCATAAACAGACTCGGCAGCTATATGGACTCCACTGTCTGCATAGACAGACAGGGCAGCTATAAGCAACTCCACTGTCTCCATAGACAGACACGGCAGCTATATGCGACTCCACTGTCTGCATAGACAGACACGGCAGCTTTATGCGACTCCACTGTCTCCATAGACAGACACGGCAGCTATATGCGACTCCACTGTCTGCATAGACAGACACGGCAGCTATATGCGACTCCCCTGTCTCCATAGACAAACACAGCAGCTATATGCGACTCCACTGTCTGCATAGACCGACACGGTAGCTATATGCGACTCCACTGTCTCCATAGACAGACACGGCAGCTATATGGACTCCAGTGTCTCCATAGACAGACACGGCAGCTATATGCGACTCCACTGTCTCCATAGACAGACACGGCAGCTATATGCGACTCCACTGTCTCCATAGACAGACACGGCAGCTATATGCGACTCCACTGTCTCCATAGACAGACACGGCAGCTATATGCGACTCAACTGTCTCCATAGACAGACACGGCAGCTATATGGACTCCAGTGTCTCCATAGACAGACACGGCAGCTATATGCGACTCCACTGTCTCCATAGACAGACACGGCAGCTATATGCGACTCCACTGTCTCCATAGACAGACACGGCAGCTATATGCGACTCCACTGTCTGCATAGACAGACACGGCGGCTATATGCGACTCCACTGTCTGCATAGACAGACACGGCAGCTATATGCGACTCCACTGTCTGCATAAACAGACACGGCAGCTATATGGACTCCACTGTCTGCATAGACAGACAGGGCAGTTATAAGCAACTCCACTGTCTCCATAGACAGACACGGCAGCTATATGCGACTCCACTGTCTGCATAGACAGACAGGGCAGCTATATGCGACTCCACTGTCTGCATAAACAGACTCGGCAGCTATATGGACTCCAGTGTCTGCATAGACAGACACGGCAGCTATATGCGACTCCACTGTCTGCATAGACAAACACGGCAGCTATATGCGACTCCACTGTCTGCATAAACAGACTCGGCAGCTATATGGACTCCACTGTCTGCATAGACAGACAGGGCAGCTATAAGCAACTCCACTGTCTCCATAGACAGACACGGCAGCTATATGCGACTCCACTGTCTGCATAGACAGACACGGCAGCTTTATGCGACTCCACTGTCTCCATAGACAGACACGGCAGCTATATGCGACTCCACTGTCTGCATAGACAAACACGGCAGCTATATGCGACTCCCCTGTCTCCATAGACAAACACAGCAGCTATATGCGACACCACTGTCTGCATAGACAGACACGGCAGCTATATGCGACTCCACTGTCTGCATAGACCGACACGGTAGCTATATGCGACTCCACTGTCTCCATAGACAGACACGGCAGCTATATGGACTCCAGTGTCTCCATAGACAGACACGGCAGCTATATGCGACTCCACTGTCTCCATAGACAGACACGGCAGCTATATGCGACTCCACTGTCTCCATAGACAGACACGGCAGCTATATGCGACTCCACTGTCTCCATAGACAGACACGGCAGCTATATGCGACTCAACTGTCTCCATAGACAGACACGGCAGCTATATGGACTCCAGTGTCTCCATAGACAGACACGGCAGCTATATGCGACTCCACTGTCTCCATAGACAGACACGGCAGCAATATGCGACTCCACTGTCTCCATAGACAGACATGGCAGCTATATGCGACTCAACTGTCTGCATAGACAGACACGGCGGCTATATGCGACTCCACTGTCTGCATAGACAGACAAGGCAGCTATATGCGACTCCACTGTCTGCATAGACAGACACAGCAGCTATATGCGACTCCACTGTCTGCATAAACAGACACGACAGCTATATGGACTCCACTGTCTGCATAGACAGACAGGGCAGCTATATGCGACTCCACTGTCTCCATAGACAGACACGGCAGCTATATGCGACTCCACTGTCTGCATAGACAGACACGGCAGCTATATGCGACTCCACTGTCTGCATAGACAGACAAGGCAGCTATATGCGACTCCACTGTCTGCATAGACAGACACAGCAGCTATATGCGACTCCACTGTCTGCATAAACAGACACGACAGCTATATGGACTCCACTGTCTGCATAGACAGACAGGGCAGCTATAAGCAACTCCACTGTCTCCATAGACAGACACGGCAGCTATATGCGACTCCACTGTCTGCATAGACAGGCACGGCAGCTATATGCGACTCCACTGTCTGCATAGACAGACACGGCAGCTTTATGCGACTCCACGGTCTTCATAGACAGACACGGCAGCTAAATGCGACTCCACTGTCTGCATAGACACACACGGCAGCTATATGCGACTCCACTGTCTCCATAGACAGACACGGCAGCTATATGCGACTCCACTGTCTGCATAGACAGACACGGCAGCTATATGCGACTCCACTGTCTGCATAGACAGACACGGTAGCTATATGCGACTCCACTGTCTGCATAGACCGACATGGTAGCTATATGCGACTCCACTGTCTCCATAGACAGACACGGCAGCTATATGCGACTCCACTGTCTCCATAGACAGACATGGCAGCTATATGCGAGTCCACTGTCTCCATAGACAGACACGGCAGCTATATGGACTCCAGTGTCTCCATAGACAGACACGGCAGCTATATGCGACTCCACTGTCTCCATAGACAGACACGGCAGCTATATGCGACTCCACTGTCTCCATAGACAGACACGGCGGCTATATGCGACTCCACTGTCTGCATAAACAGACACGGCAGCTATATGCGACTCCACTGTCTCCATAGACAGACACGGCAGCTATATGCGACTCCACTGTCTCCATAGACAGACACGGCAGCTATATGCGACTCCACTGTCTGCATAGACAGACACGGCAGCTATATGCGACTCCACTGTATGCATAAACAGACACGGCAGCTATATGGACTCCACTGTCTGCATAGACAGACAGGGCAGCTATAAGCAACTCCACTGTCTCCATAGACAGACACGGCAGCTATATGCGACTCCACTGTCTGTATAGACAGGCACGGCAGCTATATGCGACTCCACTGTCTGCATAGACAGACACGGCAGCTTTATGCGACTCCACGGTCTTCATAGACAGACACGGCAGCTAAATGCGACTCCACTGTCTGCATAGACAGACACGGCAGCTATATGCGACTCCACTGTCTGCATAGACAGACACGGCAGCTATATGCGACTCCACAGTCTGCATAGACAGACACGGTAGCTATATGCGACTCCACTGTCTCCATAGACAGACACGGCAGCTATATGGACTCCAGTGTCTCCATAGACAGACACGGCAGCTATATGCGACTCCACTGTCTCCATAGACAGACACGGCAGCTATATGCGACTCCACTGTCTCCATAGACAGACACGGCAGCTATATGCGACTCCACTGTCTCCATAGACAGACACGGCAGCTATATGCGACTCAACTGTCTCCATAGACAGACACGGCAGCTATATGGACTCCAGTGTCTCCATAGACAGACACGGCAGCTATATGCGACTCCACTGTCTCCATAGACAGACACGGCAGCTATATGCGACTCCACTGTCTCCATAGACAGACATGGCAGCTATATGCGACTCAACTGTCTGCATAGACAGACACGGCGGCTATATGCGACTCCACTGTCTGCATAGACAGACAAGGCAGCTATATGCGACTCCACTGTCTGCATAGACAGACACAGCAGCTATATGCGACTCCACTGTCTGCATAAACAGACACGACAGCTATATGGACTCCACTGTCTGCATAGACAGACAGGGCAGCTATATGCGACTCCACTGTCTCCATAGACAGACACGGCAGCTATATGCGACTCCACTGTCTGCATAGACAGACACGGCAGCTATATGCGACTCCACTGTCTGCATAGACAGACAAGGCAGCTATATGCGACTCCACTGTCTGCATAGACAGACAGGGCAGCTATAAGCAACTCCACTGTCTCCATAGACAGACAGGGCAGCTATATGCGACTCCACTGTCTCCATAGACAGACACGGCAGCTATATGCGACTCCACTGTCTGCATAGACAGACACAGCAGCTATATGCGACTCCACTGTCTGCATAAACAGACACGACAGCTATATGGACTCCACTGTCTGCATAGACAGACAGGGCAGCTATAAGCAACTCCACTGTCTCCATAGACAGACACGGCAGCTATATGCGACTCCACTGTCTGCATAGACAGGCACGGCAGCTATATGCGACTCCACTGTCTGCATAGACAGACACGGCAGCTTTATGCGACTCCACGGTCTTCATAGACAGACACGGCAGCTAAATGCGACTCCACTGTCTGCATAGACACACACGGCAGCTATATGCGACTCCACTGTCTCCATAGACAGACACGGCAGCTATATGCGACTCCACTGTCTGCATAGACAGACACGGCAGCTATATGCGACTCCACTGTCTGCATAGACAGACACGGTAGCTATATGCGACTCCACTGTCTGCATAGACCGACATGGTAGCTATATGCGACTCCACTGTCTCCATAGACAGACACGGCAGCTATATGCGACTCCACTGTCTCCATAGACAGACATGGCAGCTATATGCGAGTCCACTGTCTCCATAGACAGACACGGCAGCTATATGGACTCCAGTGTCTCCATAGACAGACACGGCAGCTATATGCGACTCCACTGTCTCCATAGACAGACACGGCAGCTATATGCGACTCCACTGTCTCCATAGACAGACACGGCGGCTATATGCGACTCCACTGTCTGCATAAACAGACACGGCAGCTATATGCGACTCCACTGTCTCCATAGACAGACACGGCAGCTATATGCGACTCCACTGTCTCCATAGACAGACACGGCAGCTATATGCGACTCCACTGTCTGCATAGACAGACACGGCAGCTATATGCGACTCCACTGTATGCATAAACAGACACGGCAGCTATATGGACTCCACTGTCTGCATAGACAGACAGGGCAGCTATAAGCAACTCCACTGTCTCCATAGACAGACACGGCAGCTATATGCGACTCCACTGTCTGTATAGACAGGCACGGCAGCTATATGCGACTCCACTGTCTGCATAGACAGACACGGCAGCTTTATGCGACTCCACGGTCTTCATAGACAGACACGGCAGCTAAATGCGACTCCACTGTCTGCATAGACAGACACGGCAGCTATATGCGACTCCACTGTCTGCATAGACAGACACGGCAGCTATATGCGACTCCACAGTCTGCATAGACAGACACGGTAGCTATATGCGACTCCACTGTCTCCATAGACAGACACGGCAGCTATATGGACTCCAGTGTCTCCATAGACAGACACGGCAGCTATATGCGACTCCACTGTCTCCATAGACAGACACGGCAGCTATATGCGACTCCACTGTCTCCATAGACAGACACGGCAGCTATATGCGACTCCACTGTCTCCATAGACAGACACGGCAGCTATATGCGACTCAACTGTCTCCATAGACAGACACGGCAGCTATATGGACTCCAGTGTCTCCATAGACAGACACGGCAGCTATATGCGACTCCACTGTCTCCATAGACAGACACGGCAGCTATATGCGACTCCACTGTCTCCATAGACAGACATGGCAGCTATATGCGACTCAACTGTCTGCATAGACAGACACGGCGGCTATATGCGACTCCACTGTCTGCATAGACAGACAAGGCAGCTATATGCGACTCCACTGTCTGCATAGACAGACACAGCAGCTATATGCGACTCCACTGTCTGCATAAACAGACACGACAGCTATATGGACTCCACTGTCTGCATAGACAGACAGGGCAGCTATATGCGACTCCACTGTCTCCATAGACAGACACGGCAGCTATATGCGACTCCACTGTCTGCATAGACAGACACGGCAGCTATATGCGACTCCACTGTCTGCATAGACAGACAAGGCAGCTATATGCGACTCCACTGTCTGCATAGACAGACACAGCAGCTATATGCGACTCCACTGTCTGCATAAACAGACACGACAGCTATATGGACTCCACTGTCTGCATAGACAGACAGGGCAGCTATAAGCAACTCCACTGTCTCCATAGACAGACACGGCAGCTATATGCGACTCCACTGTCTGCATAGACAGGCACGGCAGCTATATGCGACTCCACTGTCTGCATAGACAGACACGGCAGCTTTATGCGACTCCACGGTCTTCATAGACAGACACGGCAGCTAAATGCGACTCCACTGTCTGCATAGACACACACGGCAGCTATATGCGACTCCACTGTCTCCATAGACAGACACGGCAGCTATATGCGACTCCACTGTCTGCATAGACAGACACGGCAGCTATATGCGACTCCACTGTCTGCATAGACAGACACGGTAGCTATATGCGACTCCACTGTCTGCATAGACCGACATGGTAGCTATATGCGACTCCACTGTCTCCATAGACAGACACGGCAGCTATATGCGACTCCACTGTCTCCATAGACAGACATGGCAGCTATATGCGAGTCCACTGTCTCCATAGACAGACACGGCAGCTATATGGACTCCAGTGTCTCCATAGACAGACACGGCAGCTATATGCGACTCCACTGTCTCCATAGACAGACACGGCAGCTATATGCGACTCCACTGTCTCCATAGACAGACACGGCGGCTATATGCGACTCCACTGTCTGCATAAACAGACACGGCAGCTATATGCGACTCCACTGTCTCCATAGACAGACACGGCAGCTATATGCGACTCCACTGTCTCCATAGACAGACACGGCAGCTATATGCGACTCCACTGTCTGCATAGACAGACACGGCAGCTATATGCGACTCCACTGTATGCATAAACAGACACGGCAGCTATATGGACTCCACTGTCTGCATAGACAGACAGGGCAGCTATAAGCAACTCCACTGTCTCCATAGACAGACACGGCAGCTATATGCGACTCCACTGTCTGTATAGACAGGCACGGCAGCTATATGCGACTCCACTGTCTGCATAGACAGACACGGCAGCTTTATGCGACTCCACGGTCTTCATAGACAGACACGGCAGCTAAATGCGACTCCACTGTCTGCATAGACAGACACGGCAGCTATATGCGACTCCACTGTCTGCATAGACAGACACGGCAGCTATATGCGACTCCACTGTCTGCATAGACAGACACGGCAGCTATATGCGACTCCACTGTCTGCTTAGACCGACACGGCAGGTATATGCGACTCCACTGTCTCCATAGACAGACACGGCAGCTATATGCGACTCCACTGTTTCCATAGACAGACATGGCAGCTATATGCGACTCCACTGTCTCCATAGACAGACACGGCAGCTATATGGACTCCAGTGTCTCCATAGACAGACACGGCAGCTATATGCGACTCCACTGTCTCCATAGACAGACACGGCAGCTATATGCGACTCAACTGTCTGCATAGACAGACACGGCGGCTATATGCGACTCCACTGTCTGCATAGACAGACAGGGCAGCTATATGCGACTCCACTGTCTCCATAGACAGACACGGCAGCTATATGCGACTCCACTGTCTGCATAGACAGACACGGCAGCTATATGCGACTCCACTGTCTGCATAGACAGACACGGCAGCTATATGCGACTCCACTGTCTGCATAGACAGACACGGTAGCTATATGCGACTCCACTGTCTGCATAGACCGACATGGTAGCTATATGCGACTCCACTGTCTCCATAGACAGACACGGCAGCTATATGCGACTCCACTGTCTCCATAGACAGACATGGCAGCTATATGCGAGTCCACTGTCTCCATAGACAGACACGGCAGCTATATGGACTCCAGTGTCTCCATAGACAGACACGGCAGCTATATGCGACTCCACTGTCTCCATAGACAGACACGGCAGCTATATGCGACTCCACTGTCTCCATAGACAGACACGGCGGCTATATGCGACTCCACTGTCTGCATAAACAGACACGGCAGCTATATGCGACTCCACTGTCTCCATAGACAGACACGGCAGCTATATGCGACTCCACTGTCTCCATAGACAGACACGGCAGCTATATGCGACTCCACTGTCTGCATAGACAGACACGGCAGCTATATGCGACTCCACTGTATGCATAAACAGACACGGCAGCTATATGGACTCCACTGTCTGCATAGACAGACAGGGCAGCTATAAGCAACTCCACTGTCTCCATAGACAGACACGGCAGCTATATGCGACTCCACTGTCTGTATAGACAGGCACGGCAGCTATATGCGACTCCACTGTCTGCATAGACAGACACGGCAGCTTTATGCGACTCCACGGTCTTCATAGACAGACACGGCAGCTAAATGCGACTCCACTGTCTGCATAGACAGACACGGCAGCTATATGCGACTCCACTGTCTGCATAGACAGACACGGCAGCTATATGCGACTCCACTGTCTGCATAGACAGACACGGCAGCTATATGCGACTCCACTGTCTGCTTAGACCGACACGGCAGGTATATGCGACTCCACTGTCTCCATAGACAGACACGGCAGCTATATGCGACTCCACTGTTTCCATAGACAGACATGGCAGCTATATGCGACTCCACTGTCTCCATAGACAGACACGGCAGCTATATGGACTCCAGTGTCTCCATAGACAGACACGGCAGCTATATGCGACTCCACTGTCTCCATAGACAGACACGGCAGCTATATGCGACTCAACTGTCTGCATAGACAGACACGGCGGCTATATGCGACTCCACTGTCTGCATAGACAGACAGGGCAGCTATATGCGACTCCACTGTCTCCATAGACAGACACGGCAGCTATATGCGACTCCACTGTCTGCATAGACAGACACGGCAGCTATATGCGACTCCACTGTCTGCATGGACAGACACGGCAGCTATATGCGACTCCACTGTCTGCATAGACAGACACGGCAGCTATATGCGACTCCACTGTCTGCATAAACAGACACGGCAGCTATATGGACTCCACTGTCTGCATAGACAGACAGGGCAGCTATAAGCAACTCCACTGTCTCCATAGACAGACACGGCAGCTATATGCGACTCCACTGTCTGCATAGACAGGCACGGCAGCTATATGCGACTCCACTGTCTGCATAGACAGACACGGCAGCTTTATGCGACTCCACGGTCTTCATAGACAGACACGGCAGCTAAATGCGACTCCACTGTCTGCATAGACAGACACGGCAGCTATATGCGACTCCACTGTCTCCATAGACAGACACGGCAGCTATATGCGACTCCACTGTCTGCATAGACAGACACGGCAGCTATATGCGACTCCACTGTCTGCATAGACCGACACGGCAGGTATATGCGACTCCACTGTCTCCATAGACAGACACGGCAGCTATATGCGACTCCACTGTCTCCATAGACAGACACGGCAGCTATATGCGACTCCACTGTCTCCATAGACAGACACGGCAGCTATATGGACTCCAGTGTCTCCATAGACAGACACGGCAGCTATATGCGACTCCACTGTCTGCATAGACAGACACGGCAGCTATATGCGATTCCACTGTCTGCATAAACAGACACGGCAGCTAAATGGACTCCACTGTCTGCATAGACAGACACGGCAGCTATATGCGACTCCACTGTCTGCATAAACAGACACGGCAGCTATATGGACTCCACTGTCTGCATAGACAGACAGGGCAGCTATAAGCAACTCCACTGTCTCCATAGACAGACACGGCAGCTATATGCGACTCCACTGTCTGCATAGACAGGCACGGCAGCTATATGCGACTCCACTGTCTGCATAGACAGACACGGCAGCTTTATGCAACTCCACGGTCTTCATAGACAGACACGGCAGCTAAATGCGACTCCACTGTCTGCATAGACAGACACGGCAGCTATATGCGACTCCACTGTCTCCATAGACAGACACGGCAGCTATATGCGACTCCACTGTCTGCATAGACAGACACGGCAGCTATATGCGACTCCACTCTGCATAGACCGACACGGCAGCTATATGCGACTCCACTGTCTCCATAGACAGACACGGCAGCTATATGCGACTCCACTGTCTCCATAGACAGACACGGCAGCTATATGGACTCCAGTGTCTCCATAGACAGACACGGCAGCTATATGCGACTCCACTGTCTCCATAGACAGACACGGCAGCTATATGCGACTCCACTGTCTCCATAGACAAACACGGCAGCTATGTGCGACTCCACTGTCTCCATAGACAGACACGGCAGCTATATGCGACTGCACTGTCTGCATAGACAGACACGGCAGCTATATGGACTCCACTGTCTGCATAGACAGACACGGCAGCTATAAGCGACTCCACTGTCTGCATAGACAGACACGGCAGCTATACGCGACTCCACTGTCTCCATAGACAGACACGGCAGCTATATGCGACTCAACTGTCTGCATAGACAGACATGGCAGCTATAAGCGACTCCACTGTCTGCATAGACAGACACGGCAGCTATATGCGACTCCACTGTCTCCATAGACAGACACGGCAGCTATATGCGATTCCACTGTCTGCATAGACAGACACGGCAGCTATATGTACTCCACTGTCTACATAGACAGACACGGCAGCTATATGCGACTCCACTGTCTGCATAGACATACACGGCAGCTATATGCGACTCCACTGTCTCCATAGACAGGCACGGCAGCTATATGCGATTCCACTGTCTGCATAGACAGTCACGGCAGCTATATGGACTCCACTGTCTACATAGACAGACACGGCAGCTATATGCGACTCCACTGTCTGCATAGACAGACACGGCAGCTATATGCGACTCCACTGTCTCCATAGACAGGCACGGCAGTTATATGCGATTCCACTGTCTGCATAGACAGACACGGCAGCTATATGGACTCCACTGTCTGCATAGACAAACACAGCAGCTATAAGCGATTCCACTGTCTGCATAGACAGACACGGCAGCTATATGCGACTCCACTGTCTCCATAGACAGACACGGCAGCTATATGCGACTCCACTGTCTCCCTAGACAGACACGGCAGCTATATGCGACTCCACTGTCTCCATAGACAGACACGGCAGCTATATGCGACTCCACTGTCTCCATAGACAGACACGGCAGCTATATGCGACTCCACTGTCTCCATAGACAGACACGGCAGCTATATGCGACTCCACTGTCTCCATAGACAGACACGGCAGCTATATGCGACTCCACTGTCTCCATAGACAGACACGGCAGCTATATGCGACTCCACTGTCTGCATAGATAGACACGGCAGCTATATGCGACTCAACTGTCTGCATAGACAGACACGGCAGCTATATGCGACTCCACTGTCTCCATAGACAGACACGGCAGCTATATGGACTCCACTGTCTGCATAGACAGACACGGCAGCTATATGCGACTCCACTGTCTCCATAGACAGACACGGCAGCTATATGCGACTCCACTGTCTCCATAGACAGACACGGCAGCTATATGCGACTCCACTATCTGCATAGACAGACAGGGCAGCTATATGCGACTCCACTGTCTGCATAGACAGACACGGCAGCTATATGGACTCCACTGTCTCCATAGACAGACACGGCAGCTATATGCGACTCCACTGTCTGCATAGACAGACACGGCAGCTATATGCGACTCCACTGTCTCCATAGACAGACACGGCAGCTATATGCGACTCCACTGTCTCCATAGACAGACACGGCAGCTATATGCGACTCCACTGTCTGCATAAACAGACACGGCAGCTATATGGACTCCACTGTCTCCATAGACAGACACGGCAGCTATATGCGACTCCACTGTCTCCATAGACAGACACGGCAGCTATATGCGACTCCACTGTCTCCATAGACAGACACGGCAGCTATATGCGACTCCACTATCTGCATAGACAGACAGGGCAGCTATATGCGACTCCACTGTCTGCATAGACAGACACGGCAGCTATATGGACTC
This sequence comes from Saccoglossus kowalevskii, assembly GCF_978046115.1. Taxonomy (NCBI): domain Eukaryota; kingdom Metazoa; phylum Hemichordata; class Enteropneusta; family Harrimaniidae; genus Saccoglossus; species Saccoglossus kowalevskii. Next base: position 743,336 of record NC_140646.1, on the reverse strand, counting down.
CACTGTCTCCATAGACAGACACGGCAGCTATATGCGACTCCACTGTCTGCATAGACAGACACGGCAGATATATGCGACTCCACTGTCTGCATAGACAGACACGGCAGCTATATGCGACTCCACTGTATGCATAAACAGACACGGCAGCTATATGGACTCCACTGTCTGCATAGACAGACAGGGCAGCTATAAGCAACTCCACTGTCTCCATAGACAGACACGGCAGCTATATGCGACTCCACTGTCTGTATAGACAGGCACGGCAGCTATATGCGACTCCACTGTCTGCATAGACAGACACGGCAGCTTTATGCGACTCCACGGTCTTCATAGACAGACACGGCAGCTAAATGCGACTCCACTGTCTGCATAGACAGACACGGCAGCTATATGCGACTCCACTGTCTGCATAGACAGACACGGCAGCTATATGCGACTCCACTGTCTGCATAGACAGACACGGCAGCTATATGCGACTCCACTGTCTGCTTAGACCGACACGGCAGGTATATGCGACTCCACTGTCTCCATAGACAGACACGGCAGCTATATGCGACTCCACTGTTTCCATAGACAGACATGGCAGCTATATGCGACTCCACTGTCTCCATAGACAGACACGGCAGCTATATGGACTCCAGTGTCTCCATAGACAGACACGGCAGCTATATGCGACTCCACTGTCTCCATAGACAGACACAGCAGCTATATGCGACTCAACTGTCTGCATAGACAGACACGGCGGCTATATGCGACTCCACTGTCTGCATAGACAGACAGGGCAGCTATATGCGACTCCACTGTCTCCATAGACAGACACGGCAGCTATATGCGACTCCACTGTCTGCATAGACAGACACGGCAGCTATATGCGACTCCACTGTCTGCATAGACAGACACGGCAGCTATATGCGACTCCACTGTCTGCATAGACAGACACGGCAGCTATATGCGACTCCACTGTCTGCATAAACAGACACGGCAGCTATATGGACTCCACTGTCTGCATAGACAGACAGGGCAGCTATAAGCAACTCCACTGTCTCCATAGACAGACACGGCAGCTATATGCGACTCCACTGTCTGCATAGACAGGCACGGCAGCTATATGCGACTCCACTGTCTGCATAGACAGACACGGCAGCTTTATGCGACTCCACGGTCTTCATAGACAGACACGGCAGCTAAATGCGACTCCACTGTCTGCATAGACAGACACGGCAGCTATATGCGACTCCACTGTCTCCATAGACAGACACGGCAGCTATATGCGACTCCACTGTCTGCATAGACAGACACGGCAGCTATATGCGACTCCACTGTCTGCATAGACCGACACGGCAGGTATATGCGACTCCACTGTCTCCATAGACAGACACGGCAGCTATATGCGACTCCACTGTCTCCATAGACAGACACGGCAGCTATATGCGACTCCACTGTCTCCATAGACAGACACGGCAGCTATATGGACTCCAGTGTCTCCATAGACAGACACAGCAGCTATATGCGACTCCACTGTCTGCATAGACAGACACGGCAGCTATATGCGATTCCACTGTCTGCATAAACAGACACGGCAGCTAAATGGACTCCACTGTCTGCATAGACAGACACGGCAGCTATATGCGACTCCACTGTCTGCATAAACAGACACGGCAGCTATATGGACTCCACTGTCTGCATAGACAGACAGGGCAGCTATAAGCAACTCCACTGTCTCCATAGACAGACACGGCAGCTATATGCGACTCCACTGTCTGCATAGACAGGCACGGCAGCTATATGCGACTCCACTGTCTGCATAGACAGACACGGCAGCTTTATGCAACTCCACTGTCTTCATAGACAGACACGGCAGCTAAATGCGACTCCACTGTCTGCATAGACAGACACGGCAGCTATATGCGACTCCACTGTCTCCATAGACAGACACGGCAGCTATATGCGACTCCACTGTCTGCATAGACAGACACGGCAGCTATATGCGACTCCACTCTGCATAGACCGACACGGCAGGTATATGCGACTCCACTGTCTCCATAGACAGACACGGCAGCTATATGCGACTCCACTGTCTCCATAGACAGACACGGCAGCTATATGCGACTCCACTGTCTCCATAGACAGACACGGCAGCTATATGGACTCCAGTGTCTCCATAGACAGACACGGCAGCTATATGCGACTCCACTGTCTCCATAGACAGACACGGCAGCTATATGCGACTCCACTGTCTCCATAGACAAACACGGCAGCTATGTGCGACTCCACTGTCTCCATAGACAGACACGGCAGCTATATGCGACTGCACTGTCTGCATAGACAGACACGGCAGCTATATGGACTCCACTGTCTGCATAGACAGACACGGCAGCTATAAGCGACTCCACTGTCTGCATAGACAGACACGGCAGCTATACGCGACTCCACTGTCTCCATAGACAGACACGGCAGCTATATGCGACTCAACTGTCTGCATAGACAGACATGGCAGCTATAAGCGACTCCACTGTCTGCATAGACAGACACGGCAGCTATATGCGACTCCACTGTCTCCATAGACAGACACGGCAGCTATATGCGATTCCACTGTCTGCATAGACAGACACGGCAGCTATATGTACTCCACTGTCTACATAGACAGACACGGCAGCTATATGCGACTCCACTGTCTGCATAGACATACACGGCAGCTATATGCGACTCCACTGTCTCCATAGACAGGCACGGCAGCTATATGCGATTCCACTGTCTGCATAGACAGTCACGGCAGCTATATGGACTCCACTGTCTACATAGACAGACACGGCAGCTATATGCGACTCCACTGTCTGCATAGACAGACACGGCAGCTATATGCGACTCCACTGTCTCCATAGACAGGCACGGCAGTTATATGCGATTCCACTGTCTGCATAGACAGACACGGCAGCTATATGGACTCCACTGTCTGCATAGACAAACACAGCAGCTATAAGCGATTCCACTGTCTGCATAGACAGACACGGCAGCTATATGCGACTCCACTGTCTCCATAGACAGACACGGCAGCTATATGCGACTCCACTGTCTCCCTAGACAGACACGGCAGCTATATGCGACTCCACTGTCTCCATAGACAGACACGGCAGCTATATGCGACTCCACTGTCTCCATAGACAGACACGGCAGCTATATGCGACTCCACTGTCTCCATAGACAGACACGGCAGCTATATGCGACTCCACTGTCTCCATAGACAGACACGGCAGCTATATGCGACTCCACTGTCTCCATAGACAGACACGGCAGCTATATGGACTCCACTGTCTGCATAGACAAACACGGCAGCTATATGCGACTCCACTGTCTCCATAGACAGACACGGCAGCTATAGCGACTCCACTGTCTCCATAGACAGACACGGCAGCTATATGCGACTCCACTGTCTCCATAGACAGACACGGCAGCTATATGCGACTCCACTGTCTGCATAGATAGACACGGCAGCTATATGCGACTCAACTGTCTGCATAGACAGACACGGCAGCTATATGCGACTCCACTGTCTCCATAGACAGACACGGCAGCTATATGGACTCCACTGTCTGCATAGACAGACACGGCAGCTATATGCGACTCCACTGTCTCCATAGACAGACACGGCAGCTATATGCGACTCCACTGTCTCCATAGACAGACACGGCAGCTATATGCGACTCCACTATCTGCATAGACAGACAGGGCAGCTATATGCGACTCCACTGTCTGCATAGACAGACACGGCAGCTATATGGACTCCACTGTCTCCATAGACAGACACGGCAGCTATATGCGACTCCACTGTCTGCATAGACAGACACGGCAGCTATATGCGACTCCACTGTCTCCATAGACAGACACGGCAGCTATATGCGACTCCACTGTCTCCATAGACAGACACGGCAGCTATATGCGACTCCACTGTCTGCATAAACAGACACGGCAGCTATATGGACTCCACTGTCTCCATAGACAGACACGGCAGCTATATGCGACTCCACTGTCTCCATAGACAGACACGGCAGCTATATGCGACTCCACTGTCTCCATAGACAGACACGGCAGCTATATGCGACTCCACTATCTGCATAGACAGACAGGGCAGCTATATGCGACTCCACTGTCTGCATAGACAGACACGGCAGCTATATGGACTCCACTGTCTCCATAGACAGACACGGCAGCTATATGCGACTCCACTGTCTGCATAGACAGACACGGCAGCTATATGCGACTCCACTGTCTCCATAGACAGACACGGCAGCTATATGCGACTCCACTGTCTCCATAGACAGACACGGCAGCTATATGCGACTCCACTGTCTCCATAGACAGACACGGCAGCTATATGCGACTCCACTGTCTCCATAGACAGACACGGCAGCTATATGGACTCCACTGTCTCCATAGACAGACACGGCAGCTATATGCGACTCCACTGTCTCCATAGACAGACACGGCAGCTATATGGACTCCACTGTCTCCATAGACAGACACGGCAGCTATATGCGACTCCACTGTCTCCATAGACAGACACGGCAGCTATATGCGACTCCACTGTCTCCATAGACAGACACGGCAGCTATATGGACTCCACTGTCTCCATAGACAGACACGGCAGCTATATGGACTCCACTGTCTCCATAGACAGACACGGCAGCTATATGCGACTCCACTGTCTGCATAGACAGACACGGCAGCTATATGCGACTCCACTGTCTGCATAGACAGACACGGCAGCTATATGCGACTCCACTGTCTCCATAGACAGACACGGCAGCTATATGCGACTCCACTGTCTCCATAGACAGACAGGGCAGCTATATGCGACTCCACTGTCTCCATAGACAGACACGGCAGCTATATGCGACTCCACTGTCTGCATAGACAGACACGGCAGCTATATGCGACTCCACTGTCTCCATAGACAGACACGGCAGCTATATGCGACTCCACTGTCTGCATAGACAGACACGGCAGATATATGCGACTCCACTGTCTGCATAGACAGACACGGCAGCTATATGCGACTCCACTGTCTCCATAGACAGACACGGCAGCTATATGCGACTCCACTGTCTGCATAGACAGACACGGCAGCTATATGCGACTCCACTGTCTGCATAGACAGACACGGAAGCTATATGCGACTCCACTGTCTGCATAGACAGACACGGCAGCTATATGCGACTCCACTGTCTGCATAGACAGACACGGCAGCTATATGCGACTCCACTGTCTGCATAGACAAACACGGCAGCTATATGCGACTCCACTGTCTCCATAGACAGACACGGCAGCTATATGCGACTCCACTGTCTGCATAGACAGACACGGCAGCTATATGCGACTCCACTGTCTGGATAGACAGACACGGCAGCTATATGCGACTCCACTGTCTGCATAGACAGACACGGCAGCTATATGCGACTCCACTGTCTCCATAGACAGACACGGCAGCTATATGCGACTCCACTGTCTGCATAGACAGACACGGCAGCTATATGCGACTCCACTGTCTGCATAGACAGACACGGCAGCTATATGCGACTCCACTGTCTCCATAGACAGACACGGCAGCTATATGCGACTCCACTGTCTCCATAGACAGACACGGCAGCTATATGCGACTCCACTGTCTCCATAGACAGACACGGCAGCTATATGCGACTCCACTGTCTCCATAGACAGACACGGCAGCTATATGCGACTCCACTGTCTCCATAGACAGACACGGCAGCTATATGCGACTCCACTGTCTCCATAGACAGACACGGCAGCTATATGGACTCCACTGTCTGCATAGACAGACACGGCAGCTATATGCGACTCCACTGTCTGCATAGACAGACACGGCAGTTATATGCGACTCCACTGTCTCCATAGACAGACACGGCAGCTATATGCGACTCCACTGTCTCCATAGACAGACACGGCAGCTATATGCGACTCCACTGTCTCCATAGACAGACACGGCAGCTATATGCGACTCCACTGTCTCCATAGACAGACACGGCAGCTATATGCGAATCCACTGTCTCCATAGACAGACACGGCAGCTATATGCGACTCCACTGTCTCCATAGACAGACACGGCAGCTATATGGACTCCACTGTCTGCATAGACAGACACGGCAGCTATATGCGACTCCACTGTCTGCATAGACAGACACGGCAGTTATATGCGACTCCACTGTCTCCATAGACAGACACGGCAGCTATATGCGACTCCACTGTCTCCATAGACAGACACGGCAGCTATATGCGACTCCACTGTCTCCATAGACAGACACGGCAGCTATATGCGACTCCACTGTCTCCATAGACAGACACGGCAGCTATATGGACTCCACTGTCTCCATAGACAGACACGGCAGCTATATGGACTCCACTGTCTCCATAGATAGACACGGCAGCTATATGGACTCCACTGTCTCCATAGACAGACACGGCAGCTATATGCGACTCCACTGTCTCCATAGACAGACACGGCAGCTATATGCGACTCCACTGTCTCCATAGACAGACACGGCAGCTATATGCGACTCCACTGTCTCCATAGACAGACACGGCAGCTATATGCGACTCCACTGTCTCCATAGACAGACACGGCAGCTATATGCGACTCCACTGTCTCCATAGACAGACACGGCAGCTATATGCGACTCCACTGTCTCCATAGACAGACACGGCAGCTATATGCGACTCCACTGTCTCCATAGACAGACACGGCAGCTATATGCGACTCCACTGTCTCCATAGACAGACACGGCGGCTATATGGACTCCACTGTCTCCATAGACAGACACGGCAGCTATATGCGACTCCACTGTCTCCATAGACAGACACGGCAGCTATATGCGACTCCACTGTCTCCATAGACAGACACGGCGGCTATATGCGACTCCACTGTCTCCATAGACAGACACGGCAGCTATATGCGACTCCACTGTCTCCATAGACAGACACGGCAGCTATATGCGACTCCACTGTCTGCATAGACAGGCACGGCAGCTATATGCGACTCCACTGTCTCCATAGACAGACACGGCAGCTATATGCGACTCCACTGTCTGCATAGACAGACACGGCAGCTATATGCGACTCCACTGTCTGCATAGACCGACACGGTAGCTATATGCGACTCCACTGTCTGCATAGACAGACACGGCAGCTATATGCGACTCCACTGTCTCCATAGACAGACACGGCAGCTATATGCGACTCCACTGTCTCCATAGACAGACACGGCAGCTATATGCGACTCCACTGTCTCCATAGACAGACACGGCAGCTATATGCGACTCCACTGTCTGCATAGACAGGCACGGCAGCTATATGCGACTCCACTGTCTCCATAGACAGACACGGCAGCTATATGCGACTCCACTGTCTGCATAGACAGACACGGCAGCTATATGCGACTCCACTGTCTGCATAGACCGACACGGTAGCTATATGCGACTCCACTGTCTGCATAGACAGACACGGCAGCTATATGCGACTCCACTGTCTGCATAGACAGACACGGCAGCTATATGCGACTCCACTGTCTGCATAGACAGACACGGCAGCTATATGCGACTCCACTGTCTGCATAGACAGACACGGCAGCTATATGCGACTCCACTGTCTGCATAGACAGACACGGCAGCTATATGCGACTCCACTGTCTGCATAGACAGACACGGCAGCTATATGCGACTCCACTGTCTGCATAGACAGACACGGCAGCTATATGGACTCCACTGTCTGCATAGACAGACACGGCAGCTATATGGACTCCACTGTCTCCATAGACAGACACGGCAGCTATATGCGACTCCACTGTCTCCATAGACAGACACGGCAGCTATATGCGACTCCACTGTCTGCATAGACAGACACGGCGGCTATATGCGACTCCACTGTCTGCATAGACAGACAGGGCAGCTATATGGACTCCACTGTCTCCATAGACAGACACGGCAGCTATATGCGACTCCACTGTCTCCATAGACAGACACGGCAGCTATATGCGACTCCACTGTCTGCATAGACAGACACGGCGGCTATATGCGACTCCACTGTCTGCATAGACAGACACGGCAGCTATATGCGACTCCACTGTCTGCATAGACAGACACGGCAGCTATATGCGACTCCACTGTCTGCATAGACAGACACGGCGGCTATATGCGACTCCACTGTCTGCATAGACAGACAGGGCAGCTATATGTACTCCACTGTCTGCATAGACAAACACGGCAGCTATATGCGACTCCACTGTCTGCATAGACAGACACGGCAGCTATATGCGACTCCACTGTCTCCATAGACAGACACGGCAGTTATATGCGACTCCACTGTCTGCATAGACAGACACGGCAGCTATATGCGACTCCACTGTCTGCATAGACAGACACGGCAGCTATATGCGACTCCACTGTCTCCATAGACAGACACGGCAGCTATATGCGACTCCACTGTCTGCATAGACAGACACGGCAGCTAAAGGTAAGAAACGCTGTGAATTGTGACCCAGTGCTATGCTAAAAGAAGAAGTCTGTGCTATGTTTATCCTGATGAAGTTTACAAGATTGCTTTGTGTCTTGTTGTTTTTTTCATCAAGTTGCAAAAAGTCATATCAAGGTAGAAGTCTACTCTGGATTTCAAATACCCACTTTTACTATAGGTTTCTATTGCTAATATGAGATAATATGTCATATCTTGAATTGTAGGCTGGTGACTTTAAAAAGTGACAAAATTTAATTTTTCTCTAACATTGTGCTCTATGGAATTGTTCTAAAAACAGCGATTTTTAAAAAATATCAACACAAGTTTTTCAAAACGTGTCACTGTAACACACACTAAACCAATGAACATTGACATGAGATTTAAGACCAACTTTCGCAAAAATTAGGAGTAGGATTCAACCCTAAAGAAAAAACGTTGTTGACCACAATATAGCAATATAGATTGCAACAATAACTGAGATATTACAGTCACGCATATTAATGAGGTCATGTAACTATATATGAACATGTGACAAATTAGTCATATCTCTTCTGTAATGTCTTAATCATAGCACTAGTTTCAATGAGGTCAAATTACCCCATTTGTACAAATCAAATTATTAATATATTAGATCCTATAAATTGTACATTAGACCTCACCCTAGAACGGTTGTATACCAGTGTTCTTAGCAAAAATGATTTTATCGATTTGTACTTTGTATACAGGGCATGTGCCTTAAATAGGCCGAATGGTACGTTATATCAGCCTTAGGGGATTATAATAGCTTTACTCAGCACTAATATATCATTGCCTCACCTGGAAACACTTTTAAATTGACGTCATAGACGATGACGTAGACACCTGTGAAACGTCCGGCACCCGGAGCGATAACGAGCCGACAAACTACGTCAGGTAGGTATAATTTACTCGGGTATCCCGGATGTGATAATATGGCGCCACTGAGTGCCATTGCCATGGTGTCGTCGCATACTGTAAGACAAGATGAAAACACAAATAAATGTGTAATATTGGCCGTTATAATGTGACGACGTTTTAGTAACGGGAATGCCGCGAGGAATATCAGTAACTGAATCAACGTACGTGCAGGGTTCACGTTGCGACACAGTAGTTGTGATTGAATACAGCATTTGATTAAAGAATTATGATAAATAAACGCTTCAAGTTAGATATTTTTCTCATAAATAAGCGATTTAAAAGTCTGTCTTATAAACAGATACTGTGATTTTAAACATTATCCATGTTATTATATTCTATACGTGTACATTATTGATGTTTACTTATATTGCATTAATGTATCCATAACCATTAGAAGCATATGTCCACACCTGCTGATTTAATTAGGTTATCAATTCAGGATACTAGTACTCCCTGGGTAAAAATGAATCGACCGCTTTGTGTGTAACGAAAACTATTATAGCTCACTGCCAGGACAATACTGTAATTGTAGTGCGCTATGTTTTATGAGAGACTCCGACAAGTGCTATTATAATATTGCATACTATTCAACATTCATATAATGACACATGTTGACGTGCGCGGAACATGTTTACTGGTAGTTACCGTACTTTTCCCGGCAATTAACGACCACTTTATGGGCAGAGGTCTGGTAACAGTGCGCGAAGGGATACGATGACGAATGCCTTCTATAAAGAAGGATAATGAGGCAAAGACTTGGCCGAAAAGGTTGATCGACCAGGAGGAGAGGGGATGTTAAACAGAAGAGCTCAGTAAGTAGGATAAGCCGGCTATTGAGAGCCTTGGTCGACAGTTTATAAAAAATACATGCTACCGAGATGTAACGGTTAATTTGAAGAAGCAGCGCGGTTATTGAAACTCAAATTTCAATCCCATTTTCGGCAAATTACTAAATTCAACTCATTAAGTGTTTCTCCCCTAAACGGATGCATGTCAATCTGAAATAAATATCGATAAATACGACAAATGTACGTCCGTTTGAAACGTAATCGTTTGGATATATACAGTAGGTCAATTTGAACTGTAAATGTATATGTATTTGAAATCAACTGCTTAGCCTATACAGGGTATTACCATGTATCCCACCATTTTTATCTGCAAAGCGAATCCAGTTCTTGTTGTTTGAACAAATATCTCATTCTTTATAAGTGAACAGAAAAATGTTCTCTTCATTTGGATCGTGTCAAAACAACCTTGTTCTACAAAACAGTCCGTGTGTGTTTTCAGTAAACAAACAACCGTTTTTAGTAAAGGAGTATTTTTGAAAACAAAGCAACTATTGAAAGCGAGATAGTTAAAAACGAGAAAGAGTAGTTTCCAAGTAAATGTGAATGCTTTTAGAAACTAGAAGGCATTCCGAGAGCGCAAACCTTCATTATAGATGTTAATTACATATCTTCACTAATACCTCTGCCCTATTGTATACGTTTATTATTCTTACATAAGCTTCTAATTTCTAACGAAAGACCAAATTGAGTCATGAATAGGTTTGTTCACCCAAGGAGTCAACCATACTAGGCTATGGTTAAGAATCCATTAAACTCCAGATCCAGATCTCTCATAAAATCTAATCGTTTGGATTTTGATTGAAGAACAACATTTTTTGTTGTTTGGAAGTTGTTTCCGTGACAACCAGTTTATAATTGTTTGAGTTATTAATAAAAACAATTATTCCCAAAATCGCTGTTTCCATGGCAACTGGATCTACATCTCCACCAATATTTAAATGATTATTGCACCAATGGCAGTCCCTATATAAAATGCCATTAGAATCCATCCTTACGTTTTTGAATTACGAATAAAAAAACTCATTCCGAAATTGTTATCCAGAAATGTTGTGGTCTCGTGTTTTTATCAAGGACAACCCAAATAAATGTTATGATGAGAAACCATCTATAAGTTTTGTGATTATCTTCCTTACAGACAAACCAAACAATAAACCAACGTTTCTAAAAACACAACCTCCTTAGCGAAGTTAATAAAAAGTTATTAAGGTAAACAATGAGAATACAAAATGTTGAATCACAATTCTGTTATCAATTGATATGACGAGAACAGTGGTATGACTTTGATTAACATTCACTCTGCCGTCTGATTATTATATCATTAATCGATCATTTCTTTACAATTACGTCGGTTATCGGCCACTTCTTTATAAATTATTGGTTCCAGGCATTTGCAAACTTAATAAAGACATCTTTCAGCGTCCCTTAATGAACAAAGACTGTGTCTCAGATTTAACCGAGATACACGGGAATCCACTCTGGGCCCAATTATTTCGAGTTAGTACCATAAAAATAGTATATCATTATTTGAGCTGTACAATCCTCTTACCTCTAAAGAATAGCGTCTGGCATAATTTTGATAAATCAATTTAATAATCAACTAACATTGGCTCTTCTGTTGTTTTACACTTAATAGTTGTTTGCATTTAATAATCATTTTGTTATGCGGGTGTTTAAGCAGTTCAATATCCGGACTCGAAAAGTGAAAATTACTTGAATAATTGTACACAAATATGAGCTAATATACATAATTAACAGCTATGCATCAGAATTGGCATATACCATTGGTAAAATGAATATACAAGCTAAAAAGTCAGTGATACATTGTCTAGAATATGGCAACTTTCAAAATCTGATTATTTCCCTACATACTATTTAATTACTGTTTAACTGTTTTTAAAACAACCATTATAACGTTGAAAACAAAGGTTAAATTTTGATGCAAATAAAGCAAATCATATCATATAACCAGATAAAAACAAATCATACCAAAGGCACAAAACTCATAAAATTCGAAATAAACTTGAAAATAAATAATGATAATAAAACCATCTGAATTCAAAATTGTAACGAAATGAATTATGCTAGCAATGTTTACGTTCAGTGTGCAACGGGAGGATGAACGCCAATAATTAGAAAGTTGGTAATTTGAAGACCAAAATTACGACAATGGAGAAATTATTAAATTAAGTCGTGAGACAACACTCCTGGACAAGATGGCGTCGCCGTTGAGTGTTTTATTGATATGGATGACATTATTCATGCAAGGAACCGTTAAATCGAGTAATAAAGTTGATAGCCCAAATTTCTGAAAATAAATAAGTAATATTAGAGCAAGACATGGAAGTGTTATGTAGCCATGTCCCTTTGACATGAATTATTGAATAGTCTAATACGAAGATTATAAGCAGAGGTTTCGAGGAAGCGATCGTTGATATTATATATATATTGGATGGATCATCTTAACGGTGTGGTTTGTGGGCACGTAAGGAAGATCAGATTAAACCGTATAATACCCCGGATGTCCCTATTCAACAGCACGTATCTCGGGGGAGGGATATTTGTTTAAGTAACTATTATTTAATAATCAGTATACTAGCTATGGATTATTAAATATGCACTACATGTGCGCACGCTTTAGCTATATACCTCACAGTTGATGATTAGTATGCGTAGATGATGACGGCGAATCTAAAATAATTGAATGACCATATATGAACAGGATATTACGTATGTGTTTGTCCAGAATTTTAATGAGTATTTGTGATGAATTGGTCATCGTTGAATCATTCTATTCAGCAGCGTGACGAATATATAGTTTATCAAGTTAAAAGTGGCCTCGTGATACTCACTTGAATAAGTCTTTCTTTGTTTGTTCTCTAATTCCACGGCATTAAATATATTATACATTGCATGGAATCCATTAGCGCTTCCTATTGCGTCAGAATTGAAGCGTATGAACACATCTGAACCGTTGAGAGTTATTGACGGTACTGACGAATCGTAGAAACCGCATAGCGTGGACACCAGCGTATCACCTGCTTCGCCAAATGAATCGCGTGTGTAGACTTGTATACTGTCTGCCTGGCAGTCGTATGAGTCTTCTAACTTCACGGTGGTGAACTGCAACTATTTGGGAGTAAATCAAATAATAACAAGATATAAAGTGAAAACTGAACACTAAATAGACTACAAAAGTCGGTTCTTTCACAGAAATGTTCGAACAGCAAAATGATTGAAAAGGTTACTGAGGTGTATTTGTATACGGGTTTGTTTGGGACAGGTGTTTCGGTTTACACTAGATTAGGTTGTATATATCCCCGGGAAGGGCATTAGAATAAAAGTTGGTACCCAACCTTGGGGTTCGAATTTTACGTTCTGTAGAAGGAAATGTATTATGCCTTGAGTACATTGAGTACTTGTATTAACATCCTAAACATGTTGTTTTGGGTGCCGTTAATAGAAAATACCAATGGGAACGACCATTGCAGGGAAAAACTGATAATACTCCATCTAGTTAATTTACACAAGCTAGAAAAAAATATTTACCCCTAATTACGTGTTTTTTTTTGTTTTTGTTTTTTTATTTCAAGGTTGCTTACCTGATTTTTTGAACAGTTTAGAGGGTGTATAAACATGAGAGAAACAAAATGCATACCACTCAATGCATTTATATTATGTATAATTTATGACTGATATCACTATGTATATATACACTGTAAAACATTCTGTAGTCAAAGTCTACTAATATTTCACATTATATGTTTAAATACTTTATATTTTACATGCTCGACCTGTGCAGTTCTAATTCGCAAATATTTTATGCTTATTAATAATCTATATAAATATTTATATATTCGAAATACATGTTATGTATACTGACAAGTTATACAACAAACCTTCTATACTTCCCTTATATTTCGTTAGGTAATGTTTATTGTGTTGCATATATTATCACAGTAAAATAACGCGAATACAAGTATATCAATTGGGCATAGTTCACTTCACTGCAAATGTCAAGTAACGTCTAAGTTACATTCAGTGACAATTATTACAGCTACATTTTCAAAAAAATATAATTCTCATGCGTGGTACGCGGTCGAAATTTATGGTTATGCCTAGTGTATGTAAAGTATAGATGCAGATGCATGGACACTCGCAGTCCTAAAATATGATGTTTTTGCTCTTTGTTTTTTATATGTAAATAGTCTCGGCTTCATGCTGTTAGAATTTCAGAGCTTTACTACAAGTAAACCAAATATTATTTATATATACTATTAAATTATTTTTTTGAATGCGCTGCATAATTTGCAAGGCTTTACATAAATAAATAATGAAAAGTATCATTTCGCTGCGAGATGTGATCTCAGAATTTCTATTGAATTTACTATTAATGATTTTTTACCATACAGCATTTGGTTTGTGTATGAGGGAGTGGTGAACGCTTTATTATTGAATGTCTGTAAAATGTGTAAAACATGCACTGGGTGTATGATTATGTACATTAGCCATTCTCCCAACTCGTGTTTAGTAGTTGGTGAGAAAAGCTCAAAGTTAAATAACACTTAAGATTTTGCTTGGTTTATCTACAAAGGGACGTCAGGGATTGTTGATAGCGTGTTTTGTTCAGTTATAGTATCGTGCAAATAAAGTAATAACCTCGTAATTAAGACTACTCATTGACAAGTATTTAACGTTTCTGGCATCATTGTTGAGAACAAAACATTTCCATTAGAAAACACTTACATAGTGTGAAAATTTCAAATTCAGTGAACACAATTCTTGTAGTTATTTTGGTCGCGCAGTGTCGTGTTTTATATGGAACCCATGCGAATAATAAAACGCGGGTTGCATGGCGACTGGGGCGCTAAATATAAGGTGTCGTCAACGACAACGATGATGACGAGGGCGACGATAAACATCTATCCCTCGAAACTCTACCATGCATTTTAAAGCGAATAATGTACATACATTGAGATTGGATGGCTGCAATAGTAGATACCATCATCGAAAGCTTTTCACTCTCACGTGGATTTTTAGGCGTTATCTATCGTCCCACTGACAATGCTTTTAATTATTAACCAAAATGATGGATAGGTGTTATAATCCGTATAAAATAGCACGCTTGGATCGCATTACCTTAAGTGAGTATGACTGTCTTGGGATATATTTGTAAAATTATTATAGATGAACAGAATAGCGGTTGTCGTCTCCACCGCCTGCGTTCTATCTGAGTTCCATGGTACGCATAACAACGTAAGCAAACGCACTGCCATTTTTACATAACATCTGAAACGTACGCACCGCCGGTCGTTGTCAGCGTGATGTTTTTTTTGTTTTAAACAAATGTGCCACGTCAAACAAATGTTCTTTCTTATGTGACATGCATGGTCACACACATGTACTAGTAATAAACTCGGTTATTAAACATCTTTTGGGGGTTGGGGTGTTGGGGTGCCCCTTGGTCGAGGAGAAGCCGTGCTGTGATCCAAAGCTAGGGCGATATGTGCCCTACGCCGGCGAGCGTCGGTTCTTGAGTTGACATTGTATTTACCCGGTCGTTTATTCGGTGTTCGCTTTCCTAATAAGTGTGTTGTCTCAATACACATGCTGCACTGCACTGCGCAGTATAGTAATGGTAGTTACTTTCTCAGCAATGCGCGCCTCGTCTCCAACTTGGCACGTGACAGCAAGTAACGTAATTACTACAATATTTACACTCCTTATTTAGATCACATTACACATTTTTCGTGTCATTATTTGACTTACCTTAAAACTAATCAATTTCATTGTTTTCTGGTGTAATCAAGTTTAAATTTGCATATAAAGAGCGTAATAGCACTTCTCAACTTACATTTCCCAAAGTTCCTAACTCCGTTTGACTAAGGCGTTTTGACATTTTAAAATATATGTTTAAAATAGCAGCGGATTATGAATGCCCGTTTCTTTGTCATATATAAACATGTTTTCCAGTTGACGTCATCGATTATGAATGACGTCATCGATTATGAATGAAGTTTGTACAAGAAACAAACACGTACTAGTTGTGATACATTGCAAGCAACTTCTAGGTCATAACATTCATTCATCAGTGTGAGATTAGGGAAATAGCGTTTTGTGGAAAACACTCGTCTTGTTCATACAATACATTCAGTATTATATTGTCATTTAAATAGGATATCATAATGGAGCTAATATCGCGGACCACTGAAAGAAGTTCGATAGCTGGTATTGAATGTACAACATGTGGAAACTAATAAAATTCATTTGATATTCATACCTTAAAAAATGTTTAAAAACATTTTAGTTCAATATTACATATAGATTTATTGTAAATTTAAAACGTAACTATTTCAGCAGAGTAACGTGAAATGTTATGTATCCAGTTAAATATAGAACTACTGAGAATACATACAATTGAATAAGAAGTGCGTACAAGTAATCACATAGCAATACACATTGTCTCATTGAACACTATTTTGTTTTCTAAGTTTATACATAGTGATCCAAAACACATATACTTCATTTGTTTTGACACGAATAAATATCGCGTTCGATTGTCGATGTATGTGGCATAAGTTAAGGTGATTCGCTCCGAATTAAAATTCCCACTACCGAGCATATCACTGCACACACTTGCAATGCATTGTGGGGGAGAACTTAGTGTTGCATATAATGTACTCACACTGGAAACTGAATAAATTAAATATCAATTTATGTTACGTGTTTTAACAATATTATGATTCGTATCAATAATGATATATGTAAAATTTCGAAATATTAAGAAATAATTTTACCATAGCAACCAGAGCAATAAATCAAATTCTGACCATCTTCCACGATATTTAATAATTATGTTTTCTAAAAAAAAATTGCCCAGTGATCCCAATTTATTTTTTCGGCATCGTGAACGTATGAACCAATAATAAAATAATCATCAATTCGACACAAACATCTTTGAGTGTAAAGATGCTCATTTGTCATTACATTCCTGTAACTATAGATGTACATATAAAACAATTAAGCTGTCACTGGCGTATTGCGTTCTTGCTGAGAGAGATGATCGCAGAAAATGATAACCATGAGCAAGAAAATCGAAAAGTTCGAAAACACAGCTGGTAGAAGCATTCATATGATTACTACTAGACGACCTCTAGGTCATTCGCACGTGTATTATTGATGCAAACGTTTCCCTTTAATTGTGTCAATTTCCTTGTGATTTGTCGTGTTTCGTCCTCGATGTCGATTTCCTGCGTCACTAAATTATACCATCAAATATTAATCATGTCGGTGAAAAGAAAGGGTCGACGAGGACATCTTAGTGGCAAAGTGCAGTCAACGTGACAGTGTACAGTGTAAAACTATGCATCATCGCGTCCTGACGTCGAGTAAGGTATATCACATGGAATGTTCCCATCGCCGTCTTTATCATGGAAACGAGATACTGAAGACATGTATGCGCACAGAGACTATTTCAATACGATTTATATGCTTGGCTATATTATGTTGTGATATAAACACACAATATTTTTCAAGTCTGGTTGAATGTATTTATTTTACTCTGATATAATATATATGTGATGTTAAACCAAAGTCTGAACGTGATTTACTACTAAATCAAACACGATCCCAACATGTATTATAACGTGTTATTACAAGAATCACGTGAATAACAAATAATACGTGCAGCACAATTCGACCATCCTAGTTAAATATCAGCATCAAAATAACCAGCAAAAGCCGTCTTGAAGAAAAACAAATTGGTACCATGGTTGTGAACAAAATGGCGTCAAAACTCAAAATGGCCGACATTGATAGACCAGAACCTGATACTGGGCGGCGCTGACATTTGTGAATCCTCTTCCTTCTCTTTTCTAGAGAATTTTGCAGACAATGTTTTGTTCTTTCCGAAAGCCTATCATGTACCCAGCCAGTTGTGCTTTGTTTATAATCAATACAATACAATTTCTTTACGGACGTCTAGCAGTGTGTCCCTCAGAATGTTTCGTTACATGAATATTTCATAACCAAACTTGTTTACATCTTCAGAGTACAAATACTATATCAACAATACACAGAACAAAATACCACGCTACATATTCTCCATTGTAAATACAGATAATACTATATCAATTTGCATATCATAAATCTGTGATTTACCAATTCAAAGACCCAACACACTCTATATCATCAAACAAGCCAGTAGACAACACTAAACACAAAAACGTATATTTTCAAGATCAATCAAGGTTAGTCTAGACATCGTGAATGACAATAGTTATCCTAGTTCAAATTTATGACTATGATTGACCATGTTAAACCGTGGTGGCACTTACCAAGCATGGCTCAACCATGGTTACTACAGCAGTCGGACAGAAAACGAGTAAACATATGTTGTGTCGGTGTCAATCATTAGGATTATTGCAGCCATTTTGTCAACAAGTATGCAACCAAGTAGGTTTTCTGGTTCGACCAATAATTGCCATCGAATGTTGAATAGGCAACTTTAATTTTTTTTAGAAATTCGTAATCAGCACAAATAATATATTAAAAAAAAGTGGTTTTATTGACTTTTCCTAAAAAATGCCTAAGCCTTACACAATTTTGAAAAATTGTCCAGGCCTACTGAGGTTATGGGTCTAAATTAATTAGATTTCAATTTACACACACGATTTAGTACCGCTAAGGTTTTTTTAAAAAAATCATATTAATTGGAAACACATCTTGAATTTTCAAGGTGAATGTTCCGGCGAAGCACTCCGCTATCACCTTGAAGTATTTCATTAGGAATATGTGTATGTGACAATGCCCTCACAGTTTAGAATCAATTTACCAACAGCCAATCATATTGCTTCTTTCTTCAACGCGCTTGGCCAAGCTATCAAATTCATCACGAGATGCCCCACGCGCTCCACTCTGCCATGTATTTCTATGGGCTCTGCGCAAGCTGCTGTGAAGTACCGGTCGAAAAGCCAGTGAAAACGACTAAATTTGAGAAAACAGCATGACCTTAACTTTGAAGAAATCCTAAACAACCAAATTTAAATATGTTGCATATGTAGGGGTAATCTTGTTACACTGTTCAGAGGTGTCAACGACCATCCCAAAACACCGTTTTCTTAGAATTTATCGGACTTTGTTTTCACCATGATGATTGCCAGGCGGTGAAAATGTCTGACTCGAGAATAAATTTCGCTGCGCACAGTGGAAGCTGTGTTGGCTTGGATGTCAAGGCAATACAGCGACGATATCCATACATCATGCAACTCACTGATATTCAGACTAAAGCTATTCAAACTATACTTAGTGCCGTGTCTGATGTACTCGTTTTTAGTCGCACTGGAAATAGTAAATCCTTATGTTATTATGCTTTACCGGCCTTGCGACTGTCGAGCGTGGTAATAGTGTTGTCACCACTGTTGGGTACTATAAAAGAGTAGGTGTTATACCTCAAAGTTCATGATGTCACTGCAACATATATCGGCAGAAATGAAGCCGAAGACATCAGGAATGCAAAGCTCCAGCCGTTTCTGGCAGTCATTGTAACAAAGCTTTCTATTGGTCGGTAAACTTTCTATCGCGCAACCACGTGACATACACGGTTATGAATAGAATTACCGCACGGTGTTGTAGAGGGACGAATATCCGAACGAAACAACACCGTGCAGGCGGACGATGTTGGAAACAGTGCGCTGGTAATGCATCAAAAATAAAAACAGCGCAGATAACTGTGAGGACACTGAGTACAAACAAGATGCATGGAATTCTTATCAAATATTGATAAAAACGATTTCGAAAACGAATATAATCCCCATGGCTATATATTTTTGCATACAGGGCTCCATGTGATGATTGGTGTTTCATTTAACAATTTCATGCTCATCGTGACGATACGTGTACTGTTTTCTAAGCAGGTCCCTGCGGCAAATATAATACCATATTGAACCATGTTATGTAAAAACGTACCTAATCTACGGTAAAGAGTGTCCAATAGTTCAATAACGGCGAGTATTTTAGTTTCGCAATGCTCTTAATGACTTAACAAGTTTCCCCGCAACTATTAATTCACACGAATCCTTCCAGTCCGTGACGTCAATTCGCGTGTTATCAATTGTGGCGTCTATCACGATCATCTTACCAGGATTTAACTAATTAAGTGTTGTTATCATTTACGTAATCCCCTTCAGAAATGCAAATATTACATTAAACTGGCAGTGATCAAATAACATGAATACTAAACTGCATGCTTTATCGCACATGCCGCATCGCCAAACGCAGATAAGTCTATCTCGCCATTCATATTAAATTGATAACTTCATAAAATGCAATCGTATTTTGAGATTACAGAGGTACATGGAGACATTTAGATGTAATCGCCGTACGGTATCAACAAAGTTTATAAATTATCTAATGGTCCATGCAGATATGTGTTGCCATCGCAACGATTTTTTACAGTGTTTATACTGGTGCAATGCTGCACACTGTAGCTACACGCATTCACATTGACTTATTTATTATATTTCAATGTAAGGTTATATTAAATAGTATCTATAGTATTGGGGTCACTGTGTGTTTACTGTGAATGGGCAATGTGGCGTATTAAAGAGCGCGGCATGTGTGCGTGTACAACTACTTACCCATATGGCTGAGCCCAGAGGCACTAATATCGTATACTGACAGTTCGAGTTTGCGGGGTACAGACCGGGGTAATTCGGCGACGTCACCTCTCCAGATAATGCCGAGTATCTTTTATTGCATGCCGGATCAACTTGGGAATCTAAAAAAACAAACCATAACAGTATAAATAGTAAACGTGGCAATGTTGAAAATATGCTACAGTGACAACTCGATCAGGAGAAGACCGCATGGGAATATGCGGTAAATACATTCTACTCCACTGACCTGAACGCTTCAGTAATCTTCGCTATGTTTATGTTGTAATTGAGTGAGATATTTTAACATGAATTTATGTATAATTAAATGTGCAGTTGTGTCAGTAAAGAAGTCGAAGAGGGCTCGGTTAACGACCGAAAACGCCGATAATGAACAGAAAATGGCAGATAATCTCATACCTATATTAGGTATCCAGTTCAAACGCAAGGAATTAAAATATATATATATATAATTTTGCGGGAATTGACGTAAAAATTTACGATTTTCGTTAAAATTGAAGTAAAAGTTCAAAAGATACCCACTCAATACATTACACTAGTAGACGCTTAATTTACAGGCAAAATCACAATCACTGAATGAATCAACTAGAGTATTTTCACTTAAATTGATTGAATACAACAACGTACTAGTACCTGCTTGGGTTTCTGAACCCTAAACAAATTATAGCGACGTAAATGTTATTTCACAGTTAATTTCGTCACCCGTTATTTTCCAGGCATCTAATTAATCAACCATTATTTATTATATATGTAATTATGCACAGAAACACAGCTTTGGACACACTGATGATAACATGTAACATAACGTTCGCAACTTCCGTATCTTATTCACAGAATTCACGACGATAAAAGTAAACAAAACGACCATCGTACTGTGATGCCATTTCGTCACATTTTCCCCGATCAGCATGCGTATTTTCACTTTTTGACAAAAATGCAGGCCCGTAGTTTGGGGGGGTTCGGTCGAACCCCCTAATTTTTGGAAGTGAATAGATTTATTATCGTAGATTAGAACATAATAAACAAACAGTATTAATTAAAATAATTATCATCGTTTAAATCACTTGACTCAGTGAGGTAACTATCAGATTCAGCAGCTGATGTTAAATATTAAAACAACATTGAAAAAAATAATGTAATGGTAGTCATTCTCTGAATGATGTGGTGGTCCTGAATAGGGCCGTTTGTCTTGTGCGAGTGTTCGCTCAGTTAGTAAAGTGTTGAACGGGATTGACAAAACACGACACTGTACTTTCCTAGTTTGGTTCATTAGTTTTGTATTTTTAAATGATGGCATATATACTTTTTGTTGCAAGTGTATCAGCCAAATGTAGTCAACTTATTGTATTAGTACGTGTAGCCTGTGTTATTGGACAATAGTGTATAGCTACGGATTTAACAGATCATTAAAAAAATGCCGAAGATTTATCATCACGAGTTGTATAGGTCGAAGAGCTCCTTGCAGCCAACAATTTACCCCACTGTGTTGCTAGCACTGAAACTATGCGACGAATCATATTTTTCAAACATAATTTTTTACACGTTTTTTGTTTTGATGTCTTAGAAAATTTACTATATTTTTAGTGGGTTCATAAAAAGGAGATGTAGTCATTGAAGTCCATTGAGACTGCTGCTAAACTGCCACTATATGTATATTATTTTACCGCCCTCTAAAAACAGATTTACAATGAACCAAAACATTTACATACTGTAAGAAACATATATGGTATGCCATTGGTTAGTGCATTTAATTTGTTTGATGCAATCATTGTGCCAGCTATTTCTTATGGTAGCGATATCGGCGTACAAAAATTCGGAAATCGAGAGGGTACAGACAACATTTTGCAGATATCTACTTAGCGTGAATAGTTGTACTAACAATGTAGCGATGTTGAATGAATGTGGAAGGCTACCATTATGCTGTAGTTGTTTTAAGCGTTGTATCTCATATTGGTTAAAATTAGTTGAAGTAAAAAAATAGCTAGAACCCCAAAACATGTTATATCATGCTTAAACGATTAGACAAAACCGGCAGACTTACTTGGGATACCCACATAAAAATCGCCTGTTCAAATATGGTTTCGGCATTGTCTGGTTTGAAAAACAAGTTAGAGATACTGCACATTTCTTAGAGATATTTACTCAAAGAATAAAAACAATTTGTCAGCAAGAATGGCATGCCTCAATTTCACAATCATCAGGCTGTGCACTTTCGGAAAAATCAAAGTAGTATTAAAACCTGGGAGATTTATTGGCAAGCAATTATAGACTAAAATATATACTGACGAGTTTTTGCTGTTTTGGCCATAAACAATATTGAATTAGGTAGATACACAAAAATATAGTTAGATCAATAAATGTTTAGTTTTTGCAGTGATATGCTTGAATTTAGCATGGTAGAAAATGAAATTCACTTTATTTTTATATGTCCATTTTAAATGATCTAAGGGTTGATCTTTTGTCAAATAATGCAATATGCAATTTTGCAAATACTGACAGTCTGGGCTTACTTCGTCGCTACACAAACTGCCACACCATTTATCAACTAGCTCTGTGTCTTTTAAAAGTTTTCGAGCGACGAGGTGAATATTAATCCAGCTTAACTTAGTACCGTATGTTTATATGAATGTTGTATTGTTTTTAAAACGTGCTATGCACTTTTCTACTCATTACATTTTCTACGATGGGCTGAGGCCCAGTACAGAAATAAAATTACATAATACAAAATTGACTAATACTAAAATGAATAATTGTAGACAGATTTCGACATGAAATCGTGTCACTTTTATGTGCGCTAACATCTGCGAAGAGCGAAAAAAACTCGTGAGTAGCATTCAACCTTAACATGCTTAGACAATAATGCTAAGATACGTATAGTCTTGTCTTTTTTGTGTACAACATTTTGCCGTAGTGGATCTAGGGTGTGGATGCATTTGTCTGTGGGTGGGGAATGGCTCAGGACCCCTTCTCTAAAATCATATGGTAAAATAGTTCAATAATGTTATGTGAAATAACTTACCAACGTAACACAAAGTAAACCAATTGAATTTAAAACCGAGAATATAAAAATGCCTGTAACAGAGCTCAACGACACTTTTTTAATATTATAAAATTCACACGTTTCACGTCAAATATATTATTTTTGTTTTCGAACCCCTTATTCAAAAGTGCTGGCTACGGGCCTGAAAATGTCGTGCATGAATTATTATTAGCACAAGCACACGGAGCTACTGTGACAAGATTGCTCAGATTTTGTCTTACTTAACCTAAACACACACGTTAAACAATGGTATTATTTTGTTCTTTTCACTGCGCACGCCTACAAAAATGATTGGACAATTTCGAAATGTGATCTGTTGGACGTAATTCGCTACTATGTACCAGTATGTTTTCTTGTTGGATGACATCCCTTGTTCCATGTCCTTTCATACATAAGGCTTGAACGTAACATATTGATATGACGTACTCGGAACTACGTGTACCTACTCGGGAACCGGTGTGCTCGTTCACACTCGGAATTAGCTACTCGGGGTCACTACAAGAATGACGCAATCTTAAAATGCACTGTGCTCGTTCAACGCGAATTGTTTCTCCTCCGATATCTGCTTAGCCGATTTCCGAATCGTGAGTCGCAGGTAAGCGTGTTCAACTAATCACGATTTTATCATTTTGTCATTTAATCTAAAGCTCAGAGCTACTAATGAAGCTGTTCATGTCGAGCTTGAAAAGTAGATTAAAAACAATGAAATTAACATTCATTTAAGAGGGTAATTAACATGAAAGAATCAAAATAGAGAAAAATATAGATAAACATCTGAAACATGATAAAGCTAAGTGGGGGATATAACAGATAAGACTAGCCACGGTTACTAGTAACCGTGGACTAGCTTAGTCTATTTTAGGAAGTTCAATAACAAGATAAAGAACTACGAACCATATATGAAGTCAGTGACAGATTTTACGGAGATCTGAAATTCAAGACGAGCTGAATTAAAAAGAAATTGGGAAATTAATACTTATGAAGACTGCACTTATGAAGGTTGAACAGAAAATGATAAAACTCTGTGGAACATTTTGTTCTTTGCTACAACTGTTTTGCACACGGTGCAGAGAGATACGCTAATGATGGAGACAAAGAAACCTTACTGAATAGGGGAAAAACAAAGGAAGGAAATACTCAGACAGTAGACAAACCTATAATGATGACATTTGTACAGCCATTGACAGAAAAGTCAAACAATTCCTTATCAATTCCAGAAAAGGTTTTAGACAAACCTAAAACTGTGTTGTTGTACATTTTTTTCCATTATAGCAATATTTAATATTTTTCTTTTTTTGTATTTTTTCCCTAATTCCAACATTTGAACCAATTTGTTGTTTAATTTATATTGTGATGCCACATTGATTTGTAATTTATGCAACTCTTATTTTTTATTCAAAAAGCGTTCAACAATTACAAAAATAATAATACTAATTTATTAAACTTTATTTTTAAACGGGAATAATATCATTGGTACATCAATCCACAGTTATAGAAAACGTGATAAATAGTACACTAAATATTGCATAAAATACTGTCTGCATAATATATCGCCCCGACAGGTATTTAGTAAAATAACACGTTAGTTTCTCTTTTCAAGAACACGACGCCAATTGTCTACGCCCGGGAGCGAGTATATCACTTGGCTCGCATACACCGTGCCCTGAGACATGTAGGAATATCTTGTTGACGCCGAACGTGGCTACTTGCCACATGTGCCAAATATGTATATTTGTTTACGCCTTGATTATGTTCACGTGACCGCTGCTACTGCTGATAGCTAATATGCAGTATTTATACTTCATTGTACTAAGACGGAAAACAATTGTGTGTTCGAATGGCGAGTTATATAGTTATATGAGTGTAATATATTAGGTGAAATACTAGACGCAATTCCTAATAAATACACGTCGCCATACCCATAATATACACATAACGGTCTAATCGTCCAAAAACAACATTGGACGCACTTATCACACTATTGCCTTGAAGGTATTTGCATATAGAATAATAATTACACGAATCTTCAATATTAATCAGGAAATGATGCAAACTCGAAACCCGTTTCTCAGGCAACGGCGAGTTGAATGGCAAACAGAGAAGAGATTGACGTACCCAGTTCTGGTGGCAACGATGTATACAGAGTAGTCGGGGTTCCACTGCTAACACAAAAACACCGAATAACTGCAATCAAAAGAACGACTAACACGGGCATGCTATCTCTATGGCAACGGGAGAGCAGCAAAAAAATGTCCGCCATATTGTTCGCTTCAGACAGATCCTCCAACGTCGGAGCGAGTCAAATAACTCTCCTGTGAAAACAAAGGCGATACATTAAGCTGATGAATTGATTCATATTATCGAGCGATCTTTCGGCGATCGAGAGAATCAATTAAAATATTAAGTAATGAATCTGTAATAAAACAACAATATATCACTATGCGCTGAAAGCCTGTCGATACAGCTGAGATTCCCTTTAAAAGGTTAGGCAAGTTGAAGGCGTGACACGAGTTTACACACAATGGGAATACTACATCAATCGCAGTTTTAGTCGGTGGCCGAGATTGAGCGTACATAACTATTCCAATCAATACACGTATTGAGGCTGAGATGGGCAGGTCGAAGACCCCGTACTACGCTTTTCGCTTTAAAAAATGGATTCTCGTCTGTCGTGACGCAGTGTATTGTATTATTATCTCAATCTCTCAGTTCTGGTTATAATTGTTACTCGACTATTACATAATCTGAATATTGGACGAGTGGGAATTATGTCGCAATTTGTCCATTGAGAAATAGAATCACTGGTACACTTTACTCAGAATCAGAGAGGGATAGAGAGCTAGAACATGTACGTGGTTTAACATAAGCACATGTGCAAGAATTAATTACAAGCACAGTTAGTAGAACAGAAGGGTAAAGCTGTGACATCACGGCACTGACAATGTGTCAGTTATTAGATTCGGGAACACCGCATAAAATCACGTAATCCGGATCGATCGCCCATAATAACAGTGTGTTTTATTATAGAAGGAGCACAGAGAGGACTCGGAGAAGGTATGAGAGAGAAGATGACACTCACCTTTCCTGCCTGTTAGATGAGTCGATGGTACGTCTCACCACTAAGTCATTTCGTCGCAGTATATCTTGAGAAGCTATATAGTTTGATCGCCCGATCTCTGCTCACCACACACAAGGAGCGATACACGCAGTCTGGGAAGAAGTGCTCCGATATCGTAACTGACCTAATCTGTACGATTCAACCACGCATGCTCACCCAATTAACTAACTAGATTGTGTGTCGGTTTCCCTCGGCCGCAAGATGTGTTTCCTAACCCTCCGTTTCGGCGCGAGATTTATCGAGAAGACTGCTTCTTTAACTCAGATGTTTTTATCGCTGTTCATGGTTGTATTATGAATCAATCACTGCTAACCCAGGGTGTCGGATGTAATTACGACGCACATGTGAACGCCTTATGCTTCTTGTGTATATTAACTACGTCATTATTGTTAATGATGTGGGGTTCGGGGTGTATATATATATTTAACAGAATAACCTACTATGAATTTCAATGGCGTTTATTTGTGACTATGAATAGCATTAGAGGAGTGCGGCGTGGTTGTTGGCCGTATTGTCATGGAATAATAGTGACCCCCACATAGGGATCAGTATATAACGCTGTAAAACTCAGACACTGGACAAAGCCTTGATTTTAATTGTTTGCTTTTTTTTACTTCATTTAGCAGGACACTTAAAAACAAAATTAGACTGCCACTTAATATCGTGTAACTTATATTAAAATTCATTAATACCTGTTCTCAGAAAAATTGGACCGATTCATATTATTATACATATTGGAAATACATATTGAAACAATACGACCAACCATAATGTGAGCACTAATGTTACGTTTTTTGTTTTAGTTTTATTCTTAGTCAGTATATTTCCTCGAAAAAATATTTATAAACGTAACAGCTGGGTTTGGGAGTGCATTGTTCAGTTAGTATTTGAAATTCAGACCTTTTTAAAATATGACAATATTTATCGATGTTTCGGGTTTATACTGTAATCACAGATAAATTAAATGTCTAATAC
The DNA here is from genome assembly GCF_978046115.1 of Saccoglossus kowalevskii. Lineage (NCBI taxonomy): Eukaryota > Metazoa > Hemichordata > Enteropneusta > Harrimaniidae > Saccoglossus > Saccoglossus kowalevskii. The sequence continues at coordinate 715,229 of NC_140646.1, read as the reverse complement.
TTTAATGTTGAAAAGCGTACGTACAACAACACGCAGTGACATTTGGCTGTACTCTTATATAACAACAAACATAAACATAGGAGTAATAGGGATTATTCCTTGCTTCAAGTTGTCACTCTGTACTAAACAGCTTCAGCCAAGCTCCGGTAAAAACGCGTTTTCCCGAACTTACAGGTCGATTATGTCGTGCCAAAGTGGATGTATGTGACTATGAATATCACAGCAGTGGCTGTGTGTAGTATTTATGACAATAAATAGTGTACGAGTTGAGATTTTGGCGGATAAAAGTCAAAAACACGAACCGGGGAAACCGGCTTACCAATAAACACCGTTTAATAGTCATCTTTTCACTGTCAATTGTAGTAGTAACGCGCTGTAAGTATTTTGGAAGTTTAATATTTATAACAGAACACCTATTTGTTTAAATTTGAAAATATTTATATACTGAATAAGTGATTCTCAAAATCTATATACACAATGTACGATTGTGATTTGTTGCATTTAATATCGATAACTCCGAGTCGGTGAAATTACGTTTTCCGCAAATGAGTAAATAGTACGTACCAGTAGTTAAACGCGCGGGCGCATAATTCATTAATTTGTCGTATGATACGTTTAACTCTGTAGGCTCTATGGTTTTAACCAGTTATCAAGAAAACGTTTTGGTTGCATACGACTTATTTACCACTTCTGTGTCACTGAGAATGTTCTAGAACCGTACTGTGTCTGGGTGGAATATTCTATTTATTTTTTTTGAAACTGGTTGAATAGGTAATAGAACACTGTAGGAGGCAATGGAAGGTAATGAAACATTCTAGAAATTTGTAGTAAGTTCAAGACTCATTATGTATGCTGATGTAATGGACTATTTATAGACAGTGCGGGTATATATAGGGGAGTTGTTCAGCACTGAGATCACATCGGAGATCTCGTTGAATTGTATTGGAGTTTAAGTATCTAGTTATTGGAGTAGTGGAGTTTTACCGCGTTATTGTACTTGATGTTTGCAGAGTATAATAATACCAGTACCAGTTGAAACCTCATCTGTTGGCTCCATATTCGTATTTTATCATCGCCGCCAGGGAAGTCTTTCTGTTACTGTTGCCATTTTGGTATTTGAACCATCACACCTGTACTATACCAATTACGGTGATATTACGTTGCGTGTGACAGTTTTATTTTAAAGCCTGGCGCACACGAGAGCTATCAGCTCAGGCAAAATTCATTCGTGGCTGTTTGCTTAAGCAAATATCTTCCGTGTGCGCGCAACTTTACGCAAGATTTTAGTCACTCGTGGCGAAATGGTGAATATCTATTGTGTTTGATAAATTTCGCCACTCGTGGCCGAATGCTTTTCGTGTGCGGTGAAATGAAAGCTATCTGCTTACGCGTACTCGTAAGTGCGCATGCGTCGCGAATGTTTACATAACAACAAAATGGCTGCGCCCACGGACTCGGAATTTGTGAATGACGCTCTCTTAGAAGAGAGTCTTGTTGACATTTGGCCGGATTACCCTTGTCTGTATGATGTAAGGTCAAAGGATTTCAAGAATAGGGATAAGAGGAACCAAGCTGTATCTGAAATTGCAGAGAAGCTCAATAAAACAGGTATATTATGTAATTAGATAATACCGGTAATAATTTTGTGAAATTTTTACGCATCTCAATTTTTTGCAGGGTTACAAAGTAGGTTTCAAAAGCAAAATTGAGTCTCATCTCAATGTTCTTAATTTTTTTTTCCATTTTGTTTTAATCATGAGTTAAGATTTGTTGTATTATAGCAGCCACAGCTATTCTTTGTTCAAATATCTCTTTATAATATCTTCTCATAGAAAATCAACAAAAGTTGATAGTTAATTTCATCATGTCAAAAATTAACATTTAAAATGCACAGATGCGATATGTAGACTGAATATGTTGGGAAAAAATAAATAAAAATAAAAATCTCTACTGAACTGAAAATTTTAAAACATTTTTTTTTTCTTTGGCTTGATAATGAGATTTGATGTTCTCCCTTTACCTGTTGCAAGAAAACGTAAAGTAACAGCCAGCCTCTCACTTGCAGTAATAGAGCATCTCATTGTGGTGTCCTGTTTAGTGATAAATGGGCTGACCATTTCTAATACGTCTTGAAAAGACTGTTTATCAAGTCGGTGGTACTGACGAAATTTGTCAGGATCTTCGGCATTCAACTCCTGTATGAGGTTGCAGTAGGCTCCTTGGCTTTGCCTTCTCATAACCCATGACCTTGTCCATCTCCTGCGACATGCCGCTCTCAATCGCCGACGCCGACGGCGCAAAAGCAGCAAAAGCAACAGCGATATCTCGTCATCTTCGGATGACGAATCGGTCCTACTCCATTCCGTGGGCGCAGCCATTTTGTTGTTATGTAAACATTCGCGACGCATGCGCACTTACGAGTACGCGTAAGCAGATAGCTTTCATTTCACCGCACACGGAAAGCATTCTGCCACGAGTGGCGAAATTTATCAAACACAATAGATATTCACCATTTCGCCACGAGTGACTAAAATCTTGCGTAAAGTTGCGCGCACACGGAAGATATTTGCTTAAGCAAACAGCCACGAATGAATTTTGCCTGAGCTGATAGCTCTCGTGTGCGCCAGGCTTTAGGTTAATTAATGTTAAGATTAAAAAATGTGGCAAAAGTATCAATTTCGGGAATTCTGAAAAAAATATACACATTTTATAAAACATTTTCATTTCACTCAAATCTTACTTGTTACTAAGTAGTTGACTGTCGTTACTATCTTTGCCATGAAACTGTCAATGAAACTGCTCTTGTATTGACAATTGTATATTCATTGGGGGTGTCCATGCTGCAGAATAAAACATGTGCATTGACTGCGCCCTCTAGCTACAAAACGCTTTATTGAGGTACTTGGGTACAAGTTCACATGATCGCTAGTGTTTTGATGTGTACAGTAGAGGGCGCGAGCTTTAATAAAGGTGTTTTAAACGCCCATTTACTTGCAATTTAATATTACATAACTGTTTCCATATATAAATTCATAATATAATATGTATTTAAATCTGTCATTTATGCATGACATGCTTATTAACAATTTAACGTTCAACCCAACTGAACAAGTTTTGTTTTGTCTGCCAGGTCAGAGTTCCCGATATTGAATTCCTCCATATACACAAATTCACCGGGGGGGGGGGGAATTTGAAATTTTACATAGTGGGGATACTTACTTTACTTAGTTTCAAATTATCTCTGGGAAATGTGTGTATTCCACTACGTTCATTTTATCTTACCAAAATCCAGTGTGAGACTCAGTGGGAAGAAGCACAGATAAAGAATTCCCTGTTGGTCGGTGATCTGCCAGAGATTCAGGCCATCAGTGACAGTAGGAAATGGGGGCACAGCTAAAGGATTAGCTTAAAAAAGCTAGTTTTAAAATAACTTTAAAGCAGAACTTTAATATGCGTCGTTTGCATGATCACGTGATTACCAGGGATGTGTCTCTCGGTTAAAGCCTTGCAAAGTCGCCACTACTAAATACAATAAGCAAACATCATATTTATCAAATTCCTGTAATATATGCTTATAAACTCCACCCTAAACATGCAAGTTACTATTTCTAAACAATAGTGAAACAGCGTGTGAACTGAATGTCCAAACGTAAAGTCGCTATGCTAACAGCGCTATGTCTTGTTCACCTGGAAAGCCGGAGAGTTAGCCAATCCCCTGGTCTGAAGAATATGAAGGCCAGTAGAGACTATCTCTGAATGTAACTTACACTTGGGTGACTGTATGATGTCCACCACCACATCTTTTTTTAGTGTCTCCACAATCAGTGAGAAGCCTGAGACAATGATGGGAGTTGCATCAAATCCTGCTTTTTTATTTTTTTTTTAAAATCAAGCCTAGTTTTCAAGAATACAGACATGTTAGTTCAGTCTGAACTGGACACAAGCCTTCTCATGAATAATTCCCACAAACTCATTAGTTATCTGAGTTGCATCATGATGGTTGGACTGGAGGACAAAAAAAACCGTTACATCTCTGATTAATTGATCACAACTATCATGCCAGCCAGACTAGATCTTGGCGCACGATAAAATCCATTCCCCAAAATACAAATTTCTGGGATGGGATTGGAAACAACTTCTTTACGTTTACAAGGAACCCCCAACAGACAGAATCTGTTTTATCTGAAGGACTGCATGTCTTCCCGCTGATCCATGATCAACTAGTCATCGAGATACGGATCCATCCTTATTTACTTTGCGATGTACGTGTTGTGCTACATTGAACCTGAACTGGCACATAAAAACTGGTATTATATTCCTCGAATCATCGAGTGTAAGTATTGAAGGCTTTTTGGGTGAATCACTACAAGCAGATACGTGCCTTTGTGTTCAAGCGACACCAAGTAATCCCCTGATGTACACAGCATCATAACTCTGAGTAGTTTAAGTCGCACTATAGGTACGACCATGATGGCGCTATTCATAGTTCGGATGCGATGACGTCATACGGGGCGGGATAACGTCACAATGGGGAACCGTGCATAGATTAGCATAAATTATGACGCCACAATGGGAATTCGTGCATAAATTAGCATAAATGAGCGACCATGGCCGTAAAAGAGGTTAATTTCAATGAGGATGACGTCACAATGAGATATTGTGAATACATTTGCATACATAAAATAGATTTGAATACGAGGTCGTAACGAGGTCATCGTAAATACATTTGCATAAATTACCATAAATTTTTTTTAATTATTTTTTTAATCGGATTTTTTAATTATTTTTTAATTGGACGAGCATGGACGTCACGAAAGATTTTTCAGAATGTATCGTAGAGGGCGCTCACACACACACACACACACACACACACACACACACACACACACACACACACGCATACAGATGTCCCATGAATTGTGGAGCCACCATTGAATTAACTTTTAATATAGTTGAATTAACTTTACTATAGTTGCGATATGAACTCGATTAAAACGCGTTCCTATATAGGGTTGCGTTTTAATTGGAGTTTAATTAAACTCAATTACAATGCAATACAATGGAGAATTGCACTTTAATTAAGTTTAATTAAACTAGAGTTGAATATCCCGTGACTGAACATAGAAATGTTTGCGAAGCTTAGGTTTAGTATCGGGGTAAGGTATGGTATAATTATATTAATATTAATATAACGTGAACCATACCTTCCCCGATACTAAACCTAAGCTTCGCAAACCTGACTTAAATTCGATTAAATATTAATATAAATTATGAAACATTGTGGAGCCACCAATTTGGGGCTCCACTTGTACAAAGGGCTCCACTTTGTTTGTGTATGTCTGGTCCACAGGCTCCACTTCCACGTCTACACCAACACACACACACACACACACACACACCCACACACACACCCACACACCCACACACACACACTAATAAATACACGGCATTTTGCAAACAAACGGAGTTTATTGCACAAAAGAAGTAAACGAGAATGAAATATTGACATGGAGTATACATTTATGGCGTGGTTGAGTATTTTTTTTAACGCCACGAAAAAAACATACGATGTGAGTAAAAAAAATAGTTGCGTAGCGTATAAATGTTTAGCGTGATTAAATAATTCTTAACACTTCGATAATACGTAGATACATGTAAATGTGTGGCGTGGTTCAATTTATTTTAACGCCACGAAAAATACGAGTACATAAACGATTCCATTAAAAACACGGAAAAGAGAAAAGTCAATAATAGTAAACAGTGAACAATAACAAATAATTCATTCTATATATACATATGTTGTTCATTTTTACATTTTTTACTTCCTTTCAATGAGTCAAGCAGTCTGTACACTTTTTTTTATTCCATCGCTCTAATCTGTCGTAGAAGAAGAAAAGAGAAAGAGAGAATAATATTAAAGACCAATAGTTATATAAAGGAGGTATATAAGTTATGTGTTGGAAATTTAAAAGTATGAGTCACAGGGTAATACTGCAGTCATCAATCCAGTAAAATGCAAAGTATGCAAAGTATGCAAACGTACAGTTTTTTTTTTTTTTCAAAAATGGTGGACTACGCTAAGATGAGTTAAAATATATAATTACCTGATCGTTTCACAGAATAACTTTTGACATACATAACTAGTAGCTTCGCGGTAAGTGGCTTTCGCGGTAAGTGGGTTTCGTGTTGGGCGGGTCTCGTGGAGAGTAGGGCTTTGTCACAGTAACTGGTCTTTTCATCCTTGTTGAGAATTAAAGTTTTATGTTTCTTTAACAACTTGCGCTATTCTGGGAATACCATCCTTGGAAGCTATTAATTTGTTACAAAATAAGACCCATGCTCTGATAATGCCCATAGTTTCAAAAACCAAGAAACATTATCATTATGATCTTATTGCAAAGGATAGTTGAATATTGTTTATTAAAATTAATAATCCCCATAACTGTTTTCCAATATAGATAAATTATAGTACGTAACGGATATATAACTTAGTCTCAACAATGAAATAAAAAAATGTATATATATATATTTACATTATTACTAATGCATTGCAATACAACTAATAAAATTGAAAGAAATTGCAATATAAAATATTCCGTCAGTAACACTTCTAAAAGGCGTATTTCACGGTCAGTATTATTTACGAAAATATTTGTTTATAATTTTATAAATTGGCTTGGCAATTTCCACCCCAATTAGATATAATGTGTACATATTTTAATGAATAAAATTAAAGAGACACTAACAAAAATGAAATATTAATTATTGGTGCTCCGCTGGGATTGGCCTTATAATCACTTTTGTCGTTTTGTCTGTGTGTGTGATTTCCAGTGTTTTCACGTATTATTTCTTCTGTGATTGTTTTGGCTTGGCCGATTTTACTCAAGCTTTGCAGGTAGGTCACACCTTCACCCTACTTATTAGGAACAATCTGCCATAGCAACAGCCAAAAAAATATTTTTGTTTTTTTTGGATAGCTTCGTGCCAAATGTATCTCTTTTTACAAATTTGGGATAAAACACCTCATACCATGGAAGGTACTAACGTACATCATGCTCTGACATAGCTCATTCTACTCAGCTTGAGTGTGGGCACAAAGTTACTATTTGAATTTTTGATATCTTTTTTCATTACCGAGAAATTTGACCCCAAAGTTGGGGTAACTTTTCACCAGCAACGGCTTTTAACTCCTCTGTGATTTTTTTGGCTCGCTGATTTTGTTCATACTTCACAGGTAGGTCGTACCGTCACTAATTGAAAAAAAAAATCCTGGCCCACCACTGCCATTGCAACAGACAAAAACTGATTTTGAATACCTTCGCCCCAAATATATTACCTCCTACCAGTTTTGTAATAGCAGTGTTCAGATGATCATGCTTTTTATTTTGGCTCAGATGATCATGCTTTTTATTTTGGCTACTTTGCGCGCTGGTAAAAGATCACCGACGCCGACGTTGTTACACTGTACCAACATAATCCCAACGCAACTTTGAACTTTGAATGAACTGTAAATGCTGCCTTCATTCTAGAAAATACTATCGCAAAACGGTTGGAAATTTAACAGCAGAATACGTCCTAGTAATAAACTAAGTGACTTCTAAAGACTGAATGGTTTTTGCGAACTTCGTATACAGGACCCATTTAGTTATAAACTGACGTTAGCTTCACGTTCATGTCCTACCATGGAAACAGTCAAAAACATGTTGCTTGTTGCTACCGGCTTGTATTGACTATGTCCCGGACTGTTTACTAGTACTTACTTGTCAGTGTCTGACTGTTATATACAGCCCAGAACACGTCAGAATAGTAAAAAAAAAAAGTCAGTAAATGTCAGTTGCCCGTGCCTTGAGAGCCGCAATCTGATTAAAATCGGATGTAGTGTACGGGCTTTAATTATTTTGGCTATAAACTTATTTTAATTTTAATTGTTATTCCTTTTGTTATTAATTCCTTTTTATTTTATTATTATTTTACTTTTGTTTTGTGTTTTTTTTAATTCCGCCCTACCTACATCTGATCCGACGCCTATGTAAGTCCCGTTCAAATCTCGCGTAAGTAACAGCCAATCACAGCCCCCTTTTATACAGGCTGTCGGTTGCTTACTTTTCAGTGGTAGCGATACTCTACGGGCAATCTTTCTGTACATTATATTTTGCCCACTTGAATAAACCATTAATAGAAAATTGCTAGTATATTTTTATTTACAAAAGAAATTCCACAGCATTTTACAATTTTTGTCATTACATTGAATATTTTTTTCACTTCCAACAAATGTGTACACTTCCAGATACATCTTCGCCAGCCAAGGTTCGTTCATTCAGTCATCGCTTCAATTTTACATCAAACACTGAGCATAATTATCTAGAATGGAAGCAAACAATAAGTAAATCGTAATGATTAGAACACTGTAAACAGCTATAGTAAACAATGCAAACTGATTTTAAATTGTATAACGTTCACCGGCCCACGGCATCAACGCAGAAAATTGGAGCAAAAAAATATTTCCTGATCAATTGCAATGTGTTCCAAATAAAAAATATTTTATTCCAGTCCAAATCAGCTCAATTACTTTAATAAAGAGTTATTGTATAATGTACAAAATGTTGACACATTTCGATGAATATTTAGAGCTACGGCTTCAATACCGTAGACGATTTTGGCCCGATCGTCAACAAAACATCACCCGTCTCCAGCCTGAGGGCAAGCTACTGGAAAAAGACACCGGTGTTCGGTCGAACCGGTGGAAACAAAATCGCCACTTCCAGAATAACTACGCAAAATAACGATCTAAACTCGAACCATTCGAGCCACAATATTAACATAAAAATGACTGTCGTTGCATGTACCATTAATTAACTAAACTTACCGAAAAGCCGTGTTATTCTCGGTCGCTAACGTCGGTATAATCCGCCATTGAGTGTGTTTGCCACTCTGCCCGGTGACGTCATTATGTGCGCTATAGAAGGAGGTCTGTGATTCGTTGACTAAAATCGTCGATAGTAGGTCTCGTTGAAATCTCGTTACATAGGCATCGGGTCAGATGTAGGTAGGGCGGAATTAAAAAAAAATCACAAAATCAAAATCAAAGTAAAATAATAAAATAATAAAATAAAAAGGCATTAATAACAAAAGTAATAAAAAATAAAATGAAATAAGTTTATAGCCAAAATAATTAGAGCCCGTACACTACATCAGATTTTAATCAGATTGTGAGAGCCGTTGAACCAAAACAATCTGTCACCCTTCGCCGCCCACAGCATCGATATGATTTTATATTGCATAGAAAAGAACACTAACTGCAGCTATCCCGGTCACCAATCGAATCATCGATCTTCATGATTTATGCACAACTGGTATTTCCATCTATTTGCTTAATGGTCTGAACTTTAAAATTGTCAAGTTCGAGAGTGTGTTTTTACGTACAGTGACATGGGGTGAGAATACCGCCAAAATTAGCTTGGTGTCATTATCTGAACATTGTTTGGTTATTTGGTCTTTATTTAAACATTAGTTTGCGCTTATTCCATTATGGTGTTATTACTGCAGCATCGTATTGCCATTGTTTCATTATTTCAACTTTATTTCTTAATTATTTCATTACTGTGTAATTGCTACAATATTATTTTGTCATTGTTTCATTCTGTTACAATTGTGTCGTTATTTAGACATTATTTTGACATTCAATTGTCATAAGATTCGGTTATTTTCACGTCCAAATGTCTTGACATTCGGTTCGCTTGACTTGCGATTCCCTCAACATTTGGTTCGCTTGACTTGCGATAACCTCAACATTCGATTACCTGACCTACATTAGCTGACCCCGCTATACATGTAGTATTCAATCCATAGTCCCGGTCCGCCTCCGATAAAGCGTTGCTCATGATGGCAATGTAGCCTTTGTAAAAGTTAGCAGGAATTTCTAAATTATGGCCGTTTCATCAACATCCAGGGAACTGACTGAGGTCGTCAGAGCCTGTCGTGACGAAATATCAAAGGCCGCAAAAAAAAAAAAACTTGTTGTTGACACGACGCGCTCCTAGCAAAATTCGCGAGAGATAATCCGACTTGATCATCAGATGATGACCAGAATGTGCCAAGAACCAATCACAAGACTGGTTACCGTGCCGTGAACTCGTGAAATTTGAAAGAGCAACTAATATTCTTCAAGCTAGTATTATTTTTATAAATTTTATTTTTCATTTTTTTCGCCTGTTTTTCCAGTTTAAAAATGTGAGCTGGCCTGAGCCTTTATCCCTTGTCTATTTTTTGTAGGGGGCGGGAAATATCAGTACTCCCCCCCCCCCACCCAGTGGGTCGGGCAGATTTCTTAAAAAAATTAACAGGGGAACTTTTTTTAGTGGATAGGTTACTTACAGCCAAAACAGTTGAGCAAGGCTAACCGAGTCGTGACCTCGATGTGGTTCGTAACCAGTCTTGTGATTGGTTGTTGACAAATGCTGAACAGGCCACGCCTCCAACTGTGCCGTGCGTTCGGGCAACCCGTTAGGAATTCCTAAATGGAGTAAATTTGTGTAGTTTTCTTGATTTATTCTGCAGATATCGGTAAAATATAGGTAGGGCTTTGGCGAAATTTGAAGAAGCAACTAATATTCTTCAAGCTGGTATTTTTTTTATATTTTATTTTTCATTCTTTTCGTCTGTTTTTTCGAGTTTAAAAAATGTGAGCTGGCTGGAGCCTTCATCCCTTGTCTATTTCTTACACTAGATACGAGCCGATACCCCCCCCCCCGCTCATAGAGACTGCGTATTACAGTTGATTATAGTTCCTGGGCTCCCTGTGGTGCATCAAGGAAAATAATTTGCATGCAGTGAAAAAAAACAACGCAACGTTTTCAATGACAGCAGTTGTTTGCAATCGTCTGCCTTCGTTTAGATCATAAACGGACTCAAGACTTGTGGTCTACGATCGATCAGCTGGTATTTTAACCACCAGAAATGAAATACTTTGTAACAGTTGCGAAAAGTAAACAAAAACGGCGTTGGTTTCGACACATTGTGAGATATCAAAATTTGGATGATAAACAGCAAGTGATATTCCAGAGATGTAGTTGAAATTGAAGCAAAGGAGTGACCCATTAATCCATGAAACATACTCACACATATCCGTACATATCATCCTGTTTTGTGTGTGAGCAAAGCTGTCATGCACACAATCGGAAAAATATGTTATTACTGTAAATAATTTTGAACAATAAAACTGAAAATAAAAACTATGAACAGTTAATAAGGAAAATATGTGATTTGCTATGCGTTTCCAGAAAATTATTACAAGTCCCAGAAGTGCATACGAGTCGTCAAAACGTACAGTTTGGTGACAGAACCCAAATGAGAAGTCTGGAGTCACAGCGAATACTCTCTAGCGAGTCACCCCTCTAAAAACGTCATTACTGTGCCAATGACATTGAAGTTTGCTCTTCCATAAAACAGCAGTTTCCATCTTCAAATAATCAAAATAAACTTGATACCCTGGCGAAGCATGTCTATTGTTTCACAACGACTGTCCCAGGGGATTTTCGTCTTCCCAATTTCTCAAGATAAACGTCCCAGGGTTGTTTTGTGTACTAGAATGACATGTTTATTGGCAGCATTTCTTGTATTAATTTCCATTGCACAAAAAAAGAAGAAGCAAATATTGTTACTGAAGCACAGAATTTGCATGAATTTTTCTCCCCGGCCATTCACGCAAACTGCAAACGAAGTCTTTTACCTCATCCATAGTTGTTGACACTTTGCAACCGCCTTGATGGATGTATTGTGACGTATTTTGACCCCGGACTGACCTTGCGTTCCGGCTACATGTACTGCCCTTTCATACCAGTTCAATTTCCTTTCATTATTACATCCAAATGTCATGATATTTGATATTTAAAACCAACCTTTATTTCACAGTCACTTTAGTTTTCACTTTTCTAAAATTATTTTACTGATCAAAAGACTTTTCACTCCCATCATGCAATCTCCCAACATATCTACAAATAACCTCGCTCTCAGGAGCTGAGAAATCAGAGTCACGCGCCAAGTAGCACTTGTTTTTTATTATCGGTTATATGTTCATTTCAGAAATGTACACGCTCTCTTTACACGTTCCTGTCTTATATTACTCATCTGATTACTCAGAACAATAACAAATGACGTAAACAATATAAGACAATTTATGATTGACGCGATCAGTATATAAACTAAATATATGTATTACCAATTGAAAAATTAGGATACCAAAATATACCCTCAGAGCAAATATTTTGCACACTGTGTTCTGATCAGTCTGTTGGTGATGAAATGCATGCTCTTTTTGACTGCAAACTGGATGAAATTGTAAAGGCACGTAGCTACTTTTGGAATACTCTATCATTGTACAATGATAATATTTTAAAATTACCAAAAGAAGATATGTTTGTGCATATTATGGGAATAAAAGATTCATTGCCAACAGTCTAGGAAAGTTTATCAACATAATTTTACCTTATAGTTGTTAGTGTTATCTGTTTTATTTTATTTTTATATCTGTGTTTCGTGTTATTGTATTTTTTGTGTATGATTATTGACCATGGTTAATGTATTTCCAAGTCTTTTACGTCAACCATAGTTGTTGACACTTTGCAACCGCCTTGATGGATGTATTGTGACGTATTTTGACCCCGGATTCTGACCTTGCGTTCCGGCTACATGTACTGCCCTTTCATACCAGTTCAATTTCCTTTCATTATTACATTCAAATGTCATGATATTTAATATTTAAAACCCACCTTTATTTCACAGTCACTTTAGTTTTTTCACTTTTCTAAAATTATTTTACTGATCAAAAGACTTTTCACTCCCATCATGCAATCTCCCATAGTACTTCCGCAGACACAGCGGCGATCGCCAACATATCTACAAATAACCTCGCTCTCAGGAGCTGAGGAGTCAAAAGACTTTCCACTCCCATCATGCAATCCCCCATAGTACTTCCGGAAACACAGAGGCGATCGCCAGCATATCTACAAATAACCTCGCTCTCAGGAGCTGAGGAATAACTTTATAGCCGAAGACTGAATTTGCTCATTCAAATTAACCCCTTTACGGCCATGGTCGAGCTAATTTATGCACGAATTCACATTGTGACGTCATCATTTATGCTAATCTATGCACGGTTCCCATTGTGACGTCATCCCACCCCATATGACGTCATCGCCTCCGAACTATGAACAGCGCCCTCATGGTCATACCTATAGTGCGACTTAAACTACTACTCTGCTCTACTGATTCAGTTGGCTAAGGCATGTGATCGTGATTGTTCGGTCTTTCCTGTCCACCATAAACATTGGGGAGTATCACGAGGGAAGTAAGTTTTACACTACTGTGACCATGGCCTTTGCTAACAATTCTCTCGCCTCCTGTAGTATCATGCCCACTCTTGCCAAGTCCCTCGACAGAACCATTGACACCAGTGATTTAATCAATGGGGCTTTCTGACAAACTTGACAAACAAGTCAATCGTAATGGTTAATAAGTTTGCTAAGAAAGCCAGGAGATGTAGTAGCACCACAAGTGAAGGGCAGGAAGCCACCTAAATTGGTGATTCCACACCCCGAAAATAGTTCAAAAATATTGGGATGTCATTTTGTCACCCTGAATAGGGCTCTGGTTTCAACCACGTCCACCTCCACTGCTTTGTCCACAACCATGGCTTCTACAACTATTACCGCCACCCTAATGACCAGACTATCGTTGGTGAGTGCCCTGACCTTGTGCACGAGATGACTGCTGCTCATATCTTCATATCTAGCTGCCTTCAGTTTACCACGCTCTATATCATTGTCCATCCTTTAAAAGTGGAAGGAAAAGACTTTTTGAAGTCTTTTGAAGTCTAATTTCCAGATGACATTTTTCTTGAGGTAATGAAAAATGCAAAAGCCCTTTCACTATACCTTAAAGATACTATCTATAAATCCCCTGATTAAAAGTTGAGAGAATATAGTGAAGTTCTTATTTTGATATTTCTTTATTTTGTTTTTATTACATTTGTTTATTTATGTCTTTTTGTTCTTTTTACCTTACTAAATCATCTGATGATTTAGTTGTGTAATAAAGTTATTATTATTATTATAATGGCGCTTCTGTTCTTGGTATCTCTGATTCTGACAAACGTTACAGGTGACTGCTGACAAAAAGTGGACCTGAGGATTCGCAAATTGTTGTATTGACTTATCAAGCGCGGCCTTTGAATCAAAATCCAAAAATGCACAATAGACGGCGCCTGAGAGTAGAAATGTGTACTATCGTCCAATTTCCTGACTTGGGCATCCAACAATGTATGTAACGCCGTGCTGCCTCCTAATGTCAAACAACCTTCCTTTCCGAAAAAAAGCCCCTCTCGTCCTCCAACGGTACTGATTCATATGTTTTGGGTGTAATCTTGACATGTAGCTTGTCGCCAAATATACTGTAGCAATGCATTTCCCACTGATCTAATTACGCAATACCTTTATTCGGGATATGTGGTGGGAAGCCGAATTGATGATATGATCACAGGGAGTTGGACAAACTTATGTATTTTAATAAATTATTAAATAATAAATTGTTATATAACTTTTATTTTACCCCCCCCCCTTCCTGGTATCGATTTCAGGTAATCACTGATCCTTGTATCTACCACTCTTTCCTTTATCACAACTTTGTTATGCGCTAATGTCATATGCAAATTTTAACGCGCGATGTAGACACGCCCTATTATAGTAAAATATCCCAAGGGTTGAAACGCGGCTGGGGTCGGAAAAAAATATTACAACATACGAGCGGAGTTAAGAGCCTATACCCCACAAATATGACTCCCTTCAATACATCAAAATATAATTATGTGTACCTCAATCAATCAAAGTACAGTATGAGTGTAGTCTAGTGCGCAGAATATGAACTTAAAGGATGGCGATCGTCGTGCCGCGTCCTGTTCGATATGGGACTCATAGCGACGTACACAACGCGTGTAAAATACATTGTTTGTTTGCATGAAATTCGAACACGCGCTGCGCGACGACCACCGCCCTTTAAATAAGATTAATACGAATTTACTTCAGAGCAGTATATGAAGTAGATTGTTAACATTATTTGTAGGTAAAAAGAAATATCAACTACTGATTAATAAATAATGGAAAATATAAATTAATATCCCCGATATTCAAAATTGTTGACAGTTAAACTGTATACTGACGTTTTCCTTGATGGAAGAATGTATTTACATATATACACATTCGTGACGTAGCTTATTTTTTCCAGTTAATGTATTTCGTGATATATTCGCAATGCATTATGCAAGTAGTTGTAAGTATTTGGAGATAACATATCTTTCAAGTATATTTGATGTCTGAGAGTTCCGCTCACTTGTGTGTGAATTGTGAATTAATTCTGACAGAGGTCCGACCAATGCACCTACAAAGCAATTGAGCGGCTAGT
Organism: Saccoglossus kowalevskii; assembly: GCF_978046115.1. Classification (NCBI taxonomy): domain Eukaryota; kingdom Metazoa; phylum Hemichordata; class Enteropneusta; family Harrimaniidae; genus Saccoglossus; species Saccoglossus kowalevskii. Next base: position 699,776 of record NC_140646.1, on the reverse strand, counting down.
ATTCAAGAATGGTTGACGGACAATCGCCTATACGAACAGCACAGCCCTGGCCACTTCGGTGACAACGGGGTTGAAAAAACCAACCTATTATTTCTATTGGGAGAACAAAGACATAAAAAAATACGTGCTACAAAGTTCAAAAATACTTGTAATGTAAATATGGATTTGGGTACATGTGGTTTAACCAGGCTGCTGGGAAATTCATTCGGAACGTGTAAACGATAAAGGCAAGGGTGACTTAATAAATAGTAATACAACTGAGTATCACAGGCAGTACAATTTATTTAGCATTGCTCGTAGAACAGCTGGGATATGTATCTGGTAGAAAATCGCATTTACCAGTTATGACTCCAGGGAATAGAAGATGATTTTATAATCAAATGCAATGCTTGGAACAAATATAGAAACACATATACTTGCAATCAGGCAAGAACCGCGAATTTATGAATTTTTATACGTCTATTGAGTTCAACGTATCCCGTCTCTTCGCCTCGAACAAACACCATTGCTCTAAAATCAAAGTTCTAATAAAGATAACTGTCTAACAGGCTCCACACATGCACCAACATTATTAGTATTTATTGTTATTATTGCTATCATTTATTTTCCTTGCTTTTTTGATAATAATTATGTAAAAACTTTAATTGTATATACAAATGAAATAAAATGTATTAATTAACTAAAAGCAAAGTTGGTTTCGTGGTTCATACACGTACATACGTAATCCGAGGATTGAAGAACCGTTTCATGACATTACAAACAAGTTTGATTTATATTTTTTTAGTCAATCTTCAACTACTCATTGGCTACACTTCACGGTTGAAATAATAAAAAGCAGGGGCACAATATATCGTATTTCACAATTAAACATCTTTGTCCCGGTAGGAAAACAATCGTGATAATATTGTGTCCTGTAAGAAATTGCAAATCTACTTTTAAAGGACAACATCAAAAGTTCCATGTAGGATAAAAAACTTAATTCCTTTAGTTCCCCCCCCCTACTGAAACTTAATTGATAGATATTGATCATGGCGTCAGACTAAATTCACCATTAAATACAAATTGATAATCGGAAGGTAGTATGGCATAGCAGTTCATTTGACGCACATGTTTATACTCGTCTTGGATTTTTTTTTCATTTTCTGTTATTTTTGCCTATGATTGGATAGAAAAAAAAAACGAACTACAAATACTCCAAGATTGTTTTGACTTCATTAAGAAATAAAATCGTTTTTGTAAGATGGAAACGTTTTGAGGTCACACCCCCACCCCCGAACTAAAGCAAATAAGTTTTTTATCCGAAATCAAACTTTTGACGTCGTCCCTTTAAAGGTCACACTTTCTGGTGACGTTTAAATGTGAACGTTGTCCTTCCAATGAGGGCGCCTTTAGGCTTACAAGACGGAGAGTGGTAAATGGTCAAGTCTGTTAGGTGTACTCGTCCGTAAATAAAATGTGACGGATTTGATATATTTAACTGATGAACTATTACAAAAGCCAATCACGTGTTGCTAGTTACAATAAGTACATGTACTAGTAGTTATCGATTCATCCTATTTTACAGTCTCGTGGTTCATCCTTTCTGAAGCAAATTAAAATTCTCGCATTTAAATCGGAAGCGATTTAACACACAAGAACGGCCCTAAACAGTGTCACTACATTTTTAATACTACCATCACAGCAGGTCGTTTTAGAAATGAATTGTCACAGATATAAACGAAAGGACCACAATGAAGGTAAATGTTAACATTGGTGGCGTATTTTAAGTTATAATTTCATTCGACCAGACCCAGCAGGAAAGTAATTTGCTCAACGGGTTTCTCAGTAAGAAAATATTGTTTGCTTTGCATAGTGCATAACAAAACTAGTTTTTACTGCTTTCTACAATACTTTATGCTAAATGGGATCAGACCTTTGAATTGTGTTTTATTCTATACTCCAGAATAAATTTCAATTAGACAGTACACAACAGACAATGAGCAATATTAGAGAATCACACCACAAAAAGCATGCAGAGCACCAACAAATTTAATTATTTACTTTTATTTCTATAAAATATTTAAAGTACAGTTCAGTATCCACTCCTTACAATAATTTCATCTAATTGCTACTGGAATAATTATTCATGATGTAAAATTGTTAAATTATCATTCAAAAGATGTATGAATACTAATCAGTTCCAGGTTTATGGCATCCTAGAGTACATGATAGAAAAGCTAGTGGGAATAAAGTAATTGTTACCTCTTCAAGTTTGATCCCAAGAATTCAATCTATTAAATAAGATCAAACAAAATGTTGACTTGTTTAATGTGTTACATAACTATTGATTACTTTTGAGAAAAACTTCCTTAGCTTTATTTCCATAGGAGTTCATATTAAAGCATGAGAAATAAATAGTATCTCACATATTAGAACACAAAAATCGCCATTTTCTTTAGTGTTTGAATATTTCTTGTGCAAAAAGCAGTTCAGTGACCATACTTTTCTAAGTTGTAATGGTAGCCATGTACCTTAAGGTTTATGTGGACAACATTTCATGAAGTCAATTACCGGGGTAATATTAATTGCTACAAAATTTGGGCATTTTCGCCAGACTCACAAAATTCGTCTTGCATGAAATGAAAGCAAATACGGTATTATCCATTGTACAATATTTCCAGTCTCATTTTTTGTAGTATTTGTGTTTCAGTGAAGTTAGTGCAATGATAAATATATACAATGTTTCTATAACCATAGATGGGAAAACTATAAATAAGGTTGTTTACTAAAAATGAAAATATATGTTCTTTAAAGCATCACTTTGCTAAAAGTCAAAGTCAATATTACACATAAATATTATAATTTACAAAATAAAAAAAATAAACTCTATAATTATTATAAATAATTAAATAAATTAGATATTAGTTTGCGGTGAAGGTCATTGAAAGCAAAAAGTATATTCAGTAAATTTACAGTAAAATGTGTAATGTTCAACTTGACAAGAAAGCAGTCTACATAATTACTGCGAAATAATTTTTGCTGAAAAGGATTTTAGGCATTTTGTATGGAATTTATTTTCACTGAGTTTTGACAAGTTGAATGCAAGATATAGAAAAAAAGGTATAATCACTGGATTTTATTTTCACTAAATCATCCCTTCAGCAAAAGTAGCAAAAATAAATTCTAAGAGAAATTAAAGTGTTTAATAGTACAGTATTCTTGATAATTACAACTAATGCCGCATTTGGGACAAAAATGGCCATCAGTCGGCCAACACAATGAAAAACAAATCAACATACATTATTATACCATTATGAATTGGCTTTGTACTAACATTAAATACAGCTGGTCCTGGCAAGTGAAATAATGTCAGACACACCCAAAACAGAGTTTGATTGCTTAAATTTGGGGATAGATTAAGAAATTAAAACTTATTTGTACGATTTGCAGCAGTTACTGTAGTTAATGCAATATTTTACTAAATGAAAATCCAATCATGTTTGAATTATGTAGAATCAGAAAACCAATCAGAACCTGTGTTACATGCGATGTTTCGAAAGCTGAGTTCTAATTGGTTGACTAAACCTATCAGCAAAGAACTGCCTGTATATTCAAATAAAATAAATAGAAATATGACGCCTTATGAATTAATCACACTAAAATTACTAGTAGTGATTTAATTTTCATGCATCAAAAAAGGTAATAAAAATCAATTTCAATAAAATTAAGGATATTTAAATTTTAATATTTACAAAGACTACTGTAAGTTGTTAAATATTTTAAAGTCAAGACGTAATTTGATGCATTATTATGTAAAAATCCAGATATGTAATATTAATATATGGTTAAAACCAGCGAAAATAAATGACAAAATTATTGAATACAACTTAGATATTACACATATCAACAGCAAAAATCTACTGTTGATACATCTAGAAAATCAATACTAGATCTGCATAACTGATTGTAATTGCACATGTACATGGAAAATGGAAGATGGTTTCTATAGTTATGAATGGGTGAACATGCATACAGGGCAAGGTTAAATGATAAAATCAACATTCACAAATTGAGACAAAATTGATATTTTCCTATTGCCACGAATTGATAAAATTAAAGTCAGAGAGAGAGTACACTTAAAACAATAAAGGGAAAGTCCAAAAAGTCAGCATGGAATAAAGAAAATCAAATTTCTAACTTCTGGAATAATCAGAACATGTAACAATGAGCCTATGTAATAGGGGTATCTGTATTTGCTTAGTTGCTCAACAAGACAAAATTAATATGAATGAGTAATAATTCATTCTATGTCATGTATTCATTAGGATCGATATCATAATTTGAATACAATGCAAGAATCAAATGAATGAATTAATGAATGTACACACAGAATGTACGTGTAATTCGGAGAAAATATGTTTTTTACTGAAATTTTCCGATATCATGACAAATGTGTGAGACTCATGACAAGTAACATTAACCCAAATAGTGTTTTTCAATAAAATTTAATTCAACAAAAACAAGCCATGCATGGTACAGTCCCTGTTAGTTATCAAATTTAAAATATATAGTTTTGTTTATAGTAATATAGCTGGAATATAAACATGTCTGGAATATGATTATGATGATTGTTTAACATTTAAATTATTGACATCAGAGATATGGCTCTAGAAGCCCATTCATTAAAACAAAACGGCCACTAGTCAGGCATTCTGAATCCAATCTAAAAAATAAAATTAAAAAAAAAAAATTAAAAAAATAATGTGCATCAGGAATCTGTAATGTCTAATGTACCGGTATGTACCAAGTTTGAACAAAAACAAAATCCATCCAGAAATGCCAGATATTTGATGATTTTTTAGCACAAAAATGGCCACCATTCGACCATTTTTAATATAATCTGTATATCTATGACATGAATAATGTATAATGAATATTTCAAATTTGAACATAATCAGTCAAAGCATGTCAGAGATATGGCACTAGAACCACATTTATTAAAACAAAATGGCAGCCAGTCGGCCATTTTGAATCAAGGTCCTATAATGTCCAACGTATATACTATGTTTGAACAAAATGCATCTGTAAACAGCCGAGAAATGCTTGATTTTGATGATTTTTACGACAAAAATGCCCGCCATTCGGCTAACTTCAATCACATCGTGAAACAAATTGATGTGCATATGTATAATATCTTGTATGATGTATGTGTGAAGTTTGATTGTGATTTGTCCAGGCAGTTCTAAGATACAGGACCTGACGCACGCAAGGAACCACAGATGCACGGAGGTCAAAACATAAGACCCCATTTTCGGACTGCGTCCGAACAGGGACTAATAAAATATGGCAACTTATAAATTCAAAATGATCACCAAATATTGTAATATATTATTTCTGTCTTCTGGTGTCTTGACCAAAACCTGATGTATCTGGCACACAAGTCCAGTAGCCCAAACCAAATACTATTAATGGTAGATGACTTGTATTGCAATTTACATACAAGATTTCTATGAATTTTTGTAAGGCCTGAAAAAATATATTATTATTTTTATTTTGTCATGAGCATAATTTTGTGATTTTGTGTTTTTAATTCCAAAGTTTACTGCCAACTTAATTGAGTCTTCTTTTTATATTAGGCACATTTGTGAAATAATGATTGCTTTTCTTTATCATACCATTTATTGGTCTGCATCTGCCATTCTGAAGGCATTTTGCGATGATAATTTCTTCATAAGTACAAATAAATATTTTAGAAGATGTGCACATTTTATAGAAATCATCAAATCTCATTGTACCACACAATTCTCTACAGTAACATAATTGAATTGTAAGAATGTAAGTCAAATAATATGATATATTCAGCTTCATATGTGTTTATAGACACAGTGATTCGTAAAAATAATATGATATATTCAGCTTCATATGTGTTTATAGACAGTGATTCTCATAGTTGTTTAATCACTGAAATGGCGAGCACCATAAATCGTTAAACTGGCCATTTTCAAATTATTGTGTAGCGTTGTGATGTGCACAAAATCCCAATATGATGGTGTGATGTGATGTGCACATGGCAAAATCCCATTATGATGGTGCGATTTGATGCGTACATGGCAAAATCCCATTATGATGGTGCGATTTGATGCGCACATGGCAAAATCCCATTATGATGGTGCGATGTGATGCATACATGGCAAAATCCCATTATGATGGTGCGATGTGATGCATACATGGCAAAATCCCATTATGATGGTGTGATTTGATGCATACATGGCAAAATCCCATTATTATGGTGCTATTTGATGTGCACATGGCAAAATCCCATTATGATGGTGCGATGTGATGCATACATGGCAAAATCCCATTATGATGGTGCGATTTGATGCGTACATGGCAAAATCCCATTATGATGGTGGGATTTGATGCATACATGGCAAAATCCCATTATGATGGTGGGATTTGATGCATACATGGCAAAATCCCATTATGATGGTGCGATGTGATGCATACATGGCAAAATCCCATTATGATGGTACTATTTGATGCGTACATGGCAAAATCCCATTATGATGGTGCGATTTGATGCGTACATGGCAAAATCCCATTATGATGGTGCTATTTGATGTGCACATGGCAAAATCCCATTATGATGGTGCGATTTGATGCATACATGGCAAAATCCCATTATTATGGTGCTATTTGATGTGCACATGGCAAAATCCCATTATGATGGTGCGATGTGATGCATACATGGCAAAATCCCATTATGATGGTGCGATGTGATGCATACATGGCAAAATCCCATTATGATGGTGTGATTTGATGCATACATGGCAAAATCCCATTATTATGGTGCTATTTGATGTGCACATGGCAAAATCCCATTATGATGGTGCGATGTGATGCATACATGGCAAAATCCCATTATGATGGTGCGATTTGATGCGTACATGGCAAAATCCCATTATGATGGTGCTATTTGATGCGTACATGGCAAAATCCCATTATGATGGTACTATTTGATGCGTACATGGCAAAATCCCATTATGATGGTGCGATTTGATGCATACATGGCAAAATCCCATTATGATGGTGCTATTTGATGTGCACATGGCAAAATCCCATTATGATGGTGCGATGTGATGCATACATGGCAAAATCCCATTATGATGGTGTGATGTGATGCATACATGGCAAAATCCCATTATGATGGTGCTATTTGATGTGCACATGGCAAAATCCCATTATGATGGTGCGATGTGATGCATACATGGCAAAATCCCATTATGATGGTGCGATGTGATGCATACATGGCAAAATCCCATTATGATGGTGTGATTTGATGCATACATGGCAAAATCCCATTATTATGGTGCTATTTGATGTGCACATGGCAAAATCCCATTATGATGGTGCGATGTGATGCATACATGGCAAAATCCCATTATGATGGTGCGATTTGATGCGTACATGGCAAAATCCCATTATGATGGTGCTATTTGATGTGCACATGGCAAAATCCCATTATGATGGTGCGATTTGATGCATACATGGCAAAATCCCATTATGATGGTGCGATGTGATGCATACATGGCAAAATCCCATTATGATGGTACTATTTGATGCGTACATGGCAAAATCCCATTATGATGGTGCGATTTGATGCGTACATGGCAAAATCCCATTATGATGGTGCTATTTGATGCGCACATGGAGAAATCCCATTATGGTGGTGCGATGTGATGCGCACATGGAGAAACCCGATGATGGTGCGATGTGATGCATACATGGCAAAATCCCATAATGATGGTGCGATGTGATGCGTACATGACAAAATCCCATTATGATGGTGCGATTTGATGCGTACATGGCAAAATCCCATTATGATGGTGCGATGTGATGCGTACATGACAAAATCCCATTATGATGGTGCGATTTGATGCATACATGGCAAAATCCCATTATGATGGTGCGATTTGATGCGCACATGGCAAAATCCCATTATGATGGTGCTATTTGATGCGCACATGAAGAAATCCCATTATGATGGTGCGATGTGATGCACACATGGAGAAACCCGATTATGATGGTGCGATGTGATGCATACATGGCAAAATCCCATAATGATGGTGCGATGTGATGCGTACTTGGCAAAATCCCATTATGATGGTGCTATTTGATGCGTACATGGCAAAATCCCATTATGATGGTGCGATTTGATGCGCACATGGAGAAACCCGATTATCATGGTGCGATGTGATGCATACATGGCAAAATCCCATTATGATGGTGCGATGTGATGCGTACATGGCAAAATCCCATTATGATGGTGCTATTTGATGCGTACATGGCAAAATCCCATTATGATGGTGCGATTTGATGCGCACATGGAGAAACCCGATTATCATGGTGCGATGTGATGCATACATGGCAAAATCCCATTATGATGGTGCGATGTGATGCGTACATGGCAAAATCCCATTATGATGGTGCTATTTGATGCGTACATGGCAAAATCCCATTATGATGGTGTGATTTGATGCGCACATAGAGAAATCCCATTATGATGGTGCTATTTGATGCGCACATGGAGAAACCCGATTATCATGGTGCGATGTGATGCATACATGGCAAAATCCCATTATGATTGTGCGATGTGATGCATACATGGCAAAATCCCATTATGATGGTGCGATTTGATGCGCACATGGCAAAATCCCATTATGATGGTGGGATTTGATGCGCACATGGAGAAATCCCATTATGATGCTGCAATTGGATGCGCACATGGCAAAATCCCATTATGATGGTGTGATGTGATGCATACACGGCAAAATCCCAATATGATGGTGTGATGTGATGTGCACATGGCAAAATCCCATTATGATGGTGCGATGTGATGCATACATGGCAAAATCCCATTATGATGGTGTGATTTGATATGCACATGGCAAAATCCCATTATGATGGTGCGATGTGATGCGCACATGGAGAAATCCCATTATGATGGTGGGATTTGATGCGCACATGGAGAAATCCCATTATAATGGTGGGATTTGATGCACACATGGAGAAATCCCATTATGATGGTGGGATTTGATGTGCAATCCCATTATGATGGTGCAATTTGATGCGCACATGGAGAAATCCCATTATGATGGTACTATTTGATGCGCACATGGAGAAATCCCATTATAATGGTGCGATTTGATGCGCACATGGCAAAATCCCATTATGATGGTGGGATTTGATGTGCAATCCCATCCTGATGGTGCAATTTGATGCGCACATGAAGAAATCCCATTATGATGCTGCAATTGCATGCGCACATGGCAAAATCCCATTATGATGGTGCGATGTGATGCATACACGGCAAAATCCCAATATGATGGTGTGATGTGATGTGCACATGGCAAAATCCCATTATGATGGTGTGATGTGATGTGCACATGGAGAAATCCCATTATAATGGGGCGATTTGATGCGCACATGGAGAAATCCCATTATGATGGTGGGATTTGATGCGTACATGGCAAAATCCCAATATGATGGTGTGATGTGATGTGCACATGGCAAAATCCCATTATGATGGTGTGATGTGATGTGCACATGGAGAAATCCCATTATAATGGTGCGATTTGATGCGCACATGGAGAAATCCCATTATGATGGTGGGATTTGATGCGTACATGGCAAAATCCCATTATGATGGTGTGATGTGATGTGCACATGGCAAAATCCCATTATGATGGTGTGATGTGATGCATACATGGCAAAATCCCATTATGATGGTGTGATGTGATGTGCACATGGCAAAATCCCATTATGATGGTGTGATGTGATGTGCACATGGAGAAATCCCATTATAATGGTGCGATTTGATGCGCACATGGAGAAATCCCATTATGATGGTGGGATTTGATGCGTACATGGCAAAATTCCATTATGATGGTGTGATGTGATGTGCACATGGCAAAATCCCATTATGATGGTGCGATGTGATGCATACATGGCAAAATCCCATTATGATGGTGCGATTTGATGTGCACATGGCAAAATCCCATTATGATGGTGCGATGTGATGCGCACATGGAGAAATCCCATTATAATGGTGCGATTTGATGCGCACATGGAGAAATCCCATTATGATGGTGGGATTTGATGCGCACATGGAGAAATCCCATTATGATGGTGGGATTTGATGCGCACATGGAGAAATCCCATTATGATGCTGCAATTGGATGCGCACATGGAGAAATCCCATTATAATGGTGGGATTTGATGCGCACATGGAGAAATCCCATTATGATGGTGGGATTTGATGCGTACATGGAGAAATCCCATTATAATGGTGCGATTTGATGCGCACATGGAGAAATCCCATTATGATGGTGGGATTTGATGCGCACATGGAGAAATCCCATTATGATGGTACTATTTGATGCGTACATGGAGAAATCCCATTATGATGGTGGGATTTGATGCATACATGGCAAAATCCCATTATGATGGTGGGATTTGATGCGTACATGGCAAAATCCCATTATGATGGTGCGATGTGATGCACACATGGAGAAATCCCATTATGATGGTGGGATTTGATGCGTACATGGAGAAATCCCATTATAATGGTGCGATTTGATGCGCACATGGAGAAATCCCATTATGATGGTGGGATTTGATGCGCACATGGAGAAATCCCATTATGATGGTACTATTTGATGCGTACATGGAGAAATCCCATTATGATGGTGGGATTTGATGCATACATGGCAAAATCCCATTATGATGGTGGGATTTGATGCGTACATGGCAAAATCCCATTATGATGGTGCGATGTGATGCACACATGGAGAAATCCCATTATGATGGTGGGATTTGATGCGTACATGGAGAAATCCCATTATAATGGTGCGATTTGATGCGCACATGGAGAAATCCCATTATGATGGTGGGATTTGATGCGCACATGGAGAAATCCCATTATGATGGTGGGATTTGATGCATACATAAAAAAATCCCATTATGATGGTGCGATTTGATGCGCACATGGAAAAAATTCCATTTTGGTGATGTGATGTGATGCATGGAAGGCCAAATCTTGATACAGTGCCATTTACTTTGTACAAAATAATTATGCATTGATGGTTGTGTTTTCACAGGGTTCCACAACCACACTTTCCATCTCATTGCTAACAGTCTTCTTGGTAGAATTGTAGAACGGGAACTCACAACAACAAAAGCATTTCAAGGAATGTGGTAATTTGCTATATATTCCTGTGGGGAGCGGCACCAGTGGACTCGTCCTTGCCTTGTACTGTATGTATGAATCTTGTCTGCAATAAAAAGTACTTATTCTTTAATCACATATAATATGTCACACATACATTAATAGGACACTCTGTTTCTGAAGGTCAGTAAATAGTTTGTATATACTGGTGCAACAAATTACCAAATAGAAATAAAAATCATTGTTTCCACACTTTCAGATACTGGTATTTACAGTGAGTATACTGGTATTTACAGTGAGTATACTGGTATTTACAGTGAGTATACTGGTATTTACAGTGAGTATACTGGTATTTACAGTGAGTATACTGGTATTTACAGTGAGTATACTGGTATTTACAGTGAGTATACTGGTATTTACAGTGAGTATACTGGTATTTACAGTGAGTATACTGGTATTTACAGTGAGTATACTGGTATTTACAGTGAGTATACTGGTATTTACAGTGAGTATACTGGTATTTACAGTGAGTATACTGGTATTTACAGTGAGTATACTGGTATTTACAGTGAGTATACTGGTATTTACAGTGAGTATACTGGTATTTACAGTGAGTATACTGGTATTTACAGTGAGTATACTGGTATTTACAGTGAGTATACTGGTATTTACAGTGAGTATACTGGTATTTACAGTGAGTATACTGGTATTTACAGTGAGTATACTGGTAATACTGAAATCAGAGCTTCTGTTATTTATTCCCCAATTCATGAATAAATTCATTGATAAATGGCTAAGCATAATATAATTAACAATGATTTATTTTATTACTCATACATGTCATTTGGGAACCACTTTGGCTGCAACAATCTTCAATCTAGCGGGGCACTGGAAGGCGGTAATTGCCAGTGTTGGTCACTTTGCAGTGACAGAAGTGATTATTATTGATATACTTGTAATAATAATTGATATTGACAACCAAAATAATTGTCAAACTAGATACTAGTATTTCACAGAACCAATATTAAAAGTGAAGTCAGCAAGATGACATCTTGTTAACTTTCAAATGTTCTATTGCAACAGTCTTTAATCAAAGAAAGCTTAGAAAGAACTTTCGTGGGCTGAGAGTATTGAAGACACATTAAAAATTAATTAAAAATTACATGTACAAGAGATATTGATGGAAAAGCTGAAAACTAATTATGTAAATCAGGTAACTAATATGAACAGAACAAAAAAAATTATGAATTATTATGCTAACTAGAGAATTAATATGAACAAATTTTAACCCAAAATTAATCAGGCCTGTCTATTGTCCTAGAGCATTAATGTACGAAATTTTATTCAAATGTGATGATCAGTAATTGAGATATCAGTGTTAATTAATTATGTTAATTAGGTTATTAATAAGCATAAATATTTACCAAAAACTAATTGGGTCTCTGCATAGTTCTCTTTAAAAGTTTCATTAAAATCTTAAGTACCAAGTGTCATTGAAATGTGATGATTACTACTTGAAATATCAAAAGCTGAAATTTAATTAATTATGCAAATTAGGTAATTAATATCAACTGATACTACCCTAAAAACTATCAGGTCTGTGCAGTGTCCTATGATATCTATGTACCAAGTTTCATTGAAATGTGATGATTACTACTTGAAATATCAAAAGCTGAAAATTAATTAATTATGCAAATTAGGTAATTAATATGTACTGATATTACCCTAAAAACTATCAGGTTTGTGCAGTGTGCTATGACATCTATATACCAAGCTTTATTGAAATGTGATGATTAGTACTTGAGATATCAGTGGAAAAGCAGAAAATTGATTAATCATTATACAAATTAGGTAATTAATATTGCACAGATTTTTACCCAAAACTAATCAAATCTGTGCATTAGTTTGGAGCATCTATGTGCCAAGTTTCATAAAAATCCAATGAGTGGTTCTTTAGATATCAGTGGAACAGTCATGTAACAGCTAAAAATCAGCTAATTATCATGCAAATTAGGTAATCAATATGCATGGATTTTTACCAAAACCTAATCAAATCTGCGCATTGGCCCAGAACATCTATGCACCAAGTTTCATCAAAAATCAATGTATGGTTCTTGAGATATCAGTGGAACAGACACACACACACACAGATACACTAACTGCAAAGACTCCCTTTTTGTGCTTCGCACACGGGAGTCAAAAATTGTTTACAAATAACATAACAATACAGACCCAAATTTTCTATCAGCGATTACATTGTCCTCATATAATTGTGATTTTATTGACTGACAACCTCCAAAAATGCAAAAACATATCTTGTTTGATGACTTTGACTTTTCATAATATGATCAATCTCAATGTTTCTACAATGTCTTATAGTCAGATTAGAAGTGCATCTCCAGTAGAAGCACACATAGACCCAAATTACCTTTCTAGTATCCTGGATTATTAAAATACTACTTAGTTTGACCACAAATACACAAATCTGTTATTGAGGTTCATACATACTAATACAGTACATTTGTTTGATAGATATCAGAGATCATTGAAACATATGCAATGATTTACATATGCAACAGAGCAATAAGAGTAATAAATCTGATTAATGGCTATGCCTATACCTGCCATATCTTGCATCTGCATTCTTCTCTAATAAAGGTATACCACTGAGAAACAAAAGCATAAAAGTGACAAAGATTGGACTCAATACTGCAGTCCACTGTGCTCCCTGCAGTACATTAGTACTCATGATAAAAATACCCCACCACACTAGAATCTCACCAAAGTAGTTAGGATGTCTCGATAAGTTCCATAAACCTGTAGAGAACAAATAAATAATTATTACTTTAGGTAAACTCATTTGATTACCAGTAACTACATGTTGTATGGCCAAGTAAATAATATAAATTATTTTGTATTTCATAAATATCAATATTCAAATATTTTGTTTTCAGAATACAGACTATATATATATATCACATCATTTTTGAGAAATATTAGGCCTCACAAAAAAAAAGTTTAAAAATAGGATGGTGATGTGATTTTTTTTTTGGCTAAAATATTTACTCAAACATTTTTTCCAGATTTATTTAATTTGTCAGCAGAGGGGGGGGGGGGTACTGTGCATGCAGTGACAAAATAAGTATAAAATAAAAAGATTGGCTCATTTTTTTGGGGTTGTGTGCACATACACTGACCTGAAATATTTTAATAGTATTGTTCTTTGATGGGCTGAATTTAAAATAAATTGTTACCTGTGTCACACCATTTGCCGTCGTTTTCCTCTAGCCGACGAAAGGTGAATTTTTGATGGTCAGCTGCAGCTTCAAGCAGTAAGCCGATACCGAAGCAAACACTTCCCATGTAATCGGTGACTGAAAAATGCTCGTTTGTATCTGACCTTGGCGAGTTGATAAATATGACAGAAAGGCTCACGACATAAACCCAGATAGCCTGAAACAACAAATTTAATGAGGTAATGGTGCATTTTTGAGCCCAAAAGTGGAAATTCACTACTTAACTGGGATGTCCAAAACCAAAGGAAAGTGAATATATGCGCTTCGTAGATTAGAATATTTGCTATCTATTCGTTATGTAAATGAATTCACAGGTGGGTATATCCCAGCAATGTGATTGGTCAATTGTAGCATTCACCAGGTAGTGATGTATATACTTATATGAAGCCCTATTGTATTCAGCCTCTGTTATTAACACACATGATGTCTACACATGTTATTGTTATGGGTTCTGTTCATTGAAGATAATTAATGACAAGACAGCATATCTAAGACGCCACACTGAGATCAGAAAGAGGCTGTATACATTAAGTGTATAAACAAGTGGGTTATCAGTATGGACGCTGAGGGCGCCATATCTTACATAAGGCTAACTCCCTAACATCTCCCTTCTTTTATCAAGATTAAAGTTCAATGTTCACACTAGATGTTGATGCTGCATCAGGATGCTAAAAGTCATTTCTCATATGCAAAGATCTTGAACGAATCAGATAACGAATGAAATATCGAACAGGGTCAAGTAATATATATGTATAAAACAACGAATCAAATATCAAATCAAATACCGAATGGCGTCAAGTAACATATAACTTAAAATTGAGAAAGGCAGACATAATAATGTGCCGCTGGATAAAAGAACATGTGATATGTGCAGCCAAAATGTAGTTGAGGATGAGCAACATTTTGTAATGAAATGTCCAGCTTACAGTCACCATAGGGACAAATTATTCCTGACTGCACAAAATAAAATTCCAAATTTTGATAAAGAAAATAGTCAGAATAAATTTATTTTGATTATGGCAAACCATACTCTAGCACTAGCCTTAGCTGTCTTCTTAAAAAACAGCTATGGAACAAAACAGCAACAACTATCAGTGTATTAGGCCACATTTTGTGTTCATTCTATATTCTGTATTCACCATTGGCTGCAAATTGTCTTTTTTTGTTTTTGACTTGTTTTATTTTTTTTTTAGAAAAGTTTTTATTTTTTGTTTTCTTCTTTAGATTGTAGTTTTTTTTTTAATTTCTTTCTGTAAGACCCTTTTTATCCTTTTCTAAGGATTTTATGCGTCTAATAAAAAATAAAAAAAATAAAAATATATGTATAAAACAACGAATCAAATATTGAATCAAATACCGAATGGCGTCAAGTAACATATATGTATAAAACAACGAATCAAATATTGAATGTTATACGATTTAATGTTGCTTCTGGTTCGAGTTGATCTTGTTGTTTGACTCAGTGAGGTCTCTGTCACTGGAATCTCTGGAATTGATTGCGTAGATGTATGATCTGGCTTATCATTACTCACTGCTGGTGTTGACTGTTGAGTTGGTGACGCAGTGTATTCAGGCTGACTTGCTAGTTGAGACGGTCGATTAGTCGGTGGTTGACTAGATAGTTCTGCCGTTTCACGTATGAATTTACGATTCCGTCTATACATCCTTCCATCTTCTGTTTGCAATATATATGAACGTGGACCCACTTTGTTGACACATGAGGCTTTTCTCCATGGCTCTCTGGGGTTTGTAGGTTGTAATCTAACTTGTTGACCTATATTTAGCTCTGGTAGTTCTTTAGCACTTTTGTCATAATGAAATTTGGACTTCTGTTTTCTAAGTTTGATGTTTTCTGCTACACCTTGGATAACTTGTGGTTGAAGTAATACTGGAGTTGGTAATAGTGTGCGGGCTGGGCTCTACGTGAAATTAATTTCTGTAGTGGGATGCTGCCATCAGTGCTGGGTGTATTTCGCCAGTCTAAAATTGCTAGCTGTAAGTCTTTCTTGTCTTTGTTTTCTTGAAGATCTTTTTTGATATCTTGACAGCTGACTCAACTTTCCCGTTGCTTTGACTGTGGTGCAATGAGCAGGTTATATGTTCGAATTCCAATTCGCGTGCGAAGGTTTCATACTCATTGGATATAAATTGCGGTCTGTTGTCTGAAATTACATTCTCTGGAATGCCATGTCTGGCAAAGTGTGATTAAGTACAGTTAACTATAGTTGATGATGTATCTAATTTGTCAAGTTCCCAGTAATCACTGTAGTAATCAACAGTAATTAGGTAGTCAGTTTTGTTGTATGTAAACAAATCTTGTCCAATCATTTTCCATAGTCGTGATGGGATCTCGTATGACATCAAAGGTTCTTTTTGTTGTTTACTGAGGAATTCGTTGCAAGGACTACATTGGGTGATTATGTCCTTTATTTCCGCTGTCATTCCGGGCCAAAATAGTACGTCGCGTGCTCGCCGTATACATGCTTCAGCACCTAAGTGACTTGAATGAATTCTATTGAGCATTTGTGGTCTCAATTGTTTTGGAATTATGATTTGATTTCCTTTGTATAGAACACCATTGTGTACTGTGATTTCTTCTCTGTATGTCCAATAGTCTCTTGCACATATTGGAACATCATCTCTGTTGTCTGGCCATCCAGCTAATATTGTTGTCATTAAGGATTGTAGAGTTGTATCTGTTTGTGTTAGCTTTTGAATTTGCTGATGAGTAGGATCACTAACGCATTGGTATTGAGCTTGGTTAATGGACTATATTTCTTGAAACAACTTGTCTTCTATTTTCAGCTGAAATAACTGATATTCTGGCATGTTGGAGCTAGTACTCTTCTCTGTTAAGTATGCTCTGCTGAGCATATCAGCAATGTGCATCTGGTTGCCGGGTTTATATTGTACTTTGATGTTGTACTTTTGAAGACGTAGCATCATGCGCTGTAAGCGTTTTGGTGCTCGGTGTATCGGTTTATTGAAGATAGGTACAAGCGGTTTGTGATCTGAATCTATGGTGATTTCTTCTCTTCCATGTATGTATTGATTAAATCGTTCACATGCGAAAACGATTGCTAAACATTCTTTCTATATTTGGGCATAGTTTTGCTCAGTGGGAGACAACGATCGTGACGCAAATGTCACAGGTTGTCCGTTTTGAAGAAGTGTGGCACCTAATCCTTTTTCTGAAGCATCGCATTGTATGGTTACCTCGTCATTTACTTCGTAGTATTTCAGAATTGGTGCATGGGTGATAAGATGCTTTATTTGACTGAACGATTCTTCTTGCTGTGATTCCCATACAAATACAGCTTTGTCTTCTCTCAGTCGACTTAACGGTTCGCTGATTTCTGCTAGTTTGGGTAAATATCTAGCTAAGTAGTTGACGCATCTAAGTAAACGTTGTACTGCTTTCTTGCCATCTGGTCTGGGCATATTCTGTATCGCCTGTATTTTCTGAGGATCTGGTCTGAGTCCATCAGTGCTAATCAGCTCTCCCATAAATGGTACTTCTTTGAGTGATAATCTTAGCTTCTTTTTGTTCAATTTCAAGTTAACCTCTCTCGCTCTCTGCAGTAGACTTCTTAGCTTTTTGTCATGGTCTTCCATGTATTGTTGAGGAGTGTCTCCACATCCAAACACAAGTATGTCATCTGCAATGACTTCAATACCAGGAATATCATCCAATGCGTCATGAAGGCGGCGTTGGAATTCTTCCGAAGCTGATGAAATGCCAAATGGCATCTGTACCTGCCAAAAGGTGTCCAGAACGTTGTCAGGTAGGAGCTTTGTTCATCCAGTTTGACCTGATGGAAACCATCTTTAGCATCTAGAATCAAGAATACTTTGGCATCGGATAACTTAGGTAGAATTTCGTCTAGCGTTGGCATCTGATACTTGGGACGTTTAATTGCTCGATTTAAATCTCTGGGATCGAGACATACTCTCAACTTGTTTGGTTTCAGAACAGCTACAATACTGCTTATCCAGTCTGTGGATTTAGTAACTTTCTTTATGATGCCTTTCCTTTCCATTTCATTTATTTATAATGACATGAACACTAAGTTTAGTATTTAGATTAGTGATTTAGTTATATACATAGTACTAGCGTAGTATAATGATCGGACAATTATGCTGATATAACATTCGATATTTGATTCGTTGTTTTATACATATATGTTACTTGACGCCATTCGGTATTTGATTTGATATTTGATTCGTTGTTTTATACATATATGTTACTTGACCCTGTTCGATATTTCATTTGTTATCTGATTCGTTCAAGATCTTTGCATATGAGAAATGACTTTTAGCATCCTGATGCAGCATCAACATCTAGTGTGAACATTGAACTTTAATCTTGATAAAAGAAGGGAGATGTTAGGGAGTTAGCCTTATGTAAGATATGGCGCCCTCAGCGTCCATACTGATAACCCACTTGTTTATACACTTAAAGGAAACCCCCTGAAGGGAAAGGTCCACAAATGTAGGAGAATGCAATTTACAGTTTTTTTATATCACTTTTCATTCTCTAGATATTCAACTTTATATCATTATTATGTAGTCAGCCATATTGATTCTCAAGCAAAGGATTATGGGTAAAGTATGACATCATAGAATCTGTTATCAAAAATTGAGAAAATTATTTCATCTATAACATGAGAAATACTGATGCAAATTAGTTCAAATTTTCGTTGTGCATATTACTCATGTATATAATTATAGTAGTAGAAATTAGAATATTACAAATACACATGAAGTAAAGATATTGCTAAAAACGTTAAAAAAATAAAAATTGATATTTAAGTCGTGAAATATAAAATTACACTTTTGTGTCTCCATTTTGTGGTCAACATGTGATATATCACCTATATAACCTACTCACATTGGTAATTTGTATACAATATAAGGAAATTTGAGAATTTGGTAGAAAAACATAAAAATAAATATTTTTAGTTCTGTTTCCATGACAACTATTTTAAAAACATGGATGGCACCAGTACATGTATGCTACCAATCTCTAAACTTTCAGCCAATTTGAAGTTCAACTTTTGAAGTTATAGATGAAATCATTTTCTCAATTTCTAACAACAGATTCTATGATGTCGTCATACTTTACCCATAATCCTTTGCTTGAAAATCAAGATGGCTGACTACAAAATACTGATGAAAAGTTGAATATCTAGAGAATGAAAAGTGATATAAAAAAACTGTAAATTGCATTCTCCTACATTTGTGGGGCTTTTTGTTCAGGGGTCATTATGTTGTTTGGGTTGATGTTTCCTTTAATGTATGCAGCCTCTTTCTGACCTCAGTGTGGAATATAAACATGGCGTCTTAGACATGCTGTCAGTGTTCAGTCACTCGTCTTGTCATTAATTATCTTCAATGAACAGAACCCATAACAGTCATCAACAGTGGCCATTGCATTAGGAAAAATTTAGACATGTTAGGTTTATTCATTATTTATAGGCACATGGGGTATAAACACCACTAAATACTGCTATTTATATGCATTTCATTTATTTTGATTATATTCAAAGTTGATAAATTATTTCATTTGGGCGCAATGGAAATTCACTACTTACCTGGAATGTCCAAAATTTGAGAAAAGTACATAAATTATTCCATTTGGTGAGGGCGTCCTTTGAGTTAAACAAGCAGCCTATAGGCTGAGATAGCTCCGCTGTTAGCAATGCACATTTCAATTAAAGAAGTGAAGACATCATTAGAAAATGAACAATATGAATAGTATCAAAGCAATCGGACTTACAGTTTTTAACAAGAAGTCGAAAATATCACTTTTTACCAAAAATTACAAAAATATTCACCAAAATAAATTAATTAGAGAATTGAAGATATCATCACAAAACGAACAAATCTGAGAGAGGTCCACATGTAGTACCTATATATGCAATATCAAAGCAATCGGACTTACAGTTTTCAACAAGAAGTCGAAAATATCACTTTTTACCAAAAATGACAAAAATATTCACCAAAATTAGAGAATTGAAGATATCATCACAAAATGAACAAATCTGAGAGAGGTCCACATGTAGTACCTATATATGTAATATCAAAGCAATCGGACTTGCGGTTTTTAACAAGAAGTCAAAAATATCACTTTTTACCAAAAATGACAAAAATATTCACCAAAATTAGAGAATTGAAGATATCATCACAAAATAAACAAATCTGAGAGAGGTCCACATGTAGTACCTATATATGTAGTATCAAAGCAATTGGACTTGCGGTTTTTAACAAGAAGTCGAAAATATCACTTTTTACCAAAAATGACAAAAATATTCACCAAAATTAGAGAATTGAAGATATCAACATGAAATGAACAAACCTAAGAGAGGTACACATGTAGTACCTATATATGTAATATCAAAGCAATTGCACTTGCGGTTTTTAACAAGAAGTCGAAAATATCAGTTTTTACCAAAAATGACAAAAATATTCACCAAAATTAGAGAATTGAAGATATCATCACGAAATGAACAAATCTGAGAGAGGTCCACATGTAGTACCTATATATGTAGTATCAAAGCAATTGGACTTGCGGTTTTTATCAAGAAGTCAAAAATATCAGTTTTTACCAAAAATGACAAAAATATTCACCAAAATTAAAGAATTAAAGATATCATTACAAAATTAACAAATCTGAGAGAGGTCCACATGTAGTACCTATAGATGTAATATCAAAGCATTTAGGCTTGTAGTTTTCAAGAAGAAGTCGAAAAAGTAAAACATTGACACGGACGACGGACGACGACAACGGACGACGACGACGACGACGACGACGGACAACGACGGACAATCACTCATATGATAAGCTCCGCTCGACAAAGTCGACAGCGGAGCTAAAAATGGAAATTAAACTACTTACCTGGAATGTCCAAAACCCGCGAAAAGTACATAAATTATTCCATTTGGTAAGGGCGTCCTATTAGTTAAAAAATGGAAATTAAACTACTTACCTGGAATGTTCAAAATCTGAGAAAAGTACATAAATTATTCCATTCAGTGAGGGCGTCCTATTAGTTAAAAAATGGAAATTAAACTACTTACCTGGAATGTTCAAAATCTGAGAAAAGTACATAAATTATTCCATTCAGTGAGGGCGTCCTATTAGTTAAAAAATGGAAATTAAACTACTTACCTGGAATGTCCAAAACCCGAGAAAAGTACATAAATTATTCCATTTATTAAGACATCTTTGGGCTTCACCTATTTTTATCATTCTGTACAATAGATAAGCTGATAAGCGTATTCCCCATAAACACACAAACACTGTCACTACCAACTGACGTACAGCAAAGGTCTGCAGATTGGGGGAGAAAAACGAACAATTAAAGTTAATTTAATATTAAAAACTAGTCATTTCAAGATCTATTCAGACTACCATTCATTGTCAATTCTCTTATCATCTCAGATTTGATAAGCGCCCTCTTTTGTTGAGTATAAACTTTCATTTTTTTCAAGTGGTGAGAAAATTAGCTGAAATACTAGTTTCTTCACAGTAGAAATCATGTATATTTGTTATAAATAATGTAAGGTTTATGTTAACCATTATATTTTCTTGATGCATAAAAGTTACTAGGCAGATGAAGATACTTTGCACACTGTATAAATTACATACCCATAGATATGCAAGGTACATATCTTCAAATGACCTAAAATCTATTTTGAGAGGTCTGGTTATCGTTACAAGAATACCTATAGAGTTGATATTTATTTCTGTATTAGAAGCCGCATCCCTAATAGAAGTTGCATCCATTCTTTTTGAAAAATTGAGATCTAAAATCTCATGATTTCTCATATGTGCAGCTTTGCGATTCAAATTAACTTCATTCTTCAACACATGAGACAAATTTTGTTATTATTCACAGTATAAACCCGTATCATTTTTTTCAATAATTTAATTTAAAAAAATCCAATTTAAGGTAGTGAGAAATTTAATCCTATAAAGTACATGAATCCAAAGACAGTGTGATCTAACCTATCTTCTCACACTCAGTTACATTATTGCACTCGAATACACATTTAAGCAAAAATTAGGCGACTAATTTTTTTTTCTTGATTTTTTTGTTATCATCAGTATAGCACTGGACATTTTATATTTTTTTCTTTAATATAAAAAAAATACCATTTATATTCTCTAATACATTTTATTTTTGAAGAGGCCTGCACAATTGCAATGATAGAAGTATTTTAATGAAGTAATGAAATTTCAATGCATTATGGGAGATAACCTCCCATTGCATATGATGGGAAACTATTATTAATAAATTATCCAAATCATTGTTTTAGTATATTTCTATAATATTAGGATTTGTATCAATAAACATAGTTGAACTCTGGTGACCTTGCCCTTTGTTATATAATATAATTCCCTCTATCACAGTTTGTTTCAATATAAATATGCATTGTCATAATTAATTTTGAATACAAACAAGTTTTGGGGTTGAACCAACAGTGGGGAATCAGTCTACCGAATGTCCTTAAAAGATGTAAATATCTTACAAAAACATTGGTGCCTTATTTGTTTAATTATTTTAAGGGACATAATTTCCAGTTTTATTCAAACTAATTCAGATATTTTAGTATAAAAATAAATGCCTCATCGCAAAAAAAAAAGTTCTGCATTTAGACGTGAATAGATTCATAAAACATGCAAGATAACAGAAAATCTTAGCTGGCTTTTGTCCAAGTATTTTGTATTACATGAAAAGTAAAAAAAAAACACCCTTTATGAATAGCTATCATGTTGCAAGCTCTGCTTTGTATGCAAATCAACTTAAATAGTTAGTTGGTGTCCAGTGGAGGGAGAAGTCAACAGTACTGTTGCCTCCTGAGAATCTACATCTTCAAACACTGCAATCTTCAAAGTGCGTTTTTAAACTAGTATTATGAAAACTCTATCATTCTGTTCTAATAGCTGAAACATATTCCTGCGAGTTTTCATTTGTCAAATGAACTGTTTGTCAAATACAGAATACATATAATTTAGAACAATTTTCTTTTTAAAATGTGGATGAAATGTTTTGCTTTTTATGTATTTTTTATGTATTGTTTTTGATTTGATAACTTTGAACTAAACAGATTTTCTATTAGCGTCAGATCTTGATCAAAGTTTGGCACCCAGTTCATAGGAGTGCTTATATTGATTTTCTGACATCTTGTTTTCTGTAAAGATTTTATTGGTAGGTTTGCAAATGTGTATCAGACTGTGCAATCTCTCCATGAGTTGGTTTTGAAACCCAGTATGGGATTCTGGTATACATTACCAAGGATATTATTACAAGATAAATCATTTGCTTCATTGAACACATACAACAATGCATATTTCCACTGAGATCAGTGACCTTTGATGTGTATCACCAGTGATCAGTCAAGTAGAAACAGTCAAAATATTTTATCAGATTTTCTTAATTTTTGCATGATATTTTCATACAGGACATCTGTTGTTCAAACTCAGGGAAGACATTATACTGATGAATAAGGTGACCAAGTTTGATAAAGTTTGGAATAGAATTAGTAAAGTTATTATGCACACAATAACAATTATTAACGACGACAACGACAACGACGACGACGACGACAACGACAACAACAACAACAACGACAACGCCGGACAAAATCTTTCCCTTAATATACCTTTCCTTCCTTCTTTGATGGTACGGGCAAGGTAATAATATATGACTTGTGTCACTAAAACAAGTTTTTAGATACAAAGAAATATTACCATGGAAACCAGTGTAATAATGCCAATTTTGACCATTTTCAATGATATTTCGCACTCTTGTATTCCAAAAAAAACATTTTTTTTTTCATTTTCGCTGTCCGGATGGTATGAACCCATATAATGGAAGTTAGGCGAAGAAGACATGTAAACTATTATTTTGACTTAAACTTTTATAAGTCAAGCTGAATTCAAACAACTTTCATGGCAGACACCATTTTCCCCCCATTTCTCAAAATATAGTTAGATGACCATTTCATTGGGTCAGACCTGAATGTTACAGAAAGTATGAAGAACATTACATTTAATTTGTTATTTGACCTGAACCTCTAAGTATATTAATGACTTTCAGTCTCTAGAGATAACATGTCATAATATGATAATCAACATCTATTGAATATTCAACACAACGTAAAATGACATTCTAGATGAATATTTATGAAAAACGACAGATTGTAGATAAAACTAATGAAGATGTAGTCAGTTATATCATGTAGTGTTCATCTAATTAGCATGTAAATTACATACGTGAACCTCATATTCAATGTGTATTATTCGGGGATCTATCAGCAATGTCAATCAATATTTCATTGAGTGTATCAAGAGTAATGTGGCATCACCTGAATGAAGAATGTGTTTTCTGAAGATGAGAAGAATGTCAATTAGTTGTCATCAATATCACGTTGAAAATAAGAAAACACTTTTATGATGACTTTGTGCATGACCTCATGCAGTATACATTGGCCAAAGATGATGTATTTTCCATGCATTATTTTTTGTCAAATAAAATACATTTTGTATACTATACTACAAATGGCAGACTGATTCAAATTAATAAGCAAGTCATAACAGGTTTTTCTCTGTGCTCAAATAAGCATGTCAGTAAGAGATAATAAGCAATGCACAATTCATAAATCTCTCTCGTTATGTCTCAGATGGATGCTATCAACGAAAAGACCTACATACCAATACACGATAGTAACCCTGCCTACCCATTTTATTTTATGTGAGTTTATATTAAGCAAATGAGCTGAAAATATTTAATTCTATGCAAATTAGCTATGGTTATTGCATCAATGTTGTATTTCTTTTTTTTATGTAATTCTTTCTATGTAGTGAATGACTAGTCTCCACTGATATCAAGGAAATATATCTGAAACTAACTGAGATATCATTTTTCACATTTGTGGTTAAACCATGATTATGCTCTCACAAAAACCTAAAAATACAACTCAATGAGGAACCAAAACAAGCAGCCTATCGGTTGAGATAGCTCCGCTGTTAGCAATGCACATTTCAATTAAAGAACTGAAGACATCATTAGAAAATGAACAATATGAATAGTATCAAAGCAATCGGACTTACAGTTTTTAACAAGAAGTCGAAAATATCACTTTTTACCAAAAATTACAAAAATATTCACCAAAATAAATTAATTAGAGAATTGAAGATATCATCACAAAACGAACAAATCTGAGAGAGGTCCACATGTACAGTAGTACCTATATATGTAATATCAAAGTAATCAGACTTACAGTTTTCAACAAGAAGTCTAAAATATCACTTTTTACCAAAAATGACAAAAATATTCACCAAAATTAGAGAACTGAAGATATCATCACAAAATGAACAAATCTGAGAAAGGTCTACATGTAGTATCTTTATATGTAATATCAAAGCAATTGAACTATTGGTTTTTAACAAGAAGTCGAAAATATCACTTTTTACCAAAAATTACAAAAATATTCACCAAAATTAGAGAATTGAAGATATCATCACAAAATGAACAAATCTGAGAGAGGTCCACATGTAGTACCTATATATGTAATATCAAAGCAATCGAACTTGCGGTTTTTAACAAGAAGTCGAAAATATCACTTTTTACCAAAAATTACAAAAATATTCACCAAAAATAGAGAATTGAAGATATCATCACGAAATGAACAAATCTGAGAGAGGTCCACATGTAATACCTATATATGTAATATCAAAGCAATCGGACTTGCGGTTTTTAACAAGAAGTCGAAAATATCACTTTTTACCAAAAATGACAAAAATATTCACCAAAAATAGAGAATTGAAGATATCAACATGAAATGAACAAATCTAAGAGAGGTCTACCCAAGGTACATATACACCAAGTATCAAAGCATTCAGGCTTGTAGTTTTCAAGAAGAAGTCGAAAAAGTAAAACATTGACACGGACGACGACGGACAATCACTCATATGATAAGCTCCGCTCGACAAAGTCGACAGCGGAGCTAAAAAGCTTAGAAAGCACTCCCATGTGCTGAGAGTATTGGAGACACATTATTATAAATATAATTTGAAATTACTTAGCTGAAAACTAATTATGCAAATCAGAAAATTAAAATGAACAGATTTGAGTGTAAAACTAATGAGGTCTGCGCAATGTAACAGACCATCTATGTACCACGTTTCATTGAAATGTGATCAGAACCAAAAAATCAAAGAAAGCTTAGAAAGAACTCCCATGTGCTGAGAGTATTGGAGACACATTATTATAAATATAATTTGAAATTACTTAGCTGAAAACTAATTATGCAAATCAGAAAATTAACATGAACAGATTTGATTGTAAAACTAATGAGGTCTGCGCAATGTAACAAAAACTCTATGTACCAAGTTTAATTGAAATGTGATTAGAACCAAAAAATTATGAATTATTATACTAATTAGGGAAATAATATGAACAGAGTTTTACCCCAAACTAATTAGGTTTGTACATTGTCCTAGAGCATCTTTGTACTAAGTTTCATTAAAATGGAAATTAGTACTTTAGATATCAGTGTGAAAGCTTAAAATTGGTTAATTATGCAAATTGGGTAATTAATATGTACAGATTTTAACCCACAATTATCCAGGTCTGTCTATTGTCCTACAGCATCCATGTATAAATATTCATTGATATGTGATGATTAGTACCCGAGATATCAGTGTGAAAGTTGTAAATTGGTTAATTATGCAAATTAGGTGATTAATATGCACAAATATTTACCAAAAACTAATTGGGTCTCTGCATAATTCTAGATTCATTGAAATGTGATGATTAGTACTTTAGATATCA
Source organism: Saccoglossus kowalevskii (assembly GCF_978046115.1). NCBI lineage: Eukaryota > Metazoa > Hemichordata > Enteropneusta > Harrimaniidae > Saccoglossus > Saccoglossus kowalevskii. The sequence continues at coordinate 672,432 of NC_140646.1, read as the reverse complement.
GTAGAAAAGCTGAAAATTAATTATGCAAATTAGGTAATTAATATGCACAATTATTTACCCTGAAACTAATCAGGTCTCTGCATAGTCCTAAAGGATCTATGTACCAAGTTTCATTGAAATGCGATGATTAGTACTTGAGATACCCGTGGAAAAGCTGAAAATTAACTAATTATGCAAATTAGGTGATTAATATACACAATTATTTATCCGAAACAATCAATCTCTGCATAGTCCTTGAGTATGTAAGTACCAAGTTTCATTGAAATGTAATGCTCACTACTTATATCAAAAGCTGAAAATTAATTAATTATGCAAATTAGGTAATTATATGTACTGATATTACCATAAAAACTATCAGGTCTGTGCAGTGTCATATGACATCTATGTACCAAGTTTCATTGAAATGTGATGATTAGTACTTGAGATATCAGTGGGAAAACCGAAAATTGACTAATCATTATGCAAATTAGGTAATTAGTATCCACGGATTATTACCAAAAACTAATCATAACCTAGCATTAGTTCAGAGCATGTATGTACAAAGTTTCATCAAAATCCAATGAGTGGTTGCTTAGATATCAGTGGAACAGTCATGGAACCGCTAAAAATTAGCTAATTATCATGCAAATTAGGTAATTAATATGCACGTATTTTTACCAAAAACTAATCAAATCTGCGCATATGTTCAGAGCATCTATGTACCAAGTTTCATCAAAATCCAATGAGTGGTTCTTTAGATATCAGTGGAATAGTCATAGAACAGCTAAAAATTAGCTAATTATCATGCAAATTAGGTAATTAACGGGCATGGATTTTTACCAAAACCTAATCAAATCTGCGCATTGGCCCAGAGTATCTATGCACCAAGTTTCATCAAAAACCGATGTATGTTCTTGAGATAGCAGTGGAACAGTCGGACACACATACACACATACACACATACACACACACACACACACATACACACACACTAACTGCAAAGACTCCCATTTTGTGCTTCGTACATGGGAGTCAATTATGAATTATTATGCTAATTAGGAAATTAATATGTACAGATTTCAACCCAAAATTAATCAGGACTGTCTATTGCCCTAGAGCATCTATGTACAAAGTTTCATTGAAATGTGATGATTAGTACTTGAGATATCTGTGTGAAAGTTGAAAATTGATTAATTATGCAAATTAGGTGATTAATATGCATAAACATATACCGAAAACTAATTTGCTCTCTGCAGAGTTTAGATTCATTTAAAGGTGATGATTAGTACTCTAGATATCAGTGGAAAATTTGAAAATTGAATAATTATGCAAATTAGGTAATTGAATTTAATATGCACAATTATTTACTCCAAAATTAATCAGGTCTCTGCATAGTCCTAGAAGATATATGTACAAAGTTTCATTGACATGTGCTGATTAGTACTTGATATATCAGTGGATAGGCTGAAAATAACTAATTATGCAAATTAGCTGATTAATATGCATAAATATTTATCCCAAAACAATCAATCTCTGCATTGTCTTTGGGTATCTATGTACCATGTTTCATTGAAATGTAATGCTCACTACTTAAAATATCAAAAGCTGAAAATTAATTTATTATGCAAATTAGGTAATTAATATGTACTGATATTACCCCAAAAACTACCAGGTCTGTACAATGTCCTATGACATCTAGGTACCAAGTTTCATCAAAATCACATGAGTGGTTCTTTAGATATCAGTAGAACAGTCATGGAACAGCTAAAAATTAGGGTTCATTTCCAGATATATTGAAGAATATAAGAAAAAGTGCAGAAAAATGTGGACAAGGAAGTCTGGTAGTGAAAAGGTTAAATGAAGGGTTGTTCAAGTGAAACAAATACTGTAATACAAAAGTTTTGGAAATGTAAACTTACCTGGGCAAGACATAATGTCAAGATCGCTAAGACAACAAAATTACTTCCACCTGCAAAGTCAGTCACTTTATCAAACTTGAAGGCTGCGGCAATGATGAAAAAGATAATTTGCATAGAAACGGTAACTATGGCGCAGATAGCTAAGTAGTCAACATCAAGGACACGTACTGACATCTTTAGTCATCCTACAGCCCTACAAATAAAGAAAGATATTTACCTTTAATTGCACAGATGGTTTGATTGTCTTTGATGGAATGTTATTATATAATGATTTGCTCAAATGCAAAAATTTCAGCATTTAGACATCTCTTTCAAAAAATTACCTTTTTGAACTTAATAAGAATGCAAATTTATATATTTATTAAAGGTTCGGACACTAAATTTTTAACAGCTTACACAAACCATTTGTATATTGTCTTCTTAATGTTAATAGTTGTACCGGTATTTAGTGAATATACTGCTGTATAACTTTTATATAGTGTTGCGTCAATAAATTATTTGTAGAAAAAACAAAGTGGGTAAAAGTTGAAAGGTGTTGATTTTTATGCCATGTATGTGTGAGATTTGTGTTGATAAACAGTGATTTGCCACAACATAACACCCTCTCCTGGTGGCAAGCGTGAATGTGAGTTTTAATCTGGTCATGATCTGCAATAAATTTTGACTTTTTAAGAATGAATTCAAATCAGTGCAGTATAGTAACAATAGTGAGTGTGTCTTTTTTGTTGATCCACACAAGAAACAATTTAAAGTCACAATCTTTATTTATATATGGCACCCATATCTCATGCAATGTCTTTAAAATGTTATTCTTTCAATGAGATTTATGCATTGAGGTAATTGTAATTGTATGTAACCACCTCAAAGTGTTTTACAGAATTTTCTACGTAAGAGACATCGATAACATCCGTTTGCTGCGGGCACATTAGCCTCTGGGTTGCAAGTTTTTGTCCTATACACATTAGCCTCTGGGTTGCAAGTTTTTGTTCTATACACATTAGCCTCTGGGTTGCAAGTTTTTGTCCTATACACATTAGCCTCTGGGTTGCAAGTTTTTGTCCTATACACATTAGCCTCTGGGTTGCAAGTTTTTGTCCTATACACATTAGCCTCTGGGTTGCAAGTTTTTGTCCTATACACATTAGCCTCTGGGTTGCAAGTTTTTGTCCTATACACATTAGCCTGTGGGTTGCAAGTTTTTGTCCTATACACATTAGCCTCTGGGTTGCAAGTTTTTGTCCTATACACATTAGCCTCTGGGTTGCAAGTTTTTGTCCTATACACATTAGCCTCTGGGTTGCAAATTTTTGTCCTATACACATTAGCCTCTGGGTTGCAAATTTTTGTCCTATACACATTAGCCTCTGGGTTGCAAGTTTTTGTTCTATACACATTAGCCTCTGGGTTGCAAATTTTTGTCCTATACACATTAGCCTCTGGGTTGCAAGTTTTTGTCCTATACACATTAGCCTCTGGGTTGCAAGTTTTTGTCCTATACACATTAGCCTCTGGGTTGCAAGTTTTTGTTCTATACACATTAGCCTCTGGGTTGCAAGTTTTTGTCCTATACACATTAGCCTCTGGGTTGCAAATGTTTGTCCTATACACATTAGCCTCTGGGTTGCAAGTTTTTGTTCTATACACATTAGCCTCTGGGTTGCAAGTTTTTGTTCTATACACATTAGCCTCTGGGTTGCAAGTTTTTGTTCTATACACATTAGCCTCTGGGTTGCAAGTTTTTGTCCTATCCACATTAGCCTCTGGGTTGCAAGTTTTTGTTCTATACACATTAGCCTCTGGGTTGCAAGTTTTTGTCCTATACACATTAGCCTGTGGGTTGCAAGTTTTTGTCCTATACACATTAGCCTGTGGGTTGCAAGTTTTTGTCCTATACACATTAGCCTCTGGGTTGCAAGTTTTTGTCCTATACACATTAGCCTGTGGGTTGCAAGTTTTTGTCCTATACACATTAACCTCTGGGTTGCAAGTTTTTGTCCTATACACATTAGCCTGTGGGTTGCAAGTTTTTGTCCTATACACATTAGCCTGTGGGTTGCAAGTTTTTGTTCTATACACATTAGCCTCTGGGTTGCAAGTTTTTGTCCTATACACATTAGCCTGTGGGTTGCAAGTTTTTGTCCTATACACATTAGCCTCTGGGTTGCAAGTTTTTGTCCTATACACATTAGCCTCTGGGTTGCAAGTTTTTGTCCTATACACATTAGCCTCTGGGTTGCAAGTTTTTGTCCTATACACATTAGCCTCTGGGTTGCAAGTTTTTGTCCTATACACATTAACCTCTGGTTTGCAAGTTTTTATCCTATACACATTAGCCTCTGGGTTGCAAGTTTTTGTCCTATACACATTAGCCTCTGGGTTGCAAGTTTTTGTCCTATACACATTAGCCTGTGGGTTGCAAGTTTTTGTCCTATACACATTAGCCTGTGGGTTGCAAGTTTTTGTCCTATACACATTAGCCTCTGGGTTGCAAGTTTTTATCCTATACACATTAGCCTCTGGGTTGCAAGTTTTAGTCCTATACACATTAGCCTCTGGGTTGCAAGTTTTTGTCCTATACACATTAGCCTGTGGGTTGCAAGTGTTTGTCCTATACACATTAGCCTGTGGGTTGCAAGTTTTTGTCCTATACACATTAGCCTCTGGGTTGCAAGTTTTTGTCCTATACACATTAGCCTCTGGGTTGCAAGTTTTTGTCCTATACACATTAGCCTCTGGGTTGCAAGTTTTTGTCCTATACACATTAGCCTCTGGGTTGCAAGTTTTTGTCCTATACACATTAGCCTCTGGGTTGCAAGTTTTTGTCCTATACACATTAACCTCTGGGTTGCAAGTTTTTATCCTATACACATTAGCCTCTGGGTTGCAAGTTTTTGTCCTACACACATTAGCCTGTGGGTTGCAAGTTTTTGTCCTATACACATTAGCCTGTGGGTTGCAAGTTTTTGTCCTATACACACTAGCCTCTGGGTTGTAAGTTTTTGTCCTATAGTTTTACATATTCTTCATCAAATCTCACATAGTGCATATCATTATACGTCTGTCATCGTATCACCAGTGAGCAGTGATTTTGCAGTAATGCACAGCATATCTGCATGCCTACCATATTTGGAAATGCAAACTCCAAACATGGAACGATTATGATTTCTAAGATGGCAGACATGTTTGAAAATGAAGTTTTATAGCGTGAAAGTTCCAATAATTTCCACCATTTTATTCAGTTCTGGGCATTCTACACAAAGCAGTAAGTTGTATCAGAAAGATGAATATTAATGAGTGTATTAGGAGGACGACATAAATTACCGATATACACATATACAGACAGTACACGGTTGCATCAATCTCTGCTTTGCATTGGTCGATATACTTCTGCTATTCTTCATGCATACATTGTGACATCTTCCCAATAACCTCATAATCATGTACGTGCATCTAATTAGTGTTCACATTATTGTTACACTTTTATAAGTTTTATTGTATTGTGTATTTGACTGTATATATAATATAATTTACAAAATTAGACAACATAACGAATGACCATTGTTCGGAGTCATCTGGTTGAAAATTGCAAGTTTGTTTAAAAAATAACTTTCTTTTTTTAAACAAATTTGCATGATTCCTTCTGTCTCTGTATATATTTAAATCCATTCCTATGTGAAAGACACATACTATTATAAACTATGCAGTTCTGTCACATTAAATGAATTAGATCATTACTCAATTCTGCTTATAAAACAAGGCATCTTCTGAATATTTTAAACATATTCTGTGAACAGATAATGCCATTTTGTTTACCTTTACTAATTTTTTCCAGTAACATTTTTCACTTTTTTTAATTTTTTTGTTAATTGTGGACCAATTGAAATTATTTTTAATAGGGATTGGCTACGTGTCTTGAAGGACGACAGAAAAATCAAATGAAATATTCCAGTAAACAATGTTCATAAAGATTTCAATTTCTTTGTTTCTTGTATTAGGTATAAGCAAATCTATTATTAAATGGCACTGGAAATATTTGATATATTAGTCTAAGGCTTACTTAATATGCAAGGTTCATGTTAGACATGGTCATCTTTACTTAATATGCAAGGTTCATGTTAGACATGGTCATCTTTACTTAATATGCAAGGTTCATGTTAGACATGGTCATCTTTACTTAATATGCAAGGTTCATGTTAGACATGGTCATCTTTACTTAATATGCAAGGTTCATGTTAGACATGGTCATCTTTACTTAATATGCAAGGTTCATGTTAGACATGGTCATCTTTACTTAATATGCAAGGTTCATGTTAGACATGGTCATCTTTACTTAATATGCAAGGTTCATGTTAGACATGATCATCTTTACTTAATATGCAAGGTTCATGTTAGACATTGTCATCTTTACTTAATATGCAAGGTTCATGTTAGACATGGTCATCTTTACTTAATATGCAAGGTTCATGTTAGACATGGTCATCTTTACTTAATATGCAAGGTTCATGTTAGACATGGTCATCTTTACTTAATATGCAAGGTTCATGTTAGACATGATCATCTTTACTTAATATGCAAGGTTCATGTTAGACATTGTCATCTTTACTTAATATGCAAGGTTCATGTTAGACATGATCATCTTTACTTAATATGCAAGGTTCATGTTAGACATGATCATCTTTACTTAATATGCAAGGTTCATGTTAGACATTGTCATCTTTACTTAATATGCAAGGTTCATGTTAGACATGGTCATCTTTACTTAATATGCAAGGTTCATGTTAGACATGGTCATCTTTACTTAATATGCAAGGTTCATGTTAGACATGGTCATCTTTACTTAATATGCAAGGTTCATGTTAGACATGGTCATCTTTACTTAATATGCAAGGTTCATGTTAGACATGGTCATCTTTACTTAATATGCAAGGTTCATGTTAGACATGGTCATCTTTACTTAATATGCAAGGTTCATGTTAGACATGGTCATCTTTACTTAATATGCAAGGTTCATGTTAGACATGGTCATCTTTACTTAATATGCAAGGTTCATGTTAGACATGGTCATCTTTACGGATTAGCTAATACAGTCCAGCATTTTAAATTAGCCTTCCAAATTTCTGATGTAACGTTTTGCAAATTTTAGTGTATTTTTCCAAAATTCTGTTGTTAATTTTTGACCAAATGAACATAATCTCCCATCTTGATCACAAGTTAAAAAAAATATCAAAAGAAATTTTGCACATTTACTTAGTGAATGGTGTCAAAAGATGTCTTTGACGTTTAAAGGGTTAATGGTATAATGTTAGCGTATTTTTCTAAAACTTAATTTTGAACCAAATTATTCTCTCAGTTCAAACAAAACACAACAACAGTTTTGGCGGATAATTAATTTTGTTTTATTCACTAACGAAACAATGAGTTTTGCTGATCATGTTCGCCAGCCAACAAGACAAAAAGGCAGAATCACAAAACTGAAAATAACATCAAGATGCAATAAAAACTAACAAAACTAGCAAGTAAATCACGAAACCGAAAGAATCAATCGATGCACGTGAAAAAAAAAGCTAATAAAGAAAAGCAAAATAACGATTCGAGAAAAAGCAAATAAAATTTAAAAAAAAATAAAATAAAACATTCACTTGCGAAAAAGCCCACCTCGGACAACAAGCAATGAAAAGGGTGGGTGGGTGGGGAAATCGAAAAGTTCACGGTTGACTTGAAAGCAACAAAGGACGCTACTAACTAACAATACAAAATTGCGCATGCGTGAAACAATCAATTTGCATAAATACAACAAGACAATTGCGCATGCGCGCAGTGCAAATAATAAAATTCACGGGAATAATTAACCATTTTAAAATACAAAATTACACAATTATTCTCTCAGTTCAAACGAAACACAACAACAGTTTTGGCGGATAATTAATTTCGTTTTATTCACTAACGAAACAATGAGTTTTGCTGATCATGTTCGCCAGCCAACAAGACAAAAAGGCCAAAATAATAACAAAAACCCGCTAAAACTGAAAATCAAAGAGTCAGTGAGAGATTCCCTTCCTCAATTGCAGTGCGTATGCAGGCAGCAGTACGGAGACGATGGCCGAACGACGATTCCATATACAATAAGTACGCTTGAGAAGACCAATCTCCTTGAGCTTTGACTGCATCCGGCTCAGCCCCTGATTGGAAGGCAAATGACGCACCGCCACGGCGAAAACTGTGTCCAGAATATGAGGCTGGATCAAGGCCAATCGCCTTCAGTAACAAAGACAGATGATTAGCGAAAGCTTGATGCGTTAGTGGATGAAGAGTGCCAGTCGTAGTCGGAATGAGGAAGGCAGGTGCATCGCGTGGAGCAGGCATCATCAAGACCATGCGTTTATATGCTGCCACTGGGCACAGCGAAGAGCCAGAGACTGCCAGCACAGGCACGTGCAACACCTTATCGCCAAACTGGATAGTTTTGGACCAGGTAACCCTGACCACAAGACCAATGTCATTGAGACGAATTTTCCCACGAGTGAGATGCATGCTGGCATTAAAGTCTGATGCAGAGCGTGGAACCACATTAGACTTCCTAAAGAAAGTGAAAAAGCACAGCAGGAATGCTGCCCAAAGCGTAACGTGAAGCGGGCGACGAAGATCAAGCAGACTGTGAATACGTAGTAAGATTTCTGGGGTGATTGGCAGCTTCCGCCGAACCAGATGTGGGGACAAATGTTGAATCCCGCGCAGCACTAGCTTCAATTCAAAGTTGCTGAGTGATGGGAGTTCCAAGCCCATAAACAGATGCAATAGACGAACACCGTTGAGATAATTGCGAATAGAAGCGGTCGATGCGAATGAGCGAGAGAGAAACTGCGTATACCGAATAAGTGTCTGAGGAGCTGCTGGGAGAGGTATCACCACGAAGAATCGACAAAACAGGAGAAATGCTCGCCACTGTGACATAATGTTATGAAGATAACCAGTTGAAAATGCAGACTGCAAGGATCGCTTGGCTTGAACGTCCAAAGACACAAGAGAATCAACTGGACCTGCACAGGAGTAGAAAACAAATAGTTATTACCATGGTGCGGTGAATTTAAAGTTATCAATTGACACTGCCGCCTCAGACAACCCAAATGTGGACTGCAACTTCGCAACCCGTGCCTGGAATTCCGGCGAGAGGTGTGACCGACTTGGAGCATCAGCCAGATTCGTGGCACCAGCAACATGGATTGCTCGGAGGTAAAATTCATAACGTGCTTGGATGAATGCGATTTCCCAAAGACAGCTCAAGGCAAAGGAAGAATGGCAGCGGTGATTGTTGATAAGCGCGACTGTAGTTGTATTGTCTGAGGCAATCTGGATGCGGAGTCCAGTCCAGCGTGTAGCCCAGAGCTTCAGAGCGATGACCACTGCAAGAAGTTCCAGACAGTTGATGGATAGATCCATATCGATGATATGCATGGGAAATGGTGTGCGATAAAACTGGTTAACTGTAATGCCGCTGCAGCCTGTGAGACAAGCATCTGTGCATAAAACAGTATCTGGTGCAGACCAGGGTTGGTTGAGGATCATCGATATGCCATTATACTTGGACAGAAATGTCTGCCACCAAAGCAAATCACGGCGAAATTCATCATTGACAGCCATTCGCGAATGTTTGTCCGGAATAGAACGTAAAGTCTCTAACATCCGCGAGATGAAAAGTCTGCCTGGACAAACGCAATTTGAAACATACGAAAGCAAACCAATCAGGCTCTGAAGGTCGGAACGTGAGCAAGTTGTGCGATTATTCCATAGAGATAACTCCTGATCGACCTTCACCAGCTTATCCTCTGGCACAGAAATGGTCATATCAACTGTGTCAAAACAAGAACCTTGGAACACCATACGAGTAGATGGGGAAACTGCCTTGGCAACTGACTCGTTCAGACCTAGCTCCTGCAAAACTGCGCCAAGTGTTTCAAATGCAGCGCGAGCATTGCAAGGGTGTGCAGCCCCCCCAAAATCATCAATGTAATTAATAATGTCAAACCCGCGAGACTGGACAATATGGCGGACTGCATTAGTAGCACGCTGACACATCAGAGCAGCTGTGCGAAGTCCGAATGGTGGGGCAATATTGAAGTAATATTTGCTGTCCCAGGTGTAGCCAAGTAAACTGTAATCAGATGGGTCCACGCGGAGTTGACGGTAGGCCCGACTAAGATCTCGCTTGAAGAGCAAGCAACCAGGACCCAGTAAACGGATTTGATCATTCACTGAGTAGCCCTCAGGAAAACTGAGATCCATAACAATGCGACGAGTGTTGGCATCCTTCTTGTCTACAGTCATTAAAGGTGAAGTAGTGAGGGGTGTTGAGAATGGAGGTGCATCAAACGGACCAATTGCTGCGCCGAAGGAGCGTTCTGTAGCCAAGTAGCGTTCCACATTGTCTGGGAAAGAAATAGCAGAGTTGTGGTTTGCCGCGTGTGATGTTGGTAAATAATCACGCGAATAACTGATCGGCCAGCCGAATTCAAGGAAATCACAAATATCAGTGTAATCTTGAAGCAAGATACGCCAGTTGTGCATGTTGAGAGACGAAGGGACAGGAATGCGAGCACCCAGATAATTGTATGTACCTGTTGCCTTGATGTGGTTATGTAAATCCACGAAGTAAGCAGGTGGATGGCAGTCAGCCATGGATGTGGTGCCGTTAATGCAAGTAATATCTGTGCCCTTGTAGTCATTAATGCTTGTACCTGTACTAAACTGATTGCTGCCTGTGACATGCGTGGTATCACCGTAAATGTTATTGTTGGCCGTAACAGCATCGAAATGTGGCATAATATTGTCAGTAGAAATACCACCCATGTGACTGCCACCTGAGACATTAATGGTATCAATGCCTCTGTAATCGCTGACCGCAGTAGGTGCAGAATCAGGCTGAGAATTAATAATGTCCGTAGTATTTGCACCAATGTGAATGTTATCTGGCACATTACTGGTGTTGATGTATTCGTAATCGCTGACTGCTGTGGGCGAAGAATCAGTATGTGGAATAGAATAAATGTCAGTTGTATTTGCACCCATGTGACTGCTACCCGAGTTATTTCCAGTGTCAATGCATTTGTAATTGCTGACCGCGGTGGGTGGAGAAGCAGAATGAGAATTAATAATGTTAGAGGTACCGCTGTGATTGCTACCCGAGACATTAACGGTGTTGATGCATTTGTAATTGCTGACCGGTGTAGGTGGTGAATCATTATGTTGAATAAAAACGTCAGTAGTATTTGCACCCATGTGACTGCTACTTGAGACATTTCCAGTATTGATGCATTTGTAATTGCTGACTGCAGTGGGTGGAGACACCAAATGTGACTTAACGGTATTGATGCATTTGTAATTGCTGACCGCAGTAGGTGATGAGGAGCAGGCATCACTAATGTCAAATTTACCAGTGGCACCAGACTTGAATGTTGTTTTATCCAGTCACGCCGAAGTTGACATGTCCTTTCCTTTTTTAATTTTTGAATCTGTCCCTGGCTTCTGTTTGCAATGTAACTCGCTGTGTGCATTAAAGCGCTTTCCTGTATGTGAAGCAGTAGTTACAGATGTGACGATATTTGCAGGGGTCAAACGAGCATGACCCAGTTTCATTGAATGCAGTGCAAACGGAAATGTTATTGTTACTCGAACTTGTAGCAGCAGATCCTTTGTTCCTAGCAACAGGCTGTGACTTCAACTTATCCGGTGAAAAATCAAAGAAAACCTCTTTGACATCGGCGAAAGAATCTAACCACGAACACCTGTGTGACTCAACCAAGCGTATCACAGCTGCATGGTAGCTACGTACAACTTGCCATTTGTATTGCGGCAATTTAACGAAAATGTCATGCAAGAGCTGAAGTCTGCCATTGCGCTCTGTTACAGACAAACTCGGGTTCTGTAACAACAACGTGTATCCTTGCAAGAATTGTTCCAGTGTCAAGTCATCATATTTTAATTCGTTTGAAGTGTAGAAACTTGCAATGTAATGCTCCGGTGAATTAGTAAATTGGCGATCCTTTGTCTTCATGGCCGTGGCGTGGGGTATTGTTCTACCAAAATGATCAAAACGCCACTCACCAGCACTGTGTTGTTCATCACCAACTGTCCTGTCTACGCCGACCATCGATGCGAGAGGGTCGAGTTCCTCTTCGACTTCCTCCCTAAGGTGGGTCATTTTCCGCAAATCGCCGAGACTGAAATTACCGGACGCACTGTGACTGTGTTGCCGTGGGTGATGGTGTATACCGGTGGCAGTGGACTCAACAGACGCTGAGTGATCGAATTCGCGTTCGAGTTTCGCCACTTCAGCTTCTAGACGAGTTTTCTCTAGTCTGGCTTCGAGCAATTTCTTCTTTTGATGTAATGCCTGGAGATCTGATGTCAAGGAAACGAAATCGTCAGCGATGTGTGACTTTGAGTCCGGAGAAATATTGTTGTGTTGTCGTGGTGAAACAGACAAAGGAAACTGATCGGCGTCATCATCAGAAACTGGTCTACCATCGCAGTGTTTCCCTGGTTTACCCCAAAAGTGGTCTTTAACGGGTTGTCGGCATCCAGCGCAATTGTGTTTCCTTTTACCAGACGACATTGTGTAATTGCGAAGCGTAACAAAAGTTCGTAATTGAAAACGAAATCGAAAAGTTCACGGTTGACTTGAAAGCAACAAAGGACGCTACTAACTAACAATACAAAATTGCGCATGCGTGAAACAATCAATTTGCATAAATACAACAAGACAATTGCGCATGCGCGCAGTGCAAATAATAAAATTCACGGGAATAATTAACCATTTTAAAATACAAAATTACACAATGAACATCATCTCCCATTTTCTATGTGCCTTGATCAGAATTTTAAAAAAAATATCAAAAAAATTATGCATTTTAAATTTGTGAATGATGCCAAAAGTTGACTTTGATGTTTAAAGGGTTAATGGTGATCAAGGACTAATTTATACAATATTGACTAAAGATGAGAAAACGATTGTTCACATTGCAATATGTATCCTTGTATCCTTTGGGGCGGTACATTTGCACACTCTCCTCGCATTAGGGAGGCTGTTGGCTTGCTTTTCAGAGCAGACTATTTACTCAACAACTAGTATAAATCAAATTATATTCTGCCCAACAGCTAGCACTTTTCAAACATGCAATATTTGATTTGGAATACTGGTTTGCACATGCACTTGCAATTACCACCAAAAACAAGGGATGTCACCTGGCACAAAAATATTACAAATAATTATATATTACCAATTCAAGTTATCATAACGAAACATAAATGTGTGCGTGAAATGATATTTTTTAACGTGTTTTATTGAGATTTAACAAGTACATCGATCTCTGAGAAAAAAAAAAACCTGGTTAAAATGAAATGTACCATACATCTTCAAACAAACCTTTTGAAGGAAGGTTTTCAATGATTAATTTGTTTTAATGGGTTAATGTAGCAGCCTTTCAACAGATGTGTGATCACATCTATAACCTTAAAAGCACACATCTCACTCACATTGGTTTACTAGATGAGCCAGTAATGTAAAAAATATCCAATTTTCTGTTGTTTTTTTTTGTTTTTTTTGCAGGTGACATTTTTGTTTCCCATCACCTATGTGTATTTACAGGTATGTACGACCTAGAAATAGTGCCGTATGCGAGTACCAAGTTGCGAGTCGCAAGTAGCAAAATATGCCATATGCTAGTGGTAAAAACGGCATATGCGAGTGGTAAAATGTATCGTTTGCTAGTAGCAAAAAAGCCCTATGCCAGGGGTAATACAAGGGCTTGTAACGTTTGCTTATAATATAACAACGTACGTTCAATTGTGTTTTATCACAGTAAAATCAAATATTTACCATGGTTATGAAATGATGTGTACATGGTTGGTTAAGATTGGCATGATGCTGTTAAGGTTTTTACTTCAGGGGTGATTCATGTATAAAAATAATGGTAGCAAATAGGGGTCAACGCGATCTAGCTTAGGTGTCAACCGGCGCACGCAGCCCTGTACTAAACCACAGTCCCTCTATAGAGGGACTGTGACTAAACATTACAGTCGACTAGTGTACGCGGATTACATTGCGAAGGTCACAAATAAAAGCAGCTTTAACTACTATTTCCAGTGCTTTTTGTTTATTATTCATTTAAGTGTTTATATCAAAAAGTTCGTTCAGTCGTTTGCATAGAATCGATGTTTGCTCTTCACGAAATTGCACAGGAAACGTGAAAGCACAATAATTTAATAAACGGCCATGACCAGCCAGCACACTCCGCATAACATGTGAAAATTGTTTTTTCTTTCGGTAAAATTAGTATGAACCCGTGGTCAGCGATTAAAGAATCATAGAATTATAATTGTAGTTAGTAAAAACGGGTGCATGTTCACCAAAGGGTCACAGAATTCTTGTGTCACGCGCCGCCGTTTAAATGAAGACAATGGCAGGTTTCAAAAGTAGTCACACCTCGGAGAGGTGTTAAATTTGCCACGACCCAAGTGTTAACTAGCACACAATTCCATAATACATATAGCCTGTCAGCTGAGATAGCTCCACTGTTAGCAATGCACATTACAACAAGCAGCCTCTCGGCTGAGATAGCTCCACTGTTAGCAATGCACATTACAACAAGCAGCCTGTCAGCTGAGATAGCTCCGCTGTTAGCAATGCACATTACAACAAGCAGCCTGTCAGCTGAGATAGCTCCGCTGTTAGCAATGCACATTACAACAAGCAGCCTCTCGGCTGAGATAGCTCCACTGTTAGCAACGCACATTACAACAAGCAGCCTGTCAGCTGAGATAGCTCCGCTGTTAGCAATGCACATTACAACAAGCAGCCTGTCAGCTGAGATAGCTCCGCTGTTAGCAATGCACATTACAACAAGCAGCCTGTCAGCTGAGATAGCTCCGCTGTTAGCAATGCACATTACAACAAGCAGTCTGTCAGCTGAGATAGCTCCGCTGTTAGCAATGCACATTACAACAAGCAGCCTCTCGGCTGAGATAGCTCCACTGTTAGCAGTGCACATTTCAATTAAAGAACAGAAGATGTCATTAGAAAATGAGCAATATGTATAGTATCAATGCAATGGGACTTGCTGTTTTCAACAAAAATTCAAAAATATCATTTTTCACCATAAATGATTGTGGTTTTTAACAAGAAGAAAATATAATTTTTTCCAAAAATGACAAAAATATTCACCAAAATTACTGTAGATAATTAAAGAGATCATTACAAAATGAACAAATCTGAGAGAGGTCCACATGTAGTACCTATATATGTAATAATATCAAAGCAATTGGACTTGTCGTTTTTAACAAAAAGTCGAAAATATCACTTTTTACCAAAAATGACAAAAATATTCACCAAAATTAGAGATTTAAAGATATCATTACAAAATGAACAAATCTGAGAGAGATCCACATGTAGTACCTATATATGTAATATCAAAGCAATTGGACTTGCGGTTTTTAACGAGAAGTCGAAAATATCATTTTTCACCATAGATGATTGTGGTTTTTAACAAGAAGAAAATATAATTTTTTCCAAAAATGACAAAAATATTCACCAAAATTACTGTAGATAATTAAAGAGATCATTACAAAATGAACAAATCTGAGAGAGGTCCACATGTAGTACCTATATATGTAATAATATCAAAGCAATTGGACTTGTCGTTTTTAACAAGAAGTCGAAAATATCACTTTTTACCAAAAATGACAAAAATATTCAACAAAATTAGAGAATTAAAGATATTACAAAATGAACAAATCTGAGAGAGATCCACATGTAGTACCTATATATGTAATATCAAAGCAATTTAGGCGAGGGTTCTTCGAACCCGCCTATTCACATAGTTCATACCCACCATAGACTCCGGTCAGTCAAAATGACTATTTTGAACTGTAGGCATTAATCAGCGATTCTGCCGGTGACGGAGAGATAGAATCCAGGTCAGGGGAAGCCCCATGACCTCAAGATTCTTTTACCCCTTACGTCACGAACCCACGTGACCGAGGCCACCTGGCAACGCCACAGGTAGCCGTCCATCACTCTGGTTCCTTTCTCTCCGCCTCGAGGACTTAGACCAACGCGACGGAAAGAGTGGGGAGGTTGGGGGGGACCCGGAGTCTATGGTGGGTATGAACTATGTGAATAGGCGGGTTCAAAGAACCCTCGTCTAAATTCACTACGTTCAATTACCCACCATAGACTCCGGTCAGTCAAAATGACTATTTTGAACTGTAGGCAGAGTCAGACACCGATAGGTGGCGGTTTTTTCCGAGCAAACAGAAAAAAAAAAAAAAAAAAAAAAGGAGAATGATGAAAGACTTTCCCCCAGTCCGGGATGAAAAACAAACCCAAAGACCTAAGTTAAGACCCAAGAAGGGTGGTGTCTTACCTTGCCTGTCCCAGAAGCAAGAAGCCAATGCTGCTGTGGTGACAGGGTTCGGTGTGCCCGAGAAAGCTAGACCCAAGCCGAACTCGGGGGTGATAAGCTTGAAGTTGGACCGAAACAGTTCGCATGAGGGCGTAGGTCGACAGAAGCGAAACCTGGGAGCTTCCAGGAAGTGCTAGTGGAACAGACAATCTGCCCGCAAAAATGCAGAGACTGACTTATCGCCTATGCGCAGAGGCCCCTGCAGTCGTTCGGGCTGGGTCAGCAAACAAGGCCTGACCCGCTACGATGGGGCCTAACCTGAAGAGACCCTGCTCAATAGATTGGGTGTCTCCTAGGTAGTAGTTGATGAAGACGTTCTGCGTTCTCCAGAAGCCTGCCCTCAGAATGTGTTTGAGGGGGGCACCTGACGCTAGCGCTAGTGAGTTAGCAATCGCACAGACCTCATGTTCTTGTACTTGGTGTCTCTGCAAGGTCTGTGTTGAGGAGGATAGTGTATTATAGACCTCCAGTACAGTCGCAGTAATCCACCTGGGGATGGAAGTCGGGGAAACCGGCTTATCCCGCTTGTCAGGGCCGTAACACAAAAACATGTGTTTGGTTCCCCGTCTAGAAAATCTGGTACGGTTCTCGTAGCAACTCAGCGCTCGGACCGGGCAGAGAAGCAACTCCTCCTGATCTTCCGGACTGACAATATTTGCCAGCCGGGGGATGACGATCGGTTGAGGATCGTGTCCTGGGATTTGGTTCTTGGCGAGAACCCGATTCGTGTCTTAGTACAACTTGATCGCCCATAAAAGCGGCACAACCGTCCGCAAAGGATAGTGCGCGCCTAGCTTTGACCGGCGCCTACCTGAGGCGAGGGCCAGTAGGAAGACTATTTTCCACCTCAAAAAATTGAGTGGTGCTGATTGGAGAGGCTCAAAAGGCGGTCTGCTTAGAGCGGACAACACAGCCGACAAGTCCCAGTTGGGCAGTTCCCTTGCATGGGGTTTCAGCGTCTGGAAAGCAGTAAATAGTCTCCTAATAGTAGGACAATCGGTTAGTCTTGTTCCCGTACGTTTGAATGGTGGGGCACAAGGCCGACCTGTAGCCAACGATCGCTGCGTAGGACAAACCCACTTCGTCAAACAGGTGGACGAAGGAGCCTGCTACCTGGCCAATAGAGGGATGGTATCGATCAATCTCCCTTCCGCTACACTAACCAGTGTATGCTCGCAGCCTAGAAATGTAGGCTGCATTGGTGGAATCCCAGTTCGCCCTGGCCAGGACGTTGGCAGCCCGCTCAGATAAAGCTTTCGTATGGGCGGGTCTAATGAGAGCCTCTATGCGGGTAAGTGATACCCGCTGGGCTCGTGGTAGTGCGCCGTCTGGTGGGGACGGCATGTCCGGTAAGTCCGGAAGCACTGCTGGTGTTTCGACTATCGTTTCCGACAGAAGTGGAAACTAGGCCTTGTTCGGCCAATTGGGTGCAACCAATGATAATATGCAGGTGTGCACCTGTCGAAGTCTTCTCCGGTGCCCGGTGGACTAGCGGGAAGGGAGGAAAGGCGTACACAACTAAGTGGATCCGGGGGGTAGCAAAGCGACCCTGGCCCAGGCTCCTGGAGTCAGCAGGAGTGTTACGTACGTCGGGAGCTTGGTGTTCCGGGGTGCGGCAAACGGTCTAACCTTGGACCGTCCACAGCCGAAACAGCCTGGAGGCTACCCACTGGGGTATCAGCCACTCCGTGTTCTGGAGACGGAGTCGCCCTGAAAGGGCATCGCCAGACTGTTCCTCACCCCTGGAAGGTGGTGTGCGGTTAGCTCCCCATTGTATTCCAGGCACCAAAGGAGGATTTTGCTCCGCTAGGACTGACAACGATGGGGAATGCGTACCCCCTCCTTCTTGAAGGAGACCACCGCTGCGTTGTCTGTGCGGAGCAGGACTCTGTGGTCTCGAACTACGGGTAGAAAGCGTGGTAGTGCTAATTGTACACTGCTCACAGTTCGAGCCGGTTGATATGGTGGTCCCAAAACTATGCGGGAGCCATATCTTTGGGCTTGTTCGTCCAATAGATGCGCTCCCCAACCCTGGGGGGGGGCATTTGTTACCAGAGTCATGCCTGCGGCGAGCGGGTCCAAGGGGGCCCCTCTGCCCGAGGTTGGTCAGTGACGACCACCAGGGCAGGGCTTCCTTCACTTGGTCCGAGATCGAAACCCGCCTATCTAGTTCCCATATAAGAGCTCGGCGATATAACAAGTGTTATACCGGGCGGCTGCGTAGTGCGGCCTGGGGAACGACCCTTCGAACCGAGGTCATCATTCCGATGATCCGCATTAGTTCACGGAGGGACACCGAGGGAACGCTGACTAGGCATTCGGCTAGGCTGCTTAGCGCTAAGCAATATGCTTGAAATAGCTAAGCCAAGCTTACCACTGTGTCAAAACTCCATGCCCAGGGACACCAACTGAGCGTTGGCTCGAGATGGGACTTGTCGATTTACTAACGAGCCCAGCTGGTGAAGTAAATCCTGTGTTAGCCTGATGCGTTTGGCTATTACCCCTTGCCCGGGTTGTTGGTAACCAGTAGTCTGGGTACGGATTGAGGTGTACCGACATCTGGTGAAGCAGCAGCACTACCTGTTTCATCCCTCTGGTGAACACGTAGGGCGCTGTGCCTAACCCGAACGGAGGGGGGGCACCGAAGTTCGAATACTTGGCCCAGCTGGGTGATTCAAAGGAGATGGCAACTCGCTAGGTGCATCGATACGTGCAGGTAGGCCCCGCTTAAATCTAGCGGGGCTAGCCAGTCAAAACGGTGGATGGAGAGAAGACCCTGAATGGTGTCTCCATGTGGAACCGATCGAGGGGCACGTACTGATTCAGTCTGTCTAGGTCCAAAACTGGACGCCTGCCACTTGTAGATTTGGTACTACGAACACATTTGGGTAGAAGCCTGGACTTAGTTCCGGCTGATGTACCCTGTGTATGGCGTCTTTCCCCAGCAAACTGCTACTTCCTGTCTGATTGCTTCCGCCTTGCGGGAGTCCCCTGGCAGTGCCCAACAGGGGAGACACTGACGGGGGGAAGTGGAGATTTCAGCGGTATGCCGTAAATGGATGTCACCACCTGGGAAGGTCCAGGGGTCGTTCACCCGCCGTCTCCAAACCGGACTACACCGGCGCAATCTGTGTACGACAGGGATGTGTGGCCATGTGTTCGGCAGTTGCAAGGGGGGAGGGTGCTCCCTTCCCCCATGAGGCGAGTTCCCCAAGGCCTGAAGTAGTCACTAAGTTGTGACCTGGCCACTCACCGAACACGTGCCTGTCTCCCCCGGTTGCAGAGGTGAGCGTCAAACATGCTTCCCCTGCTGCCGGGTAGACATCCGTCCAGAGAGGGTGAGGAGCCACCACCTGGCTCTTACCTCCCTGGGGGCACGCCACTACCCTTCCCTCCCATGGAAGGGTATAAGCGCTTGCCTCCTGGCTGACTCTGGCTAGCGGGCAACGCCCTAGGGCGTTGTGTTTTCTGTGCTTGGGGTGCCCTCCGCTTGCCCATGGCAGGACCAACTGGCAAGCGGATTCAATCTGAACCCTCTGATTCATTGCACTCCGAAGCTCCGAGACTGTACCCACCATTCCCTGAACAAAGAGGGTGGAGGGTATCCAGTCTGCGTCACTGAGGTGGGGACGTACCCCGGCTCAGCTTGTCGGCAAAAACACATGCGTCTAAGGCCGCGTCTTGTAGCACAGTAGTGGCCCTGGCCAAGCGAGCCAGGCAACACTAGGGGGTGTCGCACGTAGATGTGCGGTGGCCCACCAGTAAAAATGTCGCCTGGTCTAGGAGGCTGGTGCGTTCTGCCTCCAAGGTCACCAGAGTGCTGGGCATGCATAATAATGCGCTCAAGCAACTCTGCCCTCAGGGCTAGATGGGTCGTCCTCAATTGGCAAAGACACCCATGGAACGCGGCTATCCCCCTTTGCCCGGTTTGCCAAATTCATGGTACCGGGGTCTGGGGAAGGAGCCTTGGAATCCGGTTGGGGGTGTTTTGGTCTCATCCCACGCTATGGGGTTTGATCCCGAAATACACCGACCGGGTAGCGTTTGGTCCACTGGGAAATGTTGCCTAACGTTATCCCCACCCGGGGGCCTTAAGCATTACATCCTCCGCGGCTGACCAACGCTGCACATCAACACCGTTTGCGTGCTCTGCGCCCCACTCCGCACTCAGACGGACAGGGGAGTGATGTGCCGACGGGGTTGCTTTGGATCCCGACGCCCGTGATCCCATAAGCGTTGAAGCAACCTTAGGTGGTCGCTTTAGGATCAAGGGTGGGGGTATATACATCGTATCACTGGGATCGATGATACTCCGCCTCACCCCAAAAGCGTGGCTCACCGAGTCATATAGATGGAAGACTCTGAGGGACCGCCCGGAGTACCGGCTGTATCCAACGCGAGTGAACTGCGTCTCCTCTAACTTAAAATATGTGAGAGGGAGCGTGTTCGACTGTGCGTCTCATGACAGGGTCGGTTCCCTCTGGGGACGCCCGTGGGCCGGTAAGAAAGGAGTCAAAACCCACAGCGGGGACCGGACACAAGGATAAATTCGTTACTGTTGTACCGTTACCGCGTGACGAACCCTAGCTGGCTGAAAGTGGGGGGGGGGTCAACGCGTGCCCTGCCCTGAAAGCCCTGCCCCGAGATCGGAGACTTGGCTGCCAGCACCCTGTTGGCATTCAGTGCCCGCGGATCCAGAGAAGGGCCGGTGCAATTAGCCTGAGCCTCGGCCACCCCCCAAAATAGTGGGAGAGCCGTGACTGGGAACGGGGGTTCCCCGGAAGAGACGTGTTTGAATGCAAACATGCTTTCGTGTCTCTTCCTGCTTGCCCACCGAGGGGACACAGTGGAGACAGCTCGCTCCGACTGCGTCTGATCTACCCGGCCTGCCAGGGACGCAATTGCCCCGACAGTCCTTCGACCAAAGCCCTCAACTCGGAGGCAAACCCGGTGCCGTGCGAGGAAGGGTCCACAAAGAGACCCGCAACGGGCCCCATAGGAGGAAAGCCTCCAGAGGCACAGCCTCGCTGCAGCCGGTAAAATCGGGTAAACCACCGCCTGAAAAAAACAGACTGTGAGGATGCCCTCCGATCAGCGGAGGAGACCAAGAAAAATATCGGTACCTCCACCGTCGGGCCTCTTACTCGACGTCCCGGTACATGAAGTACCGGTAGCCGAGCGTGAGGACTTTCCACTCATGCAAAACACGCAACTCACTTTAACCGATTTGTTTACTGGACGCGCGACCTTGCTGTGACGCGGTCATGCAGTCTCAGCGATCTTGATGGCTCTGACAGAAAATCTCAGGCCTCAGAACTCCAGTGAAAAAAACACGCTTTCACGCAAAAACCCCGAAACCCGCACGTAGCTACGACAAAGTATCTCGGATGCGGTTTCTATGCTGGTAAATTCTGAATATAACCACTGCACGGTCGACTCGAAACACGAGGAGACCGGAAAGAAAAACGGCAGCGAGCCCTGGTGCTGTCATTACACCTATATATTGCTAAATACATTAAAAATAAAAGACGACATGCATGAGGGAAACGAATTACAGTTGTAAAAGGTGATGCCATGAAATCAACATGTGACTACGTAGTGGCGCCGGATTTTGATTTCTTTGCTGTGAAAAATACTACACACAAAGGGGAAAATGACACGAGGGTAAAAAAAAAAGACAAGGAAAACTTATCCTACCAGCTACCATGTCGGATGCCGAGCAGCGGCAACAACCCAAGCTATAAATCCGGACAGGAAAAAAAAAGCAGGCGATCCAGCAGAGCTCGCTAAATTTCATCTCCACTCGAGGCGGAGAGAAATTAAGAGTGATGGACGGCTACCTGTGGCGTTGCCAGGTGGCCTCGGTCACGTGGGTTCGTGACGTAAGGGGTAAAAGAATCTTGAGGTCATGGGGCTTCCCCTGACCTGGATTCTATCTCTCCGTCACCGGCAGAATCGCTGATTAATGCCTACAGTTCAAAAT
Organism: Saccoglossus kowalevskii; assembly: GCF_978046115.1. NCBI lineage: Eukaryota > Metazoa > Hemichordata > Enteropneusta > Harrimaniidae > Saccoglossus > Saccoglossus kowalevskii. Next base: position 650,095 of record NC_140646.1, on the reverse strand, counting down.
AGTCATTTTGACTGACCGGAGTCTATGGTGGGTAATTGAACGTAGTGAATTGAACTATTGGTTTTTAACGAGAAGTCGAAAATATCACTTTTTACCAAAAATGACAAAAATATTCACCAAAATTAGAGAACTAAAGATATCATTACAAAATGAACAAATCTGAGAGAGGTCCACATGTAGTACCTATATATGTAATATCAAAGCAATTGGACTTGCGGTTTTTAACAAGAAGTCGAAAATATCACTTTTTACCAAAAATGACAAAAATATTCACCAAAATTAGAGAACTAAAGATATCATTACAAAATGAACAAATCTGAGAGAGATCCACATGTAGTACCCATATATGTAATATCAAAGCAATTGGACTTGCGGTTTTTAACAAGAAGTCGAAAATATCACTTTTTACCAAAAATGACAAAAATATTCACCAAAATTAGAGAACTAAAGATATCATTACAAAATGAACAAATCTGAGAGAGATCCACATGTAGTACCCATATATGTAATATCAAAGCAATTGGACTTGCGGTTTTTAACAAGAAGTCGAAAATATCACTTTTTACCAAAAATGACAAAAATATTCACCAAAATTAGAGAACTAAAGATATCATTACAAAATGAACAAATCTGAGAGAGATCCACGTGTAGTACCCATATATGTAATATCAAAGCAATTGGACTTGCGGTTTTTAACAAGAAGTCGAAAATATCACTTTTTACCAAAAATGACAAAAATATTCACCAAAATTAGAGAATTGAAGATATGATCATGAAATGAACAAATCTGAGAGAGGTCTACCCAAGGTACATATACACCAAGTATCAAAGCATTCAGGCTTGTAGTTTTCAAGAAGAAGTTGAAAAAGTAAAACATTGACACGAACGACGACGGACAATCACTCATATGATAAGCTCCGCTCGACAAAGTCAGTGGAGCTAAAAAACTAAAAAGTTGACACAGACGATGGACGCAGGCGGACAATCACTCATATGATAAGCTCCGCTCATCGTTGACAGCAGAGCTAAAAATGAAGATAACAAATCCCTGTTGCTTAAGCTTTGAAGGTTAAGTAAGGTTAAGTAAACAAAGCATGGAAGAAATGATCCCTAGACTTAGTGATATAGAGATATCTTGGTGATTACAACAATGTATCAAGTTTCATCTCCAATCTTGTTGCAGTAACACAGGTTACAAAATCGATTGTTCCTCTAGATGTCATTATACCTGCCTTTTTCAATTGGAAGCATGTGATGGGCAGAAATCTTAATTTTGTTAATCCCACTCTATATTTGTTATTTATAGGGCAAGGAAACACATTATTCCTGTGTCACCAAGGCTCATTGATCAATCCCCACCTACCAAATACCCATCTTCATTGGTTTACAACTTCAACACTGGTACTTAAAATGTATAACTACTTTCATTATTTAATATGTTAAGACTCGATTTTAACTACAATATACTATATTTGTGGCACAGACCAATTTTATTATTCAGATCGTGCCCTGCATGTGACTGAAATCATTGCTATTATTTAGCATGAATTCATGAAATCAATGTGGCTATTTAATACCTGAGTTGAGTCCCTGAATGTATTTTTCATGCTGCATTTTGAGTTTGAATAATGACACAGTTGTGATTTTAAGCATTTGGTTGATGTAGAGATTTCCACAGAGATTGAATAAATGATCATCACTTGCTAGACATTATTAGTCACCCAGGACCTGAATGCTATATTTTTAGTAGTGCACAGCTGATGTGTAGAGAAGTAATAATATTGCTAATAGTTCAATAGTTGTATTTTCACTTTTTACATCATCTGGCCATCAAGTCTGTTTCTTTGAATGTTGATGTATTATTACTACTTAACCTTATTAGTCACCCAGGACCTGAATGCTATATTTTTAGTAGTGCACAGCTGATGTGTAGAGAAGTAATAATATTACTAATAGTTCAATAGTTGTATTTTCACTTTTTACATCATCTGGCTGTCAAGTCTGTTTATTTGCCTATTGAAATATTAATATTCCAGCTATTTGGATATAATGACAATGCAAGTTAAATTGGTCTTTAGGTTACATGAAATGGCCTATCAATAATGTAGGGAAACCACATATCAAATGGAATATAAGTCTTGATGAAAGTCACACATACAACTCAAAAACATTTATATTTGATCAAAATCTAAAGCCAGATTTATATTGATGGTCGCTGATTCATATGTGTTGAAATGAATAAATCAATGTGTGAATAAATGGATTAAAAAAAAAAAAAAATACTTTATATAATTTTATCTATTTTATTTTATTTTTGCTATATATTTTTTTTATACCAAAACATTCAGCAAATAAATAATTAATTGAAACAAAATAAAGTAAAAGAAAGTATATAATAAAAATAATTTAACCCCAAAAAAATGAGAAAAAAAAATAAAGCCCAAACTAGGATCTGATTTTAATCAGATTGATAAACCCTAACTGAAAGATAATTATGTCTTGTCTGAGTAAAATTGCACGAAAAGTCAGCCACCATTAGACTTAAAATTGATATATAACCAGTTAGTCACTACGTAACCTAACTTCCATATTTGGACATAGCATAATATTTGAGGCATAGCATATTATCTAGACCTATTAAGATCTGCAGGATGGCCTGAAACATAGTCGTGTTAATTCAGACAATTTTGTTTATATGTTAAAACAAAATTACTATGAGAATTAATTAGTATCAATTAAGCTACATGTTGTACTGTAACATTAGTTTTCACAAATAATTATACACTGTAAGACCATTTATTTTTACTGACATTTAATTTCAATATTTCGATGCTTTGATCAATTTAATTGGAAGTTAAGTTCCCAAGCTTGGCAGGAAAACTATGAGTTCTATAAATCCAACATGTTAATGTGAACTTGATTGTAATTATCTGCAAAAATAGCTAAATTAAAATACTTGAATAATTAAATTAAATGTGTTTACATAATAATGTTTCAGTACATGTTGCAACATCTCATTACTGAAATTATCAATATTCAAAGTGTCCAGAGGAAGTGCATATATAGTAATTGCAGACACTAAACTGTTTCCTGTGCAGACAGTACTCAATAATTCAACAGATTTAAAATAGCAAAGTCTTAATAGTACACAATAGAAACATGTGTTTTATTTTGTCTGTAATGTAAGTAGCTGGTATCCATGGTTACAACTTACATCAATTTATTGACTGAAGTATCTGTAATATTATATGAATATTTTCATTTGTTTAACACATCCTATGTTGATGCTAATTTTGGCTATGGGTGCATGGAGGTTTTTTTGAAAGCAATATGTTGTTATACACATGTACAAAGCAAAGCTAAATCCAAATAAGGACATATGAGATGTAACTGATCTACATTCTTCACAACTCATCCATTTTTGATGAGTTGTCAAATGTGTGTTACTACCCCAACTGGATTAGTTTGCTGTGATTTTTTAGCGATTTGTTGTGATTTGTTGAGTGTTGGATTTAATTTTTTTTTATTCATTTTTTTGTCCGAATTGAAGATATACATGAATAACTGATCAGATGATATAATGCTTATTGACGTCACTTGAAATGCTTTTAATTAACTACATACAAATACCATTACTATAAAACACTGCAAATTACGAGTCACATTCCTTTTCACTAATGTCCAATCCCATTAGTTTTCCTGACAATATTTGGGTGCAACATATTTTGTACATACAAGTATTTTTCAACGACTTCTTTGTTAATTTTGAATCAAATTGATGTACCACTAGCTGATATTGTACGTTAAACATATTAAATCATTTGTGTATTTGAACAGTTATACATGTACATAGGGAAAAACGAAAATCCGGTACTTTTTTCTCTTCTGATTATAGAAAACTAACTAAATTAGCATACGATCTGTAACAGTCAGTTACGTAAATATAGTACATCTCACGAGTAACACTACAATATATATAATCAAGTATACTGCACAACCATTTTTAAAAAGCTTATTGGTGTTATAGCTGCGAGTACTCAATACCGAGTTTAAAACTACTCGTCAAAATTTCTTGTAGACCCTACATTATATACCTATATGTATATAAATAAAGCAATTTTTCCAAAGAGAAGAAAAATCATCATGTGATAAACGCTGGAATTCTATATAGATTCCATCAGAAGTTAACAGAATTGAGTTCAAACGCAATGCAATTGTACCCATAATTGTTTGGTTTTCATTCATTTACATCACAGGAAACATCATCTGACAATAAATTTCAAGGCAAACATTTCCAGGGGCTGTAATTAAAAATTAAAGTTGCCTTTTTGTTGGACTGGTTGTTGAATAAAAGTAATGTACATGAAAAAAATAAATGTTAACACATTATTCAAAATCAAATTGTTATTTTCTTATAAACTCTGAAAGCAATTTTCTGGTCATTAGCAACTTGGACCTACCTCATTTAGTCAGTTAGTAAAAATTTGATATCTTTATTCACCTTTCCCTAGGAACAGACAATTTGTTCATTCACCTGTCTCAGCTAAAGTCTGCATGTCTGGGATAGGCGGACAGGCCTCAATTTTGCCCCTTGATTTCTTAAAATGTGTTAGACTGAATAATTTATGAAGAAAGTCAATTCAATTTAAAACTCAGCTTAAATTTATGTGAAATCTACAAAGTTTTCTACATTTCATGTTCAATAACCAAAACAGTTAATTGATTTCCGGATTTTTAAAATTTCCAAACTCATGGAAGCTAAGGAATTGTCTGAATGCCTACATGTACACACCCTCCAAATATTTCCACCACAATTTCAATCACTGTGTGTCATTTTTACAAATTGGCTGTGGCACTAGCCGTAAGAATACTGAAGTTCCAGCTCTGCAAATTGATTGGTGTTTATATAGCATAGAAGTTATTAAACGTGGGGAGTATCACCTGCGCATGCTGTACATAGTGCGTCGTTGTTTACAAACAAGCATTTTTAGCATACATTGTTGTCGCTTAGAACTTAATTCCCACATGTGTGCTTGTGACGACCGCTACGCTTTAAGTATATGCTGTGAAAGACATCTGGTCTGTTCTCTGCGAAGTTTATTTTGACTGTTTTTGATAAGTTTAATGACTGCTGGGAGCTATAATGTACCTGTATAACAAGCAGTATAGGTGTGCCCTGTAACAGAATTATTGATTTTTTTAAATTCTTCAATTGTGTAAGCTTGTTAACTCTTTGGATAGAGGTTTTCAAGAAAAAATATAAGATTGTACATGGCTGTAGGAAGCTACATGTACATGTATACTGGATTTGCAAACTAATTGCAATGTTGTAGCCCCTGATTTTCTATTACCATGTATATGTTAAGATAAACAAATATTAATAATAACCATAACAATCATTTAGCATATGTTGATTAAATGTTGGGTAATGAAGCATGAAATGTCAACTTTATGTCACATAATATCATCAATTGACTGATTTATTATAGACAGACATCCAAACAGCTGCAAGTAATGGAGAACCTTTGAGATTAAATCAGATTACAAGTCATAGATCTAGTGTGTTATGTTAGATCACTACTTTGTCCCAGGATGACCCCAGTTTAATTCATTTGTCCATGCTTTCATGTTTGCTGGCAATATGAACAAATTTTAAAAATATAAAATGTGGTTTAAATGGATCAAAAATTTAACATTAAGTAGGAGACAACAATGAAACGTGTTCACTCATTATGCTGCAATTATAAAATTATCACATTTGTTCTGACAGAATATTACAAATTATTTGGGGTAGAAAAGCAATAACTTTTATGAATATCTAATCTACTAAACTTGATGTATATGTTGTCTTATTTTGTGGTTTTAAAGACAAATTTTAGGCGTGGTTTTAGACTCAATTTTTATCATCTGTGTTTAATTACATTCAAGCAGAGCTTGAACTCTGTGGAGACATCAAAGGCAATTGTCTCGACCCCCAAGAAGTTTTCTTTGGTGCCTTTAGAAAAATATATACTTCCCAGATTGTATTATAGATACAAGATATCATGTGAATACTGAATGGATATCCATAAGATCAGCAACATGTATGAGATATGGCTCTGTGTAACTGCGATCATTTATTGAAACAAGATGACCACCAGTCAGCCATTTTGGATTTGATGTTGACAAAAATGCACAAGCATTTGTTCGAAAGGATATCTGATGTATATCTGAAGTTTGAACTCTATCAGGCTACGCATGTCTTATATATAAATCCAGAACTACAATCTTTAAAACAAAATGGCTGCCAGTTGGCCATTTTGAACTCGACCCCCCCAAAAAAATGACACTCGTGCATAAAACTTTCCTTATGTTTAATGTACTAACTTTTAACAAAATCCTTGCATGCACGACTGACATCCAGTTCCGGAATGGTGAAAAATGTTGAAATATTATTGGCCTTACAAAGTCTGTATATGTGAAGATACTGATAATTGTGATTCCCAGATGACTTGAAATTCAACATTCCAAACATTATATTGGGTCATATAGTAATAGTGAATTTACCGGTATAAGACAAATATAAATGACACCTTATATATCATATATTTGGAACAATATCTCATTTGCATGCTGAGATTGTCATTTAAAAACACTTAGGGAAGTTAAGGTAGAATTGTTAGCATACATGAGATGTACCCAGTAGCAATATTTCATTGACTCGCGTTTAACATACTGTAAAATACTTTATTTTTGCTTGGAATTCATTTTCGCTATATTTGCTGGAAGAAATAAAATCCAGCAAATAAACATGTTTTCCTATATTTTACATTAAACTTGTCAAAAATTAGTGAAAACAAATTCCATACAAAACATTCAAAAAGTTTTTTCAGCAAAAATTAATTCCCGCTAAAATAAAGTATTTTACAGTATGTACTGATACAGTAGAGAAATTTTAGTAACTGAAGGTATTTAATCCTCGGATAGATACTATTTATGAAAAGGTCTGCATGAGAATAATTCAGACATCAGTAATATCTGTCACTATGAAAATTAATAAGAACAGTAATATGTAGTTATACCAAATTACATTTATACAGTATTTTGCTGTTATATTTCATTGGTCAAAACAAGTGCACAAGTTTTAGTTTACTGTGGAGTGCTTTATTTTCGCTTGGAATTAATTTTCGCTATTTTCGCTGAAGGAGTGGTTCAGTGAAAATAAAATCCAGCGAATATACCTGTTTTCCTATATTTTACATCCAACTCATCAAAAATCAGTGAAATTAAATTCCATGAAAAACACACAAAAAGTCTTTTCAGCGAAAATTAAATCCAGCTAAAATAAAGTATTTTACAGTAGATGCACTTCTATTGGAGTAAATACAATGCTGTATTTATTGTAAGCTGTTCCATTATAAAATGGCCATAAAAACACAGCTGTCATTTACTGAACATACTTAAGAATACCAAATGTCCTAAATGTTTTTATGGTGAAAATATTTGTTTGTGTCACTTACTGAATAAAGATATACTGATAAATTTATTAATTATTATTGATATGAATCCCAATATTGTTAAAATGTTTCCAAAAAAAACTATTCAACAGGTTCTTTCCCATAATGCACTGTACACACACTCAGCCAACTTGTCAGTAATTTGACTCGAACTCTTTCAACTTTTTAAGATTTAGGAGAATAAATAAAATATCTAAGAATATTTAAACCACATAACCACACAGCTACATTTTTTAAACTGGTTCACACAATTGAAACTGAGGATTCTATGAATCCAATTAATTCCTACCTACAGTTTTGAACTACACATATTGGCAATTGTAAATTATAATAATGCACAAACCATTTCAACAGATGTTACAGTCAACTATATGTATATATTACCACTCATGACACTGGTAAAGAGTTTGACAAAATGAAACTCCACATTTTATTAAATACACTGCTCTCTACTGTAGAACGAGGAATATTCACAGAGTTTAATTTTAGAAGATTTGATGTTTCATGGTATTCACTTGATTAAAATCAATGTTTTGTGAAGGAAACAATATATTCTATAGTTTAATTTTGCATTTAGGCAAAGTAAAAGAAAATCAAACTCAGCTACTAAGTATTAAGTAATAACATTCATAATATGGGGTGTTATCACTAAGCATGCATGCAGGCAGTACAGTGATCGTAATCAATAATGTTTTAATGTGATCCCATACTGCCCAAGTGAATACTTTGTGGTACCCTTGTGATAACCTTATTATATAATATTATAAATCTTTTTTCAACTTGTAATACTAATTTTATTAGGTAACTTTCCAAAATGCCCATAAAAAATGTTTTGCGCAATGTGAAAATTTGTGTTCAGTAGAGGAATTCTATTTCCATTACATGATATTGTGTTTCTGTGTACAATGCAAATGTTTAGGAAAGTGTTTGAATGTGACGTCAATGATGGTGATATAACCCATATAAGAGGAAATTCAAACATTGTGTAAATATGTTTTGGAATGAATTCAGATACAACAAAATGGTAAATTCTATTGTTTTTGGATGCTAGATTATATTACTGTTATATATTGGACCAAATGAAATATTATATATCGAAAAAATGGTACCAATGAATGTATGCGACAAATGAATGATTTATGGATTTAGCAAATAGTATGTACCAAAAATTCATCATTTTCAATAAATTATTAATAAAAATGAATGAATAGGATGTAAAAATACATTCACGTTTCACTTCATCGACTCAGGGAACTATATGCTCACTGTCAAAATTTTACTTTTACTCAAGACAAATTGGACAGTGAAAACAAAATTTGTTATTTGGCTTCATATATCAAGTTGCTTGACTAGAAAGAAGTGTATACAGTTCAGGGGCTACAATGTTCTACAAAGTGCTGGTCTTGGCTAGCTCCTAATAGGAATATATTACTTTTGATGTGATGACCTTGTGAGAGGTGGTCAAATGGGGACTGTGGTGCTGTCTGATTGCGACATTCCATTAGAGTCAACCTCAGTATTAATTTATATAAGTGTTGCACATACAAATGTTTTTTTTAATCTGTCAATTTAATGGATAGTATATTTATACAGACAGTGAATTAGGTTTAGTACTATAAAGAATAATTCCAGGATAATAATGATATAGCAGGGATGGATACAACACTCTAAGGTTATTATTTTCTCTGATTTTTTGTTTTGTTTTTTTTGCAAATAAATGAAATTTAACAATGGGTCCACTCAACTTACACTGCAAGAGTCTAGTTTGCCTGAGGCTGGATTTTGTTCAGGTGAGTTTTGCAGCCATACCAAAATGATGAATTATAAACAAAAATATATTTTATGGAAAAACAAATAAATGATGCGAATATGACTTAATTTATCCCATTAAATACAGCAAATCATGTGCATACCTGGAAGACCAAATAAAAACAAGTGCATACATGCAAACCCTATTTCCAAGAGAATGAATGTTTTATTTCATGCACAAATTCTATTCCATCTATATGTACATGTAGTAATTGACTAGCAGTTAGTATACGGGAAATATATCATAGAAAATAACATTTGTTGAACTTCAAGATTATACCTTAGAACTACAATCTCTGGGGGGGGGGGGGGCTCATACAAGAATTCAGACTCTCTTTATGTTGACCTAGCAATCAGATCAGGTTGATCTGCTAATTGAATGTTCAATACCTCACACTGAAAGAAGCAAATGAGTCACATACTGAAACAAAATAGCTGAAGGTCGAATACATGCAGGCAACTAAAAAAATTCCTACTGGGTTGACAGTGAGCTTTATTGTGATTAAATTGCCCTCTGACTATAGAGTAATAGCTTTGAACACGTGGATTCATTGTTTAAACAATAATTACAGCACAAGCAAAATTTGACGTGTAAGTAGAATACTGCATGGTTCGCCATTTGATATACTCGGTATTACAAGGGAGAGATCGATGAGTGTAAAATACAGCAGTTATCAACCACAGCGAGTTTAATTGAAGTCATATAGACCACAGCGAGTTTAATTGAAGTCATATAGACCACAGCGAGTTTAATTGAAGTCATATAGACCACAGCGAGTTTAATTGAAGTCATATAGACCACAGCGAGTTTAATTGAAGTCATATAGACCACAGCGAGTTTAATTGAAGTCATATAGATGGAAGGTGTAAATTTTAATTAATATAATTCTAATTCATATTGCAGGTTGCTGTAGTGATGGAAATTTCTCAGAAATGTTTAATTTCAAACAAATAAATAATCAGTTTGTATCACAATATGATTTACTGAGTATGTTTTAATTAATTAATCAATTAATTAATTGGGGTTTGTTGAAACAAATGATGAAATCTGTATAAATCTGATTAAAAACAATGGATGTGGTGACCAACTAAGGTACTCCTTTAATTTACATTCAAAACAGTCTCGTAAAATAAATCAACTAATTTTAATAATACATAAATGAATAAATACAACTACTTCAGTGAAACTAAAAGTCATTTAAAGCAAACATTAGAATAAATTATTAATGTGAGCTCAAACAATTTTGTTGTCATTGAGAAAGCAGTAACACATTATACATGTATTATAATCGAATCAAAATATTTCATAAATAAATAGATATATCGGATTCAAATATACTAACCTTAAAGATCTATCAATATAATATTATGTCTCTGAGCTCTTGGTATGCATTCCCACTAGATGCACTTGGCGCTGTGTTCTATAGATAAAACACACAATATCATGGTGAAGCTGGTGGTATAACCCTCAATAATGCAATTACACTGACGACACAGGCATATGTAGTAGAATATTATATTCACAGTGAAAAACACTGCACTGTGAATAGATTAAATCCCACAGCAAAGCAAGTCACAATTACTGTCGTTGACAGCAATGCTATAAATATTTGATGTTGTACGTATACCTGTCGGCAACAGATTGAGGTAACGTGACTGCTATATCCTGAGTTGTTGCTGCTTTGTGTGATTATATATGCACTGATTCCAACACAAGCAGTATTACACAGGGCTTAACCATTTATTACAGGGGTAGCAGGCTCTGAATCAGAGGGACTTTAGTAGACTCTGAATCAGAGTGACTTCTTTGTTATTATTATTTTGTTTTGAGTGAGTGAGTGAGTGAGTGAGTGAGTGAGTGAGTGAGTGAGTTGTGTGTCGTATGTGATATTAAAGTGTGCGGGTTAGTAAGTGAATGTGTAAATAAATAATTATGGCAGTAAATCAATCTGTGGGGGTTATACAAACGTCAGACATAGACTAAGTTCAACAAAATAAACTAACTACAGTTTATTCAACATCGAACACTGGAACATACTATCAGGATACAAACTGAAGAAATACATGACTTTAACCGGGAATCCTCTTCCTTATATGTCTTAAAATCAAACATGAAAGAAGACACAAGACGTCTAAAAAGCGAGGGAACTTCATATAAAGTATATCTGAAGGCCAAATTACTATACAATGATTGGTTAATTCTAAAACAATGCATCGTTGTGAATGGCTCTATAATTGCCATGGTAACATATATAGGTTACTGTGGAATACTTTATTTTCGCTGGAATTAATTTTCACTGAAAAGGCTTTTTGGGCGTTTTGTATGGAATTTATTTTCACTGATTTTTGATGAGTTTAATGTGAAATATAGAAAAAAAGTATATTCCCTGGATTTTATTTTCAAGGAATCATCCTTTCAGGGAAAATAGCGAAAATAAATTCCAAGCGAAAATAAAGTATTCTACAGTATTTGATCTTCTGATAGCGGCAGAGATTCCGTCTGGCGAGTATAAAAGGGAAGGTTGACTTCAAGTTTACATTGTAGTGACAATCACCAGAATGTGGTACGGACGTGTGCTTAGTCACATGGAATTTCAGTGAAATAAAAACAATAACGTTCTTCGACATTCTCCACGCCACAAAAAGGTGCTACCGTAACTATAAACTGAAATTCAACTATGAATACAAAATAACTTGTCAGAAAAATATCATCTTCAAAAAGAGTAAAAAAAATATGGAATAGATATGAATCCACGAAATAAGTACTTAAAAATAACCGAATTTAGAAGCGACGGCTATTGACCCAAGTTTACCACGTACTGTGTGGTTTCCAACGTAGTTCCAGTATTGATCTGCTCCAATGAGTATGTCGATGTCCATGCGACGTGTCGTTGTTACAGGATGGGCTAATTTTAAACCACGTAAGTGTTCGGCATTGCGCACTTTCGCAGATATTCGATCCACGACTCTGGTTGAGATGATAGGGGTGATCATAGCATTGATTGTAGATAAATTACCGTCCAATTCGTGAGTGATAATGTTCGTGTATTTAACTTCTCTTTGTTCAGTAGTGTCGACGCTAAATGTCGCTAGCTGAATATTTGCCTTTCTCGTGGTTGTGACAGAGAGTTCTCAGAAAATAACGTGGCGTTGGCTCCCTCGTCGAACATCACAACGGCGTTAACTGGATTATTGTTCTTTACAGAAATAGGAACAATAGCAGTCTTCAATAACACTGGACCAACATTGTTAGACTTCTCGTGTAGATTGTTAGCATATTGGTCAGTGAGATTGTCATTGGAATAGTTCTTACTTGCATTCGACGCCACTTTAGTTAGATTCATAGTGACATCGGCGGTGCTGACATTCTCGGTTGATGGCTTCTTTGCTTGATTCTGCGATGTTGCGGTGTCTTTAAAGTGGAGACTCGTGTGATGTTTGCGTTTACACAATTGGCAAGTGAATCAAGATTTACAGTCTGTTACCTTGTGCTTTCCCAAACAGTTGAAACATTGCCTGTTTTACGGATGATGTCCAAACGTCGACGCACATCGATGACGACTGTACATTCATTGGCAGTACGTTCTCCTTCGCAGAATGGACATACTTTGGGGGTATTGTAACATTGCGGATCTTGTCGTGGTCCTGTTACACGATTCAATGCGAAGTGGGTGTGAAAAGCGGCTGTGATCTCTGGTGGATTCGGCGCATTTACAATCGATAGTTCTTCCAGTGAGTAGCCGACTTGAAGAACGTTAATATCACGTAACAATGCTTTTCGTAGATCTGGTAAATTCCACGCAACATCTCCATGTTCTTGAGCGATATTTCGGCGAATGTTCGTGGGTAACTTCTCCTTTATCATGGGTACAAGTAATTCTCCATAAGTTTGTTCGTCTTATAAGTCAGCTGCACCTCGTATAGTAGTAATCTACCAATCAATATTTAATAGTCGGCTAAAGTACCTCCAGGATAATGTCAAATGAACATCTGAGTAATCTTTTAACTATATGTAGATAGTGAGGCATATATAGATCATACAACAACATTGAATGATGAGAGTGACTATACATGAACAGAAAGACTCATAAACCGCCTATTCAATATTTGATCACATGTTGCCTATAGAAGCTAAACAAATTCATTTTCTTATTTATTACCACCTTATACTAAAATATATTTGGATAATTAGTACTAACAAATTTCCACTTATGGTCCGGTTATACTTAAAATACACCACGAATATTCACTTTTGAGATATAATTTTTGGTATGTGTTGATTCTTGGATATTTTATCTTCGTCGTTCTGTACTTCGTTTAGTAATTCGTACTTCCCAGTTTGCGTAAAAAGGGTGAGTTTCGCGATTTCGACATCGAAAATGCCTTTGCTTCATTATTTGCTGAGGGACGGCCGCTTTGGTATGTGCTCTGTAACTTGCAGCACATGAACCTAAAACCTTAGGTAATCAAACAAAAATGACGTAGTACTGAAGTCCAAAAAGTATGTTCAAGCTCTGCATTTTTTCGGAGCATATAAATGATTTGCTCCCTCGCTTATTATGACACCCTCAAATCAACTGATTTCCATTCCCCTCAAGTGTCAAAATGGTATGTGCCTCCATTTTACGCCACAACTCGAAACAGTCTTTTTTGTTCATTTGCCTTCAATAACGTTTCAGTGGCTGTCGCTGTCGTACTCTGAGTCTTGCCGATAACATTTTGGTTCAAATTCATGTACCTATAGTATCGCCCAGAAAACTCAAATTTTCAACTAAACTAATTTGCATAACACTGTTTTTGCCCTTGGTCGCCATATTGGACACTGCATACAACTAGGGAAGTTAGTAGGGAAATTCACTTGCATTAAATTGCGTTCGCCGTGATAAGCAAAAATGTATTTCCACTAAAATACGTTTAAGATCTGCACTTTCTCATAGCATAAAATATGATTGGGATCGCAGTCACCGTAGCTGCATGTCGCCGCGGTAAGTAGTCTCTCACCTCTTGGTTATAATTGTCGTCCAAATAATTCACGTCCCAAATTTTGGTTTCCTGGCACCTCTAATAAATAAACTACACTGCCGCTGAGCTGAATCAATGATATATCACCCCAAAAATGGATGAATGGGCGAAAATAGTTTCTTTTTTTTTTTACCCACGACATTTTTCGCTCGGAAAGCCATTCACGCTAAATTTTGATTACCTGGGCGCCTCTAATAAATAACCCATCTAAGCGCTCTGCTGAATCATTCATATTGCCAAATAAACATGGAAGAATGGGCGAACATTCGAAACATTCGTCGTGATATTGCATTACTTGCATTACATTCCGTTTTTGTCGTGCCATACATTGCGTTTTTAGAGTCCCTAAATTTTGTTTCAAAGGCTACTGTCTCACGGAGATAACCAGAACGTTTAAAACTTCGTCGTGAAATTCACGTGCAGTAAGTTACGTTTTCGAATTCCCCCAAATATTTGTTTTGACCTTTGTCACCTATTCCCACATCAAAGTGAAATACAGCATTAATATTTGTTCCCCAGGAATCTTTGCTGGTATTTTCGCTCGGAAACACCAGGGCCATAAGACTTGATTTACAAGAACGCAGGTCGTTTGGGTCGAACGATTTCTTTTGTTTCTAGTTCGCTGTATGCCTAGAAACATGGCAACGTTGTTATTTTGGTCAACATGAGACTCTGGATAACAGGTAGCATCAACTTACAGCATTAATGGGCAAGTGACAATCCCTTTTTTTAAAATCTAATTTACTAGGATTTCTGCATAAAGTAACATATCATTATATCAAGGAAAAATAAGAATTTCTTTTGTCCAGGTTGTATAATGGATTATATAATTAATATATCATGGGTATTTTTGTAAAGTGTACCTTTATATACTACCGGTAAAATATGCACACCATTAAAATGATAAAAACTTCAAATGCAACCGTAGTACACACACAGAGTAAACACAATTATCGAGAGTGATTTTGGATTACCGGTAGTACACACACAGAGTAAACACAATTATCGAGAGTGATTTTGGATTACCAGTAGTACACACACAGAGTAAACACAATTATCGAGAGTGATTTTGGATTACCAGTAGTACACACACACAGTAAACACAATTATCGAGAGTGATTTTGGATTACCGGTAGTACACACACAGAGTAAACACAATTATCGAGAGTGATTTTGGATTACCAGTAGTACACACACAGAGTAA
This sequence comes from Saccoglossus kowalevskii, assembly GCF_978046115.1. Taxonomy (NCBI): domain Eukaryota; kingdom Metazoa; phylum Hemichordata; class Enteropneusta; family Harrimaniidae; genus Saccoglossus; species Saccoglossus kowalevskii. Next base: position 634,564 of record NC_140646.1, on the reverse strand, counting down.
ACACAATTATCGAGAGTGATTTTGGATTACCAGTAGTACACACACAGAGTAAACACAATTATCGAGAGTGATTTTGGATTACCAGTAGTACACACACAGAGTAAACACAATTATCGAGAGTGATTTTGGATTACCAGTAGTACACACACAGAGTAAACACAATTATCGAGAGTGATTTTGGATTACCAGTAGTACACACACAGAGTAAACACAATTATCGAGAGTGATTTTGGATTACCAGTAGTACACACACAGAGTAAACACAATTATCGAGAGTGATTTTGGATTACCAGTAGTACACACACAGAGTAAACACAATTATCGAGAGTGATTTTGGATTACCAGTAGTACACACACAGAGTAAACACAATTATCGAGAGTGATTTTGGATTACCAGTAGTACACACACAGAGTAAACACAATTATCGAGAGTGATTTTGGATTACCAGTAGTACACACACAGAGTAAACACAATTATCGAGAGTGATTTTGGATTACCAGTAGTACACACACAGAGTAAACACAATTATCGAGAGTGATTTTGGATTACCAGTAGTACACACACAGAGTAAACACAATTATCGAGAGTGATTTTGGATTACCAGTAGTACACACACAGAGTAAACACAATTATCGAGAGTGATTTTGGATTACCAGTAGTACACACACAGAGTAAACACAATTATCGAGCGTGATTTTGGATTACCGGTAGTACACACACAGAGTAAACACAATTATCGAGAGTGATGTTGGATTACCAGTAGTACACACACAGAGTAAACACAATTATCGAGAGTGATTTTGGATTACCAGTAGTACACACACAGAGTAAACACAATTATCGAGAGTGATTTTGGATTACCAGTAGTACACACACAGAGTAAACACAATTATCGAGCGTGATTTTGGATTACCGGTAGTACACACACAGAGTAAACACAATTATCGAGAGTGATTTTGGATTACCGGTAGTACACACACAGAGTAAACACAATTATCGAGAGTGATTTTGGATTACCAGTAGTACACACACAGAGTAAACACAATTATCGAGAGTGATTTTGGATTACCAGTAGTACACACACAGAGTAAACACAATTATCGAGAGTGATTTTGGATTACCAGTAGTACACACACAGAGTAAATACAATTATCGAGAGTGATGTTGGATTACCAGTAGTACACACACAGAGTAAACAAAATTATCGAAAGTGATGTTGGATTACCGGTAGTACACACACAGAGTAAACACAATTATCGAGAGTGATTTTGGATTACCGGTAGTACACACACAGAGTAAACACAATTATCGAGAGTGATGTTGGATTACCAGTAGTACACACACAGAGTAAACACAATTATCGAGAGTGATGTTGGATTACCGGTAGTACACACACAGAGTAAACACAATTATCGAGAGTGATTTTGGATTACCGGTAGTACACACACAGAGTAAACACAATTATCGAGAGTGATGTTGGATTACCAGTAGTACACACACAGAGTAAACACAATTATCGAGAGTGATTTTGGATTACCAGTAGTACACACACAGAGTAAACACAATTATCGAGAGTGATGTTGGATTACCGGTAGTACACACACAGAGTAAACACAATTATCGAGAGTGATTTTGGATTACCGGTAGTACACACACAGAGTAAACACAATTATCGAGAGTGATGTTGGATTACCAGTAGTACACACACAGAGTAAACACAATTATCGAGAGTGATTTTGGATTACCAGTAGTACACACACAGAGTAAACACAATTATCGAGAGTGATGTTGGATTACCAGTAGTACACACACAGAGTAAACAAAATTATCGAGAGTGATGTTGGATTACCGGTAGTACACACACAGAGTAAACACAATTATCGAGAGTGATTTTGGATTACCGGTAGTACACACACAGAGTAAACACAATTATCGAGAGTGATGTTGGATTACCAGTAGTACACACACAGAGTAAACACAATTATCGAGAGTGATGTTGGATTACCGGTAGTACACACACAGAGTAAACACAATTATCGAGAGTGATTTTGGATTACCGGTAGTACACACACAGAGTAAACACAATTATCGAGAGTGATGTTGGATTACCAGTAGTACACACACAGAGTAAACACAATTATCGAGAGTGATTTTGGATTACCAGTAGTACACACACAGAGTAAACACAATTATCGAGAGTGATGTTGGATTACCAGTAGTACACACACAGAGTAAACACAATTATCGAGAGTGATGTTGGATTACCAGTAGTACACACACAGAGTAAACACAATTATCGAGAGTGATTTTGGATTACCAGTAGTACACACACAGAGTAAACACAATTATCGAGAGTGATGTTGGATTACCAGTAGTACACACACAGAGTAAACACAATTATCGAGAGTGATTTTGGATTACCAGTAGTACACACACAGAGTAAACACAATTATCGAGAGTGATTTTGGATTACCGGTAGTACACACACAGAGTAAACACAATTATCGAGAGTGATTTTGGATTACCGGTAGTACACACACAGAGTAAACACAATTATCGAGAGTGATTTTGGATTACCAGTAGTACACACACAGAGTAAACAAAATTATCGAGAGTGATTTTGGATTACCAGTAGTACACACACAGAGTAAACAAAATTATCGAGAGTGATGTTGGATTACCGGTAGTACACACACAGAGTAAACACAATTATCGAGAGTGATTTTGGATTACCGGTAGTACACACACAGAGTAAACACAATTATCGAGAGTGATTTTGGATTACCAGTAGTACACACACAGAGTAAACAAAATTATCGAGAGTGATTTTGGATTACCAGTAGTACACACACAGAGTAAACACAATTATCGAGAGTGATTTTGGATTACCGGTAGTACACACACAGAGTAAACACAATTATCGAGAGTGATTTTGGATTACCAGTAGTACACACACAGAGTAAACACAATTATCGAGAGTGATTTTGGATTACCAGTAGTACACACACAGAGTAAACACAATTATCGAGAGTGATTTTGGATTACCAGTAGTACACACACAGAGTAAACACAATTATCGAGAGTGATTTTGGATTACCAGTAGTACACACACAGAGTAAACACAATTATCGAGAGTGATTTTGGATTACCAGTAGTACACACACAGAGTAAACACAATTATCGAGAGTGATGTTGGATTACCGGTAGTACACACACAGAGTAAACACAATTATCGAGAGTGATTTTGGATTACCAGTAGTACACACACAGAGTAAACACAATTATCGAGAGTGATTTTGGATTACCAGTAGTACACACACAGAGTAAACACAATTATCGAGAGTGATTTTGGATTACCAGTAGTACACACACAGAGTAAACACAATTATCGAGAGTGATTTTGGATTACCGGTAGTACACACACAGAGTAAACACAATTATCGAGAGTGATTTTGGATTACCGGTAGTACACACACAGAGTAAACACAATTATCGAGAGTGATTTTGGATTACCAGTAGTACACACACAGAGTAAACACAATTATCGAGAGTGATTTTGGATTACCAGTAGTACACACACAGAGTAAACACAATTATCGAGAGTGATTTTGGATTACCAGTAGTACACACACAGAGTAAACAAAATTATCGAGAGTGATTTTGGATTACCAGTAGTACACACACAGAGTAAACACAATTATCGAGAGTGATTTTGGATTACCAGTAGTACACACACAGAGTAAACACAATTATCTAGAGTGATGTTGGATTACCAGTAGTACACACACAGAGTAAACACAATTATCTAGAGTGATGTTGGATTACCAGTAGTACACACACAGAGTAAACACAATTATCTAGAGTGATGTTGGATTACCAGTAGTACACACACAGAGTAAACACAATTATCTAGAGTGATGTTGGATTACCGGTAGTACACACACAGAGTAAACACAATTATCGAGAGTGATGTTGGATTACCAGTAGTACACACACAGAGTAAACACAATTATCGAGAGTGATGTTGGATTACCGGTAGTACACACACAGAGTAAACACAATTATCGAGAGTGATGTTGGATTACCAGTAGTACACACACAGAGTAAACACAATTATCGAGAGTGATGTTGGATTACCGGTAGTACACACACAGAGTAAACACAATTATCGAGAGTGATGTTGGATTACCAGTAGTACACACACAGAGTAAACACAATTATCGAGAGTGATTTTGGATTACCGGTAGTACACACACAGAGTAAACACAATTATCGAGAGTGATTTTGGATTACCAGTAGTACACACACAGAGTAAACACAATTATCGAGAGTGATTTTGGATTACCAGTAGTACACACACAGAGTAAACACAATTATCGAGAGTGATTTTGGATTACCAGTAGTACACACACAGAGTAAACAAAATTATCGAGAGTGATTTTGGATTACCAGTAGTACACACACAGAGTAAACACAATTATCGAGAGTGATGTTGGATTACCAGTAGTACACACACAGAGTAAACACAATTATCGAGAGTGATGTTGGATTACCGGTAGTACACACACAGAGTAAACACAATTATCGAGAGTGATGTTGGATTACCAGTAGTACACACACAGAGTAAACACAATTATCGAGAGTGATGTTGGATTACCGGTAGTACACACACAGAGTAAACACAATTATCGAGAGTGATGTTGGATTACCAGTAGTACACACACAGAGTAAACACAATTATCGAGAGTGATGTTGGATTACCGGTAGTACACACACAGAGTAAACACAATTATCGAGAGTGATGTTGGATTACCAGTAGTACACACACAGAGTAAACACAATTATCGAGAGTGATGTTGGATTACCGGTAGTACACACACAGAGTAAACACAATTATCGAGAGTGATTTTGGATTACCAGTAGTACACACACAGAGTAAACACAATTATCGAGAGTGATGTTGGATTACCGGTAGTACACACACAGAGTAAACACAATTATCGAGAGTGATGTTGGATTACCGGTAGTACACACACAGAGTAAACACAATTATCGAGAGTGATGTTGGATTACCGGTAGTACACACACAGAGTAAACACAATTATCGAGAGTGATGTTGGATTACCAGTAGTACACACACAGAGTAAACACAATTATCGAGAGTGATGTTGGATTACCGGTAGTACACACACAGAGTAAACACAATTATCGAGAGTGATTTTGGATTACCAGTAGTACACACACAGAGTAAACACAATTATCGAGAGTGATTTTGGATTACCGGTAGTACACACACAGAGTAAACACAATTATCGAGAGTGATTTTGGATTACCAGTAGTACACACACAGAGTAAACACAATTATCGAGAGTGATTTTGGATTACCGGTAGTACACACACAGAGTAAACACAATTATCGAGAGTGATGTTGGATTACCGGTAGTACACACACAGAGTAAACACAATTATCGAGAGTGATGTTGGATTACCGGTAGTACACACACAGAGTAAACACAATTATCGAGAGTGATGTTGGATTACCAGTAGTACACACACAGAGTAAACACAATTATCGAGAGTGATGTTGGATTACCGGTAGTACACACACAGAGTAAACACAATTATCGAGAGTGATTTTGGATTACCAGTAGTACACACACAGAGTAAACACAATTATCGAGAGTGATTTTGGATTACCGGTAGTACACACACAGAGTAAACACAATTATCGAGAGTGATTTTGGATTACCAGTAGTACACACACAGAGTAAACACAATTATCGAGAGTGATTTTGGATTACCGGTAGTACACACACAGAGTAAACACAATTATCGAGAGTGATTTTGGATTACCGGTAGTACACACACAGAGTAAACACAATTATCGAGAGTGATTTTGGATTACCGGTAGTACACACACAGAGTAAACACAATTATCGAGAGTGATTTTGGATTACCGGTAGTACACACACAGAGTAAACACAATTATCGAGAGTGATGTTGGATTACCAGTAGTACACACACAGAGTAAACACAATTATCGAGAGTGATGTTGGATTACCAGTAGTACACACACAGAGTAAACACAATTATCGAGAGTGATGTTGGATTACTGGTAGTACACACACAGAGTAAACACAATTATCGAGAGTGATGTTGGATTACCGGTAGTACACACACAGAGTAAACACAATTATCGAGAGTGATGTTGGATTACCGGTAGTACACACACAGAGTAAACACAATTATCGAGAGTGATGTTGGATTACCAGTAGTACACACACAGAGTAAACACAATTATCGAGAGTGATGTTGGATTACCGGTAGTACACACACAGAGTAAACACAATTATCGAGAGTGATTTTGGATTACCAGTAGTACACACACAGAGTAAACACAATTATCGAGAGTGATTTTGGATTACCGGTAGTACACACACAGAGTAAACACAATTATCGAGAGTGATTTTGGATTACCAGTAGTACACACACACAGTAAACACAATTATCGAGAGTGATTTTGGATTACCGGTAGTACACACACAGAGTAAACACAATTATCGAGAGTGATTTTGGATTACCGGTAGTACACACACAGAGTAAACACAATTATCGAGAGTGATTTTGGATTACCGGTAGTACACACACAGAGTAAACACAATTATCGAGAGTGATTTTGGATTACCGGTAGTACACACACAGAGTAAACACAATTATCGAGAGTGATGTTGGATTACCAGTAGTACACACACAGAGTAAACACAATTATCGAGAGTGATGTTGGATTACTGGTAGTACACACACAGAGTAAACACAATTATCGAGAGTGATGTTGGATTACCGGTAGTACACACACAGAGTAAACACAATTATCGAGAGTGATTTTGGATTACCGGTAGTACACACACAGAGTAAACACAATTATCGAGAGTGATTTTGGATTACCGGTAGTACACACACAGAGTAAACACAATTATCGAGAGTGATTTTGGATTACCGGTAGTACACACACAGAGTAAACACAATTATCGAGAGTGATTTTGGATTACCGGTAGTACACACACAGAGTAAACACAATTATCGAGAGTGATGTTGGATTACCGGTAGTACACACACAGAGTAAACACAATTATCGAGAGTGATGTTGGATTACCGGTAGTACACACACAGAGTAAACACAATTATCGAGAGTGATTTTGGATTACCAGTAGTACACACACAGAGTAAACACAATTATCGAGAGTGATTTTGGATTACCGGTAGTACACACACAGAGTAAACACAATTATCGAGAGTGATTTTGGATTACCGGTAGTACACACACAGAGTAAACACAATTATCGAGAGTGATGTTGGATTACCGGTAGTACACACACAGAGTAAACACAATTATCGAGAGTGATGTTGGATTACCAGTAGTACACACACAGAGTAAACACAATTATCGAGAGTGATGTTGGATTACCGGTAGTACACACACAGAGTAAACACAATTATCGAGAGTGATTTTGGATTACCAGTAGTACACACACAGAGTAAACACAATTATCGAGAGTGATTTTGGATTACCGGTAGTACACACACAGAGTAAACACAATTATCGAGAGTGATTTTGGATTACCAGTAGTACACACACAGAGTAAACACAATTATCGAGAGTGATTTTGGATTACCGGTAGTACACACACAGAGTAAACACAATTATCGAGAGTGATTTTGGATTACCGGTAGTACACACACAGAGTAAACACAATTATCGAGAGTGATTTTGGATTACCGGTAGTACACACACAGAGTAAACACAATTATCGAGAGTGATTTTGGATTACCGGTAGTACACACACAGAGTAAACACAATTATCGAGAGTGATGTTGGATTACCAGTAGTACACACACAGAGTAAACACAATTATCGAGAGTGATGTTGGATTACTGGTAGTACACACACAGAGTAAACACAATTATCGAGAGTGATGTTGGATTACCGGTAGTACACACACAGAGTAAACACAATTATCGAGAGTGATTTTGGATTACCGGTAGTACACACACAGAGTAAACACAATTATCGAGAGTGATTTTGGATTACCGGTAGTACACACACAGAGTAAACACAATTATCGAGAGTGATTTTGGATTACCGGTAGTACACACACAGAGTAAACACAATTATCGAGAGTGATTTTGGATTACCGGTAGTACACACACAGAGTAAACACAATTATCGAGAGTGATGTTGGATTACCGGTAGTACACACACAGAGTAAACACAATTATCGAGAGTGATGTTGGATTACCGGTAGTACACACACAGAGTAAACACAATTATCGAGAGTGATTTTGGATTACCAGTAGTACACACACAGAGTAAACACAATTATCGAGAGTGATTTTGGATTACCGGTAGTACACACACAGAGTAAACACAATTATCGAGAGTGATTTTGGATTACCGGTAGTACACACACAGAGTAAACACAATTATCGAGAGTGATGTTGGATTACCAGTAGTACACACACAGAGTAAACACAATTATCGAGAGTGATTTTGGATTACCGGTAGTACACACACAGAGTAAACACAATTATCGAGAGTGATTTTGGATTACCAGTAGTACACACACAGAGTAAACACAATTATCGAGAGTGATTTTGGATTACCGGTAGTACACACACAGAGTAAACACAATTATCGAGAGTGATTTTGGATTACCGGTAGTACACACACAGAGTAAACACAATTATCGAGAGTGATTTTGGATTACCGGTAGTACACACACAGAGTAAACACAATTATCGAGAGTGATTTTGGATTACCGGTAGTACACACACAGAGTAAACACAATTATCGAGAGTGATTTTGGATTACCGATAGTACACACACAGAGTAAACACAATTATCGAGAGTGATGTTGGATTACCAGTAGTACACACACAGAGTAAACACAATTATCGAGAGTGATTTTGGATTACCGGTAGTACACACACAGAGTAAACACAATTATCGAGAGTGATTTTGGATTACCGGTAGTACACACACAGAGTAAACACAATTATCGAGAGTGATTTTGGATTACCGGTAGTACACACACAGAGTAAACACAATTATCGAGAGTGATGTTGGATTACCAGTAGTACACACACAGAGTAAACACAATTATCGAGAGTGATGTTGGATTACTGGTAGTACACACACAGAGTAAACACAATTATCGAGAGTGATGTTGGATTACCGGTAGTACACACACAGAGTAAACACAATTATCGAGAGTGATTTTGGATTACCGGTAGTACACACACAGAGTAAACACAATTATCGAGAGTGATTTTGGATTACCGGTAGTACACACACAGAGTAAACACAATTATCGAGAGTGATTTTGGATTACCGGTAGTACACACACAGAGTAAACACAATTATCGAGAGTGATTTTGGATTACCGGTAGTACACACACAGAGTAAACACAATTATCTAGAGTGATGTTGGATTACCGGTAGTACACACACAGAGTAAACACAATTATCGAGAGTGATGTTGGATTACCGGTAGTACACACACAGAGTAAACACAATTATCGAGAGTGATTTTGGATTACCGGTAGTACACACACAGAGTAAACACAATTATCGAGAGTGATTTTGGATTACCGGTAGTACACACACAGAGTAAACACAATTATCGAGAGTGATTTTGGATTACCGGTAGTACACACACAGAGTAAACACAATTATCGAGAGTGATTTTGGATTACCGGTAGTACACACACAGAGTAAACACAATTATCTAGAGTGATGTTGGATTACCGGTAGTACACACACAGAGTAAACACAATTATCGAGAGTGATTTTGGATTACCGGTAGTACACACACAGAGTAAACACAATTATCTAGAGTGATGTTGGATTACCGGTAGTACACACACAGAGTAAACACAATTATCGAGAGTGATTTTGGATTACCGGTAGTACACACACAGAGTAAACACAATTATCGAGAGTGATTTTGGATTACCGGTAGTACACACACAGAGTAAACACAATTATCGAGAGTGATTTTGGATTACCGGTAGTACACACACAGAGTAAACACAATTATCGAGAGTGATGTTGGATTACCAGTAGTACACACACAGAGTAAACACAATTATCGAGAGTGATTTTGGATTACCGGTAGTACACACACAGAGTAAACACAATTATCGAGAGTGATTTTGGATTACCGGTAGTACACACACAGAGTAAACACAATTATCGAGAGTGATTTTGGATTACCGGTAGTACACACACAGAGTAAACACAATTATCGAGAGTGATGTTGGATTACCAGTAGTACACACACAGAGTAAACACAATTATCGAGAGTGATTTTGGATTACCGGTAGTACACACACAGAGTAAACACATTTATCGAGAGTGATTTTGGATTACCAGTAGTACACACACAGAGTAAACACAATTATCGAGAGTGATTTTGGATTACCAGTAGTACACACACAGAGTAAACACAATTATCGAGAGTGATTTTGGATTACCGGTAGTACACACACAGAGTAAACACAATTATCGAGAGTGATTTTGGATTACCAGTAGTACACACACAGAGTAAACACAATTATCGAGAGTGATTTTGGATTACCAGTAGTACACACACAGAGTAAACACAATTATCGAGAGTGATTTTGGATTACCGGTAGTACACACACAGAGTAAACACAATTATCGAGAGTGATTTTGGATTACCGGTAGTACACACACAGAGTAAACACAATTATCGAGAGTGATGTTGGATTACCAGTAGTACACACACAGAGTAAACACAATTATCGAGAGTGATTTTGGATTACCAGTAGTACACACACAGAGTAAACACAATTATCGAGAGTGATTTTGGATTACCAGTAGTACACACACAGAGTAAACACAATTATCGAGAGTGATGTTGGATTACCAGTAGTACACACACAGAGTAAACACAATTATCGAGAGTGATGTTGGATTACCAGTAGTACACACACAGAGTAAACACAATTATCGAGAGTGATGTTGGATTACCAGTAGTACACACACAGAGTAAACACAATTATCGAGAGTGATGTTGGATTACCAGTAGTACACACACAGAGTAAACACAATTATCGAGAGTGATGTTGGATTACCAGTAGTACACACACAGAGTAAACACAATTATCGAGAGTGATGTTGGATTACCAGTAGTACACACACAGAGTAAACACAATTATCGAGAGTGATGTTGGATTACCAGTAGTACACACACAGAGTAAACACAATTATCGAGAGTGATGTTGGATTACCAGTAGTACACACACAGAGTAAACACAATTATCGAGAGTGATGTTGGATTACCAGTAGTACACACACAGAGTAAACACAATTATCGAGAGTGATTTTGGATTACCGGTAGTACACACACAGAATAAACACAATTATCGAGAGTGATGTTGGATTACCAGTAGTACACACACAGAGTAAACACAATTATCGAGAGTGATGTTGGATTACCAGTAGTACACACACAGAGTAAACACAATTATCGAGAGTGATGTTGGATTACCAGTAGTACACACACAGAGTAAACACAATTATCGAGAGTGATTTTGGATTACCGGTAGTACACACACAGAGTAAACACAATTATCGAGAGTGATGTTGGATTACCGGTAGTACACACACAGAGTAAACACAATTATCGAGAGTGATTTTGGATTACCAGTAGTACACACACAGATTAAACACAATTATCGAGAGTGATTTTGGATTACCAGTAGTACACACACAGAGTAAACACAATTATCGAGAGTGATTTTGGATTACCGGTAGTACACACACAGAGTAAACACAATTATCGAGAGTGATGTTGGATTACCGGTAGTACACACACAGAGTAAACACAATTATCGAGAGTGATGTTGGATTACCAGTAGTACACACACAGAGTAAACACAATTATCGAGAGTGATGTTGGATTACCAGTAGTAACATGATGTGCATTATATATAATTGGTGATTTTATAAAATAGTGAACAAATATTTTCGTAACAAACACTAACCGTAAAATACACCCATCATTGTCAGTGATGGAATATTTTATATTGAAATTTCTTAATTTTATTAAATCGCGGGTGTCTGGATCCAAACATAAAACGCGACATATCAGGGTTCGTGAGGGGAGGTTCATGCGTTGAAAACGAATGAATAGCACATATACACACGTGTTCGTAGTAAGTTTTCTTTATTAAAAAACATCACAGCTTCCATGCCCACATGGATTCAACTCATTGTTGTGAATTTTATAGAGCTATATCAAAGGCATACCGGCCAAGGAGTATGTAAAGTCGCGATTTGACACCCCGTCAACACCTTGAGTCAGCCCTTTCACGACCAATTAAAACATTAATTTATTTACTTACTGGGTAGTAACTTTACTTACTGTATATAACAGTCAGACACTGACAAGTAAGGAGGTTGGTACTACTACTAGTAAACAGCCCTGGACATAGTCAATATAGGAGTCTGAATCAGTTAGGCCCTGAAAATAGCGTCATCGCACAGTAGTCCATTAATGAACGAATTTCACATAACAATCTTATGCTCATAAATAATCCCATAATTATTGACAAGTTGTTACTACCTTATACTAAAATATGTTTGGATGTTTGGAGTACTAACAAATTCCCACTTCCGGTTCAATTACACTTAAAATACACCGCGAATATTCACTTTTGAGATTTTTGGTATGTGTTGGTTCTTGGATATTTCATTTAGTAATTCAAACTTCCCACATTGAGTAAAAACGGAGAGTTTCTTGATTTTGATATCGAAACCGCCTTGGCTTAATTATTTGCTGGGGGAGGGCCGCTTAGGTAAGTGTTCTGTAATTTGCAGCGCATAAACCTAAAAACGTTAGGTACCCCCCCCCCCCCCCCCCCCCCCCCCCCCGGTAATCAAATTCACAGGAAGTTGACAATCCATATATTGCTAAATCGCCAGTTGTGAACTTTATCAGGATTCCCGTATGAAGTTACACATCATTCTAGCACGGAAAAATATTGATTACTTTTGTTCAGGTTATATAATAAAATATGAAATAATATTTCATTTTTATTTATTAAAGTATGTACACATTATATGCAATTGGGGTGGGTATTGCCAAGCAAGTTTATAAACCTATAAACAAATATTTCATAAATAACACTGACTGCGAAATACGCCTTTGAGAAGTATTACTGATGGAATATTTTATATTGCAATTTCTTTCAATTTGAATTAGTTGCATTGCAATGCATTAGTAATAATGTAAATATATATATACATTCCTTCATTTCATTGTTGAGACTGAGTTATACAGTTTGTTACCTACTACAATTTATCTATATTGGAAAACGGTTATGGGAATTATTAATTTCAATAAACAATATTCAACTATCCTTTGCAACACCAATAAGATCATAATGGTAATGTTTATTGGTCTTTGAAACTAGAGGCATTATCAGAGCATGGGTCTTATTTTGGAACTCCTGCTAGGATGGTATTCCCAGAATAGCACCAATTTTTAAAGAAACATAAAACTTTAATTCCCAAGAAGGATGAAAGGACCAGTTACTGAAACAAAGCCCTACTCCACGCGAAACCCATCAGATACGAAACCCACTTATCGCGAAAGCCACTCACCATGAAAGCCACTCACCGCGAAGCCTCTAGTCATTTTATAAAATCAAGATTTTGTTTTTTATAATGAGCAATCCATCCAATACATGTTCACTAGCTGAAAATGAACATAACTATCTAACAATATTCAGCTGTAATAATTTTTTTTTTCAATCAATATTGAATAATATCAAACTAATGTCCTCATTAAAAAGGGACTGAAAGCTTTATTTTAATAATTTCTTCACCACGATTTGTATTTGATTTGGGTGTGTGAAATCATTAGTTCAACATCTATCAAAATGTAAAATACGATATCAATACAAAATTGCTAGATATTATTAAATATGCATGCACATATGTGATGTCAAGCACCAAAAGCAAATACCCACCACTGCATAATGTGTTTCTATGGTTACAATAAGTAATGTTTTAATGATGCAGTGTGACAAATGTGATTGTGATTTGGTTTATATGCACTTTAATAATAGAAAAAATAATATTTGAACAAAGACAATGACTAGAAAGTTGGCAACAAACTCAAAACAAGTTAAAAAGATTTGCAAATTTGAATGTGTTCTAAAATGTATTGTAAACTATAACATTTAGAGAACAATTTCAAGCCACAGTTTACCAATCGAACACAGGATCTGCAAGTTGTGTGACAATAATAAAATTGACAATGAAAACCATTACATAATGAATTGCTCAAATGCAAAGATTTCAGTGTACAACATTTCTTTTTGTTCAGTATATTACATGGATTTAGAGAGGCAATAGCAGTTTCAAATTTTATTTTTTCATACAAAAGAATCATATTCTTATGGAGCCTTGTGAAGCAAAATTTAGCTGATGTAATCCCAGAACGGAGCAATAGCTGAAGAAGAAAAATCCATTTTTAAAGACTACCGGTATTATCATTTTGCTGCCATTTAAATTAGAAAAATTACATGCTAATTACGTGATCCAGACCACAAAAACACAACTATCACTGGGCAGAATTTAGTACCGTGAGTGACAACAAAGATTACCTCTGACATAACATACAATGCAAGTATGAATTACTAAGGAAATCAACTACACATGTTTGCTAGGCACATGTATCACTTTTTTTTAACTAATACTAATTTGTTCCTCCATTTTTTAATGTTTGATACCGTTTTAATCAACACAGGCTTACTATGCCTCCAAAGAACAGTGGGCAGTGCTATATTGTTTTTTCCCCTTAAAGTTACACATGTGCAGAATAGCGATGTCATTTTAAAAACAGTGATGAACTCACCAAATTTAGGACAAACCCTAAAATGAATTATATTTCATCTCGCTGGTCAAAAAGAATGCGACCTCCCACAGTGATCAACACTGGATATTCAGCATATGTAGAGCTAATACAAACTAAAAATGAGTTTGGGAAATACGTCCCTCTTTAAAAATTGGCTTTAACACAGGGTGCACTAAACACTACTTCTACAATACAGGAACCATGAGTAACTTAAACTCTGTTGTGATTTATTGAGGCCCAGCCTCAGTATAGATATCAAGTTAACCATACTGGGGATCAGTGTCAACATTCCATTAAAAATCTTGTAATGAGATAGACCATGAAATTGGATGAGTACTACCAGGGTCAATTCTTGTAATGAGATAGACCATGAACTTGGATGAGTACTACCAGGGTCAATTCTTGTAATGGGATAGACCATGAACTTGGATGAGTACCAGGGTCAATTCTTGTAATGAGATAGACCATGAACTTGGATGAGTACCAGGGTCAATTCTTGTAATGAGATAGACCATGAACTTGGATGAGTACTACCAGGGTCAATTCTTGTAATGGGATAGACCATGAACTTGGATGAGTACCAGGGTCAATTCTTGTAATGAGATAGACCATGAACTTGGATGAGTACCAGGGTCAATTCTTGTAATGAGATAGACCATGAACTTGGATGAGTACCAGGGTCAATTCTTGTAATGAGATAGACCATGAACTTGGATGAGTACTACCAGGGTCAATTCTTGTAATGAGATAGACCATGAACTTGGATGAGTACCAGGGTCAATTCTTGTAATGAGATAGACCATGAACTTGGATGAGTACTACCAGGGTCAATTCTTGTAATGAGATAGACCACGAACTTGGATGAGTACCAGGGTCAATTCTTGTAATGAGATAGACCATGAACTTGGATGAGTACCAGGGTCAATTCTTTACATGTATTTTAAAAATCTTATAAAAATTTCATGAATTCTTGCAGCTAAGCAGACCACTGTTCTGAATCAACATTTGTTATTGAATGAGAAAACACCTCTCTAATTTACATATTAACCTTTTCACCACAAATCTTTCTTCCCCAAATATTTCTGCACTTTTTTCTTTATAGATTCTTCAATATTTCTGGAAATGAACCCTAATTTTTGGGGCAACAGACAAAATTTAGTCAAATTTTGTCTGTTGCCCCAAAAATTAGGGTTCATTCAGTTTTTCTCAAAAAATTGGGCTATTTTTGTCGCAATCTTCTGAAGACTGAAGGAAAGCAGAGACTATAAACAGTGAAATGATGAAAAGAGGGAACTGGTAGTGAAAAAGGTCAAGTACATGTGCTACTAATAAACTAACCATAAAAGTAATTTTGGTTCAGTATTTCTGCATTAAAATGTTAATAGTATTGAATTAACAACACAATACATATTACCAACTGTATCAATGACTACATAATGTGAATGCTTTTGACATGAAAAAAAAAGGGATACATGGAGAGAAAATGTTGCCTAATCAATAGACACACTTCTGTTCATGTTGTTGAAGGCCTAATTTGCTGTCTTGGCTTGTTATTAAGTGTACATTAGATTGTCTTCTGTTTTATATTGAAATAAAATTTGTTCCACATGTATTCTCGAGCCTATTTATTAAAACAATTCCTACGTCTTGCCTGCAACATGTTAAGTTATGATAATCACAAGGAGGTGCATGCATGCATGTAATAATAGCAGCATATGTAGTTTCATTGGGTTAAATAGCAATCTTCAGTTCAACAACAAACAGAAGATGGACAAAACAGTTTGTAATTAATGGCAGCAGATATTTGTGATTACATTCAAACATTCTCTATTGATCAGCAGCTGTCCCTCTAAATTAAAATTAATTTCTGTTCAGTACAATTCTATTGGGCAAGGCATTAATAGTTTCACTATGGTATGTTAAAGCTACACAATACACATAATCTATTTTGATTACAGAAGCTTTTTCAATGTAAAAATAAAGAGTTGATGACAAGTTTATTCAAATGCAGGTAATTTTATTTAAATATTCGGTAAATTAATTATACACATACAGAGTCAGTATTGATGTCAATTATGATAGGGATGTCATGTTAGCTAGGCTTTGAATACAAAATCAGTTTTATCCAGTTATCAAATTTACTTGGGTACATGGAGGACACAAACATAGTTCAAAATGCGCCCTCTAGTGTGGTATTTATAATTTTTCTCAAAGGACTTTATTAAAGGGCGGTGGTCGTCGCGCAGCGCATGTGTTCGAATTTCATGTAAACAATGTATTTTATATGCGTTGTATACGTCGCTATGAGTCCTATATGAAAACAGGACGCAGCGCGATGACCACCGCCCTTCAAGCTAACCATGACCAAGAAAAAAACACAGGATATGTATTATGTCAGCTTACACAGTAGCACAGACATGTTTGATATCTCATTTGACATTTACAACACAAAATACAAGTTTGTTTACACCAAATTTGAATGTGTGCCTGATTTCATGACTGTAGCACTTCAACAAGAATATTAACTGAAACTAATCAAAATTCCAATGAAAATACATCAAAAATACTTACCTTAGACCTAAAAATTATTCACAGATTGATTTTGATGATTTTTTTACTGATAAGTACAGATAAGTACAGATAAACACAGCTTTAAAACAAAATATAACAGAGTTGCCATTCCAGCCCTGTAAGCTAATAAATACACATTATTATACATCTGCATGTATGTAACGGGGTCTAAAAACTAACTCTGCGGAGCGATTGTGCGACTCACCGAATGTCGATTATTGCACTCTGCGACAGGATCGCAGTGTCACTCTGCGAAGAGCACGATTCCTATTGGTTGGTTGGTTGGTCGAACAGCGCGAATCCCAATGGTCGATTTTCACCGCATGCCTTATAAAAAATTAAGTTTTAAATGGTAAAAATGGTACGGTAAAAAAAGTGCGTAAACACTATGTACCGGCGACATGCCGCACTGTTCGGTGATCGGCAAGCACATGGAAGACAAATTGTGGGACCAAACAAATGACACATGGTTTACGGTGATTAGACACATCACACCGCTGGCTAGAAAAGTTAAATAGTGTAACGTGCACGTTGGTTTTGATGTTATCGCCATCTTGGAGTTGTAAGGCTTCGTCCGCAACTATGCTCATTAGCATAGGCGGCAGCTTCAAAGCGAGTGGAACGTGAAGTACTTTTCAAGCGTTCTGCAACGAATGTTGTACGTCTGCTTTGACTTTGTTGAGTGCATCAAGGAAAATAATTTGCATGCAGTGAAAAAAATCATTCACGATGTGCACCGTTTTGCCATGACAGCAGTTGCTTGCAATCGTCTGCCTTCGTTTAGATCATAAACGGACTCCAAACTTGTGGTTTACGATCGATCAGCTGGTATTTTAACCACCAGAAATGTAACAGTTGTAAAAAGTAAACAAAAACGGCATTGGTTTGTGATATGAATGTAATTATTTTTGTATCATAATAATAAAAAGTCAGTATTACTGAAAATTTTGGTGGTCCATATTGAGCTTAATGTACCGGGAAGGGAAATTTTCTTTTTTTCTTGATTTTTTCAATAATTGATAAAACAGATACTTTGTACCTTGATTCATCATCCAAGCTTTTCGATATTTCGGAAAGACCAGTGCTCAAACGCTAACACTACTACTGTTTCGTTAATATTTGCATAATGTTTATAACATGTATATGTATACTACCGGTAATACTCTGTTGTTGACGATTGTGATAGAACGGGTGACAAGCTTCCTGTCGCAAACAATGCATATTAATCTAACGTCCATTGTCATCATTATTATCAGTCAAGACTTCGTCTGAGAAATCGTTTTATTTTCTAAGTCTATATTCTGTTTTAATAACACCATCTTACTAACGCAATGATGATGAAAAGAAAGAAAGCAAAGACGCCAATGACAGCTAGACGAGGCAAATTTACTAATTTAGACTTGCCTGCAGCCTGTTGTGATTCCGCTGAAAAATTACAGGACCTTCGCGTTCACTCCTCATTTACGCAATTTATATTGATTTTTCAAGAATTTTTCATCGGAATCGCAACAGATTGCAAGCACGTCTAGGTCATATTATGACCATCCTCGCGAGTGGTTCGAAAGGGACCATTAGGCTAAAATATTCGCATCAACGCGAAAGAGTTTCAACTACTTAACCGATGACGACACCGATACACGAGACCGTTGAGGGCCGGTGATCAGACGAGGAAGTGAGTACAGGAAATCTGTTGCTCGTCTACATCGGCCAAATAAACAAAGCCATCGTTTTTGTTTATGCAGAGAGCGTGCACCCATCTAATTTTCCGTTGACACTGCCGTTTTAGTTTTCTATCTTCAGCAGTATCAATCCATTCACACAGCTTTACGTTTTTTCTCTCTTAATATTCTTAATAAAACGATATTGATTGCCTAGAAACAGTTTGACCCGCTACACGCTTTATTTGAGAGTTCAAAGTGATGAATATAGTCATAACAAATTATACTTGCTAATGACAAAAAGAACGTAACATCGTGTGAAACGTACTTCGCGCTCTACTCGCTTTAAGCCTGCCACCTATGCTAATGAGCATAGTTGCGGACGAAGCCTTACAACTTCAAGATGGCGTTAATGTTACCAGCTCTTTGATGTTACACCATGATAAGGCAGCCAACACCAACGTGCATGTGTTTTGTAACCCCTTTCATCCCCTCCGGGGGGATGTTATATATGTTAATAAATCAATGTTAAATACTTGCTGATTACCGAACCGTGCGGCATGTCGTCGGTAAATACTTGTTTACCGTAGTTCGCGAGCAATCGGCGAAATAACCATTTAAAACTGAACATTTCTATAAGGCATGCGAACTGAACACATAATACCGGTAATACATACTGCATGGGGTGATCACAACATCAGCAAAATATCCATGTACCTTAAGAGATGCATAAAACAACTTGTGGTCAGAGTATAAATAGCAAGATCCACATGGGGTTACCCGGGTATTGCAAATGAATACCAAAATGCAATGTATTTTATTGCCCAACATTTCAACACTGCTTGTGGACATCTCCCATAGTGACAGTATTGAATACCTAACAACTCAGACAGAGTTACTTGTATGGCATAAAATTAACACATGTGGGTACATAGCATGGTAAGTATAGTGTTTGTGAGGAACTTCAATTAACCCTACTGAATCTATAGACTGAATGAACACATGATACTAATTTTAGTCATCCATGATGGTCCAAACAAGCTTGGAAGCCAGCAGGTGATTGCAAAATTACACACATGACACATGTTCCACCCCAGAAGGATTGTACTCTATTTGAACTTCCAGTCAGAGTTGGTGAAGTTACCACTAGGCTACAGGGCCTATAATTTTCTATGAGACTGCATTGGTTGTTATTCTGGCCAAAAAAGTACAGAATATAAAAAGAAGGAAAATTTGGTTTGAGAATCCACATACTTGTCACCAGGATCTTGGCTAGTATTTACAGTAGGTACAAACGAGATTTGTCCCTATCAATCTTCCAATAACCCAGTCAATTATTATACATCTGCATGTATGTAACGGGGTCTAAAAACTAACTCTGCGGAGCGATTGTGCGACTCACCGAATGTCGATTATTGCACTCTGCGACAGGATCGCAGTGTCACTCTGCGAAGAGCACGATTCCTATTGGTTGGTTGGTTGGTCGAACAGCGCGAATCCCAATGGTCGATTTTCACCGCATGCCTTATAAAAAATTAAGTTTTAAATGGTAAAAATGGTACGGTAAAAAAAGTGCGTAAACACTATGTACCGGCGACATGCCGCACTGTTCGGTGATCGGCAAGCACATGGAAGACAAATTGTGGGACCAAACAAATGACACATGGTTTACGGTGATTAGACACATCACACCGCTGGCTAGAAAAGTTAAATAGTGTAACGTGCACGTTGGTTTTGATGTTATCGCCATCTTGGAGTTGTAAGGCTTCGTCCGCAACTATGCTCATTAGCATAGGCGGCAGCTTCAAAGCGAGTGGAACGTGAAGTACTTTTCAAGCGTTCTGCAACGAATGTTGTACGTCTGCTTTGACTTTGTTGAGTGCATCAAGGAAAATAATTTGCATGCAGTGAAAAAAATCATTCACGATGTGCACCGTTTTGCCATGACAGCAGTTGCTTGCAATCGTCTGCCTTCGTTTAGATCATAAACGGACTCCAAACTTGTGGTTTACGATCGATCAGCTGGTATTTTAACCACCAGAAATGTAACAGTTGTAAAAAGTAAACAAAAACGGCATTGGTTTGTGATATGAATGTAATTATTTTTGTATCATAATAATAAAAAGTCAGTATTACTGAAAATTTTGGTGGTCCATATTGAGCTTAATGTACCGGGAAGGGAAATTTTCTTTTTTTCTTGATTTTTTCAATAATTGATAAAACAGATACTTTGTACCTTGATTCATCATCCAAGCTTTTCGATATTTCGGAAAGACCAGTGCTCAAACGCTAACACTACTACTGTTTCGTTAATATTTGCATAATGTTTATAACATGTATATGTATACTACCGGTAATACTCTGTTGTTGACGATTGTGATAGAACGGGTGACAAGCTTCCTGTCGCAAACAATGCATATTAATCTAACGTCCATTGTCATCATTATTATCAGTCAAGACTTCGTCTGAGAAATCGTTTTATTTTCTAAGTCTATATTCTGTTTTAATAACACCATCTTACTAACGCAATGATGATGAAAAGAAAGAAAGCAAAGACGCCAATGACAGCTAGACGAGGCAAATTTACTAATTTAGACTTGCCTGCAGCCTGTTGTGATTCCGCTGAAAAATTACAGGACCTTCGCGTTCACTCCTCATTTACGCAATTTATATTGATTTTTCAAGAATTTTTCATCGGAATCGCAACAGATTGCAAGCACGTCTAGGTCATATTATGACCATCCTCGCGAGTGGTTCGAAAGGGACCATTAGGCTAAAATATTCGCATCAACGCGAAAGAGTTTCAACTACTTAACCGATGACGACACCGATACACGAGACCGTTGAGGGCCGGTGATCAGACGAGGAAGTGAGTACAGGAAATCTGTTGCTCGTCTACATCGGCCAAATAAACAAAGCCATCGTTTTTGTTTATGCAGAGAGCGTGCACCCATCTAATTTTCCGTTGACACTGCCGTTTTAGTTTTCTATCTTCAGCAGTATCAATCCATTCACACAGCTTTACGTTTTTTCTCTCTTAATATTCTTAATAAAACGATATTGATTGCCTAGAAACAGTTTGACCCGCTACACGCTTTATTTGAGAGTTCAAAGTGATGAATATAGTCATAACAAATTATACTTGCTAATGACAAAAAGAACGTAACATCGTGTGAAACGTACTTCGCGCTCTACTCGCTTTAAGCCTGCCACCTATGCTAATGAGCATAGTTGCGGACGAAGCCTTACAACTTCAAGATGGCGTTAATGTTACCAGCTCTTTGATGTTACACCATGATAAGGCAGCCAACACCAACGTGCATGTGTTTTGTAACCCCTTTCATCCCCTCCGGGGGGATGTTATATATGTTAATAAATCAATGTTAAATACTTGCTGATTACCGAACCGTGCGGCATGTCGTCGGTAAATACTTGTTTACCGTAGTTCGCGAGCAATCGGCGAAATAACCATTTAAAACTGAACATTTCTATAAGGCATGCGAACTGAACACATAATACCGGTAATACATACTGCATGGGGTGATCACAACATCAGCAAAATATCCATGTACCTTAAGAGATGCATAAAACAACTTGTGGTCAGAGTATAAATAGCAAGATCCACATGGGGTTACCCGGGTATTGCAAATGAATACCAAAATGCAATGTATTTTATTGCCCAACATTTCAACACTGCTTGTGGACATCTCCCATAGTGACAGTATTGAATACCTAACAACTCAGACAGAGTTACTTGTATGGCATAAAATTAACACATGTGGGTACATAGCATGGTAAGTATAGTGTTTGTGAGGAACTTCAATTAACCCTACTGAATCTATAGACTGAATGAACACATGATACTAATTTTAGTCATCCATGATGGTCCAAACAAGCTTGGAAGCCAGCAGGTGATTGCAAAATTACACACATGACACATGTTCCACCCCAGAAGGATTGTACTCTATTTGAACTTCCAGTCAGAGTTGGTGAAGTTACCACTAGGCTACAGGGCCTATAATTTTCTATGAGACTGCATTGGTTGTTATTCTGGCCAAAAAAGTACAGAATATAAAAAGAAGGAAAATTTGGTTTGAGAATCCACATACTTGTCACCAGGATCTTGGCTAGTATTTACAGTAGGTACAAACGAGATTTGTCCCTATCAATCTTCCAATAACCCAGTCAATTATTATACATCTGCATGTATGTAACGGGGTCTAAAAACTAACTCTGCGGAGCGATTGTGCGACTCACCGAATGTCGATTATTGCACTCTGCGACAGGATCGCAGTGTCACTCTGCGAAGAGCACGATTCCTATTGGTTGGTTGGTTGGTCGAACAGCGCGAATCCCAATGGTCGATTTTCACCGCATGCCTTATAAAAAATTAAGTTTTAAATGGTAAAAATGGTACGGTAAAAAAAGTGCGTAAACACTATGTACCGGCGACATGCCGCACTGTTCGGTGATCGGCAAGCACATGGAAGACAAATTGTGGGACCAAACAAATGACACATGGTTTACGGTGATTAGACACATCACACCGCTGGCTAGAAAAGTTAAATAGTGTAACGTGCACGTTGGTTTTGATGTTATCGCCATCTTGGAGTTGTAAGGCTTCGTCCGCAACTATGCTCATTAGCATAGGCGGCAGCTTCAAAGCGAGTGGAACGTGAAGTACTTTTCAAGCGTTCTGCAACGAATGTTGTACGTCTGCTTTGACTTTGTTGAGTGCATCAAGGAAAATAATTTGCATGCAGTGAAAAAAATCATTCACGATGTGCACCGTTTTGCCATGACAGCAGTTGCTTGCAATCGTCTGCCTTCGTTTAGATCATAAACGGACTCCAAACTTGTGGTTTACGATCGATCAGCTGGTATTTTAACCACCAGAAATGTAACAGTTGTAAAAAGTAAACAAAAACGGCATTGGTTTGTGATATGAATGTAATTATTTTTGTATCATAATAATAAAAAGTCAGTATTACTGAAAATTTTGGTGGTCCATATTGAGCTTAATGTACCGGGAAGGGAAATTTTCTTTTTTTCTTGATTTTTTCAATAATTGATAAAACAGATACTTTGTACCTTGATTCATCATCCAAGCTTTTCGATATTTCGGAAAGACCAGTGCTCAAACGCTAACACTACTACTGTTTCGTTAATATTTGCATAATGTTTATAACATGTATATGTATACTACCGGTAATACTCTGTTGTTGACGATTGTGATAGAACGGGTGACAAGCTTCCTGTCGCAAACAATGCATATTAATCTAACATCCATTGTCATCATTATTATCAGTCAAGACTTCGTCTGAGAAATCGTTTTATTTTCTAAGTCTATATTCTGTTTTAATAACACCATCTTTCTAACGCAATGATGATGAAAAGAAAGAAAGCAAAGACGCCAATGACAGCTAGACGAGGCAAATTTACTAATTTAGACTTGCCTGCAGCCTGTTGTGATTCCGCTGAAAAATTACAGGACCTTCGCGTTCACTCCTCATTTACGCAATTTATATTGATTTTTCAAGAATTTTTCATCGGAATCGCAACAGATTGCAAGCACGTCTAGGTCATATTATGACCATCCTCGCGAGTGGTTCGAAAGGGACCATTAGGCTAAAATATTCGCATCAACGCGAAAGAGTTTCAACTACTTAACCGATGACGACACCGATACACGAGACCGTTGAGGGCCGGTGATCAGACGAGGAAGTGAGTACAGGAAATCTGTTGCTCGTCTACATCGGCCAAATAAACAAAGCCATCGTTTTTGTTTATGCAGAGAGCGTGCACCCATCTAATTTTCCGTTGACACTGCCGTTTTAGTTTTCTATCTTCAGCAGTATCAATCCATTCACACAGCTTTACGTTTTTTCTCTCTTAATATTCTTAATAAAACGATATTGATTGCCTAGAAACAGTTTGACCCGCTACACGCTTTATTTGAGAGTTCAAAGTGATGAATATAGTCATAACAAATTATACTTGCTAATGACAAAAAGAACGTAACATCGTGTGAAACGTACTTCGCGCTCTACTCGCTTTAAGCCTGCCACCTATGCTAATGAGCATAGTTGCGGACGAAGCCTTACAACTTCAAGATGGCGTTAATGTTACCAGCTCTTTGATGTTACACCATGATAAGGCAGCCAACACCAACGTGCATGTGTTTTGTAACCCCTTTCATCCCCTCCGGGGGGATGTTATATATGTTAATAAATCAATGTTAAATACTTGCTGATTACCGAACCGTGCGGCATGTCGTCGGTAAATACTTGTTTACCGTAGTTCGCGAGCAATCGGCGAAATAACCATTTAAAACTGAACATTTCTATAAGGCATGCGAACTGAACACATAATACCGGTAATACATACTGCATGGGGTGATCACAACATCAGCAAAATATCCATGTACCTCAAGAGATGCATAAAACAACTTGTGGTCAGAGTATAAATAGCAAGATCCACATGGGGTTACCCGGGTATTGCAAATGAATACCAAAATGCAATGTATTTTATTGCCCAACATTTCAACACTGCTTGTGGACATCTCCCATAGTGACAGTATTGAATACCTAACAACTCAGACAGAGTTACTTGTATGGCATAAAATTAACACATGTGGGTACATAGCATGGTAAGTATAGTGTTTGTGAGGAACTTCAATTAACCCTACTGAATCTATAGACTGAATGAACACATGATACTAATTTTAGTCATCCATGATGGTCCAAACAAGCTTGGAAGCCAGCAGGTGATTGCAAAATTACACACATGACACATGTTCCACCCCAGAAGGATTGTACTCTATTTGAACTTCCAGTCAGAGTTGGTGAAGTTACCACTAGGCTACAGGGCCTATAATTTTCTATGAGACTGCATTGGTTGTTATTCTGGCCAAAAAAGTACAGAATATAAAAAGAAGGAAAATTTGGTTTGAGAATCCACATACTTGTCACCAGGATCTTGGCTAGTATTTACAGTAGGTACAAACGAGATTTGTCCCTATCAATCTTCCAATAACCCAGTCAATTATTATACATCTGCATGTATGTAACGGGGTCTAAAAACTAACTCTGCGGAGCGATTGTGCGACTCACCGAATGTCGATTATTGCACTCTGCGACAGGATCGCAGTGTCACTCTGCGAAGAGCACGATTCCTATTGGTTGGTTGGTTGGTCGAACAGCGCGAATCCCAATGGTCGATTTTCACCGCATGCCTTATAAAAAATTAAGTTTTAAATGGTAAAAATGGTACGGTAAAAAAAGTGCGTAAACACTATGTACCGGCGACATGCCGCACTGTTCGGTGATCGGCAAGCACATGGAAGACAAATTGTGGGACCAAACAAATGACACATGGTTTACGGTGATTAGACACATCACACCGCTGGCTAGAAAAGTTAAATAGTGTAACGTGCACGTTGGTTTTGATGTTATCGCCATCTTGGAGTTGTAAGGCTTCGTCCGCAACTATGCTCATTAGCATAGGCGGCAGCTTCAAAGCGAGTGGAACGTGAAGTACTTTTCAAGCGTTCTGCAATGAATGTTGTACGTCTGCTTTGACTTTGTTGAGTGCATCAAGGAAAATAATTTGCATGCAGTGAAAAAAATCATTCACGATGTGCACCGTTTTGCCATGACAGCAGTTGCTTGCAATCGTCTGCCTTCGTTTAGATCATAAACGGACTCCAAACTTGTGGTTTACGATCGATCAGCTGGTATTTTAACCACCAGAAATGTAACAGTTGTAAAAAGTAAACAAAAACGGCATTGGTTTGTGATATGAATGTAATTATTTTTGTATCATAATAATAAAAAGTCAGTATTACTGAAAATTTTGGTGGTCCATATTGAGCTTAATGTACCGGGAAGGGAAATTTTCTTTTTTTCTTGATTTTTTCAATAATTGATAAAACAGATACTTTGTACCTTGATTCATCATCCAAGCTTTTCGATATTTCGGAAAGACCAGTGCTCAAACGCTAACACTACTACTGTTTCGTTAATATTTGCATAATGTTTATAACATGTATATGTATACTACCGGTAATACTCTGTTGTTGACGATTGTGATAGAACGGGTGACAAGCTTCCTGTCGCAAACAATGCATATTAATCTAACGTCCATTGTCATCATTATTATCAGTCAAGACTTCGTCTGAGAAATCGTTTTATTTTCTAAGTCTATATTCTGTTTTAATAACACCATCTTACTAACGCAATGATGATGAAAAGAAAGAAAGCAAAGACGCCAATGACAGCTAGACGAGGCAAATTTACTAATTTAGACTTGCCTGCAGCCTGTTGTGATTCCGCTGAAAAATTACAGGACCTTCGCGTTCACTCCTCATTTACGCAATTTATATTGATTTTTCAAGAATTTTTCATCGGAATCGCAACAGATTGCAAGCACGTCTAGGTCATATTATGACCATCCTCGCGAGTGGTTCGAAAGGGACCATTAGGCTAAAATATTCGCATCAACGCGAAAGAGTTTCAACTACTTAACCGATGACGACACCGATACACGAGACCGTTGAGGGCCGGTGATCAGACGAGGAAGTGAGTACAGGAAATCTGTTGCTCGTCTACATCGGCCAAATAAACAAAGCCATCGTTTTTGTTTATGCAGAGAGCGTGCACCCATCTAATTTTCCGTTGACACTGCCGTTTTAGTTTTCTATCTTCAGCAGTATCAATCCATTCACACAGCTTTACGTTTTTTCTCTCTTAATATTCTTAATAAAACGATATTGATTGCCTAGAAACAGTTTGACCCGCTACACGCTTTATTTGAGAGTTCAAAGTGATGAATATAGTCATAACAAATTATACTTGCTAATGACAAAAAGAACGTAACATCGTGTGAAACGTACTTCGCGCTCTACTCGCTTTAAGCCTGCCACCTATGCTAATGAGCATAGTTGCGGACGAAGCCTTACAACTTCAAGATGGCGTTAATGTTACCAGCTCTTTGATGTTACACCATGATAAGGCAGCCAACACCAACGTGCATGTGTTTTGTAACCCCTTTCATCCCCTCCGGGGGGATGTTATATATGTTAATAAATCAATGTTAAATACTTGCTGATTACCGAACCGTGCGGCATGTCGTCGGTAAATACTTGTTTACCGTAGTTCGCGAGCAATCGGCGAAATAACCATTTAAAACTGAACATTTCTATAAGGCATGCGAACTGAACACATAATACCGGTAATACATACTGCATGGGGTGATCACAACATCAGCAAAATATCCATGTACCTCAAGAGATGCATAAAACAACTTGTGGTCAGAGTATAAATAGCAAGATCCACATGGGGTTACCCGGGTATTGCAAATGAATACCAAAATGCAATGTATTTTATTGCCCAACATTTCAACACTGCTTGTGGACATCTCCCATAGTGACAGTATTGAATACCTAACAACTCAGACAGAGTTACTTGTATGGCATAAAATTAACACATGTGGGTACATAGCATGGTAAGTATAGTGTTTGTGAGGAACTTCAATTAACCCTACTGAATCTATAGACTGAATGAACACATGATACTAATTTTAGTCATCCATGATGGTCCAAACAAGCTTGGAAGCCAGCAGGTGATTGCAAAATTACACACATGACACATGTTCCACCCCAGAAGGATTGTACTCTATTTGAACTTCCAGTCAGAGTTGGTGAAGTTACCACTAGGCTACAGGGCCTATAATTTTCTATGAGACTGCATTGGTTGTTATTCTGGCCAAAAAAGTACAGAATATAAAAAGAAGGAAAATTTGGTTTGAGAATCCACATACTTGTCACCAGGATCTTGGCTAGTATTTACAGTAGGTACAAACGAGATTTGTCCCTATCAATCTTCCAATAACCCAGTCAATTATTATACATCTGCATGTATGTAACGGGGTCTAAAAACTAACTCTGCGGAGCGATTGTGCGACTCACCGAATGTCGATTATTGCACTCTGCGACAGGATCGCAGTGTCACTCTGCGAAGAGCACGATTCCTATTGGTTGGTTGGTTGGTCGAACAGCGCGAATCCCAATGGTCGATTTTCACCGCATGCCTTATAAAAAATTAAGTTTTAAATGGTAAAAATGGTACGGTAAAAAAAGTGCGTAAACACTATGTACCGGCGACATGCCGCACTGTTCGGTGATCGGCAAGCACATGGAAGACAAATTGTGGGACCAAACAAATGACACATGGTTTACGGTGATTAGACACATCACACCGCTGGCTAGAAAAGTTAAATAGTGTAACGTGCACGTTGGTTTTGATGTTATCGCCATCTTGGAGTTGTAAGGCTTCGTCCGCAACTATGCTCATTAGCATAGGCGGCAGCTTCAAAGCGAGTGGAACGTGAAGTACTTTTCAAGCGTTCTGCAACGAATGTTGTACGTCTGCTTTGACTTTGTTGAGTGCATCAAGGAAAATAATTTGCATGCAGTGAAAAAAATCATTCACGATGTGCACCGTTTTGCCATGACAGCAGTTGCTTGCAATCGTCTGCCTTCGTTTAGATCATAAACGGACTCCAAACTTGTGGTTTACGATCGATCAGCTGGTATTTTAACCACCAGAAATGTAACAGTTGTAAAAAGTAAACAAAAACGGCATTGGTTTGTGATATGAATGTAATTATTTTTGTATCATAATAATAAAAAGTCAGTATTACTGAAAATTTTGGTGGTCCATATTGAGCTTAATGTACCGGGAAGGGAAATTTTCTTTTTTTCTTGATTTTTTCAATAATTGATAAAACAGATACTTTGTACCTTGATTCATCATCCAAGCTTTTCGATATTTCGGAAAGACCAGTGCTCAAACGCTAACACTACTACTGTTTCGTTAATATTTGCATAATGTTTATAACATGTATATGTATACTACCGGTAATACTCTGTTGTTGACGATTGTGATAGAACGGGTGACAAGCTTCCTGTCGCAAACAATGCATATTAATCTAACGTCCATTGTCATCATTATTATCAGTCAAGACTTCGTCTGAGAAATCGTTTTATTTTCTAAGTCTATATTCTGTTTTAATAACACCATCTTACTAACGCAATGATGATGAAAAGAAAGAAAGCAAAGACGCCAATGACAGCTAGACGAGGCAAATTTACTAATTTAGACTTGCCTGCAGCCTGTTGTGATTCCGCTGAAAAATTACAGGACCTTCGCGTTCACTCCTCATTTACGCAATTTATATTGATTTTTCAAGAATTTTTCATCGGAATCGCAACAGATTGCAAGCACGTCTAGGTCATATTATGACCATCCTCGCGAGTGGTTCGAAAGGGACCATTAGGCTAAAATATTCGCATCAACGCGAAAGAGTTTCAACTACTTAACCGATGACGACACCGATACACGAGACCGTTGAGGGCCGGTGATCAGACGAGGAAGTGAGTACAGGAAATCTGTTGCTCGTCTACATCGGCCAAATAAACAAAGCCATCGTTTTTGTTTATGCAGAGAGCGTGCACCCATCTAATTTTCCGTTGACACTGCCGTTTTAGTTTTCTATCTTCAGCAGTATCAATCCATTCACACAGCTTTACGTTTTTTCTCTCTTAATATTCTTAAT
Organism: Saccoglossus kowalevskii; assembly: GCF_978046115.1. Classification (NCBI taxonomy): domain Eukaryota; kingdom Metazoa; phylum Hemichordata; class Enteropneusta; family Harrimaniidae; genus Saccoglossus; species Saccoglossus kowalevskii. The sequence goes on along the minus strand of NC_140646.1, from coordinate 603,770 downwards.
AAAACGATATTGATTGCCTAGAAACAGTTTGACCCGCTACACGCTTTATTTGAGAGTTCAAAGTGATGAATATAGTCATAACAAATTATACTTGCTAATGACAAAAAGAACGTAACATCGTGTGAAACGTACTTCGCGCTCTACTCGCTTTAAGCCTGCCACCTATGCTAATGAGCATAGTTGCGGACGAAGCCTTACAACTTCAAGATGGCGTTAATGTTACCAGCTCTTTGATGTTACACCATGATAAGGCAGCCAACACCAACGTGCATGTGTTTTGTAACCCCTTTCATCCCCTCCGGGGGGATGTTATATATGTTAATAAATCAATGTTAAATACTTGCTGATTACCGAACCGTGCGGCATGTCGTCGGTAAATACTTGTTTACCGTAGTTCGCGAGCAATCGGCGAAATAACCATTTAAAACTGAACATTTCTATAAGGCATGCGAACTGAACACATAATACCGGTAATACATACTGCATGGGGTGATCACAACATCAGCAAAATATCCATGTACCTCAAGAGATGCATAAAACAACTTGTGGTCAGAGTATAAATAGCAAGATCCACATGGGGTTACCCGGGTATTGCAAATGAATACCAAAATGCAATGTATTTTATTGCCCAACATTTCAACACTGCTTGTGGACATCTCCCATAGTGACAGTATTGAATACCTAACAACTCAGACAGAGTTACTTGTATGGCATAAAATTAACACATGTGGGTACATAGCATGGTAAGTATAGTGTTTGTGAGGAACTTCAATTAACCCTACTGAATCTATAGACTGAATGAACACATGATACTAATTTTAGTCATCCATGATGGTCCAAACAAGCTTGGAAGCCAGCAGGTGATTGCAAAATTACACACATGACACATGTTCCACCCCAGAAGGATTGTACTCTATTTGAACTTCCAGTCAGAGTTGGTGAAGTTACCACTAGGCTACAGGGCCTATAATTTTCTATGAGACTGCATTGGTTGTTATTCTGGCCAAAAAAGTACAGAATATAAAAAGAAGGAAAATTTGGTTTGAGAATCCACATACTTGTCACCAGGATCTTGGCTAGTATTTACAGTAGGTACAAACGAGATTTGTCCCTATCAATCTTCCAATAACCCAGTCAATTATTATACATCTGCATGTATGTAACGGGGTCTAAAAACTAACTCTGCGGAGCGATTGTGCGACTCACCGAATGTCGATTATTGCACTCTGCGACAGGATCGCAGTGTCACTCTGCGAAGAGCACGATTCCTATTGGTTGGTTGGTTGGTCGAACAGCGCGAATCCCAATGGTCGATTTTCACCGCATGCCTTATAAAAAATTAAGTTTTAAATGGTAAAAATGGTACGGTAAAAAAAGTGCGTAAACACTATGTACCGGCGACATGCCGCACTGTTCGGTGATCGGCAAGCACATGGAAGACAAATTGTGGGACCAAACAAATGACACATGGTTTACGGTGATTAGACACATCACACCGCTGGCTAGAAAAGTTAAATAGTGTAACGTGCACGTTGGTTTTGATGTTATCGCCATCTTGGAGTTGTAAGGCTTCGTCCGCAACTATGCTCATTAGCATAGGCGGCAGCTTCAAAGCGAGTGGAACGTGAAGTACTTTTCAAGCGTTCTGCAACGAATGTTGTACGTCTGCTTTGACTTTGTTGAGTGCATCAAGGAAAATAATTTGCATGCAGTGAAAAAAATCATTCACGATGTGCACCGTTTTGCCATGACAGCAGTTGCTTGCAATCGTCTGCCTTCGTTTAGATCATAAACGGACTCCAAACTTGTGGTTTACGATCGATCAGCTGGTATTTTAACCACCAGAAATGTAACAGTTGTAAAAAGTAAACAAAAACGGCATTGGTTTGTGATATGAATGTAATTATTTTTGTATCATAATAATAAAAAGTCAGTATTACTGAAAATTTTGGTGGTCCATATTGAGCTTAATGTACCGGGAAGGGAAATTTTCTTTTTTTCTTGATTTTTTCAATAATTGATAAAACAGATACTTTGTACCTTGATTCATCATCCAAGCTTTTCGATATTTCGGAAAGACCAGTGCTCAAACGCTAACACTACTACTGTTTCGTTAATATTTGCATAATGTTTATAACATGTATATGTATACTACCGGTAATACTCTGTTGTTGACGATTGTGATAGAACGGGTGACAAGCTTCCTGTCGCAAACAATGCATATTAATCTAACGTCCATTGTCATCATTATTATCAGTCAAGACTTCGTCTGAGAAATCGTTTTATTTTCTAAGTCTATATTCTGTTTTAATAACACCATCTTACTAACGCAATGATGATGAAAAGAAAGAAAGCAAAGACGCCAATGACAGCTAGACGAGGCAAATTTACTAATTTAGACTTGCCTGCAGCCTGTTGTGATTCCGCTGAAAAATTACAGGACCTTCGCGTTCACTCCTCATTTACGCAATTTATATTGATTTTTCAAGAATTTTTCATCGGAATCGCAACAGATTGCAAGCACGTCTAGGTCATATTATGACCATCCTCGCGAGTGGTTCGAAAGGGACCATTAGGCTAAAATATTCGCATCAACGCGAAAGAGTTTCAACTACTTAACCGATGACGACACCGATACACGAGACCGTTGAGGGCCGGTGATCAGACGAGGAAGTGAGTACAGGAAATCTGTTGCTCGTCTACATCGGCCAAATAAACAAAGCCATCGTTTTTGTTTATGCAGAGAGCGTGCACCCATCTAATTTTCCGTTGACACTGCCGTTTTAGTTTTCTATCTTCAGCAGTATCAATCCATTCACACAGCTTTACGTTTTTTCTCTCTTAATATTCTTAATAAAACGATATTGATTGCCTAGAAACAGTTTGACCCGCTACACGCTTTATTTGAGAGTTCAAAGTGATGAATATAGTCATAACAAATTATACTTGCTAATGACAAAAAGAACGTAACATCGTGTGAAACGTACTTCGCGCTCTACTCGCTTTAAGCCTGCCACCTATGCTAATGAGCATAGTTGCGGACGAAGCCTTACAACTTCAAGATGGCGTTAATGTTACCAGCTCTTTGATGTTACACCATGATAAGGCAGCCAACACCAACGTGCATGTGTTTTGTAACCCCTTTCATCCCCTCCGGGGGGATGTTATATATGTTAATAAATCAATGTTAAATACTTGCTGATTACCGAACCGTGCGGCATGTCGTCGGTAAATACTTGTTTACCGTAGTTCGCGAGCAATCGGCGAAATAACCATTTAAAACTGAACATTTCTATAAGGCATGCGAACTGAACACATAATACCGGTAATACATACTGCATGGGGTGATCACAACATCAGCAAAATATCCATGTACCTCAAGAGATGCATAAAACAACTTGTGGTCAGAGTATAAATAGCAAGATCCACATGGGGTTACCCGGGTATTGCAAATGAATACCAAAATGCAATGTATTTTATTGCCCAACATTTCAACACTGCTTGTGGACATCTCCCATAGTGACAGTATTGAATACCTAACAACTCAGACAGAGTTACTTGTATGGCATAAAATTAACACATGTGGGTACATAGCATGGTAAGTATAGTGTTTGTGAGGAACTTCAATTAACCCTACTGAATCTATAGACTGAATGAACACATGATACTAATTTTAGTCATCCATGATGGTCCAAACAAGCTTGGAAGCCAGCAGGTGATTGCAAAATTACACACATGACACATGTTCCACCCCAGAAGGATTGTACTCTATTTGAACTTCCAGTCAGAGTTGGTGAAGTTACCACTAGGCTACAGGGCCTATAATTTTCTATGAGACTGCATTGGTTGTTATTCTGGCCAAAAAAGTACAGAATATAAAAAGAAGGAAAATTTGGTTTGAGAATCCACATACTTGTCACCAGGATCTTGGCTAGTATTTACAGTAGGTACAAACGAGATTTGTCCCTATCAATCTTCCAATAACCCAGTCAATTATTATACATCTGCATGTATGTAACGGGGTCTAAAAACTAACTCTGCGGAGCGATTGTGCGACTCACCGAATGTCGATTATTGCACTCTGCGACAGGATCGCAGTGTCACTCTGCGAAGAGCACGATTCCTATTGGTTGGTTGGTTGGTCGAACAGCGCGAATCCCAATGGTCGATTTTCACCGCATGCCTTATAAAAAATTAAGTTTTAAATGGTAAAAATGGTACGGTAAAAAAAGTGCGTAAACACTATGTACCGGCGACATGCCGCACTGTTCGGTGATCGGCAAGCACATGGAAGACAAATTGTGGGACCAAACAAATGACACATGGTTTACGGTGATTAGACACATCACACCGCTGGCTAGAAAAGTTAAATAGTGTAACGTGCACGTTGGTTTTGATGTTATCGCCATCTTGGAGTTGTAAGGCTTCGTCCGCAACTATGCTCATTAGCATAGGCGGCAGCTTCAAAGCGAGTGGAACGTGAAGTACTTTTCAAGCGTTCTGCAACGAATGTTGTACGTCTGCTTTGACTTTGTTGAGTGCATCAAGGAAAATAATTTGCATGCAGTGAAAAAAATCATTCACGATGTGCACCGTTTTGCCATGACAGCAGTTGCTTGCAATCGTCTGCCTTCGTTTAGATCATAAACGGACTCCAAACTTGTGGTTTACGATCGATCAGCTGGTATTTTAACCACCAGAAATGTAACAGTTGTAAAAAGTAAACAAAAACGGCATTGGTTTGTGATATGAATGTAATTATTTTTGTATCATAATAATAAAAAGTCAGTATTACTGAAAATTTTGGTGGTCCATATTGAGCTTAATGTACCGGGAAGGGAAATTTTCTTTTTTTCTTGATTTTTTCAATAATTGATAAAACAGATACTTTGTACCTTGATTCATCATCCAAGCTTTTCGATATTTCGGAAAGACCAGTGCTCAAACGCTAACACTACTACTGTTTCGTTAATATTTGCATAATGTTTATAACATGTATATGTATACTACCGGTAATACTCTGTTGTTGACGATTGTGATAGAACGGGTGACAAGCTTCCTGTCGCAAACAATGCATATTAATCTAACGTCCATTGTCATCATTATTATCAGTCAAGACTTCGTCTGAGAAATCGTTTTATTTTCTAAGTCTATATTCTGTTTTAATAACACCATCTTACTAACGCAATGATGATGAAAAGAAAGAAAGCAAAGACGCCAATGACAGCTAGACGAGGCAAATTTACTAATTTAGACTTGCCTGCAGCCTGTTGTGATTCCGCTGAAAAATTACAGGACCTTCGCGTTCACTCCTCATTTACGCAATTTATATTGATTTTTCAAGAATTTTTCATCGGAATCGCAACAGATTGCAAGCACGTCTAGGTCATATTATGACCATCCTCGCGAGTGGTTCGAAAGGGACCATTAGGCTAAAATATTCGCATCAACGCGAAAGAGTTTCAACTACTTAACCGATGACGACACCGATACACGAGACCGTTGAGGGCCGGTGATCAGACGAGGAAGTGAGTACAGGAAATCTGTTGCTCGTCTACATCGGCCAAATAAACAAAGCCATCGTTTTTGTTTATGCAGAGAGCGTGCACCCATCTAATTTTCCGTTGACACTGCCGTTTTAGTTTTCTATCTTCAGCAGTATCAATCCATTCACACAGCTTTACGTTTTTTCTCTCTTAATATTCTTAATAAAACGATATTGATTGCCTAGAAACAGTTTGACCCGCTACACGCTTTATTTGAGAGTTCAAAGTGATGAATATAGTCATAACAAATTATACTTGCTAATGACAAAAAGAACGTAACATCGTGTGAAACGTACTTCGCGCTCTACTCGCTTTAAGCCTGCCACCTATGCTAATGAGCATAGTTGCGGACGAAGCCTTACAACTTCAAGATGGCGTTAATGTTACCAGCTCTTTGATGTTACACCATGATAAGGCAGCCAACACCAACGTGCATGTGTTTTGTAACCCCTTTCATCCCCTCCGGGGGGATGTTATATATGTTAATAAATCAATGTTAAATACTTGCTGATTACCGAACCGTGCGGCATGTCGTCGGTAAATACTTGTTTACCGTAGTTCGCGAGCAATCGGCGAAATAACCATTTAAAACTGAACATTTCTATAAGGCATGCGAACTGAACACATAATACCGGTAATACATACTGCATGGGGTGATCACAACATCAGCAAAATATCCATGTACCTCAAGAGATGCATAAAACAACTTGTGGTCAGAGTATAAATAGCAAGATCCACATGGGGTTACCCGGGTATTGCAAATGAATACCAAAATGCAATGTATTTTATTGCCCAACATTTCAACACTGCTTGTGGACATCTCCCATAGTGACAGTATTGAATACCTAACAACTCAGACAGAGTTACTTGTATGGCATAAAATTAACACATGTGGGTACATAGCATGGTAAGTATAGTGTTTGTGAGGAACTTCAATTAACCCTACTGAATCTATAGACTGAATGAACACATGATACTAATTTTAGTCATCCATGATGGTCCAAACAAGCTTGGAAGCCAGCAGGTGATTGCAAAATTACACACATGACACATGTTCCACCCCAGAAGGATTGTACTCTATTTGAACTTCCAGTCAGAGTTGGTGAAGTTACCACTAGGCTACAGGGCCTATAATTTTCTATGAGACTGCATTGGTTGTTATTCTGGCCAAAAAAGTACAGAATATAAAAAGAAGGAAAATTTGGTTTGAGAATCCACATACTTGTCACCAGGATCTTGGCTAGTATTTACAGTAGGTACAAACGAGATTTGTCCCTATCAATCTTCCAATAACCCAGTCAACTTTCCCAGACTGTTGAGGCACAAGAACAATACAATTTTATACATAAAATTCTGTCTTCAACTCTGTCTTGCAATCCCATATACAAACACACTATTGAAACCTTAATTTCCTGTTATTTTAAATACCCAGATTATATTAATTCATTTATGACAATTTCACGACTCACAGCTCCATATTATTATTGGTACACTCAAAGATTCTATAGATTGCATACAAACACCAAATCTGATATGATACTGTGGGGAGCTCACATTATAACATATACAATCAGATAAGGCACTGTTATTAAACAAGTTTTTTAGTAGCAGTAGATAAGGTACTGTAGATAAACATTCATATCAGATAGATAGTACTGTAATAAAATGATTTGTAACACAGTTGACACACAAGTGATTCGGTTTTAGCTACGATTTACGAGTTAATCTTACTACAGCTTATTAGTAAATAGTTGAATATATATTGTTATAGTATACATGTACTATTGAATGAACTTTTTCATTAACCTATTGAGCGACATCATCAATTTTCTCAGCTTTCATAAAATAAAACTATGTTATATATTGCACCAATTATTTCGGCAGAAAAAATTAAGACATTCAAAAGATAATTAAGAGATGGGGCAAAGAAGCTGCATTAAAATAACATTTTTCACCTCATTCACTGAAAGTGAAACAATCTACCTCCATAAGCCTCCTTCCAACAAACATGAATGATGTGGCTATTAAAACACCAGATGACTTGTGTTGAATTTCAATTATTATGTAACACATTGGAATAGGATGGATGCCTCTACCTCAAAAATCTGTGTAAAATTCATAGTTACCTACAGAGGACGCTATTAAAAAAAAAAAAAACTTGCAAAATAAATGTGTTATATTTACTTTTACATTGATTTGACAAGATGAAAGTTAAGGCAATCTCAGTACAGTGGAAAACACCTTTTTATAGATAGTTTTACCAATATTTTACTGATAGCTAAATTAAAACCAAGTGAATATGCATAAACAATAGTCTTTGAACGTGTTGCGTTTGATACGGGTACCATGCATTATTTTACATAATCATAATCCAGTAATGATATTAATTACTTGTCAGATCATTGCCCTATTTGTGTCTCACTGACTGTAAATTACAATCACACCAAGAATACAAAGCTTGTGGATAAATTGAAACTGCACTGTTAAGAATTCATTTGGGACGTTGACGCAAAGCAAAAATACAAAGTCATGTTACAAAATTCAAATTTTGAAACAATGTTCAAAAACTACCTGGCCAATGATTTCAAAGACAGTGATGTCAATGAACCAACAGATCAATTCAACAAAATATTAATTAGTACCTCTAAGTTGCTAACAAAACAACCAACCCGTATATCAAACACCAATATTATACTCTTAAAAAGCATTATACAAAACTTATAAAATATAAAAAAAGAGAATATAAAAACATGTTGGTGTCCAAACTTGAATATATGGACAGTGCCAACCAAAATGAGTAACCAAGACATAACACCCGTTAGCGAGTTTTGCTATTGAGGAGCAATATTTACTCCAAATGGAAAATTTAAAACAAACTTATTTATGTTAAAAAAAACCCACAAAATAATCTCACCAGCACTTAGTTTGAAAATTTTTGACCAGTTAATTTCACCTATACTCATGTATGGTGCTGAAATCTGGGCCAATGAAATCACAACTGAGAGTAACAGTTTAGAGCAAATTTGCAGCAATTTCTAGGTTTATCCTAGGAGTGAGTAGAATGACGCCAATTAGTGGTTTGAAGCAGAACTTGGTAGGTTACCAATAAAATTAAAAATTAATTTTGCTCAAATTAAATACTGGCATAGACTACATAGTCTGCCAGATAATCACATTTTAAAATTAGCCCTGGATAAAATGATAAAAATTAATTCAAACTGGGTAAGGAATATTAATGCTACATTGGGACATGATCTAATGAAAATAAAAAACGATCACAATATGATAAATTGGAATCAAATACTTAAAAAAGTAAAACTCAAACTATCTGAGAATTATATTCAAAGATGGAAGGAAGAACTAAATTTCAGTGAAACCAATGAAACTAGGGGAACAAAACTGAGAACATACAAATTATTCAAAGTAAGTTATAGTATGGAAAATTATTTGCAAAACATCTCAAAATTCAGCCTCAGGAAAATGCTTTCAAAATTCCGTCTGAGTGACCACAACTTAGAAATAGAATTAGGTAGAAGAACAAAGCCCAAAATAGAATTAGAAAATAGACACTGTAAAAAATGTAACACTGAAGCATTAGGAGATGAAAAACATTTCCGGATATTTTGTACTGGCTATAAAAAGAAAAAAGCTGTTTGATGAGTGTGCAATAAATATTTACACAATGGATGTGAATTTCATATTTAAAAAGATTATGGAGAATAATATAGCCTTAGCAAAATATTTAAAGAGCACAATTTTTAAAACCACAGAAAGTAATTAATTTTTTTTTTCTTATATTTTACAAACATTTTATTTTTATCTCTTTTGTATTGTATGTTTTTTGTATTTCTTTGTATTTATGTTCCTTACCATACAAAAACCCTCTGAAGGTTTTTAGTAGTGTAATAAAGTTATTATTATTATTCATTACATGAAAATTTAAACTAATTGTTTTCATCACTTTTTTCATGATTTTCATGCGCCAACAGAATGATGGAAATGGGCGCAAGTAGGAAGAACCACAGCTAAATTTGAGTAATATTTATTGATGCTACATTGACTGTGTATTACTCTACTGTAAACAAAAGTAAGAAGACGTTCTGTAACAGGGTTTTTCAATATTTTCGGATTTTACAAAACTGAAAGCCAAAATTTTTGTTTTTTTTCACCACTGATCTATTAAATAGGCACTCTGCAATTTCTGAGAAAAAACATTAAACAAAATCATCAAGACCAGTTTCATGTTTTAGGCTTTTTTTTGATAAAACGTTGATTAGCACTGAACAGGGGAAAGTTTCACTGACTATCATTTGCACAATGAAGTTAGTTTCCCACTCAGCCAATGAGAAGATCGCTTACAGTTTCATGCACAGTGGTTTCATGATGTAACCAGTATTCTCCACTACATCATCCACTATAAAAAAATGTTGACACTAATGACAGTATTTTTCTTTTAACACTTTATTTTGAAGTTTGTCTGTGTAAATTATTTATGCGTTGTCTTTACAAGGGTGTTTGTAGAGTAATAAATTAAATTTATCAATAACAAATTAATATAAAAAATTTCAAAAGACGTATATACACTGGAGGGAAGTGTTTACAATCAATTAATAGTTATGGTGCCGCGGTCTTCCGCTAAAACTATTTTGTATGGCGGCCAGAAGGCTACAGAGAAAATTTAGACTTACCGTGAACTTGAGCCCATATATGAAATTAAAAAAAAGTTTTACGGATGGAATACAATATTTTCTCTCGTGTCTGTCACATTGCACGATGAACTTTGAAGGCGACAAGGAGGTGCTTATTACACTCAATTAGAAAGTGGAGCAGGCAGGCACTCTGATTTGATCCACTAGCTTACTGTAAATTAACTCGCGAAAAGGGTCATCTGGGGTCACAGTCCTTCAACGGGAATTCAACAGATGTTCGACAATTTCAATAGTAGATATACATTAAACTAAATTTACTGAATTTGTATTTTGTTGTACGTTTGTTTGAATGATATAATACACCCGAACGATCTTTTTTTTACGTCCAAAACCAAAAAACAAGAAATGATCATCATTGGCCAGGCCACCTAGGGAGTAATATCATTCCCAGAATCCCCTAGGCTTCCATGGTGATAAACAACATGGCGAACGCCATCGTTATTATTTCTTAATTGTTGTTTTTCATCAGGGTTACCTTAAAATACGAGTTGGTTAGTGTATTTATCTCAATGTGAAATACATGCACTTTCTTTTCAGCGTCATAAGGGTTGTTGTGCTCATTTCTGTGAGTCCAGATAACATAGTAAAGGTAATTTAATTTAACATTATTTTTAAAATCTTGGTAAATATTGCTGAGCGAAATTGGACGATTTCGATCCAACTCACACCAAAACCAACTCGCACCAGACCAACTCGCACCAATGCTAACTCTCACCAATGCCAACTCGCATCAAACCAACTCGCCCAAGATCATATTTCTAAGCATTTGTGTGTTTCGCCATGTCCCGGGCTAGGGACGTTTCTTGGATAATAAAAAATGACCTAAAGTAGGCATAGTTAGTCGATGGACGTACTAGAGAGTAATATCAGGGATATCGTATTTTAAGTAAACATTACCAAATGGAGAATTGTTTATTAATGTTTTCTCTAGTGTAGACAAATATATTTGTAGTATTTTAGCTAATTTTGTTTTTCAGATTTTAAAATTATTTTAGATTAGTTGTGATACTGTATGTTTCTTACGTTGGACTTTACTCAAGCATTGTTTTTGTGTACGTTCCAAATAAAATATCCTATCCTATCCTATCCTATCCTAGAGATGGACGCTGCACGGTGTTTACTCGCTTTGATGTATGTGCGTTGCCGCCACCAGATTACTGTTAATCCAGATCGTGTCTGCATAATTTCCTGTCCACAGGGAACGATGACGAACACGCCCGATTATAGCTCGGTTCATCTTCGCTTTGTCCCGAACGCCCCCGACGATCTGTTTACGATCGTCAAGAGAAAACAAAATGGCAATGAACAGGCAACAGAAAGTTTGGTTTCTGTACAAACATGCTCGTAAACTTGCTTAGAACATACGGAATTGCGTTAAACCCTTGATTTACAACTTAACATTGCACCAGCTCATGGGCAAGGTCTGTATTTTTTTTTGACCCAATATAATATGAAATTTAAGATTCGAATCTTGTCATGAAAAATAAAAACTAATATCGGGCGGCAACTCAGCCAAGATGAAAGTACGTCTGCCTATTCATAAATTTAAGATGAGTACAATAGAGAGACAATGCGTCTTATCAGGTGTGAATTACCGTGCAGCGTCCATCTCTAGTACGTCCATGGTAAGTCAGTCGCCGGTACATCCGCCTATGAGTAGTAGGCGAATGTACCGGCGACTGACTAACTATGCCGACCCTACTTTAGGTCATTTTTAAACTCAAAGAAAACGGACTGGCGATTAAAGAATTGCATTTATATTGAATTAATCACGATAAAACGTGAAACTGACTAAAAACCCTACAAGAAGTCCGCCATCGGGGCGCTGACAGGGTGCGTGCGTGGCGGGGGTCGACGACAGAAAACGGAAGGGGGAATACTACTGTAGTACATTCAAAAACTAGTAACATGTTTTTTTTTCAATTTATGTATCTTAACGGGTAAATAATAACGATAGAAATTACATAACATCGGAGTTCTTGAAATTACTAATGGGTAAATAATATATGATAGAAATTACATGGATCGAATCGAATGGAAATGGTATAGTGGCTGGTAATAATAGTGTGTTCAGAACGTTTGGGGTTTGACGTGGTGCGAGTTGGTTTGATGCGAGTTGGCATTGGTGCGAGTTGGCATTGGTGCGAGTTAGCATTGGTATGAGTTGGTCTGGTGCGAGATGGTATGATGCAAGTTAATTTTGGTGCGAGTTGACCTGTAACCAAATTGGACAACTAGTTGTTGTTGTTTATTTGTTTTGTATACAGCTTTAAATGTCGTCCTGTATTTATAATACAAGAAGATTTTCTTATGATTATTGTTGTCGGCGACCTCTTATATAACCTGGTCAGTAAAACAACCGAAACGGCAATGATTTGCCTATAAAAGACATATGATGGGTTGGAATTAGCCCTGAGTACAGTCCTGTAGGTTGGCCTCCTTCCGCTGATCATTTGGGGGCCGAATGATCAGCGGAAGGAGGCCTACCTACAGGACTGTACTCAGGGCTAGGTTGGGGTAGGGATGGGGCATGACCTTTTTTGCAACCTCATTGTTTTTTTCATTTTGATCTATCCTGAGCTGGGGGGGGGGGGGGTTCAGGGTTTGTATTGACTAATGAATTAACTGTCAGAAGAATACTTATTTCACTCTCTTGTCTCCAACTGCTGGACCATGGCCAAATAATTCTGTTTACCTAGGCTATTTTAAATACGGTACCTAGACTTTCCCCCTATTTCAAGGTGTAGCTAATTTAGCAAATACATGTATGTCTATTTGTATTGTTGTGACAGATTTTTGATATTTTAGCTTCAAGCTTCAAACTATTAGAGGCATTCAGAAGAACTCACGTTTACTAGCCAAGAATTAAAAGTATATTCTATTCAGTTTAAACCCAGTGAATATTTAAACTTAACAATAGAATGTATTGTTTCCATAACAAACCTGAATTATAAACCTAGTTGGTATCTCTGCAACATCAAATCTTCTAAACTTGAATGCTGTGAATATTTTCCTTTTGACAGTAATATACATACATGATGTAAGCACTCATTTGCATCTGTTTGCTAATTCATTTCAGGGCTGCATCATATTCTGAATTAACCATGGCATAGGGGGGATAACTGTCACTTTTTTGGCAAAGTGTATCACTGCAATTCTCAGTCATGAGTTTGGAAGAGGTTCGTCATATTTTGGATCCTAATAAAAGGAGGCCTGGCCAGAGAAGTGATGAGACCAAAGCTCAGTATTTCTGGAGAAAACTTCGACAGTGTGTGAGGCCCACAGTGAAGAATGTCTACAAAGCTGACCTGAAAAGTGTTGTCATTGGTCATGGAGTATACCACATGAGGAAAGTCAATCACACCGAGGAGATCACTGAAGTATTATTTCAGAAAGAAGAGAAAGTAAGATATCTTTTTGTACATACATGTATTGTTACAGTCATATTAAATCATATTGCCCCATAAAAATGTAGTGGGCTTTTTCATTTGTACAAATTTAGAATATGTCACTAGATAATTCAAATATAGTGAGTATGTTAGAATGTCACCAGGTAATAACTTGATGAGATAGAATTGATGAATATGTTGTACATAATGTATGTCAGAATTATTCCTGGAGCCAGTGTTCTGTTGACAGAGTGCTCCACTTTCCTATATATCGGGTATACATTTTGTAAATGTACATGTACTCATGATTAGGCTCCAACAAGTTTCTGTTTCTGTCATAATTTTGAGAAAAAAAAAATCAATTTTATAAAAAATTAAAACCATTTTCATGACAATTTTAAAATAAAAAAATAAAAAAAATACACCTGCATAAATTTTGGGAAGCAAATTGACCAGAAATATTCTATCTTCTTGGCCTTGTAACTTCTATAACTCACTGTTTTCCAGTCACTTGTGATCGAATTTGTCCTTCTGTCATTGTCTCAATTCCTGGCTCAGTTGATATAATATCACATTTTTTGAAGAAAATCAACAATTTTCAACACTGTACAAACAAAGAAAAATTCATTCATATATTGAATACAAACAACAAATATTTACTAAAAGAGCTTATCAAATTTATAAAAACAGCAAATACCATTAGAGAAAATGGATCATTAATATTTCTTTACATTATTACATGTAACTGTATTGTACCTAGTAGATTTTAGATATCTAAGTTGATATGTTTATTTTAACACCTTTATTACATTATGTAAACCAAAATAGATATGTAATTCATTCTACATGTATAAGTTGTAATAAAGAACTATCTTATCTTATCTTATCTTATCTTATCTAATAACCTACTTGTTTGATTGTATAATCATTATAATTACAGATTTTTTTGTTCCCATAGGAATATCTTACCATTACCAAAAGTGGTATTAATGTATTTCATATAGATGGACGAAAAAAAGATTTCATCCAACCTGAGCAGGAGTTTGACAGACTGGTCTACGCCCAGGAGGTCAATGAATTTATTGGTTGGTGTTGGGGCGGAGAGGAACTTCTATTACTTTCAGAAGATTTTGAACTTATTTCTATTGGCAAAGTACCACACAAGATATACGCTGTTGTTTACAATGAGCTTTGCAATGAAATTGTCACTACTGGTGAAGGTAATGTCACGGTAAGTAGAAAATTAAGTCAATGTATCGGTTACATTGTGTACATCTATTGTTGTTCTTGTTAACAATTTCTTAGTGGAAAATTATCATAATACAATTTTTTTTTATTTTGATTATTTGAGCTTGGATTTGTATAAAATCTTGACCAAATTTGATTTTGATATGTGTTTTTTTGTTCCAGTCCTGGAGCTTTCGATACGCTGCAAAGCATGTGATACCGAGAAAGATGGCCAAAGCAGGACTAACACCACAGGATATATTCACATTGTTATGTCTGGAGGAAACTGCCAGTAGATCACAGAGAGCATTTGCTGTGTGTGATACCTCAGTGGCAGTGTTTAACCTCCATCAAGGAAAACTTATTTCATACAAGAAAGATTTGCATGTCAGAAGCATCACAAGGTGAGACCAAGGTTATTTTTTCTAATTTTTAGAAACAACTTAAAATTTGACTTTGTCCAATACCCACATGACCTGATCTGATTAATATTTGATGTAGGTAGAGGCTCTGGTTCACCAGCCATTTTTCCTCCGATAGGATAGGATCTGTTAATTGGTGTGGACTTTCCTAGAATGTGTCATATAACATACGTTTTGATTGGTTGCTGATCATACTGATCATAGAAAAGAACCTGAAATGAGATTTTACAGTAATTTTGCTATCAGCAATATTCGTAAAATTAATTAAGTAATTAAGTAGTTTAAATTCCATAAAATTAAGAACAACAAAAAATAGAGGCTATTCCTACATACTGAATTTAAAAAAAAATACCTCTAACTGGATATTGTACTGATGTACTGACTTTATAGTATGCTCAATCTCATATAACAAAGCATTGGGTGAAGGTCACAGGCTTGATAACTCAGGGTTTGTAGTCATAGTATATTGATCAGTTGTTTAGATATTGTAAAGGGATATTTTGGTGTGGCATCGGTAAAGATGAGAAACCTGATATGTATAAAGTAAAACACATATGTGTCATATAACCAGGTATTTCTTCTTTTTCCCCTTCTATAGCTTATTATTCTTCAATCCATTGAAGAATCTGATCACTGCAGCACGTGACGGGTCTATCAAGATGTGGGATGAATCATGGCATCTGAAACTGGTGTTTGTCGGACACAGTGGTGCCATTTCCAGTCTGTCTGTGTATCCATATGGTCCATACATCATGTCGGCATCACATGATTGCACTGTTAGGGTATGGAGTCTGGAAACATGTGATGAAGTGGACTTGTAAGTATGCATTGAATAATCATTTATATACTAGGTATTTAAATATGTGGGGGGAGATTAAGGTTAACCAGTGCTGAGGTGACATTCAAAGTACAAATCGGCGAAAGTTACATGTAATTATTAAAGTAAGAAGAAGAAAAAGTTCATATTTTTGTGCCAGGCACCGGCCATTGAATGTCTCTGTTGTGTCTCTTTACTTTTTTTAGTCCCCGTTCGAACGCAGTACGAAAACAGGGACTTATGTTTTGACCCTTGTGTGTCCGTTCTTCTGTCTGTCCGTGTGTCCGAACCTGTATCTTAAAAATGGCTTGACCAATCATAATCAAACTTCACACATACATCATACATGATAGATGTATTATACATATACACATCAATTTGTTTCACTATCTGATTCAAGATGGCTGAATGGCGGCCATTTTTGTGCTAAAAATTTATCCACCATAGTCTCCTGTCAGTCAAAATGACTATTTTGAACTGTAGGCATTAATCAGCGATTCTGCCAATGACGGAGAGATAGAATCTAGGTCAGGGGAAGCCCCATGACCCCAAGATTCTTTTCCTTTACGTCATGAACCACGGCTGGCCGGCTAATCACTTTGATTTTCTCTCCGTCTCGAATGGAGATGAAATCTAGCGAGCTCTGCCTGGATCGCTTTCATTTTTCCTGTCCGGGTTTCTAGCTTGGGTTGTTGCTGCTGGGCGGCATGCGACATTGTAGCTGGTAGAATAAGATTTTCTTGTCATTTTTACCCTTGTGTCGTTTTCCCCTTTGTGTGTAGTATTTTTCACAACAAAGAAATAAAACCCGGGTGTCGTAGCTTAATCACTTGTTGATTGCGTTACGTCACCTTTTACTACTGTAATTCGCTTCCCTCATGCATGTCGCCTTCATTAGATACTTGATCTACGTATTTAGAAATGAATAGATGTAATGACAACTCCATGACTTGCTGCCATTTTTTGGTCTCCTCGTTTTTGAGTCGACTGTGCAGTGGTTATATTCAGAATTTACCAGCATAGAACCTGCATCCGATATGCTTTTTTTGCCGTGGCTGCGTGCAAGGTTTGGGGTCTTTGCCTTGAAGGCGTGCATTTTTCACTGGAGTTCTGAGGCCTGAGATATTTTTTTTTCAGAGCCATCAAATCGCTGAGACTGACCGTGTCGCTCGTATTTTCACACCAAGGTCGCGCATCCAGTAAAAATCATTTAAAGTGAGTTGCGTGTTTGGCATGAGTGGAAAGTCCTCACACTCGGCTACCAGTGCTTCGCGTACACGGACGTCGAGTAAGAGGCCTGACAGTGGAGGTACCGATAATTTTTCGGTCTCTCCCCGCTGGTCGGAGGACATCCTCACAGTCTGTGTTTTCAAGCGGTGGTTTACCCAATTTTACCGGCTACAGCGAGGCTGTGCCCTTGGAGGTTTTTTCCTCCTATGGGGCCCGTCGCGGGTCCCAATGTGAATCCTTTCTCGCACGGCGCCGGGTTTGCCTTCGAGTTGAGGGCTAAATTGCGTCCCTGGCAGGCCGGGTAGATCAGATGCAGTCGGAGCGAGCTGTCTCCACTGCGGGCCCCCCGGTGGGCAAGCAGGAAGAAACACAAAAGCATTGTTTGCATTAAAACACGTTCCCAGCCGCGGCTCTCCCACTAATTTGGGTTAGGCCGAGGCTCAGGCTAATTGCACTGGGTCTCCTCTGGAGCCTCGGGCACTGAATGCCAATGGGGTGCTGGCAGCCAAGCCTCCGATCTCGGGGCAGGGTTTCAGGGCAGGGCACATGTTGACCCCCCCTACTTTCTCAGCCAGCCAGGGTTCGTTGCGCGGTAATAGTACAACGATGACGAATTTACCCTTGAGTCTGGTCTCTGCTGTGGGTTTTGACTCCCTTCTCACTGACCCACGGGTGTCCCCAGAGGACCCGACCCTGTCATGAGATGCACAGTCGAACACGCTCTCTCTCACATATTTAAAGTGAAAAGGAGACACAGTACGCTCGCGTCGGATACAGCCGGTACCTCAGGCGGTCCCTCAGAGTCTTCAATCCGTAACGACTCAGTGAGCCACACTTTTGGGGGTGATACGCAGTTTCATCGATCTTAGTGATACAATGTAAATACCCCCACCCCTGATCCTAAGGCGACCACTTACAGTTGCTTTAACGCTTATGGGATCACAAAGCAACCCCGTCGGCACGTCTCTCCATGTCCGTCCGAGTGCGGAGTGGGACACAGGGCATGCAAACGGTGTTGATGGCGGACATTGGTCAGCCGCAGAGGAGGTAACGCTTAAGGCCCCTGGGTGGGGTAAAATTGTATGCAACACTTTCCGCTGGACCAAACGCTACCCGGTCGGTGTGGTTTCGGGATCAGTCCTCAAAGTGTGGGATGAGACCAAAATACCCCCAACCGGATCCCAAGGCTTCTTCCCCAGACCCCGGTACCACAAATTTTCCGTTGGGCAGACCGGGTAAAGGAGACAGCCGTGTTCCATGGGCGTTCTCGCCAGCTCAATCTGAAACGATCTATCACGCCCTGAGGGCAGAGTTGCTTGAGCGCATTATTGTGCACGCCCGGGACTCTGAGATCTCAGAGGTGGAATGCACCAGCCTCCTAGACCAGGCGACACTTTTACTGGTGGGCCACCGCACATCTACGTGCGACATCGCCTAGTGTCACCTGGCTCTCTTGGCCAGGGCCACTACTGTGCAACGAGACGCGGCCTTAGACGTGTGTGTTTTCGCCGGCAAGCTGAGTCAGGGGGCACGTCATACCTACGTTTTGAATGGTGGGTACAGCCTCGGAGCTTCAAGTGTAATGAACCAGAGGGTTCAGATCGAATCCGAAAGCGGAGGGCACCCCAGGCACAGAAAATACAGAAAACACGCCCTAGGGCATCATCCGCTAGCCAGAGTCAGCCAGGAGGCAAGCGCAAGCGCGCCCCCAGGGAGGAAAGAGCCAGGTGGTGGCTCCTCACCCTCCTCGGGCAGTCGTCTAATTTTGACAGCCCGGAGGGTCAGGAGGAATAGCTTCTCTGCCCGGTTCGAGCACGGAGTTGCTACCAAACCGTACTAAGGATTCAGAACGGGGTGCCAGGCATATGTCTTTGTGTTGCGGCCCAGGCATGCAGGATAGGCCGGCCTTCCCAACTTCCATAACCAGGTGCGACTGTATTAGAGGTCTATAATACTTTAACTTCCTCGACACAGAGATTGCAGAGACACCAAGTATGAGCGCATGAGGTCTGTGCGATTGCCAACTCACTAGTGCTAGCGTCAGGTGCCCCCCCCCTCGAGCACACACAGAGGGCAGGCTTCTGGAGAACGCAGAAAGTCTTTATCAACTACCACCTAAGAGACACCTAATCCATTGAGGAGGGTCTCTTTAGGTTGGGTACCGTCGTAGCGAGTCAGTCTTGGTTTGCTGACCCAGCCCGAACGACCACAAGGGTCCCTTGCGCATAGGCAATAAGTCAGTCACTGCATTTTTTGCAGACAAATTTCTCTACCATCAGCACTCCCTGGAAGCTCCCAGGGCCCGCTTTTCGGCCTATGTCCTCATGCAGAACTGTTTCGGTCTTTACTTCGAAAGCTTACTACCCCTAGAATTGGGTTGGGGTCTAGCTATCTCGGGCACACCGAACCCTGTCACCGTAGCAGCATTTTGCTCCGGGGACAGCACAGGCAAGGTAAGACACCACTCTTTTTGGGTCTTAACTAAGGTGTTGAGTGATTACTGTAGAGTGTTTCATCCCGGACTGGGAAAAGACTTTCATCATTTTTCTGTTTGCTCAGAAAACTCGCCACCTATCGGCGTCTGACTCTGCCTACAGTTCAAAATAGTCATTTTGACTAACCGGAGTCCAGGTGGGTAATTGAACGTAGTGAATTTAGGCAGAGGGTTCTCCGAACCCGCCTATTCACATAGTTCATACCCACCATAGACTCTGGGTCCCCCCAACCACCCCACTCTTTCCGTAGCGTTGGTCTAAGTCCTTGAGGCGGAGAAAAAGGAACCAGTGGGATTAGCCAGCCGTAATGGCGCGCCATATGGCCTCGGTCACGTGGTACGTGACGTAAGGGAAAAGAATCTTGGGGTCATGGGGCTTCCCCTGACCTAGATTCTATTTCTCCGCCCTTGGCAGAATTGCTGATTAATGCCTGCAGTTCAAAATAGTCATTTTGACTGACCGGAGTCTATGGTGGGTATGAACTATGTGAATAGGCGGGTTTGGAGAACCCTCTGCCTAAATCAAGCATTTCTCGGCTGTTTACAGATGGATTTTTCAGATAAGATTCAAAATGGCCGACTGGTGGCTATTTTGTTTTAATGAATGTGATTCTCGTGCCATATCTTTGACTTGCTTTGACTGATTATGTTCAGATTTTTAATATTCATTATTCATTATGTCATAGATAAACAGATATATTGGTTTGATAATTCTATTCAAAATGGCCAAATGGTGGTCATTCTTCTGCTAAAAAAATCATCAAATATCAAGCATTTATGGATGGATTTCCTTCAAACTTGGTACATACATAAGACATTACGGGTTCCTGATGCATGTTATTTTATTTTTCAGATTGGATTCAAAATGGCTGACTGACAGCCATTTTGTTTTAATGATTGGGCTTCTAGAGCCATATCTCTGACATGCTTTGACTGATTATGTTCAAATTTTATATATTTGTTATACAGCATGTTATAGATATAATATACATGTATTCAAAATGGCTGATTTTGTTTTAATTAATGCTGTTTCAGAGCATTATCTCTCAATATGGACAAGTACTTGTTTGACGATCAGATACAAATGTCAATCACTTTAATGTTAACAATCATCATAATCATATTCCTGACACGGTTATATTCCCGCTATATTAATATAAGCAAAAACTATATATCTTAAATTTGATAACTAACGGGAACTGTGCCATGCATGGCTTGTAATTATAAACAATCATCATAATCATATTCCTGACATGGTTATATTCCCGCTATATTACTATAAGCAAAAACTATATATCTTAAATTCGATAACTAACAGGGACTGTGCCATGCATGACTTGTAATTATAAACAATCATCATAATCATATTCCTGACATGGTTATATTCCCGCTATATTAATATAAGCAAAAACTATATATCTTAAATTCGATAACTAACGGGGACTGTGCCATGCATGGCTTGTAATTATAAACAATCATCATAATCATATTCCTGACATGATTATATTCCCGCTAAATTACTATAAGCAAAAACTATATATCTTAAATTCGATAACTAACGGGGACTGTGCCATGCATGGCTTGTAATTATAAACAATCATCATAATCATATTCCTGACACGGTTATATTCCCGCTATATTACTATAAGCAAAAACTATATATCTTAAATTCGATAACTAACGGGGACTGTGCCATGCATGGCTTGTAATTATAAACAATCATCATAATCATATTCCTGACATGGTTATATTCCCGCTATATTACTATAAGCAAAAACTATATATCTTAAATTCGATAACTAACAGGGACTGTGCCATGCATGACTTGTTTTACATGTAAATTTTGTGCTGATGATAAACATAATGCAAACCACTTAATTTTTGTCACAATTTGTTGGCGCTGCTAGAGATTACAATCATTTTTGAAAGTCTCTGTGAGTCTTCAGGGCACCCACTGCTCAATTTTTTTTTGTTTTCACTGAAACAATTCATGTTGATACTATTTCCCAATATTTTACAACGATAGATGTAGTATCGACCCATCAGGAGAAATGCATTAACTAATATATTGGCATGGTTTTCGACATCACCAAGGATACATTTCATTGCATTCAATGATACGTTGGAATTTGTTATAGTATGATACCACTGTAATGCGCATGACCAGAATTTTGAAATAAAAACACAATCCCAGAAGAGGTGAAAATAGTCCTCTATTACTTCCTTTTTAGTTTGTACTCAAAAATTTTGGCTATAGTTGCCCCAATCTTCTGAAGGAAAATGCAGACTATGAACAGGACTATTTTGTGAATTTGTGATGAAAAGAGAGAACTGGTGGTGAAAAAGATAAAATACTTTATTTTAGCCGGAATTAATTTTCACTGAAAAGGCTTTGGGTGTTTTGTACGTAATTTTATATTATATATATAATTTCCGATTGAAAATAAAATATTTTACAGTACACTATTAAATACATGATACTGGTATACACAGTTGACACTACATGTACATTTTTTATCTTGACCGATGAGTATTACTACTGTTAGTCTATAACAAGTATTCTTTGTATTATTTTAGGATAGAAGCAGATGAGCCGATAGATGGCTTAGGTACTGTCTTACAAGCAGATAATGTACATAGTTTCTCTACATTCGCTGTAGATCTGTGGAGAATACGAGATATACACACAATGCATACTGCTGTAGGGTAGGTAGTATACATACATCTGAATTGTAACTTAATAGATTATAAACTTCATTTGTCAATCAATGAATGTACATCTCCTTCTCATGATTCAGTACTTATTTGACTACTTTAGCTCAATGAGAGATTTCCATGGATTTTCGCAACTTTCAGAAATTGCTGATATTTTGTAACAGTGACAGTTTTCTCAGGTTCTATAAGCAGTAACATCAATAGGTGACTTTCCGTTCAACTGTGAGATCTCGTGTATTGCGTGAAAGACGCGGATTGAACATCTGCAACAAAAATTGAACAATTTGATTTTGAACTGAAATTTCTTTTTTCATATCTCAAAGTCGGAAAGCCAATTTTTGACAGGCAAATATTGCATTTCAATACCATTACTTCGTCTAAATTGACCATCATCAAATACATAGAGCACATTATTAAGCGTGGAAGTATCCCCTTAAAATACTTTAATTTTGCGTTTGTCAAATTTTGTCATTTTTGGTAAAAAATTATATTATCAACGTTTTCTAGACATTTACACGCTTTTATACTTGCTATGTTCTTTGATACTTACCGGTAGTATTTTGTGATGATACTGGTATTTTTATATAAATTTTTCGTTTTTAGCAAATATATTGTTATCATTTTATCATATTTACTGCTTCCTGAAAACTAACAGTCTGATTGCTTTGATACTTGAAATGTATCTCTGATATTTGTAATCCAATAATAACAATTGCCATGGCAACAACAACCATATAAACTGCTATGGTTGTGGTATGAAGATGAAAAATATTGTGATAGCAATAATCTTTAGCTTATAACTCATCGCACACAACATTATCTACTTTTGTAGACAGTAAGACAATTTACTGAGACAGTGGACAAATATTGACCATGATGTGTTTTTTTTTGTGAGATTATCTTGTTTTCATTTTTTATAGACATAAGGTGGATAGAATTAAACTAACTGAAAGACCAGAGTATGAGGTATGATGTCTATTTTCACATTATTTTTTATTTTATATCAACAAACGTAATGATTATTTTTTATTAATAGTTAAAAGACAGCTACAAGGATTAAACGGTAAACTGCCATTTATATCGTCTGAGTTGCCATACTTTAACGAAGTATTAAGTGACCACATCGCAGGTTGCGTCTTATCACTGTGTACTTGTGTTACGCTACTTCTTTTGTATAGGACAATGTGCCAATGTCCTGTAGAAATTGCACCTGATTCATGTACAAATCATAGTGTTGCATTCAACCACAAAACCACCGGCTTATTCAGTAGAATGACCATGCATCCACCCAGATCGTCGATCAATCAATTTTTTAATAGTGATGGAAAAGTTGTACTCTCCACTTGGATCATGTGAGAACAAGATCATTCTGAAAAACAGTCCTACTTAAACGGGTGTTGTTGAGAACAAAGAAACTAGTAAATGGGTCCTGTTTAGAACAAAAAGAAGAGTACTTTCCTAGTGAACGCTGAATGAAAACAATAGACACAAACCAAAAAGTATTATATCTGTTATCCATCTTTCTATACATTGATAATGATCACCCCGACTGTCTAGTTACCAGATTCGTGTTTTGGCTTCATACACCTGCAATTATATCTCATGTACCTTTTCCCCACCCTACTAGCCTGCTGGCTATTTACATATATGGAAAGAACACAACAGTCAACGCAGCAAAGTCTGTTTATATATACCGGGTATAAAACACTTCACACATAATTTAGAAATTATAATATACATGTGTAGGTTCGAGTTTGAGAAACATCTCAGTTATTCTAATTTTGCAGCCAGTACTGAACTTGATCATGATTCAGTGAAAAAACATTAGGGAACAAAAAGCCCCAAGTAAATCATTTTACAACTATTTGTTAACAGTGGCTACTAGTACTAGTACAGTGTGTCCTGTCATCCAATACTTCACTCCTATAATGCATTAAATCATACTTTATTTTATTTTTAGTTCCCACCACGTGCTTTGTTAATTAGTCGAGATGCTACAGCACGAATCATATCACCTGCCAACGGTAATGTTATCACCTCATTGATTATCAACCCAAGAATTGGAATCAAAGATGCCATATACGCACAGGCAGAAGGTAGGAATGATTACAAGATATAAGAACAACACACAGTGTGACTGTAGAATTTACAGTCGTTATTGTATTAATTTTTATTGTGTAATGAAGTTTCTTTGTATTTCATCCATAGCATTCTAAATCAGTAGATACAATTGAGTTTTGATCTGCTGTAATGGAAGATTTGTTTCTTCCCTTGTGAGTTTATCAAGTGTGTCATCATCATGTTGACACATTGCGAACCTAACCCACTTCTATCCATATGTTATACATGACATGGATTTTAACTTAACATTATTGAATTTGAAATGACGTATTCCTCCTGTAATATCTGTGTGGTCCTATTGTTTAAGCTGCGGTAATAATCCGCATTATTCAATCCAAACCAGGCAATATCGTTTTATCTGATGTTATTTATTGGCACAGAGTGATACACCAAGTGATACACCAAATCACTTTGTAATAATGCATGTGAGCATTGTGGATATTGACAACAGAAACAACGATCAACAAAAACAGATTCTTAAAATTGAAGTGAGCGAACGTGCTATGAATGTGTCTTGGGCTATTCCATTTTCTATTGTGAACATTTTAAAAAATTAATATTCTAATTTACGTATTACTATGAGAAATTACCAAATATTTTACATTCTCTAGTTTTAATATCTACATGTATTTTGATTCAGTGTGGATGGTTTATAAATTTACTTGCTGTAAAATTGCGCATATGATACTGAGGTCATTCACGGCTATTACCAGAGATTACATGTATAACTACATGTATACATCTAGCATCGAAAAAATAGAATTTACAATTTCATAAAAAGCTGTAACTATATTCATTCCAAAATATGTGCATCATTCAAACTTTCAAATTTTCCCTTACTTGTAGCAAACTACACCACCAATGTTGACACGTTAAAAATTTGAATTCAAACTCCTTTCTTTGTTTACATCAGGTGCTAGCATGTGACAAAAATAGAATCCAGTCACTAAATGCAAATGTTCACACAGTGCGAAACATTCATTGTCATTTCAAGCTGTTATCTTTCATTAAAATATTACTACTGCAAAATCTGTATTAGAAGCCTCAGTTTGGGATGCAGTTTCTATTAGAACATCCACACATATAAGAAATTGTCATTTTTTGGTTGTCATTTGTTCAAAAAGAATGAGTATGAATGGGATGCGACTTCTAATAAAGATTTTACCGTATAAGCAGGAAAAGATGTATAATAATATTCTGGCAGTACAGGAACGCATTGACCTTGACTACATGGTGGTTGATTAACACACTGTACTGCCTTTGTGCATATGTTGCGCTATTCTCGTAAAATCAGTATTGATATTTTTTCGAATATGTGCATGTAGCCAATAACTATTCACTTTCATTTGAATCCAGATACGGTGTTTGCTGCCCTGAAGAATGGTGATATGGTGAGGGCTAGTGCTAAAACTAATCCTTGTACCATCCAACACACATGGAAAGGCAGTGAGAAAGATGGTAAGAATCATACAATGAATGGGCCAGCACTTTGTGGTGATTCAGATTACTGCTGAATGCAATTCTAGTATTTTTATATAACAAAAATTGAAATTCTTTAACGATATTTCTGGTCTGGGTATTGGGGTGTTCACATTTTGCCTTCCAGATTTGTGTGCGTTTGACAACAAATGCATGAAACAGATGCAGCTTGTCATTATAACCAGAGTACATACAATGTGTATTATACCAGTAGCCATGAATAATGCTGTTCTACAGCTTCTTACCAACCTGTCACTGTGAATGTGCAAACAAATGTATTGGAAAGCATTTAATTTTCATGATTTTCGTTATTCGTAAAGACACTCATTGCTACAAAATATACTGGAGATAACATTTTAACTGATTGACAAATTTGTCTCTAGCGAAATTAGAGCACTTAACAGTATATCGTCCCATTGTTGACTGAAAAAAAAAACTTTTTCTCTCTTCGTAATAGAAAAGAAACATATGAACTGTCTGTGTCTGTATGAATACATAGTAGAAAGCACTATGTCTGAGGATGTGTGGAAAGGATTGATGAGGAGCAGTAAAGCGGCCATTAGTTCATCCGGTAAACCGCAACTAAGAGGATCGGACCGGACGCTGGTGATTGGTGGGCGAAAAGATGGATATATAGCGGTACTACATTGGAAAACTATGAAAGTTGCGTATAAAATAGAGGTGAGATTGGGTGATATATAATGATGAATTTTCAATTTTCACATTCAACTTAAAAAAAACTTATACTACGGGTAGTACTGTAAACCATATGGCTGCCAAACCAATTCTACAGAACCCAGAATTTTTTTTTTATTATTACCTTCCTCAAGATTTTTATTCCAAAGTTAATTATTGTAACTTATGTAGCAGTTATTAACTATCAGTAATATCATACCATATTTATTGTTCAATGCAGGCCCATGGTTATAAAGGTGTTATTGGTCTAATTGCTAATTCCAAAGACGATCAGTTGATATCAGCTGGATTAGGTAAGTGAACACTATGATTATTACATATGCCCCAATATTGTATTTATGCTCTGTTAGAAGTGCACCAAAAATTGCATTTTGTACACTGGATCATTATATTATAAGATTATTACCAAAAGTATGCACAAAGACAGTACAGCAGGAGTATTGATTGACACGCAGTGGAGGTCGGTGTGCGGCGTATTGTCAGAGTGCTTACTTTGAGGTATTCTTGTAATAACCTTGTTAAGTCCCCGTTCGGACGGAGTCCAAAAAACCGGGACTTGTGTTTTGACCTCTGTGCGCCTGTTCGTGCGTCCGGACCTGTATCTTAGAAATGCCTGGACCAATCACAATCAAACTTCACACATACATCATACATGATATTATACATATGCACGTCAATTTGTTTCTTGATCTGATTCAAGATGGCCAAATGGCAGCCATTTTTGTGCTAAAAATTATCAAAATCAAGCATTTTTCGGCTGTTTACAGATGGATTTTGTTTGAAATTGGTATATACGTTGGACATTATAGGACCTTGATGTACATCATTTTGTTTTTCAGATACATGTAAGATTCAAAATGGCCGACTGGCAGCCATTTTGTTTTAATGAATGTGGTTCTAGTGCCATATCTCTGACTTGCTTAAACTGATTATGTTAAAATTTTAAATATTCATTATACATGTATACAAAATGGCTGATTTTGTTTTAATTATTGCTGTTCCAGAGCAATATCTCTCAATCATCGTTTGATGATCAGATACAAATGTCAATCATTTTAATGTTAAACAATCATAATCATATTCCTGACATGTTTATGTTCCAGCTATATTGCTATAAACAAAACTATATATCTTAAATTCGATAACTAACGGGGACTGTGCCATGCATGGCTTGTTATTATACATCTTTTCCTTCCAAGGATACACCATGGGAATGCCAAAATCCAAAATGTTTAAAACAGAATCAGCGACTGGAACTTCTTTGTGTTGAATCCGTTCAAACTCTGGTGGCAGCCTCATGTTTGTTTTTAATATTAGAGAACGCTTACGTGCGTAATCATTCCATATTTGGAATTCGCATTTTCTAATATGGTAGGATGAAAATACCCCTAAAATACCGCAAAACTCTGGCGCAAAATTATGGCGTTGCGGTGACAGATATCATTTATTACCGTATGACCATAGACATACCTCTATTAATCACATAAAAATGCATGCACTACTACTGGTAATAGAGCAAATGTGGTACATGTATATGTGAATTTAGATGTGTGACTATTGTTAAATTGTGCTGTTTTGTCATGTTTGAAAGCTCTTGAATAAATGAATGAATTGTGTGATATTTCCTGTTCATCAGTTGTGCATGTTCAAATGCATTTATGTGTGGTGGTGTGTAACAAGTGCTTTTATTGGCATTTATAGCAATTGATGTTATAAATGTAATAATAAAAAGCTATAAACAAAATAAACTATTTTAAATGTGGAGACAAATCAGACAACACTACCCCGGTATATAAGATTGAGTTGATCAGTCAAACATCAAATCACTCCCTCACACATATATATATATTTCCTACCTATATTTTGGTGTGAAATTTTTCATCTTTTTTTTTTTTTATATGAGTTTAGTTTTTTACCAAATGAATATAATTTTGTATATTGGTATCAGGTCTTGATAAAAATAAAAAATTATGCAGGTTGATTTTGTAATTAGAGCTTGTGTCCGCTGTTCACTAAATACCTTATGTAGATCAGTTGAGCAGTTAGACACAATCGGTTAATTAATAAACTCCACAATTAAGTTTTACTGTTACATATGATAGACATTCATAATAGTTTACATGTCTTATTACATACTCTACATGCTTCTATAGATAATGACAAATCATACAGTAAGTACGGTGACTAGAGATGAAGTCACACAACAAGTTTACTTTATTCTGTGTGACAAACTAAACACTGCATGTATACGCAGCTCAGTCGTATGTATTCATTGATTTTCTAAAAAAAATTATGCATGCATCTATTTCTTCAGGTGCTAGTGTTAACAAAGCATATTATGGAAACTGTTTTTGATATTTTTTTTTAAATCTGTCTTAATTTTTCCTGGGTGGATTTTGCACTGAATTTCCTAAATAAATACCCTGAGGCTTGACCCCACATGTATTTTCCCAGAGTTAGCTTTCATTCAGTTGTGTGCTGTGTTGTACTAAGTATTGATCATCTCTCTCTCTCTCTCTCCTCTTTATTATTGTTCATGTACATTCCCTTCTCAATTCAGACAATGAATCATCAACCAGTAAGTATCTATACTCCATGGTACATGTATGTAATGATTCCGTGCAATGTACCATCCATTAGGTAATAGTGTGTGGTATTCCTTCCTGCACGATTACCCAGTATGATGTCATATTTCCATTGCTATACATCTATGTGTGTGATCCCTGTCTTAGTAGAAAGTTCTAACATGCGTCATTCTGTTTGAAGAGATTTGCACTGAATTAAAAATTTAATCCAAGTTTTATCATATTTCTATTTATACATGTATATGGGTACATGAAAAAGTCATGGTGTATGCGTTAGAAGTGCACATAAACCCAAAATAGCATTCATTGTTTGCTGAATCATTAAAATATGACCTATTTAGACATTTATGCAAGCGCATGAACTACTAATAGAACAAAATTTCATTTTCTACACTCTATATTGATATTATTAGAATAAAGAACGGTCTGTAGTAATATTTGAGGCACAATTAGAGATCATCATCCTTTTAAATACATTATTATACATCTTATTATTGTTATAAATCCTATAAATTTTCAAAGAATTCAATTTAAATGATTTTCCAATGAAATGACATTATTCCATCATATAGCAGGAATTCCCTTTCATAAAACTTGCCATGTGTTCATTAACATTCTCAGTTGGAGCAAAACTTAAATCAAGTTCTCATGCTGCTGAAATGACAGTTTGAGTAGCTTCTGTAAAAACTATTATACCCCATATTAGTTCTAAATTCAAGTTCCTTCCAGTAGACGTTTCTTTTGGCAAACCAATTGAAAAGTAAAATTCTGAATACTTCTTCTAATATACAGTATATTTCATCTCCTAGATAACGTGATCAAAGTATGGCGAGTGTTTCCATTTTCTCAAGAGTCTCTGGCCCCCTTGATGTCTTTCTACTGTGCCAATACTCCACTACACATGTCTGTTATGAGAGGTAACCTAATGGTTGCATTTCAAGAAGCATCCTCTGCCACTTATAGCATTGTCAAGTATGATATACTGTCCAAGAGTAAGTATACATAATCTAGTAGTGTACTGTGAACACATTAATTATTCGCTCGTTTTTAATTTCAAAATTTTTCACTGATAAGTAAAATTCACTGAATTAAATTCCTGTGAACATGTAAAATAGAATTGTTTCTCTGCCAAGTCTGCGAACTTAAAACCCAGAATTGCTTGAAGCATCGAAATAATGAAATTAAACACCAATGACAATAATGGCAGATCTACAAAGCTACAATGTATATGTCATCACACTTGTTCTCATTTTGTGTGCTTGCGCAATGATGGGTTGGGAAAAACTTTCCATTCACATCTGAAGATAAAATAACAGTATTGTTTATTTGTACAGACAATGTTGTCACAGCAGATTGCAAACTAGTACTGATCAGTGAGTGACATTTGTTACCAGACATTAACATGCTGGTTGACAAAAATGTAAACACATGTCTGGTGGATCAGTGCTGCAGAATTTAATAACAATTTTAGTGGAGATATTTTCATGTGACCTTATAGAAAAATCAACGTTTTGTTTGTCACAGAACATTAAAAATTGAAATTGTTTCTGGTCAAGACAGATGATGGAAGTTGTTTCATAAAATACTTAACAGATTCAGATATCATTGTTAATGAGCCTATAGTGGAAAAGCCTAACATTAGGACTGTGTGGTTACTGTAAACCACTTGACTTGAAATTTTGTAGCAGTGAAAATTTCTCTGGGGTCCTACAACATAGAGTGTCAGTGTCTTTTGCAAAATTTTGTCTTCACAAAAGCCATAAAATCATCAATTATTGTTACATTTACAGGTCGTTTTGATCACAGTCCGGATGAGGACCATATAGATGATGTGAATGCAATGAGTTGCTGTGCACGTATGCGAATTACAGCATCAGCCAGCAGTGATGGCACTGTCAGAATATGGAATGAAGCTAACAGACTCATAAGGTAGATATAATAGATAACTCAGTTTATATATAATACTTAATCTTAGATCAATCCCCAGTAAATTGTGAAGACTTCATTCACACTCTCAGCTGACTTCATTCACGCTCTCAGCTGACTTCATTCACGCTCTCAGCGATGTGCTACATTCATCTAAAAACTGCATATCAAGGATGAGCTTAATTAAATCTAAACTTTGACAAGCATTGCACTCACTAGTAACTATTTGCATTTATGTGAGGTATTATGAGGTTATCATATGTTATCACTTGTAGAGCTGGTTGATACAAGTGATGTCATGAGTTAGTGTTATTGACATACGTAAGCTAGAAAAATTGCTAAAAAACCAGCCATATTAAAAAGTAGATGTCTTCCATGACCTTTTCATACATTTCATTTTGATTAAACTGAAGGTTCTTACATGTATTCCTACAAAAAATACCTACATGTACAATGTATTAAGTTAACTGGATTTAAGGGCAAACAAGGCCTCCTAACTCAGTGTCTAATATTTACAATTCTAGCACTGCAGGTAATTTCCTATTACCCATCCACACCACAATTTATGGTGTATATATTGGTCAGGAAGATGATTTGCTTGCAAAGTGGAAATGTAACTTTAATTTCATTTGAAATCTTTGACACAAAGTCACAGTGACCTTCAAAAAAAATGCACTTGAAACATTAAAAATTGATATCAGCGAAAAAAAATATGGTTTACAATTAATGTTATTATTGATATTTTGTTACCAGATTGATGTTTGCTGCACATCGGTTTATACTCTTGACTGTTTTGCAGTCTCCTTGTAATATCTACGCAGTACAAATAATATATCTTTTGTAAACATTTTTGTATTGCGTTTTTGCATATGGTGATAAATATTATTATCTCTCTAATTTCAGGATCATTAAACTGAATGCGACCCCATTAAGTGTGTGCTTCTGTAGCCAGAAAGGTGATTTGTTGGTTGGTATTGGTAAACATTTACATAAGATAGAACATCAGAAATGTAAGTACTGCAGCAGTTATTATCATTTCAATTAATGTTCACACAAAAACTAGGTCTGTTTTACATTACAGTGAATTTCATGAAGGCATGAATGTTTTTTATATAAAATATTTATAAATGTATTATTATAAATTTCAAATGATTACTTCAGTTCAGTTAATTTTATTTAATCTTGGTAGCCCCTTAAGTAGCTAGTATTTTTTACAAGGAGGCCAAGAGATGGTTGAAAGCAACTCACAATATCTTAGTGAATGCTTACCATTTTTATATAATAAAATAATAGTAAATCTTCCAAAAATTGAAAGAAACCCACACCAAATCCATTCTCTGAACCTCTTTCCATAGTTCTTTGAGCATATATATATTACGGTGGCCCATATATACAATTGGTCCGCTACATGAAAGTCAGTCGGCTATTTGAAAATTGCTCCGCTACATGAAAATCGGTCGGCTACTTGAAAATTGCTCGGCTACTTGAAAACTGCTCCGCTACATGAAAATCGCTCCACTACTTGAAAAATTCGGTCGGCTACTTGAAAATCGCGTCGCTATATATATATATATATATATATCCTCTATCTAGAACATCGCGTGTATGTGGCGAGGTAACCTTCGACCTGCAGATATGACCCGGAAGTACAACATGCAATGTATACCATTGCTTGTGTATGCTTACGAAGTCGGGTAAACAACGTATTCATCTGTTTGTTAAATAAAATGAAGTCAACCAACCTGTATACTTGAAACATCATATTTGCATGTGTTGATTGTATTAGCATGCTGACTCTAGGCTTTGAATGTAAACAGGTTACACGTCAGTGCGCCATTCTAACCCTATACAACCACAAATTGTTACAACTCGTTACTAAAATCTACTGTACCGTGTATCACGTTTACATCACTACAAATCAGTTTCATGGCTTTACTACTACTAAGTTTAGCTTTTATTCACCTATAAAACGAGCGTCTTGCTGTCAACATATATCAGAGGGTGGGCGAGGGGGATAGCTGATACAGGTTACAAAAAATTAAAAAGGCATTTTACGTTTTTACAAGAAATAAAATGAAAATTCCATGTATAGTGAAAATGGGTTTTTACACTTTACGAAGATAAAACAAATTCATAATTACATTTTACAGTTATTTTCATAAATTTGATTTAAGAGCCAAAGAATATCACACATAGAATAACCTCCGGTGAATGCGTTCTGCTGTGAATCAGGCCAGGAATTAATGTCGAACGTTAACGTGCAATATTAGTTCCGGTTTGATATATTTTCCGGTGTTCTACTAAGAACAATGCTTGACGAGGACACTTGCACACCGCATTAAATAAAGTGTAGATAACATTGCGTACATGTCATTGTAAAAGTCAGAATATTTAGAACATCGTGTTAACTTCCGTCGAACGTCACGCTAACTCGCTCATTGTTTTAGCAAATGAGCATACAAATTAAATATGCATCTAATAATAATAATAATAATAATAATTCACTAAACAAACTACAGTGAGTTGTTCAAATTCTATAGTCGTATACAATAATAATCATGATATAATCTGTTCAGATATAGAGGTAAGAAATGGATCTTTTGACAAGTTATTAAAATAATATTATAGTGACAAATAAAAATCTGATGCCAGACAAAACATCAGAAATATAATATACGAGGCGAAACAATGATCATCATTGTCTGTTGTAAGGATTAGCTTTTAAACTTAACAATTGTTTAATTTCATTATGTTATTGACGAAATAACTATAAATTATAACAAGTTTTGTATTTGCGACTTGAATACTAATAATTTTTACTGAATACTAATAATAATATACTACTACCTTGAATGGGTCTCTCTCAGATTTTGTGTCAATATTGTATTTTTTTTTATATTTTGGGTAATTTATGTCAAAACTGCTATTTCCGACGACTTCTTGAAAACTACCAGCTCAATTCATTTGATACATGGTTTGTAGGTATCTTGTGTTAATCTCTATTAGATATGTTCTTTTTGTGACGATATCAACTATTCTCAATTCTTAGCAATTATTTTTCCATGTTTGGAAAAATAAAATTATACGTGAGCATGCTTGACACTGGCATGTATGTGGAATCATCAATAAACGGGAGCTAGAAGAAAAAACTTTTTTCACATTTTATTTTAGTAAAACAATAGAATAGTTGAATTACAAAAACAATGCGACACGTATTATGTACAACGCCAGGCAAAATAATATTAATCATTTATAATCCTTAAGTAAATAACACATCTGGTGTTTACACAAGCAAAGGTGCTCGCTAGGTTGTTGTATTTTGTTTATAAATGTACTATTTGTATTTACTGATAGTTTTACGAAAATAGTTTCAAACACAGTCTTTGCTGTTATATACATTTATTTAGATTTTGGATTACTAAATATATAAAACTGCATAGATTCAATCTCAGACTAGTAATACTAGTCTGAGATTCAATCAACAAGATATAAAACACGTGTGTGGCCGAAACTACCTACATTCGAGATATACGTTACAATTTAGCCATCTGCCGTCGATGCATCAACAGCAGAACGTTTATTTTCATTGAACACTGCACATTATTTACGAGAATCCACTACACCGCGAAGAAAATTCAAGAACTGCATTGCGCTTGTGCGACGACCTCACCCGGAAGTTTTAGCGCACGGAAAATTCTTCGCATGACACCGGGCTTCAAATGAGGAATTACAAGTTTGTAATTTCGTACGAATTACAACATTTAATGTGGAAAATGGTTCATACACTTACACAAAATAAGATTTGTGTATGAATTACGAAAGAATAGGATAGCTGAATACGTTTTACACCTTGCTCATGTCTACGAAATTACGTTTTTTTATTTTTTAAATTACATTATTACGAAAAATAAAAACAATTGATTACAGCTTACGAAAATACCCCTTGCCGACCGTCATATCACATGATTCGCAACTACGGGTTGTAAATCGGGCACACTAATGTTTATGACTTATTTAAAAAATCGGTGTGATTGTCAAAGCTGAGGTGATAGAACGGTCAACCAAACTAATTGCACAAACAAACAATATGTTATCTGAAATAATTGAAATGTGTGCAATTTTGGCGCAACACACAAAGCTTACCTACATGCTATGAGGACATTTTCAACAATTTGGTCTACCATCATGTTGTGAATATATTGTGCACACATGATCTCTAAAATTTAAAAGAAAGCGAAAAACGACAAGAAAAAATCTCGCTCATAAAGCCCATGCACATATCATGGCTGATGTTTGGTCTATAATGAGGTATACTCAATCATAATTTGATCACCTTCAAATGATCTATGACGAGGTATAGATTTGTTTAAAACAGCCTTATTATTGGAGCTATAAAAATATGTCCTATAACGTCAGTAACTTGGTGCTCCGGTACAACATGCCCAATTGAGACGAGTCGTAGTTACATGACGCAATATTTTCCAATAAACACTATGTGGTATAAACAAAATATTTCTATATGAACTATAATAATGATTTGTAATACTCAAGAATGGACGAAAACTAATCATGTACTTCGGATATTAAAAACGATGACAGAATCTCAATTGCCAAAACGGATATATGCGTAGATCAACTTGGTATTTGAGTACTAGATAGATGAAGTTGAATGACATCGTATTATAATAGTAGAAACAAACCAGTTGACGATTCAAAACCACGTGAACACGTGTATCCCTCCTCCGGTGGTGATAATAATACATAAATGGATTTCTATACCATTTTAACTCTTAAACAACAATAATATACACTAATATGCAAGTTATTGCAAAACATGCGTAAATTATCACGCGTAGTATTTCTTCGCAAAGTTCGTTTAAAGAGCGACGTGTTTATGTCAATTCATTGCTTTCGATTTAAATTTAAACTCTTCATTGTACGTCACGTGTAGCAAGATTTTAGTAAATATACAAACGAGTTTTACACTATGCCGTTATATAGATTTAAAAATAATTAAACAATACGAGACACAAATGCATCATCTTTAGCTCATTGGGGTGCATATAGTTTCCCGCTTGTTTTCTTTAAAAAAATAATAATTTGTGTTACCGTGATTTTCAAGTAACCGACCGATTTTCATGTAGCTGACCGATTTTCATGTAGCCGACCGATTTTCATGTAGCCGACCGATTTTCATATAGCCGACTGATTTTCATGTAGACGACCGATTTTCATGTAACCGACCGATTTTCATATAGCCGGCCGATTTTCATGTAGCCGACCGATTTTCATATAGCCGACCGATTTTCATATAGTCGGCCGATTTTCGATGTAGCCGACCGATTTTCATGTAGCCGACCGATTTTCATGTAGCCGACCGATTTTCATGTAACGGAGCAATTTTCAAGTAGCCGACCGACTTTTTTTCAAGTAGCAGAACGATTTTCAAATAGCCGACGGATTTTCATGTAGCGGACTAATTGTATATATGGGCCACCGTAATATATACTTCAATCATTATTGCCATAGGCAGCCTTCAATTTTACAATCATCATTATGCACAGTCATTTTTTAGTCCCCGTTCGGAAGAAGTCCGAAAACGGGGACTTATAATTCAGTCTCTGTCCGTCCATGCGTCCGTCCGGAGTCATATTTCAGAATCCTTTGGACCGATTCCGTTCATTCTTTGCATGTGCCTAGTACTTTATGTGGGACATATGCACATGCGGTGGTTTA
This sequence comes from Saccoglossus kowalevskii, assembly GCF_978046115.1. Lineage (NCBI taxonomy): Eukaryota > Metazoa > Hemichordata > Enteropneusta > Harrimaniidae > Saccoglossus > Saccoglossus kowalevskii. Next base: position 566,678 of record NC_140646.1, on the reverse strand, counting down.
GCGATTCGATTCAAAATGGCCGACTGGCAGCCATCTTGTTTTTTAAAAATGCCGTATTTTGGACATGCTTTGTCAGTTTTCATTCAAATTTGGTACATAGATTATACATGTTAGGATACATGTCCTCCGACCATCCGTGCATCCGTCCATTCGTCTGTCCGTCCATCTGTCTGTGCGTCCGTCCATGCGTCCATCTGTCCGGAGTCATATTTCAGAATCCTTTGGACCGATTCTGTTCATTCTTTGCATGTGCCTAGTACTTTATGTGGGACATATGCACATGCAGTGGTTTAGCGATTCGATTCAAAATGGCCGACTGGCAGCCATCTTGTTTTTTGAAAATGTTGTATTTTGGACATGCTTTGTCAATTTTCATTCAAACTTGGTACATAGATTATACATGTTAGGATACATGTCCATGTCAATTTGTTTCAAAATCTGATCAAGGATGGCTGATTGGCAGCCATCTGAATTTTTGGCCTTACTACTATATTTCCATTATTTATGTACCATTTTCATTCGTATTTGGCACATACATCATACATGTCACTTTGTTTCATAGATGTTTCAAAGATGCCCGAATAATGGCTGTTTTAATTTTGGGTCATATTACTATATATCTGTCACCCATGTATCATATTCATTGATATTTAGTATGTCTTAAATAGATACATGTACAGTCAATTCAATTTGCAATTTGATCAAATATGGCTGACTGGTGGCCATCTTGTTTGTTTAAAATGTGATAACTTGGACATGCTTTCACTTGTGATCTATGTTTTTCTTTGCTATGTGGGGTCGTCACGCAACACATGTTCGAATTTGCTATATATAAACAATCTGTTGTATATGCCACTTGGGACTCAAGTTTCAAGGACACGCTTGTGACAACCCCTCCGCTTTAATATGACAAGCACAAAGAGAACTTTCACAAATTTAACAGGGACTGTGTCATTTTCAATGACTTGTTCGTACTTCTTTTACCTGAAAACATACTACAAAAAGTAAAATAAGTTATTGGTAACAACTGAGCTATTTGGCCATATGGCTATTCACTCTTTCTTTATCTCCGCATCAACGTTTCTGGCTTGGGTTGTTTCCGCGGCGCGGTAACCGACATTGTAGCTGGTAGGATAAGTTTTCCTTGTCATTTTTACCCTCGTGTCGATTTCCCCTTTGTGTGTAGCATTTTTCACAACAAAGTAACAAAACCCGGCGACGTAACTTAATCACTTGTTGGTTTCGTTGCGTCACCTTTTTTTCGCTTCCCTCATGCATGTCGTGTTCATTTTATGCTTTATCAATGTATTTAGAAATGGATAGATGTAATGACAGCACCAGAGGATCGCCGCTGGTTTTGTTTCCTTGTTTTTCGAGGCGACTGTGCAGTGGTTATAATCAGAATTTACCAGCATAGAACCCGCATCCGAAATGCTATTTTTGCCGTGGCAGCGTGCAGGGTTCCGGGTTTTTGCCTTGAAGGCGTGGGTTTTTCACTGGAGTTCTGAGGCCTGGAATGTTTTTTCAGAGCCATGCAAAATCGCTGAGACTGACCGCGTCGCTTGTATTTTCACAGCAAGGTCGCCTGTCCAGTAAAAATCGGTTAAAGTGAGTTGCGTGTTTGGCATGAGTGGAAAGTCCTCACGCTCGGCTACCGGTACTTCATGTACTGGGACGTCGAGTAGGAGGCCCGATGGTGGAGGTACCAATATTTTTCGGGTCCCCCCCCCCACTGATCGGAGGGCATCCTCACAGTTTGTGTTTCCAGGCAGTGGTTTACTTGATTTTACCGGCTACAGTGAGGCTGTGCCCCTGGAGGTCTTTCCTCCTATGGGGCCCATTGCAGGTCCCTTTGTGAATCCGTCCTCGCGCAGCGCCGGGTTTGCCTCCGAGATGAGGGCTTTGGTCGAAGGACTGTCGGGGCAAATTGCGTCCCTGGCAGGCCGGGTAGATCAGATGCAGTCGGAGCGAGCTGTCTCCACTGCGGCCCCTCGGTCAGCAAGCAGGAAGAAACACAAAGCATCTCTCGCATTCAAAACATGTCTCTTCCGGGGAACCCCCCATTCCCAGCCGCGACTCTTCCGCTGATTTGGGTGAGGCCGAGGCTCAGGCTAGTTGCACCGGGTCTCCTCTGGTACCTCGGGCACTGAACACCAACAGGGATGCTGGCAGCCAAGCCTCCAATTTCAGGGCAGGGCTTTCGGGTCAGGGCACACGTTGCGCCTCCCCCCTACTTTCAGCCAGCCAGGGTTCATCGCACGGTAACGGTACAAGGATTTTCGCTTGAGTCCGGTCTCCGCTGTGGGTTTTGACTCCCTTTTTACCGACCCACGGGCGTCCCCAGAGGGAACCGACCCTGTCATGAGACGCACAGTCAAACACGATCTCTCTCACATATTTAAGTTGAAAGGAGACAGTTCGCTCGCGTCGGATACAGCCGGTACCTCGGGCGGTCCCTCAGAGTCTTCCATCCGGAACGACTCGGTGAGCCACGCCGTTGGGGTGATGCGGAGTATCATGAATCCTAGTGATACGATGTATATACCCCCATTCTTGATCCTAAGGCAACTACTTACTGTTGCTTCAATGCTTATGGGATCACGGGCGTCGGGATCCAAAGCAACCCCGTCAGCACGTCTCCCCCTGTCCGGCCGAGTGCTGGGTGGGGCGCAGGGCGTGCAAACAGTGTTGATGGGCGGACGTTGGTCAGCCGCGGAGGAGGCTTAAGGCCACCGGGTGGGGTAAAACTTATGCAATACTTTCCGCTGGACCAAACGCTAACTGGTCAGTGTGGTTGCGGGATCAGACCCCAAAGTGTGGGATGAGACCAAAATGCCAAGACCAAAAGGCGACACATTTACTGGTGGGCCACCGCACATCTACGTGCAACATCCCCTAGTGTCACCTGGCCGGGGCTACTACTGTGCAACGAGACGCAGTCTTAGATGCATGTGTTTTCGCCGGCAAACTGATTCAGGGGGTACCTCCCCACCTCAGTGACACAGACTGAACATCTTCCACCCTCTTTGTTGGGGAGATGGTGGGTGCAGTCTCGGAGCTTCGGAGTGTAATGAACCAGATGGTTCATATCGAATCCGCTAGCCAGTTGGCCACTGCCAAGGGTAAACGGAGGGCACCCCAAGCACAAAAAACACAACGCCCTAAGGCGACGTCCGCTAGCCAGAGTCAGCCAGGAGGCAAGCGCTCATACCCTTCCACGGGAGGGAAGGGTAGTGGTGCGCCCCCAGGGAAGAAGGGACCAGGTGGTGGCTCCTCACCCTCCTCGGCCGGTCGTCCACCCCGGCAGCGGGGGAAGCATGTTTGACGCTTACCTCTGCGACCGGGGGGACATGTGTTCGGCGAGTGGCCAGGTCACAACTTAGTGACTATCGCAGGCCTTGGGGAAACTCACCTCATGGGAGAAGAGAGCACCCACACCTTGCAACTGTCGTACCCACGGCCACATATCCCTGTCGTACACAGATTTCGCCGGTGTAGTCCGATTTGGAGGCAGCAGGTGACCGATCCCTGAACTTTCCAGGTGGTGACATTCAGTTACAGGATACCGCTGAAATCTCCATCTCCCCCATCAGTGTCTCCCCTATTGGGGGCACTGCCAGGGGACTCCCGCAAGGCGGAAGCAATCAGGCAGGAAGTAGACAGTTTGCTGGAAAAGAGCGCCATACACAAGGTAGATCAGCCGGCATTAAGTCCAGGCTTCTACTCAAATGTGTTCGTAGTACCAAATCTACAGGTGGCGGGCGTCCAGTTCTGGACCCAGGCAAACTGAATCAGTACGTGCTCCTGCTGCTTCACCAAACCTCGGTACACATCAATCTGTACCTAGATGACTGGTTATTACATAACTCTAACAAGGGGTTATTAGCCGAGCAAGTAAGGCTAACACAGGATTTACTTCACCAGTTGGGCTCTTTAGTAAATCAGACAAGTCCCATCCCTACCCAACGCAACAGTTGGTGTTCCTGGGCATGGAACACAGAAGCTTGGTATAGCTATTTCAAGCGTGTTGCTTGGCGCTAAGCGTCAGCGTTCCCTCAGTGTCTCTCCGAGAACTAATGCGGATCATCGGAAGGGTGATTCCCCAGGCCGCATTACACAGCCGCCCGGTACAAGGCTTGTTGCTACAACACCGAGCTCTTCTACGGGAACTAGATAGGCGGGTATTGATCTCAGACCAAGCGAAGGAAGCCCTGCCCTGGTGGTCGTCACTGGCCAACCTCGGACAGGGGTCCCCTTGGACCCACTCGCTGCAGCTATGACTCTGGTAACAGATGCCCCCTCCAAGGTTGAGGATCGCATCTATTGGATGAACAAGCCCAAGGATATGGTCCCCGCATTAGTTTCGGGACCACCATATCGACCGGCTCGAACTGAAAGCAGTGCACTTAGCACTACCACACTTTCTACCCGCAGTTCGAGACCACAGACAAAGATAGACCTGTTTGCCACACCCCGGAAAGCCAAGCTCCCAACGTACATAACACTCTTGCCGACTCCAGGAGCCTGGGCCAGGCTTTGCTGACCCCGTGGACCCACATAGTTGTGTACGCCTTTCCTCACTTCCTGCTAGTTCACCGGGCACCGGAGAAAACTTTGACAGGTGCACACCTGCATATTGTCATTGGTCGCACCCAATTGGCCAACCAAGGCCTAGTTTCCACTTCTGTTGGAAATGCTAGTCGAAACACCAGTAGTGCTTCCAGACCTACCGGACCTGTGTCCCAACCAGACGGCGCACTACCAACGAGCCCAGTGGGTATCACTTACACGCATAGAGGCTCTCAGTAGACAAGCACATTTGAAAGGTTTATCTGAGTGGGCTGCCAACGTCCTGGCCAGGGCGAACAAGAATTCCACCAACGCTGCCTACATTTCTAGGTTGCGAGCATACACTGTTTGGTGTAGCAGAAGGGAGATTGATCCATACCATCCCTCTATTGGCCAGGTAGCAGACTCCTTTGTCCACCTGTTTGACGAAGTGGGTTTGTCCTACGCAGCGATCGTTGGCTACAGGTCGGCCTTGTCCCCCACCATTGAGAATGCTTTGGGAACACGACTAACCAATTGTCCTATTATTAGGAGACTATTTACTGCTTTCCATATCAGAGGCCGAGACCCCGTACAAGGGAACCGTCCATCTGGGATTTGTCGGTTGTGCCTCTCCGATCAGCACCACTAAAAATTTTGACGAGGAAAATAGTCTTCCTACTGGCCCTCTCCTCAGGTAGGCGCCGGCCAGAGCTGGGGGCATTGTTCTTCTCGTACGATGTACCGCCGTTATGGACAATCAAGTTGTGCTAAAGACACGAATCCGGTTTCTCGCCAAGAACCAAATCCCAGGACACAATCCTCACTTGATCGTCATCCCCTGGCTGTCAAATTTCGACGACCCAGAGGATCAGGAGGAATTGCTTCTCTGCCAGGTTCGAGCACGGAGTTGCTACCAAAACCGTACAAGGGATTCAGGACGGGGTGCCAAGCACATGTCTTTGTGTTACTGCCCAGGCAGGCAGGATAGGCCGGCCTTCCCGACTTCCATCACCAGGTGGATTACTGCGACTGTATTATAGGTTTATAATACTTTAACTTCCTCGACACAGAGCTTGCAGAGACACCAAGTACGAGCGCATGAGGTCCATGCGATTGCTAACTCACTAGTGCTAGCGTCAGGCGCCCCCCTCGAACATTTTCTGAGGGCAGGCTTTTGGAGAACGCAAACGTCTTTATCAACTACTACCTAAGAGACACCTAATCCATTGAGGAGGGCCTCTTTTAGGCTGGGTCCCATCGTAGCGGGTCACACTTTGGTTGCTGACCCAGCTCGAACGACCACAAGTATCCCTGCGCATAGGCGATAAGTCAGTCTCAGCATTTTTGTGGACGGATTTCTCTACCATCAGCACCCCCTGGAAGCTTCCAGGTCTTGTTTTTCGACCTTTGCCCTCATGCAGAACTGTTTCGGTCTTTACTTCGAAAGCATACTACCCCCTAATTTAGGTTTTGGGTCTAGCCTTCTCGGGCACACTGAACCCTGTCTCCGTAGCAGCATTTTTTGCTTCTTGCTCCGGGGACAGCACAAGCAAGGTAAGACACCACCCTCTTTTGGGTCTGATGAGGTGATGAGTGATTGCTGTAGAGTGTATCATCCCGGACTTTCATCATTTTCTGTTTGCTCGGAAAACCCGCCAACTATCGGCGTCTGACTCTGCTTACAGTTCAAAATAGTCATTTTAACTGACCGGAGTCTATGGTGGGTAATTGAACGTAGTGAATTTAGGCAGAGGGTTCTCCGAACCTGCCTATTCACATAGTTCATACCCACCATAGACTCCGGGTCCCCCCCAACCACCCCATTCTTTCCGTAGCATTGGTCTAAGTCCTTGATGCGGAGAGAAAGGAACCAGAGTGAATAGCCAGCCGTAATGGCGCGCCATATGGCCTCGGTCACGTGGTTCGTGATGTAAGGGAAAAGAATCTTGGGGTCATGGGGCTTTCCCTGACCTAGATTCTATCTCTCCGTCATTGGCAGAATCGCTGATTAATGCCTACAGTTCAAAATAGTCATTTTGACTGACCGGAGTCTATTGTGGGTATGAACTATGTGAATAGGCGGGTTCGGAGAACCCTCTGCCTAATTCTGATTTATACCCTGAACACATCTTATCAAACTTATTATTAAAGTGACTGGGTGCTTGAACATAAGTGTTAACCAACCTAGATTGCTATCTAGAACATTTTTAAGTCATATGCAGTATTGAAGTAGTGCTTATGGAACTGTTCAGAGTTTGGCTGAAATTGTGTGACCACCGTCTTGAACAGTGGTTCACAGTCTAGCAAATGAATGTGTAAGGAATAACACTATTTACTATTTTACTAATTACGACATCACTTTTGTTTTTGTATATTCTCTAGACATGCCCAGGTCCTACATGTTGAAAATGGTATCTATGCGTTTTCCTGAAGTTGAAAGCGAAGATCCTTTACCCTATGACGGGGATCTCTTACATGACATGAACAGAGAGGATGTCAAAAGATTGAAAAATGCTCATTCGTCTCTTTACAAGTATGTATTATTATGGAATGTTGTCCGTAGAAATCCATTGTATTTATTCAATGACATGGCATGGCTTGGGTGACTTGTATCCAAGAATAAATACAAAATATTCTCAGAGGTTGGGACCAAATTGAAGATTATCGGTACATGTCATTTTCTCATGTACCCAAATTATAATGAGGTCATGCTGAATTTTAAAAAATGGGGGGGGGGGGGGTGTCTGTCACTGGAAATAACTGAGTGTTCCTGGTACAATGAGAAATGTACAAAAAGAAATAAAGCCTGTTTGAATGAATCCAGGTGCTTATCATAAGGATGAAAGATATCAACAGCTTTTTCTTTTACTCGTGTTTCTTGTTCATTCACTTAATTATCCATTTTTCCTTCTCAGGTTTGATCATTTTGTTGATGTGCTGACTGACGAAGAGAATGAAGAACTGACCAGAGAAAAGAAAGTCAAAGAAAAAGTAATTGCTAATACAATAATTTTTGTTGTGTAAATATAGTTACCTAATTTATATAGAATGTGCATCTGATGGTGATACTGATGATTTCATGTTGTATTTCAACGGAATGAAAAATAAATTACTGTGTACTATGACTATTCTGCCTATCAACTCCTTCAATTCATATCCGTATCTCCCAAGTATTTTTCATACTCAATAGTTTTTAACATGTGAGTGAATAAAACAGCATAAAAAACAAAACAATGTCCAATATTGAATATTGAATATTGATTCATCATTGACACCATTATCTTGACAGGAGTTTGCACTGCTTGCCAATCGAGATGACGAATTGAAACAGATAAGAGACGGACTGTTCCCACTGAAAAAGAAACCCAAACCACCACCAAAAGTCAAGGAAGAAGCTTTCAAAAAATACCTTGAATTGTTTCCCAAACCTAAGCAAATATTTGTAAGTATTTTTTAGTCTCGTTATTCTTGCAATTTTTTTTTTTTATAATTTGTCATAATTTGATAATCTTCTAGTCAGTTTATTGACTGCATGTACCCATCATGCTCGGCTACTTTTCTATTGGATATATAACATCTGATTCAGTAATTTGCATATCACATGACCTAATGATGGTGTTTTTATTTTCAGATTCCAAAAGATGATTATTTTAATCCCAATGCATTTATGGATGTCTCGGATGAACCAGGTATGGATTAATATTACGTTGATTTCTGAACATCCAGCTTGAGCATCTCAGTTTTAACTTTTCAACGCCATCATTTGGTTGTTAGTGAAACATTTGGCTTTTTTGTGTTAATCTTAGATCAGTTAAACATTGTATTCCATTGCCTTCTACAGGTGTCGTGTTCAAAATTGTTGAAAAAACTGTTTTGACTTTTATTTTGTACAAGGTGACAAAATTGACTTGGGTGTTAAAAAGGTTAACCTTTTCACTACCAGTTCCTTATTTTCATCAACATTTCACAAAATAGTCCTGTTTTTTTTAATCAAAACTGAAAATTGACTCAAATTTTATCTGTTAGCTTCAAAATTAGGGTTCATTTCTCGAAATTTTGAAGAATATAAGAAAAGTTTGGGCTCTTGTCTGGTGGTAAAAAGTTTAAAGCCTTTATAGCTTCTGTCTGTTTAATAAAGCATACATGGAACAAAATGGTTATGGCACACCCATAGTAGATGGATTGTTTCAAATTTGTGTCCTAACAAACAACACTTGTATAATCAAGCTTTTGGCGAATATATACTTTACTTGCACAAACTTACCATATTATTAGCTTTGGATTGAATTCTGTGCATTTGTTTGTTTGTTTGTTTGGCACATATTCTCTCCAGTATACAGACCTTTTTTTCACAAGCTTGGTACATAGTTGATACTTTATGGTATACATGTACAGGTTTGAAATGACCAACTGGTGCTCATATTTAATCCAAAATAATAGTATTTCTAGGTTGTGTAGACTAATTCTGTTCAAACTTTGAATATTAATAATGCCTGTTGACTCACTCAAAGGTAAATCCATCATTTTTCAGGATTTGTTTGAAATCTTGAATACTTTATTCTGATTATTTTTGTTTCTATTTCGATACCGCAAAAACTAACTTTAAAATTGTTTTCAAACTTGGTACAGATGCAATTTATTGTTTGACATATATGAAAATTGCTTTATGTCATGACCCCATCCAAGATGGCCAACTAGCAGCCATTTTGCTTCATATTTTGCCAACATTATAATCTTATACATGTTTAGTTATCTTGCAGTCCAAGAGATTTAGTTCCAAAGTGTAGAACTGAAACATGCATTTGTTCAAAATGAAACAGATAAATACTGACCATTCAATTGTCATATAAGTACCCAAAAAAATGACATTTTCAGTTAAAACTTTTTTTATATGAAGATTCAAAACTTGAAATTAAATTAAACAGTTTTGTGAAAATGATTCATTTGCAGGAGAGCCATCTTTCAGAGAATTTTCTCCAATGGGCTTCTTTCCCAACCCGAAAAACACTAAACTAGAAGAGGAAGAGGTGGAGGATGAGGACGGAGCAAAGGTTACCAGGAAACGTCCACTTCCTGTCAACCCATCAGGATTCATTCCCAATTCCGTACTTATCCGACTTCTCTGGCCTCTCGACCAAACCAGTAAAATGAAAGCAGATACGTGGAGACCCCCGGCACTGAGTGAAGATCAGGTTGCTGAAATCAATGCCAGAAAAAGGGTGAGTCTTCTAGATTTTCAGTGCTATAATTATACCAATGTAATTACCACTTGCACCTCGTGTAAATATTATACATTATTATCTATTTATTTAGAAGTGTATTCTGGATCATGCTCGAGTGCTAAGTGTTTTTAATACTGTTAATTTACTGATTGTGAGAGATACTTGACTCTGAATTGTTTGCAATGTTAAACATGTATCAACTTTAGGCATTGTCACATGACAAATCTTGGACAGCAACAAAACAGTCCCAGTCCCAGATGTGCTGCTGCCCTGGCAATGTTGTGATTGCCCTTTTCAATATTATGCCTTGCATCTCTTTTGACAAAACATATCTATCACAATCAGTGTGTTTTTACAGCAGCTCTGAAGATTGTGTAGTCAGAAACTGTACATAGATTAGAATAAAATGTTTGAAATATTATAATCTTGCTGATGGTTCTGACAATTCCTGTATTTACAATTCTAATACTGCAATATAATTTCTTCAACAAAACAGGTCTGCCCATGAAAATACATTATAAAATACATATTTGCTGGCATCACACATATTATATGATTCTGTCTCACACTACCACAAAACTCCTACACCTACCTCAATTAATGACAACATTGTGTTTTGTGTCGTGTCGTGTCTTGTCTTGTCTTGTGTTTTATTTTATTTTTTATCCTGCGTATCCTGCAAACAGTCCAGAAGAACACAAAGAAGACATCAATGTAGTAGAAATCAAACTGAAACTAAATTGAAGGGGGTTAGTAAAATAAAAGGTCTTTGTAAACCAGCTACCAGAAAGCATTATTTCCCTCCAAGGGGAAAGAGTCCTACTAACCACTAATGTCTAAATAAATTCACATCACAGGGTGCCGTTCCTAACATATGTGTGACCAAATGCTCACACCTTTCACTGTGCTGATTCACATCACAGGGTGCCGTTCCTAACATATGTGTGACCAAATGCTCACACCTTTCACTATGCTGATTAGCTATGGTGATGGTGCTTTATGCTGTTTTACTACATAACCTAATTCGTATTCTTCAGAGTCTGATTAGAATTGGCATCAGTATTGACCAGTTTTAAAACTTTGTTCATTTTCCGGTCAGTATATAAAAAAAATAAAGAAAAAAAAAAATATATGAACTAGATCAGAAGTTTTTTTATATCCTTTGGTCACGTTTAGCTTGCCATTAACCAATCCACAATGTTCATCTCAAATTCACATCTCCTTATAGACACTTTTTAGTACTTCTATGAGATCTTGCGTTAGGCGTGAATGGTGCAGACCCAACTTCTGCTGCAAAAATCAAATGTTTGGATTTTGAACTTGATTTTTTTTTTAATTGTTCAATGTTGAAATCTCAATCTTTTCAGAGAACATGGCATTGAGATACCCTTACTTCATCAAAAATTGCCCATTAATAAATGTGTATAGCACATAAAGCATGAAAATAACTCCAGAAAATATCTGTTTTTATGATTCGATAAAAACAGATATTTATGCTAAGTTTTGATGCCACTACTACGCTATGACCTTTGTTTGTCCTGTTTTTATGTTCGATTTCACATATAATGGGGGATCTCGTAGTGAACGGAAAATATTCTTATTGTTGCACCATCACTACGGTTGGACTGATAGCAACCTTCACAAATAAGTCGGCTCTTTGGTTGAACACATCACTATTAAATAGAAACAAATTTGTCACTTCAATCGTAACCCTTGGATTTAACAACTTACTTATCTCCACAGGAAACTAATAATTCATTGTGTGATTTCTATTAATCTAATCTGTCCAGGGAATATTTGACACATACTAATATTGGTGTCTTTGTTTGTTTTCTCTGATCATTCCATACGTTACATGACACAGGCAGAGGAGCTGGCGGCGGCATTGGCAGCGGAGGAGGATGACTATGACTCGGAGGTGAAAAATCCTGCCCCCAACACCACCTCTTGCATGTTCACCTCACATTGCTCCAACCTGTTTGTTGTGTTGTGTATTCACTTTAATGTGGTGGTGTTACCGTGATGTTAACGTTGCTTTATATAATTGTTGTGCAGTGGTTTGTGACACTGACCTATACTAATGCATGTGTGCTTGAGTTATTAAAAACAAAACAAAACAAGACAAGTATATTTATTTAATGTTATATCTGCTTTCTGTGTTTTTGTTTGCTGTGACTCTGATTGTGAAATATTTAAGTTTTAATTATTAATTAGTGTTCATCTATAAGTTATGACATACTTATCATAAGATTGTAATGCTGTATATAATTTGCTTGATTGTCACGACCAGAATACCTAATATTCAAACGCATGCAGACACATATTTCCCAATACTCCTATTACTCTCACTCTTCTTTGAAGTTCCTGCATCTCTATTTCTATGTGTAGTACACAAGGTTCTGGTAAAAAATAAAGAATATAAACTAAATATTCCCTAACACTGTTCATGATTAGCAACTTCACTAAAGTAGTAAATATACAGAGTTTCTATTTCTAACATTGCTGACTTTGCCTGAATAATGGGTGTGAGACTGATTATATTCCTCCAAAATAACCAATTTTGTTATATTGCCCATATCAAATCTTATACATAAAAACATGCATGATCCCATCACTCAACCTACCCACATTTTCATTTTTTGACAATGATAACTAGAGGCCTTCTTTTGAACAATGTTTCATACTTCATAGAGAGCTCGTCTTTATAGCAAGAGTCCTTTGTATTGGGCAATTCTGTCACAAAAAGCTAACAATTGAATGTTGATATGTGGCTAATCGATGTATACATACGTTGCAAATAATGCATGGTCACTATTATTGTGTTTGTAAGCCATGATTTTAAAAATGTCAACCAAATATATCATTGTTAACGCATGCAAAGAAATTAATTATTGTCATTAAAATGTCGCATGGTAAAATTGTAAAGCTAGTTTACAAATGTGGTGTCGCAGAGTGCATTGGTTAGATGGATACACTGCAACCCTTGTTTGCATTAAGATTACAATGTCTTGTGTATTTTGGAACTAACATCAAAATGATATAAGTAGAATAATACAAGTCCCGTATCAGAAATCTGATTGGCAAGTCAATAAATATCTCTATTTGAAACATTTTTCTTGCCTTCCATTTCGATACTTACTGTAACAAATCTTATTTTGTCAAGACAAAATGTACATCAATGTAACAAAGTATATTATGTTAAACTGATATTGTTTCAGTGTTCTCCCTGGATACCAAAATTGTGGTGGTATCGTCACTGTGCTTTGTTTTACCTCTGTGCCGGTCTGACACCATCACATTCATTATCTTGACTGCCACAGTGGTTATTTCCTTTTTTCGTGTGCATGTGATGTGAGGCTTTTAATAATGAGTATGGTAATCATTGCAATTTTGGTTTTCAATAATTATGCAAAGTTTTATGCAAATTAGTATGCAAATTTATTGAGAGAACACTGTATTATGCAAATAAGGCTTGCAAACAAAAAGGTTTCTAGCTGCCAATTTAGATTAATTAATTGATTAATGAAGAGTATCATTATCATACAACACAATATTACATAGTGTAATGCATGATAGTGACTAGATCGGTTTGTACGTCAGGAAGACCTATCTTGTTAATTCATCTGGTATTTCTATTTTCATCTTTTGGGAACACTGCAGCGTGTTTTTATCTGGAGTGATGATGACGAGGTACTTTTATTTATCTTTTCAATTCTTATTATATATTTAAACTTGTACACTATTTAGATGAACAGTTTGAAATATTGTCATTTATAATGGCTATAATCTGTTGACAATTGTTGCCATGGTGATATCTATACTTTTTCGTTTAAATATGAAATACAATTAGTAATGAATTTGAGCCAGCATACCTACAATGTACACAATTTATATGCCAAGTTACAAGAAATGTTGAAAATTTGTTTGAATCATCATCAATTATCTTCATCTTAAACATCTTCACATTTAAAATAATTAAATCCGCTTAAACATCTTCACATTTAAAATAATTTAGTTAATCTTTTGGCACACCTTGATTTGGTGCAACATTTTGCAAATTTTGATAATTTTTTCTACAATTAGAAAAATTTTCATTTATGTTGGACCAAATGGACATAATTATGCAGGCTTATTTTGCATGAAAGGTGACAAAAGATGTCTTGAAAACACACAAAGGGTTAATAATTTAGTGGAGTATCTAACTGGAATATATTTCAAGTGTTTGAAAAATTATTTTTAAAAATTCATATTAAAACTTTTTTTTACAATGTAAATCTTTGTTTATAATATCAAATAATTAATATTCTGTTGTGGTCATTGTTATGCTATCAAAGAATTGTTGTATTAATCCATATTACAAAAGGATATCACCTCTACCCTGAAACCAAATCTTTGTCATACTTATGCTAAAATACAGTTGAGTTTATATAACTTCATTTGTGTTATATTTGAAGGTGAAGTGATCATAGTTTTATTTTATTTTTATGAACTTTATATTTTTAATAAAAGAGTGTAATGATGTTATAAAAAGTCATGTATGAAGTGAGGGTTTCATGTACACACACAATGGAAACATTTGTTAATCTTTCATATACACACACAATGGAAACATTTGTTAATCTTTCATATACACACACAATGGAAACATTTGTTAATCTTTCATATACACACACAATGGAAACATTTGTTAATCTTTCATATACACACACAATGGAAACATTTGTTAATCTTTCATATACACACACAATGGAAACATTTGTTAATCTTTCATATACACACACAATGGAAACATTTGTTAATCTTTCATATACACACACAATGGAAACATTTGTTAATCTTTCATATACACACACAATGGAAACATTTGTTAATCTTTCATATACACACACAATGGAAACATTTGTTAATCTTTCATATACACACACAATGGAAACATTTGTTAATCTTTCATATACACACACAATGGAAACATTTGTTAATCTTTCATATACACACACAATGGAAACATTTGTTAATCTTTCATATCTATCAATGCATCTTTATTCTCATGAAAGTTTCTGTATTATCATACTATTATTATTATCAATTTATTCTCACTTTCTTCTGGCTGTGACTTTATAAAGGAGCTTGAGGTGATTTCATCTTCATCACATAGAACAGAGGCAACGTCACCCAAGAATACTTCACCTAAAGTATGAAATCTATCTTTTTTTTTACCCTATCCCTTTTTCATGAAAGATGCAAATGCTATATACTTGCACCAAAACTTTATGCTCACAATATTTTACACCTGACCTAAGTAACATGCAGCTATACTTCAGTGTACATACTTTAAAGGGTGGTTGTCGTCGCGTCACGTTGCGTCTTGTACAACACATGTAAAATACATTTAATATTCTCTTAAGTCACTGTAAATGTTTGGTTACTTACTAATCTTACTACTCAATGTGCGTTTTGAGGAATGAAATTTGAAATGCTTACAAGACTTCAAATGAAATTCAAATAGGTAAAAGTGCTAATGTTTGGACCAATATAATTGAATATGCTCATTTAGTCAAATAATCATTGGCTACCTGCATAGATTGTTGGCAGATATATAGCCCTGTTATTCACAGCGAACTTTCACACCATAACTCAATTAATACAGTGTAAAATTTCACTTATTAATAGAAGTTGGCATCACTCATGTCAGATCACATGTACCAGTGATTTTGAATCAACATTTTATTCGCTTCTCCATAACTCACAAAGTAGTGTAGTGGCCTTGTTGGTGTAGTAAGTTAAATAATCTACACTGAAATATAGCTCTTTGATATTCACTTTCTATCCTCGCCTTTACCGATCATATTTACTGAACACCAGCATTATTCATCACTGCACTGATGCTTTTATACATAGCTTTACTTTGCACATTCTAAACTAAAAAAAAACTCAGATTGCGAGTATTTTTTCCCCTCACCACCCACTAATATAGATCTATCCTAGTGTTGTTTATAGTTGGGACCAGGAATTGTTTTGTTTTTTCTTCAAAACTTTATATTGGTGACATAGTGGCTTGTCATAGTGGATTCAAAAATATTTGTCTCATTTAATTTCTGGTCATGGTTAAAACCAGCTTTACAAAGTATAAAAAAAAAATTGCCACAGTCTCATTTGAGTGGAAATGAAAAAAAAAGCATCATCGGTTTGTTTTAAAAGCATCTTTTTTCCCGGTCATCGTGTATTGGAGATTTTACTTCTCTGTAAACTATCGTAGTCCTGTTTTAGTTTTCCCAGTTTTATAGAAATCTTACTTTTATGTCTATGTACCCTTAGGTTTGACTCCTCTGTAAACTCTCATAGTTTTAGTTTTCCCAGTTTTATATGAGTACTCCTACTTTCATGTCAGATTGTATTTATCTTCTACTGGATGAAATCTACTGGCTGGAAGAGGTGAATGCATTGTACCCAACATTGCATTGAAAGAACAACATTGTACATTACCTATATTCACGTTGTTGTGTATATTGCACTAGTGTTTATTTTTGTTTTGTTGTTTGTCGTTTGGTGTTTTATAATACTATGTGTGTCTTTGATCTGTATTTATAATTGCAGTGTATTGGTGCACCATATGTTTTCATATTTTATTTTCTTACAGTGTAAATCTTAATCCATCACTGCTGTGAATTGTCCCTGCTTTAGTTTTAGAGTTTGTTTGGTGACGGTACTGTAGCAGTTGCATTTCGTTTTGCATATACCTTGATAAATTTCAGTAAAGCTCACAAATAAAGTGTTGCAATTAAATTATGGGACTGATCAGACCATGATACCAGCTAAATTATACTTGTATCGTCTTCCGTCATCAATAAAACTCTGAAACCTGAAACTAAACTGAACCGGCTCTTGGAAATGCACAGTGATGGTGATTTCAAGATCAGAATTAATACAGGTATGTTTGCATCCACAGGCTAAAAAGATAGAGGACATGGTGGAGAGAGAAGAGAAAGAAAAATCAGATCTGGAATCTGCATCCATCAAATCAACGCCAAAATCTGGGCTCTTCTCTAAACTAGCTATTGATATAACGCGTACTCCCACTCCAAAGGAGGTATCATTTGATGACTTTGACGATGAGCCCACACCTCCCCCGACACCTTCTCCCGAGATTGCCAAGGAGGAAGTGAAAGAACAACCCAAAGCAGTACCCAAACCGAAAGTGGTTAAAATAAAAAAAACCATCACTAAGTTTGTCTCGAGGCCTAAACCACCCCCTCCATCCCCATCACCTCCACCTCAACCCACACCATCCCCACCACGTCTGCCGACTCCTTTGCCAGGGTTCATCTCTCAATTCAAAGGTGCTGAATGGTTTGAAAAGTTCTTCCCAAATGCCGACTCTAACGTAAGTCCCACTTAGTTTTTTTTTAAATAGTTTTTTTTTGTGTCCCAGAATAAAAATTACTCTCTCATTCAGCATGCATATAACATTTTTACAGCCTAATGTTAATTTTAATTTTCCTTACAGACCTTCCCAAAACCCTGGACGGCAACGGCTTTCTCTGCCAATCTGTTGAAACTAGAGAAGATCGCAGACTATGAAACGAAGACGCAAATAGCCGATGCGTTAATGACCCTTCACAACCAAGATGGTCTGTCTAATTCTAAACATATTGCAGACACAATACTTGGATTATTGAATACTAGTAACCCGCCGAATGCTGGTGAAAGTGACCAAAAAGCATTTATTCTGCATTCTTTAAGACTATTGGGATCTCTGGCTGCAGAGAATGATGACACCGTGATTGAAATGATGGCACAATACTTAGATGGAGATGAAGAAATCAGGTCAGTCTAAATCTATATCTTAGGAAGTTAACTTTTTCTACAGAAGCAAACTGCTCCTAAACATTTTAAAAATAATCTGTCAGTTTCTGTTTACCTTGTTAGTGGTGTCAAAACATCACATGGGATTCGACAAGCACAGTTTTTTATGGGTATTTTCCCAATTAGAATTTGCTATACATATTTGATAATGGTCAATTTCAATGAAATAAGGGTATCCTAACATTTCTTCTCTGAGAAATCAGTATTTTAAATTGAACTATAGAAAAAGATATTGAAGTTAAAAATTAAATTATTTGATTTTAGCTACAGTTGTTCAGTCCAACACTTTCACACATAAGATTTCATAGAAATACTGAAAATCATTTATTAAAATTTTCAACTAAGAAGTGAAAAAGAAACCCAAATTACAAATATAACTCTTTCTGATGTGTAATCAGAATGTTATAGCTTCTATTTTTACTCATGAGATCGTCTTTGATATGGGATGTGGGTCTAATTCAAATGCACACATTTGTAATGACCCCTTGGCCTTTAACATTCTAGGCTTTCTATAATCAGTTAAAAATAATGATCAGAAAAAACGTATTTTGGATATAGGGTATTAAAAATAGTATATTTAGAATATACCTTTCCCAATCCAGGCCTTTTGCAAAGAATCACTGATGTCAAATAAAATGTATATACTAATAATTCTCTTACAGCCGCAAACACATCACAACCCTCTCTTTAATTTCTTCTGTTTATATCTTAACAGAAATTATGTGCGCAATATGTTTCTTCATTTTGGACTTCAGGATCCTCACAATTTTTTCTACAAAGAGTTGGACTCATGGGAACTGTGGAGTCTTGACGATGCCACTAATCGCAAAGAAGAACTGAAAGTCATGGCGAGTAATTGGATAGACAAATGGATGGAAATGTTCAAGGTACTTATCAAATTCATCATTATTTTGATTGATTTTGTTTTGAAAACTAATTATACTATTTGTCACATATCATATGGACACAATATGTGTATTACCATCCACAGAGCTAACATGACACATACATTGTACAATATTTAGAACATGCACTGGTTTTGTATCAGAAAATTTGTTTAGCACAAACCTATTTGGAAACATGTTATTTTTGTGTATACTATTAACATACTTTGTATTTTACTCAATTTAAACTAGGGCAACACATTTTTTTTTCAAATGATTTGCCAAATAGGAAAATTTTTTTGGACACTATGAAAAAAAATCCAATTTGTTTGGGAAATATTATTTTATATTTCCATTTTGCCTTTTTTGGATTTTTTTTTAAATGCATAGCTTAAGGATTATATAACACACATGTAATTAAATAATTGTGAACGTAACAAATTAACATGTTTCTGAAACAAAACAAAACTGTGTTGTCGAGTTTCTCTCTCGGCCCATTATGAATACTATAATTGTCATGTTTACTATAGAGTCATATTAGTAGAACTATAGAGTTACTAAAAAAAGGCAAAGTGTCTGCAAAGATATCTAAAGCACCATCCAGTAGAGTTAAACAGGCATCACCATCAAATTCTAGAGGTATACTCAAAAAGGTAAGTCAGATTTTAATAATTATATCGTTTTTATTGCCATTATAAAATGTATTTGTGATACTTTATGCAAAGGAATATGTACGGTACACTATGTCTGTCTATCTGTCGGCATAAATCAGTCAATAAAAACTAATTAATGAATGACGCTATCAAATTAACCCTTTGAGTGCCAAATTTACCTTCTTTAAAATAGTTGAAATGTTGCAAAAATGTCAAATTTTGTAGCTCCACTGTCAACTTTGTCCATCACTGTCTTTGTCAAACTCTTTACTTTTTGACGACTTCTTGAAAACTACAAGCCTGATTGCTATGATATTATGCATAAAGGTACTACAGGTGGACCTCTCTCAGACTTGTTGAGTTTTGTGACGATATATTTAAGTGAAATGTGCATTGCTAACAGAGGAGCTACATGTATCTCAGCCGAGAGGCTGCTCGTTTTAATCAAAAACTAAAAGCAATGTTACATTTTGTTTGTTTGGCTCAGAATTAAGGTTTAATTACAGAAACTATGAACAAATTTACCCAAATTTAAGCGGGACCAAAATTTGCCACTCAAAGGGTTATCAAGATTCTCCCTGATTGGTTTGCGGAGGAGATGGCCATGTTATTTGAAAAACTTATCAATTGATTTGTTTCTTAGGATGGTGAAGACAGTGATAACAGTGACAAAGGGTCTATCGATGGTGGCGATACTGACAAGATATCACCCAGACCTCCATCACAAACTAAACCTTTAACAGGTATGTAATCTTTGTAATTTTTTTCTCTCACCTCCAAGTACTTTCATCAAAATGTACTGTGCTCATTTGGGGTGCAGTCTCAGGTTGTCATAGTAACTCCTAATGTGGAATTTCTCAAAGAATTCAATAATTTCAATTGCTGGACTTTTTCATGCTTACAGAACTGTGTGTCACAAAAAACATTAACTTAAAATAAAACTTTTTTTATTTCATTTATAACAAAAAATCATGCAAAAAATCTGATTTTCAGCTGTAAATAACATAACACTTAATGATATAATGGCACTTCAAAAAATATTACAGAAGTCTGCAGGAAAACATTTCTATTTTATTTGGGTGAGAATAAAATTACCAAATCACTGTAGACTATTGAAGATGGAGAAAAAAAAAACATCTTTATTTTATTGATTTCATTCTTGTAATTACAGTAACATTTGAGGCACCACCAGATCAGTCAACTATTGATAACGCAAAACCTATTGAAGCTATCAACTACTTTGCTGAAATGCAATTAGAAAAACAACTGGAAAAGATGAGATCTGGTACAGTGTCTGTCAGCAAATCAGAAAAAGAAGAACTTGAGAGGAGAAACACCGTCCTAGTCTTGCCAAAGATCAAACAGTAAGTTTAAATAATCACTTCTTTTGAAATTAATTCCTAAGCACAAATTTGCATTAATGAATATTCATATTCTTAATCTATCAGCTTTATGGATATTTAATAGATCATTTGCAGAATTTTCTCTGTAATGTTATTGTGGCATGACCTTGTTTTTTTTTATTTTCAGTCGTGACACTGTTCATGGTTTGCCTGGATAGATCTTGACATTTTGTTAAATGTTTTTTACTTGACATTTTGTGATCTGATCCAATATGGCCAATGGGCTACCATTTATTTTTACAGCTACTATTTTTGTGTTATTATTGATATACATAAGTCTTTGATACCTCTGCTGTTATAGGTCACTCCTTAAATCGAAGCACACATAAACAACAGTGAACAAAATGCTATTTTGCAAATGCTATTCAAAATAATGAAATCAAAATAAATGGATGCTATAAGAATACCAAATTTAACTGCTTTCTTTCTCATTTCTTGTCACCCACTCATTGCAACCGTTTTATTCAAGGGATGATATGAATCAACTTGTCTGCTCAGATTCCGTCTTTGAAGACAGGTATTCATTAAAGAGCATGTTAGAAAACCACAATGATTGCTTTGCTGTGATTTGACGGTGTTTTTATTTTATAATTGCATCTATCTGTGCACCTTTGATTATTCATGTGGTATGTTCTTATACTGTGCATTCATTTAATAGGTGTTGGTTGTCCGCTATCATCTATTTCTGATGCTTATAAAAACAAAAGGATTCCATAAAAAAACAAAAGATTTTAAGAAGTTTGGCTAGTGGTGGCGCTATATTACATTTGGTTTAATAAAGCTTCTAGCTAAAACTCATATGGTGGTAATCCCATGATGCATTTCAGTAATAGATCTTCAACAGTCATAATTAACTTATAGTTACTCCTACGAGGCAGCTATCGTTAATTATAACGCTGTTTTGGGGACGAGCTCGGGTCGAGCTCTCAGGATGTAAGTCAGAATTTGATACATGTAAGTAGGGATCTAATTGCTGTATTGTTCATGCAAGTGTGATGCACCATGGTAGTACCACAATATGCTTGAGTTATTGAAATAATGATAGCCTGAGTTCTATGTATCTTTCAATTACATATTAACTGTGCAATCAACTACATCTCCTTCTAAGTGTTTCCTCACATTCATAATCTAATCATGTCTTGCTTTCCACAAAGAGAGATTATCAACAGATTCCAGTCATCCAGGTACATACTAAATATGTGTGCATATAAATTGTTTGATTTTCATTTTAAGTGCAAAAGTAACTCAATCTTGAACTCTTATATAGTTTATATGAATTTTTTTATTTTTTTAATTGCAGTGTGTTTTTTTCTTCATATTATTGTAAGGTATTAGGGGTTTATAGATGGAGTAATAACATTGGTTATAATTATTTGAAGTAATTTTAAACTTGATAAAGACATCTTTATGACATGAAAGAGTACATGGCCTGTCAACATACTATATCTTTGAAGTGCTAACCTGGATATTTGATAGCAATGAAAATAATGATGAATAAACATTTTTGGTGAAAAGAAACCCATTTTAAATGAATAGTAAATATCAGAATTCTCGAAGAGTTCTAAACAATAATACAACTGTACTGTAAAATACTTTATTTTCGCTTGGAATGAAGAAATGATTCAGTAAAAATAAAATCCAGCGAATATACCATTTTTCCTATATTTTACATTCAACTCGTCAAAAATCAGTGAAAATAAATTCCATACAAAACACCCAAAATGTCTTTTCAGCGAAAATTAATTCCAGCTATAATAAAGTACTCATTATGTAACTACATATTGTGAGACATGACCAATGGTAAAAGGCTCAACATTACAATTTTTATGGATGTTTGACCTGTGTTTGTGTGAAAAGTCAATGACGATGTATTTTTATCTGGGTTTTGTAAGCAACAGTTTAAAACCATGTTGTGTAAAATGTCAGTAACATCTGATCATTTATTTTAATGATACCCGGCTACCTTCAGTGTTGCATACCAAGAACCCCCCCCCCCCCAGCATCACTTGATATTTGATGATTGACAGTGGTTATATTTACCATATTATATTTGCCTCGAGAGTATTTTGTGTAGACTACAAACTTCAAATTGTGTCTTGTCTTATGTCCCATCAAGAGAATGTTAAAGTTTTGAATAAAGTTTTAGTTAAATATAAATGCTTGGTTAAATATTTCAACAACCTGGTTAGGTTCCGTAAATAGAACGTTGTGTTAGTCTTGGAATCTTATAAATAATATCAAAACAATTGACAAATTGAGAATGCCCTGAACTCGCAACTAATGTAGACATTTCATTTATCTTATTATGTGCAAAGGGAACTTTTCGAGGAGATCAGAAGGTATTTTAGTTGTTTTATACTTTTTAATAACAGCTCACTAACAAAATAAAATCATTTTGACATGCTGATGTCACATGGTGGAATATATTTTATATTAGACTTGAAATTAATTATATGTTTCTTAAGAGTACGCATGATCAGATGTTCAGTTTGATAAAAACAAAATTACCAAAGTTTTCAACAATGAGGGCACTGTTATACATCAGAGAACTTGCCCTTGCATCTTTTTTTTTTTTTATAGTTATATATACACACATTATATAGTGTTGATAATATTGTACATTTATTTTATGAAAATTTAAAGAGTGAGGGAGAAGGAATTACAACAGCGAAGGAAGAGTGAAAATCAAGAAAAAAGAGCAAAGATAGCTACAATAATACCTGCTGCCAGGTACCATTTTTATGGCAATGTGCACTGAGTGGGTTGATGTAAAAAAACATTCCTAGTGTTTGACCTGATGTGACCCCTGCGTACCCAGCATGCATTATTATTGCACATTTGTATCCACCTTCCTATACTGCACGGATGGAAAATATTTGAATAATATTAATACATATATTCTCGGTACAAACATAAAACAAAAGAAGCCATGTTGCACCTCTTAAAATTCTGATAACATAACTGTGAAGCAATCGTAGCATTGTTTTGTTTTTGGATGTTTCAAAATTTGATTTTCAGAAATGTTTGTGCTAAGATTGTATCAAATATGCCATTATTCTATGCATAACAGTAATGTTAAATGATTTCTTTCTTATTTGCATACAATCGTAATAGAGGTGACGTTGAAAGGTAACTTATCGAGATGTCATGAACTTCTCTCAACAGCATGGCATTCTTGAGCTGACTGGCATCTTATTTTGTAAAGCACCATGTGATTAAAATAACTGTTGCTGATTGGCCACTACCACTGATCAATTGCACAAGTGATAGATATTTTTAACCTATATCTGGTTCATTGCTAAACTTGCATCAATCTTTTTTGCAATAGGATTTTATGGTGATTTGATACCCCGAAGTAGTGTATATTTCTTTTGAATTTCTGCATGCATGGTCAAGGTCTTATCTCTGTCTGACAACTTATAATTGTTTTTGTATTAAATTCTCAAATAATTATATTCCACTTTCAGCCAAGAGTGAAAGCCCTATTTGTTTCAGAGGGAACATTGTATCATCAATATATCTTGTCCACTAAAACACTTTTTTTTTCTTATTTCGCAGTAAACCCAGTCTGGTGCGTTTGGGGGAAACCCACACGAGTAAATGTCGCCCTCATAGGGAAACATCACTCGCTGCTATCGGTAAGATTATAAACCATACATACTTGATTCAGACTCTGGGGGGACTAATGAAGTGATCCACTGTTTGGCATAGCAATACAATAAACCTTAACATTTTTCAGCCAGAAATGTTTTTTAAATTTGATAGTTTTGGCTTGCAAAAAGCTGCAAGAAAATCTAGATTGTTTGCTTCACCTCTTATGTGGTCAAAATAACTATTTTTATCTGTATGTTGTACCATATTAATTCACCTTAATGGTCACAGCACCACATACATTCATATTGTATGTATAATTTCATTGTAGAATTCAAACTACCATCGTTGTACCCAGGTAAAAGGATAGAATATGACGGAATGTACGGCTTTACACCCAAGATTGATTTACCCATGAAAACTGTGGTCATGAATCCATTTCCAAGTGCAGCTGATTACTACGAAGAGCTGCATCAACCGATTTTATTGACACTCAAATCCTCTCAGAAGTACTTTGTGCCTGGACATTCATACGTCAGACAAGCTGAGATGAGGTGAATTGGAAGAAAAATCCTTGTTTACTATACGTGATAGATTTTGTGGTACAAAATATTGTACATAACAAGAATGGTTGTGAATAATAAAGACAGAATTATCTGAAAATGAATATACAAGAAATTGTAGATTTTATTCTCATTTATCGTGACATACAAGTTTGGTCCGTCCTATTTTTTAGACCTGTGTGTCTTTTGAAATGTCATTAAAAATAGTGTCCACCCACCGTACTTGGTGGTGAGTTTTGTTTATTTAATAATGCAGTGTTGTCATCTACTATTATTTTTTTTCATTACATGTATAAATAAATTATTGCTAAAAAGAAAATGTTGTAGTCTTATTTATCCTGCAACAGCTTGTACACAATTTATGTTTGCCGCTATATTTAATCTGACCTCGCAGATCTTTTTAAAAATAATTGTGCAGGTTTGTTTTTTTGACAGGCTCAGAAACAAATACTGCATTTGTATTATTAAAAGCACATATACCATAGAAAACCAATAATTTACATATAGTACATGTGCTAACAGACAAGAAACCACAAGTCAGTTGTAATACATGGCCTTGACTACAGTAATTAAAGTGAAAGTTGAGTCCAAAGTGATGATAACAACACATGTTAAAAATGTAAAGGCTCATGGGTAAACAATAACATGCATGTGCCAATATAAATTATTATTAATTGATCTGTAAGTTCAGACCATTCTTGGTTTGCACTTGCTAATACTCAAGATTTATTCACACTTTGCTTTGAGTTGTTCTAAACCGCTCACATTTTGATGACGCAGTAGTACTACAGCTGAATCTTTTCTGTCGCCGGAAATTTCTCAGAATTTCTTCATTTCTTTGTCTCCTACGAGCTGTAGAGGAATATACAAAAAAAATCAGAATTTGTTAAACTGATTAAGGTAGAAGCCTACTCATAAATTTAATCAAAGAAGCTTAGAAAGAACTCCCGTGTGCTGAGAGTATTGGAGACACATTAAAAATTAATTAAAAATTACTTGAACTTGAGATATTGATGGAAAAGCTTATGCAAATAAGGTAACTAATATGAACAGATTTAAGTGTAAAATTAATAAGGTCTGCACAATGTAAAAGTAATAAGACTGCGTGATGTAATATCTATGTACCAAGTTTCATTGAAATGTGATTAGAACCAAAAAATTATTAATTATTATGCTAATTAGAGAATTAATATGAACAGATTTTAACCAAAAATTAATCAGGCTGTCTATTGTCCTAAAGCATTTATTCAAATGTGATGATCAGTACTTGAGATACCAGTATTAATTAATTATGTTAATTAGGTGATTAAGAAGCATAATATGGTGTATTGTCTTGGGTTTATTGAAATGTAATGATGAGTACTCTTTAAAAGTGTCATTAAAATTCAATGAGTGGTTCTTTAGACATCAGTGCAACAGGCATGGAACAGCAAAAAATTAATTAATTATGCAAATTAGGTAATTAATATGTACTGATATTATTCAAAAAACTATCAGGTCTGTGAAGTGTCATATGACATCTATGTACCAAGTTTTATTGAAATGTTATGATTAGTACTTGAGATATCAGTGGACAAGCCGAAAATTGGTTAATCATTATGCAAATTAGGTAATTAATATGTACTGATATTATTCAAAAAACTATCAGGTCTGTGAAGTGTCATATGACATCTATGTACCAAGTTTTATTGAAATGTTATGATTAGTACTTGAGATATCAGTGGAAAAGCCGAAAATTGGTTAATCATTATGCAAATTAGGTAATTAATATAAACTGATTTTTACCCAAAACTAATCAAATCTGCGCATTAGTTCAGAGCATCCATGTGCCAAGTTTCATCAAAATCCAATGAGTGGTTCTTCAAATATCAGTGGAACAGTCATGGAACAGCTTAAATCAGTTAATTATCATGCAAATTAGTTAATTAATATTCATGGCTTTTTACCCAAAACTAATCAAATCTGCGCATTAGTTCAGAGCATCCATGTGTCAAGTTTCATCAAAATCCAATGAGTGGTTCTTCAGATATCAGTGGAACAGTCATGGAACAACTAAAAATCAGCTAATTATTATGCAAATTAGGTAATTAATATTCATGGATTTTTACCAAAACCTAATCAACTCTGCGCATTATCCCAGAGCATCTATGTACCAAAGTTTCATCAAAATTTGATTAGTGGTTCTTGAGATAACTGTGGAACAAAAAAAGTGACATACAGACAGGGTAGCTGCAAAGACTCCCTTTTGTGCTTCGCACACTGGAGTCAAAAACCCAGAATTTATTCATTTTGAAATAAAATGTACTCAAAGGTAATATAAGGATATTGACCTAAAAAAAAGTTGGGGGTCACCAGCCTTTTTTCCTGATAAATCAATGGTTTTATTTTAGTGGAAAGACGCTATTTTGACACTATTATAACATTTTTACCACAGGTTTCTATGGCAGAGATATGCAATATCTCAAAATCTAGTCTGGTGACATAGGCTGAAAAAATCATATATTGTTAATGATGGATTACTTTTTGTTGTTCTGAATTATTTAAAAAATCTGGGTTTCAAAAAGTGTCAAAAAATGCAATTTTTCTTTAACATTGTGTTCTATGGAATTGTCAAATTTTGAATTTGTAAAAAATATTAGGACACATTTCTCAAAAAGCTTAACTGTAACACACAAAATAATATAAGGTTATTGCACGACGACAGTACAGCGGCAGTATAGACCGACGCACAGCGGAAGTCGATGCAACAGCGTACTGTCTGAGTGCATCTTTTGAGGTATCTTCGTAATAACCTTATTATTATACATCTTTTCCTACCAAGGATACATCATGGGAATGTCGAAATCTAAAAAGTTTAGAACAGAATCAGCGAACTTCTTTGTATGGAGTCCGGTCAAACCCTGGTGGCAGCAATGTTTTTGTTTTTTTAATTAGAGGAGACTTACGCACGTAATCATTCCATATTTGGAATTCGCATTTCCTAATATGGTATGATGAAAATACCCCGTAAAATTACGACAGGCTGTAACTTAAGGCGTTACGATGACAGATGTATAATAATGCTATTTAATTGTACCATGGGTCATTAGCTTCATGATTGTGAACATAATAAAATAATGAACATTGTCATGCAATTTATGACCAATTTTGTCAAAATTATGACTAGGCTACCTTAAAGAACTGTCATATTTAAACAATATCCTGCCACTAGAGGAAGTCCTTCCCAATCCTTTCAAAAGCTAAAATCAAACTTTAAATATGTCATTGTTATTTTCACTGGTGTTTAATTTCACTATTTTGATGTTATGAGCAATTTCACTGGACTTGGCAGGAAAACAATGAGTTCAAATGTTACTTTACATGTTCACATGGATATAATTTAGCGAATTTTACATATCCAGCAATGGCGAAATTAAAAAGTATAAACAAGTCATTGTCAATGACACGTCCCCGTTCCGTTCATATTTGAGTGACATATACATTCAAAGCAGATCATGACCGAAATCTCAGACCACTTTCAGTGGTCTGATCCAAAATGCACCTGCATATGTACAACACATTGTATGATGTGTGTGAAGTGTGGTCTTGATCGGCTGGCCCAAATGCACAGGCATATGTATGATATAATGTATGATGTGTATGTGAAGTTTGAACTTGATCTGTCCAGGCATGTCCGAGATATGGATCGAAAACTAAATTCTTTAAAACAAAATGGCCACCAGTCGGCCATTTTGAACTTGATCCGGAGAAAAATTGGTGTGCATCAAGCTTATATTATGTTTAATATATGCACTAAATCTGAACAAAATCCATCCATGCATGACTGAGATCCGGTTCCGGAATTATGAAAATACGTGATTTTGATGCATTTTTGACCTTAAAATGGCCATCATTCAGCTATTGTTAAGCGGATCATGAAACAAATGCACATACATATTTGTGACATGATGTACCTTGTGTGTGTGAAGTTTGAACTCGATTAATCCAGGCATGTCTCAGATACGGATCCAGAACTGAATTCTTTAAAACAAAATGGCCACCAGTCGGCCATTTCAAACCCGATCCAAAAAAAAAATGACGTGCATCAAGGTCCTATTATGTTTAATGTATGTACCAAATTTGAACAAAATCCGTTGATGCATAACTGAGATCCGGGTCCGGATGCATTTTCGGCCTTAAAATGGCCGCTATTCGGCTATCGTTAATCGGATCATGAAAAAAATACATGTGCATATGTCCCATATAATGTGTGATGTATGAGTGAAGTTTGAACTTAATCGGTCCATGCATGTTCGAGATACAGGTGATCACGGACGCACGGACGCACACAGGGCAAACCATAAGTCCTCGTTTTCGGACTACGTCCGAACGGGGACTAATAATTAATACATTATTTTGTATAAAAAGGATAAACACAACAACCAAAGCTAACATCAAGGTGCATATAAAGACCTAAAACTGTGTACAGTATACATACCTATTGTGTATATAAGAATAAACACAGATAATACAACTAAAGCTAATAACAAGGGCAGTATGATTGCTGCTGTGTTTGGTCTCCATTTTTCCTCAACTGTGAAATGAAACAGAATATTTCTGGTATTATTAATCATTGCTTACATTGCTACTGTATGGTAACTCGTCTACACCCATCAGGAATATACCACTACAGGAGTAGGGCGAGAGGGACTCAAATTTGAAACTGTTACTTACTATGAAAGGTTATTAAATTCTACCATTATGGTAGTCTTTTTTTTTTTTAGTAGTTAACCGCCAAATTTTTGGTAAAACAATTATTCTATCGTACAGAAAATTGCCACATTTAGATTCAGGGTCATTTCACACCGAGAACCAATGATTGGTTTATCTGGTTTTCTAAAACTATCATCACAGTCCACAAAATGAGTCAATACAACTACACTGATACTGACAATATTCAAAAAGTTGACCTAGCAGAGTACTCCCTTTAAATATGTCAGTCAACCATTTCCTAACCCGACTTATTTTCACTACAATTCCACTCACAGATTTACTGGTAGTTACATTATCACAAGCATCCCATTCTTTGCAAAACTATTATGTCTTGATACAAATTATAAATGTGGTGTGTAACCTATAATTCTACAATCAAATACCTTCACTTCCAATTATTGGTTTATAGGTAGTATAGGTAGTACCAGTTTCCAGATGACAAATATTTAATTTGGCTCTAAAGAAATGATTTGAATCATCACCAACAAAACTGTTTATTATTGACACTCAAAAAATAATACAAAACACACTTTAAATGATTTTACTTTTATTTCAAGTCAAATACTGAAAACAATACATACTGGTCCTTGGTCTCGCTTTATTGTCTCTCACTCAAAGCTTTGCATCATCTCTGTAATTATTTGTTTGTTTGTTTGTTTGTTTGTTTATATATAAATAAGACTTGTGACTAAGAAAACATTTCAAATTTTGTTTTGAAAATCAGAATAAATAAAACATTGTGGCTTTGTTTTACACATTAGTAATAGTTGAATAAATGATAGAACTGAAAGTGAATAAAACAAAGTGGTGTTCACAAAATATTCATAGAATTACATGTAAAAGAAAAATCGCTTCTATTCACAAGAACAAGTACATTTAAAAGCATCTAGTTTTGTTTTCCTAAATTCTGTTGTATAGGGGAAATGTAATATTTGTTATATTTATGTGTGACTTTTACTATTTACAATATTTTATTATTTGTGTTGTATAATATTTGAAGCTGTGGTCTTTAGAAAAAAATAATTTAACTCTGAGTGTACATACTTTTTGTTCCCCCATAATATGAAAAGTTTTGAGATAGTAAGAAAAATTAAATCATTGAATTAGTTCAACTTTGTTTCTAAAAGCATATCTAAGTAACATGCAAAATATTTTAAATAATTTATTCACACATAAACATAACAATTTTACGTAAAAAAAAAGCAGACAGTGAGATTGAGGAATAAAAGGACTAATCCAGTGAGTCTCTCAAACGATCGGTGTTCCCGCCTATATCGACATCACTATTCAAGGTTCCAAAGCTACCTTGCAGAGTTAATTCACCGGGAATAAACTGTGGTAGTTTGGCATCACTATTATCAACTGTCATGTCGTTGTTAAACATTAATTTAACCATTCCAATTCTATGAGTCATTTCATCGCTATTTGTCATCAACTGAGAATCGTTACTATATTGTAATATCTTATCAACACAGATAACAGTCTTCGATAACTGGTCTTCTGTAGTATTAAGTTTACCAATCTCAGATTTCATTTTTTCATCAAGCTGTAGGTACTCAGATTTTAACCTGCTTAAGACCAGCTCTTCTTTATCTTTAAGTTCTTGATAAAAGGCATCCATAGTTCTCTGGAAGTGTGTTTTCACAGACACCTGTTGCCTTGTGTATTCCTCTAATAAGGACCGAGAGTGCTCAATGGCAGATCGCTTCCTGTTCTGCATGTCAAGTTCCTTAGCTTTGACATCATGTAAACTTATTCTTGTCTTGATACGGAAGTCATTCGCAGCATCCTGTATGTCACTCAGATCATGATCGCGATGAATCAGAATTGCACATTTCGAACAGGACGAAATAGCACATGATCTACAATAGATGTCAGTTCGCTGATTGTGAGACGGACACCGTCCTATCGGTTGTGCAATGGAAGGGTCTCTTGTCAAACAGTCTATAAATTCCTCAGTTGAGAGCACTTGGTGATCAAACATGTCAGGTTTCATTTTGTGCGATGCCGCGCATAACGCACACAGATCTATTGTACAGTCAATGCACCTGTTCATTACACAATTTTTGAAACATACTCGACAAATTTCCCCAGAAACTTGTTTTTCCTGTTCATCTATTAGGTCCACAAGACGGTTAACAAACGTACTTGAAGGGAGTTCGTCGATACTTCCAGAAGGGATGTCGTACATTTGCTGACAACTTGGACACTGTAAACGCCAATCCTGGGAATCCAGTAGATCACACAAACACTGCTTGCAGAAAGAATGTTGACACGGCAGAATTTTAGCCTTGATATAGCGGTCTAGACAGATGACACACGTCAGGCAATTCTCATTAATCTCTTGACTCGTTGCTGCCATGGTCTTAAATCATGTGTTTACAGGTCCATCCAGTGTCATGACTAATGAAGTAATAAATCAAAAACTTTGTGTTTTGCATAATACAGGATTATACATGCTAGGCAACAATTTAACCGTTACCCTGAACAAAGGACCCC
Organism: Saccoglossus kowalevskii; assembly: GCF_978046115.1. NCBI lineage: Eukaryota > Metazoa > Hemichordata > Enteropneusta > Harrimaniidae > Saccoglossus > Saccoglossus kowalevskii. The sequence continues at coordinate 534,697 of NC_140646.1, read as the reverse complement.
AGGTCGGTCCACTGATGGTCTTATCACAAATATGTCTGAAAAAAAAAATCCGCAGAAAAAAAGGAACCAATTTTGTTCCCAGCAAAGGAATTAACTGTCCTACTTTGCATATGAAATACAGTTAATTTAATTTAGTAGCGTGTTGTAAATTCCTACCAAATTGAGTGACCGTCAAGTTTTTAGAACACACCTTACAGAGCCTAGTATTTGACACAAGTTACACAATACATCTATTGTATTTAAGGTCAGAATAGGTTAATCCATTCCTGGGATAGGGTACATAGGATCACTGCTAGTGATGGGTCACTTTAACCAAGCGTTATTATATCAAAAATGAAGTCACATTTTTTCATTATAATTTTAATTATTTATAATTTTTTTTTAATTAAGTGAATAATTGCAAGCTCGGCCACCAACTAAAATGCAAGTGCCAATACACGCTCCTCCCCTGTGAAAAATGGAATGATCTATAGTTGATAAACGTTTTGTATTAATTGAGCTCCCCTTGCAGGCGTAGTCATGATGCACAGCGTAAAATGTTAAAAGTAGGATTTAAGAGAGTACCTCCTATTGTGTATTTTCTACAATGGGCTTCGTCACAATAGTACTAAAAGCACTCCTATGTGTTCTCTATAGGATGGTTAGGATTTCATGGAGTGTGCACAGACAACACCCTACTAAGCTGTATATCTAAGCTGTATCAATCCACTTCTTAAATAGTTTAACCTCTCAACACTATCAGAGATCAATGTCTGTATTTAGTTTTTGAATTCTCTGTTCACACTCTGAATAACCCCATAACCTATACATCTTCCAATAATTTAAAGCTACACTGCATTAAAGATACAGGTCGGCACCGATCCTAACACATATTGCGCAAGAAGTGTCTGGAGTTTATTCAAAACGTGGAGATATAATAATCTTTTTTGGTATTTCTGCTGCTCGTTTCATAATCGGAGTGTGTTCTATACATGATTTTATTGCATTCAAGGATGTACTATTTCAGGCTAAACATGAAAATTATGTTGGAATTAAACTTCAAACACAAATTTTATTAGCTTTATTATGTGTGAGTTTCTACATTAAATGGCAGTGATTATTTTTTATCATGTGCCTATACTGGCATTATGGCAATTCAATGTGCTAACTAGGCCCTGTTTTACACAAGCACCTGTGGAATTTATCTAAGGTCCCCCAAAGCGGCATCCGTTAGTGAATGATTCTGAGCCAGTGGTTTTTGTTTTGAAACTTTTGGTGTACAACTGTAACCAGGATTTGAACTACAGTCTACTGATCACGAGTCTGACCCAACAGTCACAGTGCTACCAGTGATGGTCTCACCACACGCTGTATGCGGTTTATTTAAACCCAATATAAATAAAGATTGTTTATGGTCATAACAGCAATTTATCATTCCCCAAAAGTCAAAATTATGACATACTTTTAACAATTATAAATTCACTAGCTTGCCTAGTTGTTAGTACTGGTAGATTTTGTATACAATGTAGCTATAGTCCCTATAAATATGTAAGCAGTCTCTCGGCTGAAATAGCTCCGCTGTTAGCAATTAATGTACATTTCAATTACAGAATTGAAGATATCATCACAGAATAAACAAATCTGAGATTGGTCCACCTGTAGTGCCTTTATGTATAATATCAAATTTGCGTTTTTCAACAAGTGGAAAATATCTCTTTTTACCAAAAAGGACAAAAATAATCAAGCTCACTTAGTTCCATACATGACTAGTTACTGCCATCGTAATTATATTTTGAATTCTCATCTTTATACTATGATATGTCTCACAATCAGCATATTTATAATGCAAACCAAACACGCCTAGTAGTTCATATACATGTAGAGCAAACAACAGTTTGTATTGAACCACAAAATAATTAATTTAGAATATTTAAGTGTTGTTATGGAGAAATTTCAGGGATTACTTAAAACAAAATATCCAAAATATGCCAATATATTAATACACTTTTATTCAACTGAATGTCCTGAAGTGTCCAGGTTTCAAGTCCAGTTTTATTTTAGTTCATTGTATTATTATTGTTAACTGAAAAGTGCACAAAAAATTGTGTTATTAAGAACAAATAATATTTTATTGGATTTTTTTTCTTTAACAAAAAAATTTAGTTTAAAAAAAATCAAGCTTTTTTTTCAATATATATAATTTTTGAGTCATTGAAAAATTATCCACACAATATAAAGTGTAAAATTTTAATACGAAAAAGTAAACAAATACATCATATAAAAAACTACATTATGAAGAAGTCAATACTCACTATAACAACTAAACAAACTTTAAATACATTTAGCAAACAAGAGCTAATAGTGTTATGATTGTTGCACAGAACCAAAGATTATGTTTCACAAAATGAACATTCCTTGCACATTACCTTACACTCAAATAATGATGCTAAAAAGTTCTGGAATATTGTAACAATCTGAGACAACACCTGAAATTCAGATGTGGTGGATTGTTGTATATTGTGGTAAACCCAATCACGGGATTGTGATGAGACATGCCTCACAGATTATAGCATCTTTCCTACTAATGAAATTGCACCAAGGACATTGTTTGCCGGAGAACCCTGTGGTAATGATATCACAGTTCTTCTGCTCAGTGTGGGATTTTTGTTTCACTGACGGGATGACTGAGGAGGATGTCATCCAGGAAATAGCTTCTAGTTTCGCTGCTTTTCTTGAATCTTCCGTGCGTAGTAAAGGTGGGGTTCTAATTCCTACCCTGGTTGTTGAGAATTGACTGGAACATGTAGCGGCATTACCTGCTGATGCTACCGCTAGTCCTCTGTCACCACCAAGGTGATGTTCTATTGTTTCCACGATGCCATTGATGTTGGAACTCGATGGTAGACACGAAACACCACCAGTGGGTACGTCACATGGAGCTCTACAAGTTGGACAATGCAGACTTCTTTGTACACGATGGTAGTAGTTTGACAGACACTGCACACAGAATGAGTGATGACAGGGGAGAATTTTAGCATCTTTGTATCGCTCAAGACAAATAACACACGTTAGATACATGTCGTCAATCTGATTAACCACTATAGTCGAATCCATGTTCAATATTTACGATGTACTACAGCCTTAAAGGGTTCATATGCAGAAACATTAAGATGGTAAACTTTAAATGAAGTGACCTTTCACCTCAAAAAACACTAGGAATCTAGTAACAAGTAATGTATGTAGAGGAACTTAATAAGTGACTGATTAAAGCTCAAAGTTCAATTAAACAAGCAGCCTGTCGGCTGAGATAGCTCCGCTGTTAGCAATGCACATGGCAATTAAAGAACAGAAGATATCATTATAAAATGAACAAATCTGAGAGAGGTCCACATGTAGTACCTATATGTATAATATATCAAAGCAATTGGACTTGCGGTTTTCAATAAGAAGTCGAAAATATCACTTTTTACCAAAAATTATAAAAAATATTCATCAAAATTAGAGAATTAAAGATATCATCATGAAATGAAGAAATCTGAGAGAGGTCCACATGTAGTACCTATATATGTAATATCAAAGCAATTGGACTTGAGGTTTTTAACAAGAAGTCGAAAATATGACTTTTTACCAAAAATGACAAAAATATTCACCAAAATTAGAAAATTAAAGATATCATTACAAAATGAACAAATCTGAGAAAGGTCCACATGTAGTACCTATATATGTAATATCAAAACAATTGGACTTGCGGTTTTTAACAAGAAGTTGAAAATATCACTTTTTACCAAATATTACAAAAATATTCATCAAAATTAGAGAATTAAAGATATCATCATGAAATGAACAAATCTGAGAGAGGTCCACATGTAGTACCTATATATGTAATATCAAAGCAATTGGACTTGAGGTTTTTAACAAGAAGTCGAAAATATGACTTTTTACCAAAAATTACAAAAATATTCACCAAAATTAGAGAATTAAAGATATCATTACAAAATGAACAAATCTGAGAGAGGTCCACATGTAGTACCTATATATGTAATATCAAAACAATTGGACTTGCGGTTTTTAACAAGAAGTTGAAAATATCACTTTTTACCAAAAATTACAAAAATATTCACCAAAATTAGAGAATTGAAGATATCATTATGAAATGAACAAATCTGAGAGAGGTCCACATGTAGTATCTATATATGTAATATCAAAGCAATTGGACTTGCGGTTTTCAACAAGAAGTCGAAAATATCACTTTTTACCAAAAATGACAAAAATATTCACCAAAATTAGAGAATTGAAGATATCATTACAAAATGAACAAATCTGAGAGAGGTCCAAATGTAGTACCTATATATGTAATATCAAAGTAATTGGACTTGCGGTTTTTAACAAGAAGTTGAAAATATCACTTTTTACCAAAAATTACAAAAATATTCACCAAAATTAGAGAATTGAAGATATCATTATGAAATGAACAAATCTGAGAGAGGTCCACATGTAGTATCTATATATGTAATATCAAAGCAATTGGACTTGCGGTTTTCAACAAGAAGTCGAAAATATCACTTTTTACCAAAAATGACAAAAATATTCACCAAAATTAGAGAATTGAAGATATCATTACAAAATGAACAAATCTGAGAGAGGTCCAAATGTAGTACCTATATATGTAATATCAAAGCAATTGGACTTGCGGTTTTTAACAAGAAGTTGAAAATATCACTTTTTACCAAAAATTACAAAAATATTCACCAAAATTAGAGAATTGAAGGTCTACCCAAGGTACATATACACCAAGTATCAAAGCATTCAGGCTTGTAGTTTTCAAGAAGAAGTCGAAAAAGTAAAACATTGACACGGACGACGACGACGGACAATCACTCATATGATAAGCTCCGCTCGGCAAAGTCGACAGCGGAGCTAAAAATTATTCAACATGATTATATATTATTGACTACATTATTTTATTGTTATTGAGTCATTAATTTTGAAAGATATCTGACTATAGCCTGTTTCAAGTTTAATTTTCCTATATAAGGCCAGCCCAAATTTTTTGTTTGTTGAATAAACAACATACAATAAAATTCAGTTTGTTTTTGCACAATCAAAACATCATTATTTAGGCAGGCCTAAAATGATCCATTTTCTTTTGAATGCAGATTTGTTCATCAAACGTAAGATATGGTTTGTTTTGAACTGTTGAATGGAAACTCTGCGACAGAAATATTCACTAGGTTTTAAACTCACATCCATTTTTAAGTACTCCAAACTCGCATTGAAATATATTCTATACTAAAGGTGTTTAGTGCATCATTTAAATAAGTGCATGATATGACCAAATATGGTTAATGTAGACTTATGTTTACTTACAACTCACTGTGTGACACATTTTTGGGTCTTCATCCTCTCCACCAGGACAGTCCACAATGCCATCACATGTCTGTTTATGCAGTATCATAAAGTCATATGCATTTCCTTTACAGAAAAACATAGCACTGTAACGACTGCCAAGACTGAAACAAACATCTAAAAGAAAACAAAAAGATTATTGAACAATTATTGGATATTCATTGCCATATTTTGGAACATTGTTAATATTGAATTTATAATTTAAGGTTGGCAACTTTGGCATCTACCGGTATAGTAGTAGTAGTCCAGAGTTTTAAATCCGGTTTGGTCCCCGAAGACGAGGGTGGCCGGATTCACCTTAAACTAGTGGCAATCACTCTTACCCCCTCCCTCCACTTTGCACGATTTAAAGCATCCCTCATCCTCATCCCAACCTTCCCACTCTCCTCCTCTACTTGCATCTTCCACGTCTTCTTTGGCCTTCCCCTTTTCCTTGGACCGCTCACCTCTAAATCAAGGGCCCTTCTTAATACATGCCCATCCTCCCTCCTCAGCACATGCCCATACCAACGTACCCCATTTGCCTTCGCCAACCGATCTACCGCTTCCTTCAAACCCAACATCTGCATCAAGTCCTCAGTTTTCTTTCTGTCCATCAACTTCACCCCACACATCACCCTCACCATCGCTCTCTCTGTCCTCCTTAAAATACCCAACTCATTTTCACTCAAACACCATGTCTCGCTCCCATACAGCAATGCTGATCTCACACAACTCTTATAAACTATTCCTTTCATCTCCAAGGGAAATCTCTTCCCATATAGTAACTCTCCACATTCCCTAAACTTCACCCAAGCAAACCTTGCTCTAGCTGTCACAGCCGCCTCACACCCACCACCCACACTTACCTTGTCCCCCAGGTATGTAAACTCCTTCACTGTCTCAACCTCATAACACAACTTTTCTTCCTGTTCCACCACCCTTCCAGCTCCATTCTTACATCTTCCACACGCAAAATCCCTTGCCAATCTTTGGGTCACCCTCTTTATCTTTGCACATCTCCCATGTATCCACTTCCCATATTTCACACACCGCACTGAATTTACCTTTACCCTCTTTCCACACATGCCACATGGGTCAACCTTACTCACCAAAGCTTTCTCCTTTGTCCCACTCACCATCACTTTTGTCTTTCCCAGATTTACCTTCAAACCCTTACTCTCAAATGCTTTTTTCCATTTCACAAACTTCTCCCTCAATCCCTCCATTGTGTCATCCATCAAGACCAAGTCATCAGCATACAACATCTCTCTCATCAGCCCTCCTCTTGCACTCTCTAACTACATCAATGACAACTGCAAATATCAATGGTGATAGTATAGAGCCTTGATGCACACCCACCTTTACCTCAAACTCCTCTGACAACTCCGATCCTACTCTAACTCTTGTCTTTGCTCCTTCATACAAACTCATCACTGCTCTTACCATTGCCTCTGGTATACCTCTCTTCCGCATTGCCCACTCCATCACCTTCCTCGGGACTCTATCAAAGGCCTTCTCCAAATCCACAAAACACATATACAGTTTCTTCCCTTTTGCACGATATTCCTCTTGCATCCTCCTGAGAATAAATACTGCATCAATTGTTCCTTTCCCTGGCATAAAACCAAACTGCATCTCATCCACTTCCACTAATTTCCGGATTCTATTCACTATCACCCTCTCCACAATTTTCATTGCATGCTCTAATAGTTTCACACCCCTATACGCACTACAACTCTTTGCATCCCCTTTTCCTTTAAAAATTGGTACTACCACACTCACCTCCCACTCCTCAGGCATTCCTCTTCCATCTAACACTCTCTGGCATAACTCCATTATCACACCAATCCCTATGTCTCCACTTGCACAAATCATCTCCGTGCTCACTTCCGAGGGTCCAGCAGCCTTTCCAGTTTTCATGTCTCTGATTGCCTTCACTACTTCTTCTCGACTCACTCTTTCAACTGACCCTTCCACCAGATCAGCCTCCACATCCTGATCCCACTCATTCTCCTCATTCATGATTTTTTCCATATGTTCTTTCCAGACTTTACTTCTATCTCTCTCACTGAAATTCAACTTGCCATCGCTTCCTCTCATACATCTTCCTCCTGCAACATCTCTTCCATCCCCTTTCATTGCCTTCACTATCTTATATACCTTGTTTGGATTCCCCTTAAGCTCACTCAGCACCTTCTCATTTTCCTCCCTCATGGCCTTTGCCACCACTTTCTTTGCTTGTTTCTTCAATCTCTTATACCTACCCTTATTCTCTTCAGTACCACTTTTTCGCATTTTCTTGTATGCATCTTTCTTTCTTGCTATTGCTTCCTTCACCTCTTCATTCCACCACCCTGTGTCTCCTCTGCCCCTCCTACCTTTCTTCTTCCCACAAACTTCATCACATGCCTGCAACACCCCTTCTTTAAAGCACCCCCACAAATCTGATGCATCAGTCTCCACAAGCTCCCCAACTCTCGCTTCAAAAATCTTTCTGGTATCTTCTTCTTTCAATTTCCACACATTCCTCCTCACCAGTGCTACTTTCCTTACTATTTTTTTCACCTTCCTCTTGTCCACATCCACAGCCACCAACCTGTGTTGTAATTCCCCTGGAAACACCTTTATATCCTTCAGAAATTTTCTCTTCGTCTTGTCCACTAGCACAAAATCAATCTCTGTCTCATTTCCTCCAGAGCTGAATGTCACCTTCCTTTTGTCCTCCTTCTTAAACCATGTATTTGCTACACACAACTCCTTTTCATCACAAAACTCCAACAACATCCTTCCTTCCAAGTTTCTCTCCCCAAAACCGTTCCCTCTGTGCACACCTTCAAATCCATCAATCCTTTTTCCCACATGCCCATTGAAGTCACCCATACAAAGGACCAATTCACCCCCACTTTGTAAACCCCATTCCCCTGACGACTCATCATAAAACTGCTCCTTCTCTTCATGCGTCCTACCACTTTGCGGGGCATAGACGCATATCAACCTCATCACCTCCTCCTCAAAAGCCATCACAATTGTCATCACCCTATCATTTCTCCTTCTCACCTCCACCACCTTCTCACACAATTCTTCCTTTACCAAGACTCCTACACCCCCTAAACCATCATTATTTCCTTTCCACCACAACTTATACCTCCTTCCCTCAACTCCCATCATTCTAGCCCCTCCCCTCTCCACCTCACCTCCTGGACACAACACACATCCACCCTCCTATTTCTCAGTTCCTCACACATCTCCACTCCTTTCCCTCTCATACTTCCCACATTCCAACTCCCTACCCTCACCTCGAACTGCCTATCGGGTTTCACACCGTCATGATGCAAGCGACGCCTGCGCGGCCCAGGATGATTGTTTGCACCATCCTTTTTCTGGTAGGCCGGTGCCGCCCACCCCAGCCTTTGGGCTGGCTGGTGCCCATGCTTGGTTACTGCCATTTAAGGTTTTTTGGAGCATGAGATAATTGGCCGGATGCCCTTCCTGACACCAATCCACTGTTTCGGCAGTCGGCTTAGCCTTTAAGGGAAACACCCATCATGCAAGGCAGCATGTGTAGAGGTATGTGCATTCGGTATGTACGATGAAACATGTATGTGCTGAAGATATGAGATTCCAAGATCTTTCAAGTTCATTGTCGTCATAAATCAAACATATTTTCACCAATGGTATCATACAGAAGGCAGTAGAAATGTTGAAAAGTACAAATAGAATAAATTTGTTTGTAAAATGCAGCACAGATGTGTTCAGTATTACGATAGCGTTTGAATGTCATCCTAATAAGGACAATGTGCGTCATGTTTATGTCACTTACAAACAATTTGTTTTTGTTTACATCAGATGCAGAAGTGTTGTAGTGCTTGATGGAAATAGAATCCTGTCTCAAAAAACACAAATGTTCGCACAGGGCAAAACAGTTTTTGTTGTTGTTTATTTCTCATTAAATTATTATTACAATCAGGAAAAGATGTAAAAAAATACAGGAAAGTGTTTATTCAGACAATATGGTAATACATCAACCTTCGATACACATCTGTTGATACGATCGGAGTACTGCCTTTGTGCATACTTAGCAGTACGCATTCTTATAATATTAACCTAACACTGCATGCATACAATACCAAATCACATAGCTACACGATTTGGCAGCCATTCACTGAGCTTACCAGGCATCACACCTAACCTCCAAGAAGATGGCTAATAACTTAAACTTAACAGTTACATTCATTTTGTTTTAAACATGTGAACAGCCAGCTCTCAACAACAAACAGACATGCAGCTATAGTAAGCATATAGGAAACTAGGCATGCACATGCATCAACAGATGCAGAGCTTTGCGACTATAGTATCATGCATGTAGTGGTATGTCATGTGAAATGACACATGGTTTGAAAGCTGCACTCACATATAAATAAATTTATTCTCATTAAGTTACCTATACTTTCATCTGTTCCATCTTTACAATGTTTATAACCATCACAAAACCACCAATAGTCCATTCCGTAATTTGAATCATACAGAGGTAATATTGGCGCTATGCATGTACCATCATGGCACTGTAAACATACATTGTTAGCAATACTGCTGCCAGTACCATCTGAAATGAAGGCAATTGAAATAAGACATATGATTCAAATACCGTATATATCATAAACGATCTAGTTAATTGGGTGACAGGCTTTCCATGCCATATCCTTATTGAAATTTGTACATCAAAGGTTACTTGACTGTGAATTGACGACATACGAAACTGCATTTGTCAGTACATTTTGTTTAATTTTTTTTTGATAATTTGTGCATTGTCAGACAGCACGCTATAGGACTGGGAAATTGAAAGGTATAGCATCTTTTATTTATATTCAATGTGTCAAGGCCTTCATTATTAGATTAACATCTTCTGTTGAGATAATGGTTTGACCGAACTTGTTTCAATTGTGAAAAGATATTGAGACAGTCAGCAAAGTACTCAGCAACGTTGCTGGCTATTTTTTTTTAAATCCACATATTTGTTGTGCTAAATGCGAAAAACAGAGGGAATATGTCTTGTCACATGATATATAAATTGACGACACCCCGCTTTAAGATTGATATAGACTGCATACTTACTACAGTATTCATCTCTACCATTACTACAGTCTTTAACGCCATTACACAGTAAATCTACATGAACACACTCAACTGGTGAACACTCAAAATAAGAAACATTGTTTTTACAATTATCTGAAAATAAGGAAACAATAATAAAAGCATGTGACTGTTAAAATTACAATTCAATCATTTTTAGAAGTAAATTTTTGATGTAAATTAAGAGATTAAAGCTACAAAAACAAGAAGTCTGTCAGCTGATATAGCTCTGCTGTTTTAGATGCATAATGAGAAAGGAATATGGAATCAATCAGTCTAGCTATTTTAAAAATAATAAGAATATCAATATTCACTAAAATTTTAGTTATCAACACTAAATGAATTACTCTGATAGAGTAAGAAATCAAATAAATCTAAGGCACCTACCTACATATCAAATAGCAAAACAACGGGACTGGTGGTTTTCAAAAAGACAGAATTTGTTTTACCAAAAATGAAAAAAAAAAATGTTCATTAAAATTAGAGACCTAAAATTAACTGTTAAGCTGTTGTCAATAAAAAGTCGAAAATAGCATTTTTACCAAAATTGACAGAAATATTGACTAAAATTAGAGAATTGAATGTACATGTATCATCTTGAAATGAACAAATCTGACAAAGGTCTTACTGAGGTACATTGAATATCAAAGCAATCTGACTTGACATTTTCAAAAATAATTCATTATTCAGCAAAATTAGACATTTGAAGATATTAAATTAACAAATCTTGACAAATCAGACTTGCGGCTTTCAAGAAAAAGTTAAAAATATCACTTTTTATAAAAACAAAACAAATATTCATCAAAGCTGGATTGAGAATTAACTAATCCAAGAGAGGTATATATTAAGTACTATTAAATGCTATTGGACTTTTGAAAATTTTGCTTTCTACCAAAGAGATTTGAAGATATCGTTAGGAAATTATAAAACAAATCCGATAGAGGTTAACCTTAGGTATCTATATATTAAAGTAATCAGACTTGCGGTAGAAGTAAAAAAGTCATTTTTACCAAAAATATTCATAAAAATTAGAGAATTGTAGATATCTGCAATGAAATAAACAAATCTGAAAAAGGTCCAACCAACACAAAAAGAATGTTTTTCTCAGCCATGCCTGGTAAAGCAAGGAACACTGATCTTAGAATTCAGAATGACAAATACTGGTACTAATCTGAATATAAATTTACACTGTCTGAAAGAAAATTGATTCACTTCAGATTAAATTTCACCAAAGATTATTTCCTCTGAACCCAGGAATTAATGGTGAATACTGTATGATAAGACACATGCAGTATATGCATGTATAAAATGTCGTCAGTTTCAGGTCACTGATTACTAACCTGGTGACATAATTGTGTACGTAATTTGGAAGCCTTCATAAGACTTGGAGAAATCACTTTTGAAGATCACCCACATGTTGTTGTCCCGGGATACCAACTGAAACGGGACATCTCCCCCACAATATTTATAAGACGTTGGTGAATCAAGATCAAGTTTCCGTGGATCGTTCCCGATATGAAGATAGTCGGCATCACAGAACTTAGAATCTTCAAGACGGAAGACAGGATTAAACGATAAACGGATCCGTTCTCCCATCGGAGCAGATATTGTCCAGATGCAGTTGGAATGCTCCGGATAAGGATTTGGATAGTTAGGAGATTGGATTAGTCCAGACATTCCAATATCACCAAAGATATAATACCTGCATTGTTCTGTTTTGACTGTTAATGGAAAATTATGTAAAATGGTAAAAATTGTGAGAATATAATAGAAATGCTTTGGAATATTGTTTTCATTTGTCAACAAATCCAAGAGATAGTAATCAACCGAATTTTTAAACCTGAGTGATGAATTAGTCAAAAAAACACATTAAATAAAGTTTTTAACGCTTTGAATGTGAAATCCACTTTTGACATCATTCACAAATTTTAAACCCATGTAGACAATAAGAAATTATTAAATTCATTTAAAGCCAAATTATTAAAATAAAATATAGAGAAATACATAAAAAATGTTGCACGAAAATTTCCTGGAAAAAATTATGGTTCTCAAAGGGCTAAAGTTTGTAATTTTGTAAGAAATGCCACATGAGGGCATTGTTTTAATTAATAGCTTGATAGATGCCACATGAGGGCGCTGTTTATAATTGAGTGAATTAATGGTTTGGCTGGTTCCCGCCTCAAGTGTCATGACACACCAAGCCAGAAGAGGCTGGTAACTGGTAAAGGTTCCGGCATTCTGATTGGTCCATCACTTTCTCATTGCTTGTTCTATTTCCCTTGTTACCTGACGTCAATGCTTACGCTCACAGCCGTTTCCTTTTTCTTTCGAAAGTTGGACTGTTTCTTTTGTTATAAATTTACACAGAAACAGCAAGAAATGCCAGAAACATCTCAAATATGAAGTCTAAGCAGGCAGAATGTATAGGCATGGCGTAATGAGGACTTGTTTACGGAAAACGAATATTAAAATGTTTTCAAATTACGTCACTTAGTCACATGACTTTGGGCCGGAATCCTGGCCAGTCGAACAATATGGCGATTACTAGTTACCTGCGTTCTACTTGCCATTTGCAAAGGACGTCGGGAACCAGCCAAAGTAATGGTTTAATAGATGCCACATGAAGGCGCTGTTTACAATTGAGTGAATTAATGGTTTAATAGATGCCACATGAGGGCGCCGTTTGTCATTGAGTGAATTAATGGTTTGATAGATGCTACATGAGGGCGCTATTTATCATTGAGGTAATTAATGGTTTGATAGATGCCACATGAGGGCGCCGTTTGTCATTGAGTGAATTAATGGTTTGATAGATGCTACATGAGGGCGCTATTTATCATTGAGGTAATTAATGGTTTGATAGATGCTACATGAGAGCGCTGTTTATCATTGAGTGAATTGTTTGACAGATGCTACATGAGGGCGCTAATTATCATTGAGTGAATTAACGGTTTGATAAATGTTACATGAGGGCGCTGTTTATCATTGAGTGAATTAAATGGTTTGATAGATGCTACATGAGGGCGCTGTTTATCATTGAGTTAATTGAATGGTTTGATAGATGCTACATGAGGGCGCTGTTTACATTGAGTGAATTAATGGTTTGATAGATGCTACATGAGGGTGCTGTTTATCATTGAGTTAATTAAATGGTTTGATAGATGCTACATGAGGGCGCTGTTTATCATTGAGTGAATTAAATGGTTTGATAGACGCTACATGAGGGCGCTGTTTATCACTGAGTGAATTAAATGGTGATATACGCTACATGAGGGCGCTGTTTATCACTGAGTGAATTAATGGTTTGATAGATGCTACATGAGGGCGCTGTTTATCATTGAGTGAATTAAATGGTTTGATAGATGCTACATGAGGGCACTGTTTATCATTGAGTGAATTAAATGGTTTGACAGACGCTACATGAGGGCGCTGTTTATCACCGAGTGAATTAATGGTTTGAGATGCTACATGAGGGCGCTGTTTATCATTGAGTTAATTAAATGTTTGATAGATGCTACATGAGGGCGCTGTTTATAATTGAGTGAATTAATGGTTCGAGAGATGCTACATGAGGGTGCTGTTTATCATTGAGTGAATTAATGGTTTGATAGATGCTATATGAGGGCGCTGTTTATCACTGAGTTAATTAAATGGTTTGATAGATGCTACACGAGGGTGCTGTTTATCATTGAGTTAATTAAATGGTTTGATAGATGCTACATGAGGGCGCTGTTTATCATTGAGTGAAATAATGGTTTGATAGATGCCAGTTGAGGGTGCTGTTTATCATTGAGTGAATTAATGGTTTGATAGATGCAACATGAGGGCACTGTTTATCATTGAGTTAATTAAATGGTTTGATAGATGCTACACGAGGGTGCTGTTTATCATTGAGTTAATTAAATGGTTTGATAGATGCTACATGAGTGCTGTTTATAATTGAGTGAATTAAATGGTTTGATAGATGCTACATGAGGGCGCTGTTTATCATTGAGTTAATTAAATGGTTTGACAGATGCTACATGAGGGCGCTGTTTATCATTGAGTTAATTAAATGGTTTGATAGATGCCACATGAGGGTGCTGTTTATCATGGAGTTAATTAAATGGTTTGATAGATGCTACATGAGGGCGCTGTTTATCATTGAGTGAATTAATGATAGATGCTACATGAGGGTGCTGTTTATCATTGAGTGAATTAATGGTTTGATAGATGCTATATGAGGGCGCTGTTTATCACTGAGTTAATTAAATGGTTTGATAGATGCTACACGAGGGTGCTGTTTATCATTGAGTTAATTAAATGGTTTGATAGATGCTACATGAGGGCGCTGTTTATCATTGAGTGAAATAATGGTTTGATAGATGCCAGTTGAGGGTGCTGTTTATCATTGAGTGAATTAATGGTTTGATAGATGCAACATGAGGGCACTGTTTATCATTGAGTTAATTAAATGGTTTGATAGATGCTACACGAGGGTGCTGTTTATCATTGAGTTAATTAAATGGTTTGATAGATGCTACATGAGGGCGCTGTTTATCATTGAGTGAATTAATGTTTGATAGATGCCATGAGCGGATTTAGAGGGAGGCCGAGGGGGCCGCGCCTCCCCTATTTTTAACAACCAACAGGGCTTTGCGCTTTCGGCCAACTTATCACCCTCCCCCCCTATTACAGAATCCTAGATCCGCCCCTGGATGCCACATAAGGGCGCTATTTATCATTGAGTAGTTAAATGGTTTGATTGGTGCCAAAAATATACAGAAAAAAAATTGTTTTTGTTAGTGTTAGAGACTAATTGGGATTGAATAACATTGTATTGTGTGCCCTTACTGTAATATGAAATGATCTAGAATGTGTGCGACACAAGAAAGTTTAGGTCATTTGCATCAAATTATTTAAATTATTAGAAGTATTGATCACCTGCATCAACTGCTTCATATCGAATGTGAAATCCGATACTATTGTTGAACACATCTTCTTCACCAGACGAGCTTCCAAAATCATAGACATTGGTGAACTTGAACTCTATTTGCAGTCTATGGAATGGCACGGTGATTGGGTTCGTATGAATACTGCCACACATAGGCTGTGGTAACTTGCCCCCAAAATCAAACGAATCCACGGTGTGAATTGCAAAGAATGACTCTTCACAGTTTGTACTTTTAGGTAGATTCATCTTAAGAAAGTGTAATCTGGGGGAAAAAAACAATGAGATTTTAACTAGATTTGATTTGATTAGGAGTTAATTGACCATCCAGGTATTGAAATTACTCTATCTTGATACCCTGTAATTTTACTACTGTAAACACATTAATTATTCCCTGGGTTTTGGGGGTTTTTACTATTTTCGCTGATGGAAAGTAAAATCCACTAAATTAAATGAACATGTAAAATAACAATAAAACTCATTGTTTTATGATGAATTCGTGAAATTAAAACATAGTGATTAGCTTATTAATGCACTGGTAGAGTCAAATCTTGAAATTGACATGTATAGTTATTTCAAAGTGTTCCAATGTTTACCACTTAGAAGCATTGTAATTCAGTGTGTAATTAACACAATGATTAAACCCCTTTTTTCTGAGGATTGACCCAATTATATATATTGGACTGGCAGTGTGATTAGTTTACACTCTTGTCATTCTCAATGAGTGGTGGTTGTAAACGAGAAACCAACAGGGACATTTTAAAATCTGCATGGTGACGTGACAAATGACAGCGTAATCTTCCGCGCATACCTGATGTATCGCTCTGCTGGAACTAATACCGTGTAATTACAGCGTATCACCGACGAACTGAGATACGACAATTCTGGAGACTTGATGTCACCTGGGAGGTGATTGGTCAAGGAAGCATTAAGAAACTGCGTCTGGCCGCAATCTAGCGGGAGAAGAAGAGAATTAAGAATTGATGAGATATTACTTGAGTTAACCTGAAGTGCATATATCGAAGTCCATGAAAACTTGTACAACAATATTACTCAATTAGTCAAGTTCAAATAGTATACATTAATTAATCAACTAATCTTGTCAAGTTCATGTTAAACTAATTAAACCCCACCATATCTACAATATGCATTCATTATTTAAATATTTTTTGTGAGGAAATGACTGTATAGTTCTGATAATATCAACAAAGATCGACAAAGACACATTTTAATAAATTAGTCCCCCCCCCCTCCCCTGAAGCTGTACCTCAATGAATCTCAGCCAAAGCTTTAACATTCCCACTGGTGAATATTATTGTAAGCCTCCCCCTCAAAATAATCAACATTCCCACTGGTGAATATTATTGTAAGCCTCCCCCTCAAAATAATCATGCTTCTGGTCATCACATGCATACATTAAAATGGTTTGCATTACAACATTTTTTTTATTTTCAAACAAACAAAAAATCTAATTTTCATAAAAAGTCAAAATAAAAGCACTAAATAGGGATATTTTTAAATACTATTAAATGAAAAAAGAAATTCATCACAATTTTTTAATTTTTTTTATTATCATATTAGTTGTTTTTGTTGAGAATTCTGAACCATGAATTTCTTTATTACTTAAATAGTTTCTTTATAGTATGATTTATCTTATACATCTTATACAATTTGTATTATAAATCTCTTAAATAAAGCTCTTAGCTTTGATTAGTATAATTATACTTTAATTAAGTACTTAAATTGCTCGTATACATGTACGTCTTTTAAACGTCTCTTACATATTTCCTAAATAGGTCTGATACATATCTTGAATAGGTATAGAACAAAAGCACACTGATTATTTCCGCTCAATCACCCACCTAATACCCCTATAATTCAGTACTCATTACTGGTGTCATTGAACCACTCACAATGTCAAGTATATAATCACATAAAATACATGTATTCCCCCCTTTTCAAAATGAGTTTTTTTGAAAAAAAATAGAAACAATTTTGTAATTGGTTTTATATTCACTGTCATTATAACAGGCCTTTTCCAATGAATTATGCTTAAAATTAGATCATGTTTGGAACACTATAATTGCTGTAATTGACAATCTTGTCAGGCACTGCATGATGCTAAAAGTTCAGCATGATTGTTTTTTAATTAGGGATGTGTATACAATTTAAATTACAGGCACACTATGTATAACATAATCAAACTCAAGGTCACAGCAAAGTGTCACTAGCCACTGTAAGCACCTCACCAGGCCACAAAACCACCACTAAAATCTCCAAATAGCAATAATAATAATAATAAATTTACCGCATCTTTAGAAATACACATTTTTCTATCAGTATATGGCAATAAAATTAAAAATCATTTTGTGTATAAGATTACATATAAAACCTCAGGTAATGACATGATTTCAAATGAAATGTTAAAACATGGTGCACCATATCTCATTAATTCAATTGCCAAATTATTTTGTTTAGTTTTAAAGTCAGGCAAATTTCCTGCATTATGGAACTGCAGTTTAATTATCCCTATTTTTAAATCAGGAGACCCAGCGGATTGCAATAATTATAGAGGCATTGCCATCTCCAGCTGTTTATCCAAACTTTATACCATGATATTAAACAGCAGGTTAACTAGCTATCTGCATGAAAACAATCAAAACAGAGATAACCAGTTTGGCTTTAAGAAAAATCATAGGACAACGAATAACATTTATATTTTGAGATCCTTGATTACAAAATATGTAAACAACAAACGTAAAAAAAACAGAAAACTATTTATTTTCATGCTTTATTGACTTCTCCAAAGCCTTTGACTCTATTTGGCGTGAGGGCTTACTACATAAACTTCTGCATTTAGGCATTGGGGGGAACTTCTATAATTCAATTAAGTCAATCTATAAAAATACACACTATAGCATAAAAATGAATAGGGGAATTACACCATACTTTGATTCTAATAGAGGTGTGAAGCAAGGCTGCAACTTAAGTGCCCAGTTGTTTAATATTTATGTCAATGGTATTTGTGATGTTGTTACCATTTTTGACCCAGTGGATCTGAATGGTGTGAAATTTAACTGTATTTTATATGCAGATGATCTTCTGTTAATATCTACTAGTCATGATGGTCTACAGAAGGGCATTGATGCCATTCAAAATTACTGCCAGAAATGGAAATTAAAGGTTAACATAAACAAATCTAAAATTATAGTTTTCAACAGCACTGGTAAAAACCTTGAAGACAAATTTCAATTCTACATTAATAGAACACAACTCGAATGTGTGAATTTTTATAACTACCTTGGCATCACTTCCCAATCAAATGGGAAATTTAGTGCAGCCACAGCAAGGTTGTATGAAAAAGCTCACAAAGCATCATTTAAAATGTATAAAATGCTTTGGGATTCAAATGAATGTAATTCAGTGAGTCTAGCCTGTAAACTGTTTGATTCTGTTATTAAACCAGTTATTCTTTATGGGTCAGAAGTTTGGGGTAGTTTTCTGACTAATCTATTTAGTGGAACTGGCAATAGCAAATCAGAGATTGATAATACTGTTTTTGTATCAAAGCTATTCTCTGACAAAATATTACCAGAAAAACTTCATATAAAGTTTTGTAAGAGAGTTTTGGGAGTACATAGGAAGGCATCGAATATTGCTTGTAGAGGTGAACTAGGTCGTTTCCCACTTGTGATTGATGTTTGTACTACTGTCATAAAATTTTATCAAAGGTTGTCATGTAAGAAAACAAACAACATAATTATCGAAGCTGCTTTTAAAGAAAGTAGTGGGTTTAAATATGATCCCTGGTATAAATTTGTCCAAAAACTTCTACAAATTACAAATATGACAAACACGGATACTAATCAGACAAATTTTTGCAATCTGTTTAAAGAAAGGTTAAACCAAATTTACTCAACAAATGTGGAAAGTCAGTTGAACAAAACTGGTCATAATAAACTAAGTACTTATAAAACATTCAAAAATAATTATAAATTTGAAAAATACTTGGATGATATAAAAAACAAAAAACACAGACTAGCATTAACCAAATTTCGTATTTCAGCCTACTTCTTGCCAATTGAAATAGGTCTTCACAGGGGAATAAATAAAATTGACAGGGTATGTAACAAATGTGACTCTAAGGATGTGGGTGATGAAAAACATTACTTTTTTCATTGTGACAGTTTTTCAGAACACAGAAAAACATTCCTCTATACATTGTTCAAATACTCATCTGACTATCAAACATTACCAAATGGAGAATTGTTTATTAATGTTTTCTCTAGTGTAGACAAATATATTTGTAGTATTTTAGCTAATTTTGTTTTTCAGATTTTAAAATTATTTTAGATTAGTTGTGATACTGTATGTTTCTTACGTTGGACTTTACTCAAGCATTGTTTTGGTGTACGTTCCAAATAAAATATCCTATCCTATCCTACAAAACTACACTAGACATGGAACATTACATAAAACACATATATAACAGACATTACATCACAATACTAGCACAATTTAGAACAAGTAGTCACAAACTAGCTATAGAAACAGGAAGGTACACAAAACCAAAAACACTGGTAAAAGACAGATTATGCACCCACTGTAAAGAAATAGAGAATAAATTACATCATTTACTAGAATGTAAACTGTACACAGAACACATATACCGGTATAATATTCTTAAAGAAATTAACAGTGATTACCAAAACTTAAACAAAAAAGAACAATTTAAACTTGTACTACAGTCACCAAATACAAACCATCTTATCACTCTTTGCAAATATTTAGTTAAATATAAACAAGACTAATTCTTTTATTTTGATATGTTCTTTTATATTTTATACATATTCTGTGCTACATACAGTGATACTTACATATCACAGTTTTTAATATTTCTTATATTATTATTAATATTAGTCTGTAGTATTTTTGTCATTCATCATATTTGAGTTCTTTTTTTAAATCAATTTTTACATTTCATGTACTTTTATTATTTACTTTATTAATCTGAAAACCTAAAAAGAAATGTTAACTCTTTCTTTATGGTATTAATGAAGCATTATTCTATTCTATTCTATTCTATCATGTTTTTCATTTCTAACTAAGAAGGCATCGTGTATGAATTAATATATTTTTGTTTGAAAGTTTTGATTATTTTCTTAGTGTGTTGCGTAATTATATTTTGTGATTTTGTTGCAGCCTGTAATAAACGCAGACTTACAAGGACTTGAAGGGCATGCGTAAGTTGAATCTTTGATTAGAACGACCTACCAAGTTACCATACAAATGGATCCACAATGATGGACAATGAAGTACTCATGAAATAACATAAATAACTGATATATTGTGGAAATATTTACACAATTTTTGAGATAACAGGATTTGAAAAAAAAAAAAATAAAAGATGCTTACCATATAGCGTCATTGGATCTGTACTCAAACTGAACACTGCAACAGTGGAAATTACTAAAAAAAAGCAGAGAAATAAAGAAATTTGTACACCGTAAACAATATCAATATTTCAAAATGTTGCATGCCTCTAGTGGATGCACTAAACTACCAAGGTGATTTTAAGGTCAAAATATTAAGTTTTATTTTAATCACTCATGGTACAATAAATGCACTTCTTATAGAGAAAATTGGTATTACATGTATACCACCTAAAGGTATATTTAAATTGAAATTGGAAACTGTCTAGTATAAAAATTGATGATGTCAAAAAGACCTGCTACGTGCGTGTCACCTTATAGGGAGATGTGTAAAACACCAATAAACATGTATCAGACTAAAGACACTAGAAAATATTGTCTTAGATCAGACAAGCTACAGCCCTTCCTGATCAGGAGTAATTCTCAACTAATTTTAGTATGAGACTTCACATCAAATTAAATCACTTGGTCCCCATTTTTTTTATTTATTTATTTTTTGCAAATTTTTATGTATTTTCCTAGAATTTCTTTGTTAATTTTTGACCAAATGGACATAATCCCCATTGTCTACAGAATGTGATCAAATTTTGTAAAAAAAATTCAAAAAAAAATAATGAAAGCTAACAAAAATGAGGTCGAAAGGTTATCAAAAGAGACCAGGATAGAGATATAACACAATAATGCAACTCTACTATGTCGTAATTCATGATGAGAACAAATACTGAGAACTGATTTATTGTCTCCATGTGGCAGTGTATATTGTGAATACCCAGTGTCAGTATTCAGTTCTATTTTATCACTAAACAAGCAGCCTCCTCTCGGCTGAGATAGCTCCGCTGTTAGCAATGCACATTTCAATTAAAGAACAGAAGATATCATTAGAAAATGAACAATATGTAGACTTGCTGTTTTCAACAAGAATTCGAAAATATCACTTTTCACCAAAAATAATCATCAAAATTAAATAATTGAAGATATCACCACGAAATTAACAAATCTGAAAGAGGTCCACATGTAGTACCTATATATGTAATATAAAAGCAATCTGACTTGCGGTTTTTAACAAGAAGTTGAAAATATCACTTTTTACCAAAAATGACAAAAATTTTCACCAAAATTAGAGAATTAAAGATATCGTTACAAAATGAACAAATCTAAAAGAGGTCCACATTTAGTACCTATATATGTAATATCAGAGCAATTGGACTTGCGGTTTTTAACAAGAAGTCGAAAACATCACTTTTTACCAAAAATGACAAAAATACTCACCAAAATTAGAGAATTGAAGATATCATCATGAAATGAACAAATCTAAGAGACGTCTACCCAAGGTACATATACACCAAGTATCAAAGCATTCAGGCTTATAGTTTTCAAGAAGAAGTCGAAAAAGTAAAACATTGACATGGACGACGGACAATCACTCATATGATAAGCTCCGCTCAACAAAGTCGACAGCAGAGCTAAAAACTCACGTTTACGCTTTTCAGTAAGCGTACAGAAACCGAGTCAACACTCAAGGGGATAAAACTTATTATTTTGACAACAGGTTCATTTGTTATGTGTTTAATGTCTTCCTACTGTCCCAGACCAAGTGATATATCACATGGGTCTACTTTGGTTAACACTGCATGTGTTTTATATGTTATGAACTATGGTGTCACCTCACTCGTTTTGATAATATACTGAAAAAGTCCAGAAATGATGCAAGGTGTTGGCAAGTATAAATTTGTACAGCGAACAATATTGTATCTTGATAAAAAGGAAACCAAATAAAACATGACAGCTGAACTACAAGTTATATTTATAATATGAAACAATTTGTATAAAAAAACAACAATATTATTAACATTTTCATCACCAGACTTTCTCGCTAAAATTTGTTTGCACTGTTTTCTTATCTTCCATAATACTGGTACATGTATTTCTGGAAATGAACCATAATTTTGGAGCCAACAGACAAACAGACAAAATTTGAATCAATTTTCAGTTTTTACTCAAAGAATTTGGCTATTTTTGTCCCAATCTTCTGAACCAATGTACAGACTAGTTTGTGATGAAAAAAGGGAACTGGTGATGAAAAGGTTAAAACATTATCATGCAGCATCGTGCATGTCATGAGTCCCATGTGACTGCTAACATGGCCGGTTTGTTTGCAATTAATGCAATAATCTTATATAGAATGGGATCCGAATGTCATCATTTGAAACAGATGTTGAAATGCATGAAACTGCCAGATTGTAGTGAAAACAATGTTGATTTTATCACATACTTTGCTATCAGTAACCACACTTGTACTGAAAATAACATCATAAATTATATAAGTGGCGATCGATTGATAGAGAACTATCAAGTGGTCCAGAACACATTTGAATTTTTTGCAGTGGAGTGTTAAAAAATGAAACTCAATTACTCTGAATACAGGTGGGTTTTAAATGGACCTGCAAGAGTTTTCATGTGAGAACACATTCTATCGTTCTATAATATGTTGCATATGCTGTTTGCCTTATTTTTACGAATAGGTCCATAGCCCCCCAATGTTTCATTTTTTTTCAAAATGCAGTTCCTGACACATTGTTAGATTATGTCAAGTTTAATAAATCGCAAAGTTTCATTAAAATCTGCCAAGTCATCCCAAAAAAAACATTCAAGATTATAGTTCAATTACACCCTAAATGATAATCGTCTATATTTTATTGAATTTTATTATCATCTACATGTATAACATTATTTATTTTGTCTTAAAGTTTGAAATGTAGTGGTCAATATTTGTCAAAGAAATAGCCTTGAACAAAAGCACACATGCATGCACACAGTTTGGGAACTTCATCTGTTCTTCAACTGCGGTCAAGGCAATGAGAAAATTATAAAATGACAACATAATACCTGACAACGAAATAGTACTTGTAACCAATTAGTTGTCATGGCAACTCATTCTAGCATTCTAAGAGTAGATCATCAAGTTTTCAACATTCAAACTCCATGAAGTATCTGAGACTGCAAAAGTAGCTTGCTAGTAGAAGTGCAGCCGTCAAGTAGTAATTTGATAATCCAAGCGTAGTTCAAGATATCAAGCACATATTAGATATTGCACTTTTATTTGATGCCACAGTGTTTTTATAATTCGTATGTTCAGTATCCACAGTTTTCCTAATGAAATCAGTTATAATGCAAGAATTGACAAATCACTGTCGTCCAAATGATGCATACCGCTTACTGCTATTTTGTTTTAACTTAGATATTTAATTTACTCATGTATTTTTCTGATTAAGTACTTATTCATTTATGTTACCATACCACTTTCTTTACATACTAGTTATTTATTTTAAGTGACAGGGCCATGAACTAGACTAGTTCTGCTGAACTATTTTCATGGTCCACACCAGAATTATTCAAATTGTGTACATATTACCTGTATATTAATTTCCCCCTTTATATATCTCAATTATTGTATACATAATTTTCTGGTGAAATAAATCAATCAATCAAAATCAATCAAAACTGGAGTTTATTTCACCATATTCTGGCAATAATGATAGAATTGTAAAATTATTGAATATGTGGGAGAGAGAAATGAACAAAATTATAGCCAGAAATTAAATATTTTCTTCCTTTTCTACTACCATCAACATGATCCTTGGTCTTCAGATTTGTAAACCCTTCCACTGATATTCTCGATAGTCACCCACCACTCACCTTCAACAAAATTGTTCTGTACTGTAAATGTTGTGTAAAAATTTAACTTTTTCAAACGAAATGTGTGATAAATAAATTTTTGTTCAAAATTGAAATTGAATACAGAAATTGTAAAAAAATGGGTTTCCATTTTGGTGGGAAACAATGTGACAGTGACAGTTAAATACAAGCAGTTGAAGTTCAGTTTATTTTACCAATACATCATTTATGTGCCGATATATTCAACTGGATTATATTTACAAACATATTCATGAAATTAACCATTTGAACACCATCATTTTTACTGCCAAATATTTGGTGCAACATTTTGTCTATTTTTATGTATTATTTGTGATTTTTCTAAATTAATTTTAGGCCAAATAGACACAAGTTCCTATCAACTATAGGTCTTGATTAAAATATTGAAAAATATGAAAACAAAATTATAAGAGTTTTAATTTGTGAATGGTTGACTGGTGTTGAATGTGCTAAACCGCTGAATGAACCAAAACAGTGACATTTGATTCCAATGAACATTATATTTTTTAGGATACTGACTAATATTTGACCTTTGACATAGTCTGTGTGTGATATCACGTATTCAAATACTGTCATAATTCTTCATAAAGTCAGGACATATGAATTGAAGAAAATATTCCCAGCTGTCTTTTTGTTTTCACTTGGCTCTGATCACACAGCTGTGTACAGAAGATATAACTCACATATGGTACATTATACATTGTAGAATTGAATCATTCAACATGTTAATTTTGCTGGTTACAATAAAAATTTACAGAAATTAAATTGTTTCAAATGTTTCTCAGGAATTCAAATTCAAATGTTTATTACAAATTATGTTTTTGTATGCATGAAAAAAAGTTACCTTTCAAAATGGGTGCTCATTTTGCCAGATATACAATATTTTGGGAATCAGTGATTTTAAAGGCATACAAGACTTTCTATGATTGGCTAATATAAGCAAACCCCGAACTGATACTCCAATCAAAGAAAACCATTCATGAGATGATTTAACCAGACAGTAATTTGTACCAATAAACCACCTGTTACGATCAATGAGTTTAAGACATGAGTTAGGTCTACTTCTGTTACACTGCATTTTAGTGGAAGACAACTATCTTGATGTGAATAAACTTGATATTCTGCCTATATCTACCGGTATATATCATGTAAATTATATGTGTTAAACAAAAAAAAGTTTCAACATAACGATCCTTATTTCACATTAACAACAAGTCATTGAAAATGACACAGTCCCCGTTAAGTTCTCTTTGTGCTCGTCATATTAAAGCGGAGGGGTTGTCGCGAGCGTGTCCTTGAAACTTGAGTTCCAAGTGGCGTATACAACAGATTGTTTATTTACATCAAAACACGTGTTTCGTGTCATAGTAATATGGCCAAAATAAAAACAGCCGTTATTCAGCCATCTTTGATCTGATTATGAAACACACTGATATGTATGATGTATGTGCCAAATATGAATGAAAATGGTACATAAATTGTGGAAATATAGTAGTAAGGCCAAAAAGTCAGATGGCTGTCAATCGGCCATCCTTGACCAGATTTTGAAACAAATTGTCATGGATATGCATCCTAACATGTATAAAGTACATGTATGTGCCAAATTTGAATGAATGAATGAAAACTGACAGAGCACGTCCAAGATACCGCATAAAAATACAAAAACAAGATGCCTGCCAGTCGACCATCTTTGATCCATCATGGACATGTATCCTAACATGTATAATCTATGTACCAAGTTTGAATGACAACTGACAAAGCATGTCCAAAATACAACATTTTCAAAAAACAAGATGGCTGCCAGTCGGCCATTTTGAATCGAATCGCTAAACCACTGCATGTGCATATGTCCCACATAAGGTACTTGGCACATGCAAAGAATGAACGGAATCGGTCCACAGGATTCTGAAATATGACGTTGGATAGACTGACGCACGGACAGACGGACACACGGACGGTTGGACGGACAGACTCAGGAACTCACGGATGGTCGGGGACATGTATCCTAACATGTATGATCTATGTACTAAATTTGAATGAAAACTGACAAAGCATGTCCAAAATACGACATTTTCAAAAAACAAGATGGCTGCCAGTCGGCCATCTTTGATCCAATTGTGAAATAAATCATCATGGACATGTATCCTAACATGTATAATCTATGTACCAAGTTTGAATGAATACTGACAAAGCATGTCCAAAATACAACATTTTCAAAAAACAAGATGGCTGCCAGTCGGCCATTTTGAATCGAATCGCTAAACCACTGCATGTGCATATGTCCCACATAAAGTACTAGGCACATGCAAAGAATGAACGGAATCGGTCCAAGGGACTCTGAGATATGACTCCGGACGGACGCACGGACACACGAACGGACGGAGACCGAATTATAAGTCCCCGTTTTCGGACTTCGTCCGAACGGGGACTAAAAATGTACAGAGCATAGCAATGGTGTATAAAAGCCACACGAAATGGAAAATTTGAAAAGTCATTGCAAATACAATCAAAGAAAGCTTAGAAAGAACTCCCGTGTGCTGAGAGTATTGGAGACACATTAAAAATTAATTCAAAATGGAAACGCAGAAAACTAATTATGCAAATAAGGTAACTATTATTAACAGATTTAAGTGTAAAACTAATAAGGTCTGCATAATGTACCAAGTTTCATTGAAATGTGATTAGAACCAAAAAAATATTAATTATTATGCTAATTAGAGAATTAATATGAACAGATTTTAACCCCAAATTAATCAGGCTGTTTATTGTCCTAGAGCATTTATGTACCTAGTTTTATTCAAATGTGATGATCAATACTTGAGATATAGTATTAATTAATTATGTTAATTAAGTGATTAATAAGCATAAATATTTACCAAAAACTAATATGGTGTATAGTCCTAGGTTCATTGAAATGTGATGGGTACTCTTTAAAAGTTTCATTGAAATCCAATGAGTAGTTTTTAGACATCAGTGCAACAGCCATAGAACAGCAACAAATTAACTAACAATGCAAATTAGGTGATTAATATGCACAAATATTTACCCCAAAACTAATTAGGTCTCTGCACAGTCCTCAAGTAACTATGTACCAAGTTTCATTGAAACGTGATCATTACTACCGGTACTCGAAATATCAAAAGCTGAAAATTAATTAATTATGCAAATTAGGTAATTAATATGTACTGATATTACCCTAAAAACTATCAGGTCTGTGCAGTGTCATATGACATCTATGTACCAAGTTTTATTGAAATGTTATGATTAGTACTTGAGATATCAGTGGAAAAGCCGAAAATTTATTAATCATTATGTAAATTAGGTAATTAATAATATTAACAGATTTTTACCCAAACTAATTAAATCTGCGCATTAGTTCAGAGCATCCATGTGCCAAGTTTCATCAAAATCCAATGAGTGGTTCTTCAAATATGAGTGGAACAGTCTGGGAACAGCTTTAAATCAGTTAATTATCATTCAAATTAGGTAATTAATATTCATAGATTTTTACAC
Source organism: Saccoglossus kowalevskii (assembly GCF_978046115.1). Taxonomy (NCBI): domain Eukaryota; kingdom Metazoa; phylum Hemichordata; class Enteropneusta; family Harrimaniidae; genus Saccoglossus; species Saccoglossus kowalevskii. The sequence continues at coordinate 506,611 of NC_140646.1, read as the reverse complement.
AAAACTAATCAAATCTGCACACTAGTTCAGAGCATCCATGTGCCAAGTTTCATCAAAATCCAATGAGTGGTTCTTCAGATATTAGTGGAACAGTCTTGGAACAGCTAAAAATCAGCTAATTATCATGCAAATTAGTTAATTAATATTCATAGATTTTTACCAAAACCTAATCAACTCTGCGCATTATCCCAGAGCATCTATGTACCAAGTTTCACTAAAATTTGATTAGTGGTTCTTGAGATAACGGTGGAACAAAAAAAGTGACATACATACATACATACATATATATATTTATTGCTGTAAACCAATAGAACATTTGTAATTCTAAGGATGCAATAAAGTTATTATTATTATTATTATTATTACATACAGACATACAGACAGGGTAACTGCAAAGACTCCCTTTTGTGCTTCGCACACGGGACTCAAAAACAATCTCATCAGATTTATTTTAATTTTAATTTATTTTATTTTAAGCCCAGATAAAAATAAATATTCTCCGAAATATTTTTCACAAACAAAAAAGGATCAAACACATCCTTTAAAAGATCTCATCATGTCTCAAAATTTTATTCAAAATCATATGCAGTGGTAGCTATAAGATGGGTAATTTTAAAATGCTAGGGTGACTCGGTTTTAATTTTGTTTTTGCATTAAGATTATTTAATACCATGACAACAAGATATAAGTTCAATTGCCACGACAACAAGATATAAGTTCAATTGTTACCTAATAGTTATTAAATAATGATTTTGAATACATGCATTAAAAGTTGATTTGAATCAACAAAAATTCTCCAAAATGTAAAAAAAATGTTTTAAAATGTTTTCTTGGCCTTAGGGTGATTACCGGTAGTATTTATTTTTTTCTGAAACAATACTTAAACATGGAAATTGTTCCACCAACAAATTTAACATTTTTCAGATATTTTTTCTCCAAGAAAACTTGATTAATAATTATATAACACTTTTGGAAAAAAAATCTGGATCAATTGTTTGACCCATTTAATAGGTTGAATGCCCACCTATGAATTGTTTTATTCAGTCCCAAATGGAATGACTGTTCAAAGGCCGACTGAAAATCAATGCACTTAGGTACTCATAATTTGTAGAAGATCAACAAGGATATGCCAAAGTGCTAACATTGTAACCATCAAATGATATATTAAAGTTATTCGGTAACAGCGATATTTATTCATATTTCTTTTCAACAAAATACATTACATATAGTATCAACATTATTAAACCATATATACAAAACACTAGATGATTTATTTTTATTTTTATTGATTCAATGTCTCAGGCTACACACATAATGCTGGAATCATTACCTTTGTCGGCCTACACAATGTTTTACTTGGGAAAAAAAAAATTGTATATCGAGCAGTTTGCCTGTATTGTGTAGACAGAGATTTCATTTATCAGTAATTGTATTGACAGGCACATTGCAAGCGAGATAATCCCAACAGATCAGAGTGTCGTACGTGACTTGGGTATTATATACTGTGATATATGTGAAGGCTGGCAGTGGATATGTTACAGCCATATACTGGATGAATGAATGAATGAATGAATGAATGAATGAATGAATGAATTGAATGAATGAATGAATGAATGAATGAATGAATGAATGAATGAATGAAAAACAAAAGCATAAATAACTAAATGATTTATGAATGAATGAATGAATGAATGAATGAATGAAGGAAGGAATGAAGGGTGGATTTCTAAAAGTATGAGATGGACATAGTCGGAGTTCAATAAGAGTTTGTGTAACTCGTAATCATAAAAATAATCTGTCCTCGCATGAACTACCATTTAATAAGAAACCCAAGGCAGTATTATCATTGTTACAACAATACCTGGGGTGAATCCCACGTAAAAGAGTATTTATAGACACATTACGACATAGAATGCATTAGATTTAATCATCAAAGCCACGTATTGTAGAATTTCAGTTCTCTACACAATGGGATGGAACTACAATGCGCTAAATCTTAAAACTCAGGAAATAGATTATATTAAAACACTGCAGTTACACCAAATTTATGTCTTAATAATGACATAATGACTTAAGCAGACTTCTTCAGCTGTGTTTGAATTTCATGTAAACAGTCAATTTATTAGTAGCATGGGACCCACATTTGTTAAGCCACAGCAAAAGGACTGGTGCATTTTAAAATACACCAGTCGATCATCAAGTAGTGCACATGAATGCAAATTTTATGTTAAAAAATGTAATTTACAAGCGTTGTGTATGTGGCATGGGACCCACATTGTTCAAGACAGCTGCATTCTAATTTTCAACAACAAAACAATGAACTACCAGTATGCAATCAAGTAATAGCTTTCTCATAAAAAAATATTTATAGCAATCATATGAGAAAACTTTAAGAGGTGTTTCAATCATACAAATGATATACCATCTATAATCTTTAACCATTTACGTTAAATTTACATTTTTTTATTTCATTTTTAAAAATTATAGAATGTGGCAATAAATATTCATACAAGGATTATAAAACGTGAAGTAACGGGAGACAAATCTTTAAAGTGGCTGCATTATTGACGAGGGAAGCCCATCAGATTTGTTTATGTATTAAGAATTCATGCAACAGCAATTTTATAGATAAAATGGATATGACATATAAATCTCCATGCCAATGTTCAGTCCCATGCAGGTATATTATAGTAGCATGTCAAAAAACTCAAGCAACAAATAATATTCGTGGTACTGTAAAATACTTTATTTTAGCTGGAATGACTTTTTGGGTGTTTTGTATGGAATTTATTTTCACTGATTTTTGACAAATTGAATGTAAAATATAGGTAAAAAGATATATTCGCTGGATTTTAATTTCCCTGAATCATTCCTTCAGCGAAAATATCAAAAATAAATTCCAAGCGAAAATAATGTATTTTACAGTAGCTTCTATGTTTAAGCCACAAGGGAAAAACAAAAAAACTGTTGCTCGTTGGCAATCCATGCAACTTTGTGACTGTGTTAAAATTGAAATATGCATAAACCAATATAAAAACAATATTTCGTTAATTCCATAATATTATTAAAGCAGTAAAAATATCATGTCCGATGTCTACAATACATCATTTAATAAAGTATTATACGTTTTGTTGATTTCAACGTAAACAGTATGTTTGTACACAGCACAGGTAATGTTTTGTTGTAGATTAATTGCAATTGTATTCACACTTCTGTCTGTTTTTATTTGTGTGTGTTTATTTCAGAATTCTAAATACATGTCATAGAGATTATAGTAACTGATTATTTTGGTACTTTTTACCTCAATAAAGGCATTTGTTTTCACGAGAGACAGTTGGAAAATGCTCTTGTTCTTACCAGACAAGACTAACATGAACTCGATAGATTATGACAAGTATTTCAAATTTTCATTATGTATTATTCTTTCATATTAACATGAGAAAAAAATCTAAAAAAAGTATCGAATAGTCTAGGAAACAGTCGGGTATCATATATGACTCTAATAACTATACATGATACTTCTATAAATGCTCTCTCCTCAGTGACTGAATGTCATAAATATGCTTCAAGTGAAATTCAGTAACTGAGATTCAAAACTATGAAATAAAAAAAAAATATACTCACCAAAAATAAAGGGAGTAACGAGCGTTCTCGGCATGGTTGAGAAGAGTGCGTTAAAGCATTCGTCTACGCTGAGGCTGTTGTAGCATGGGTCTGTCTCGTCAATATGGTAAAAGGTCGTTGGGAAACTTGGTTGTCATGGTAACTGCTGAATAAGTGATTCAGTCATTGACTGCACTTGCACAGTGACAAATTGGGCACGTCCACAGGTGAGAAAAGTTTAAATCAAGGAATCGGTAAATGCATCCAATGTATAGATAAACAATCCATGCAGCGTTTACCATCATTACAATCAGCAAGAAACTTTAACGCACTTCACGCATCTTATGGGCTACCTTGTAGGATCAATGAATAGTAGTAAATGGAAGGTCAAACCATTATCTCTGATAGGGGTGGTGGGTTGAAATATTGCAAACATACTTATTAAATGCAACAGACATGGATTTTCCCTAAATTCTGTCTAATGGACATTTAGTAGCAGAACAATTTAGATCATTATTGTGACAAAATATAACCATATATAATTGGTATCAAGACAAGAAGCTAACAGGATATTATTTCCCATTTATTCCAAAATTAACAAAATCAAATTACAATACAAAATGTTGCATCATAACGATGGCAGAAAGAAACATAGTGTTGAATGGCTTAAATAACATAGCTATGGAATGAACAAAAATATGTGCATAGACCGAATATTATTTATGCAGCGTTAACTCTTAATATGATTGTTAATATTTAAATAATTTAAAATTTTATTACACATGTTGTGTATGTGATTAATAACAGATCTTAATTAAAATGTCGAGCAGACATTATGTCGGGAATTAAATGAAAAAGGAATTGTATAATCTAAATTCCAGAAACTGCCATTACTGATGAAAACAAACATTGATCAATTGATAGGTGAATTGATAGGTGAAATAGTACAGCTACATTGCATTCAAGGGTATAAGCCATAAATAGTACTACTACCAGTATATAGCACTTGGAAATGTGCAAATTCTACAGAGAATTAGGAAATACGTTGAAAGACTAGAGATTTTATTTACCACATACCTTCAGAGATGATGAAAGTGATTACAGTGTGTCTATCAGAGGGAGGGGTTTCTTATTAAACTTACAAAAGTTAGAATTTCCCTAGAGTGTGATCAACAGAGATAGTAAGTACCAGCCAGCATTGTGATAAAAACCTCACCTGTTTGAACATAACAAAACGAATTAAAACCACTGAATACTGCAGAGTGCTTGAATATATACTGCTGTGGTGCACATGTGATTGATGCAGGGTCTGTTATTTTAAGAAAAATGATATGATAGCTGAAAATTATATATAAATTTAGTTCCCGCATAGAACCCATGCTAGGGGTTTTATCTAGTACATTGTATATTGTTATCAATGACCTGCCTTACTAGGGTCAACAGCATCAAGTAAAGTCCTGAGTGGCCCAACTTATGTTAGCCCTGGGAATCACTATAATTACCTGTATAACCAGAAGGTCTGAACTACAGCTGGATAACATCAAGGAGCTCCATGTAACATTGATATAATTGCTGTCGTAATAAACAGTGCATTCAGCTTCAAATTGTCATCAAGGAAAGATATACAGGTAGAATGTGACTGGCTGAATCAAATCACAGTATTTCAACTTGATTATACCACCCAATATTTTTTTCAATTCTCCCACAGTTTCAAAGTACGAGTTTACATTAATTTCTTGATATACAAAGCAAAGACTAAAGTTTCCTTGACCTAAAATTATCTTTAAAAGTCGTCATTAATACTGTCAGATGCAGTTCCTAAAGTACCCTGATTTCATTTACGATTGACAATCATGTGAATTTCCAGGTTCAACACATTTGTCCGTGTGTTTGACAATACAAAATGCACTTATCGATGATTAAAAAAAATGCCAATATTTGCTATATTAGAAGCCAATATCTATATGTAAATGACAGATGTGTCTATGGTCAAAACATAATGATCCAGTATACAATATTTATAGTTTATGCGAAAAAAATGGTTTTCAAAAATAGAGTAGGTAGGAAGTTTTTCATTTTTCTATATATTTTTTCTTGGTTTAAATGTGTATCTTTTTTTTCCTGCATATAAGAACTGTTTTTGCAGATCTGAGTGTCATAAATCATGTTTAAAGTTGCTTACGTTACTCATTTTTGCAAAGTTTTGAATTTCTGTAAATTCTCATTCCTGACACAATTTTGGGATGTTTTTGGAGATGCGCAAACGTGGTATAAGAAAGAAGAGAATTTTTCTGTCAACTTGAGAACCATACACCAAATTTATGTCTTAATAATGACATAATGACTTAAGCAGACTTCTTCAGTTTATTCAAATGTATACTGTGGTGTCAGGATACAATGTATAGAAAACAGTGAAAATGGATATAAAATTTGTATATAATCATGCAAATTCCAGACTGCATGTTTATTAAAATCAGATGAAAGCTGGAATGAAGTTTTATGTTACAGCACTTGGCCTTAATATAAAGAATGTCTAGGAAGAGAACAGCTATGTTAAATAGGAATTAACTTCGATTGATTAATTGATCAATTGGGAATAATGTTATTAACTTATTGACTGATTGGATAGTTAATAAATAAATAATTATAGGAACACATATTTCTTAATTACCATATACAAAAACATTTATTCCATGTAAGATGTCAAAACAAATTGTCAGATAATACATCAAAAGAAAGGGGGAACTAAGGCAAAACTTAAAATACACCAAAATACATCATAAAATATGTCTCTAGTACAATAGATTTTCTAGAATTTAGCTTGAAGTAAAATACAGTTGATGCTGAAAACATGATCTCCTTAGGGTGGGTAGCGACAGCTGTTTTTCTGTATACACTTCATATTCATTTGTTGTAGGTATAATTAGTTGAACAACTCAGCGATGTCAAATATAATAGTGAAATATTACCAGATGTTATATTGTTCACTGGAAAGGGCAAGTACTGAACAGAGAAATGAAAAATAAACTGCAGTTACTAATACTTGATAAAATATCATCCAATTTTATTATCTTTATACCACGTTTGCTCATTCCTGTAAACCAACATTTATTCTAAGTTTTTTGTTTTGTTTTTTTAACCAATTTTTTCACATATTCACATATTGCAATCACTATTGTAAACCTATGTGTCTGTGACGTTAATACTTATCCAACATATATATTATAATTTACAAATTGTGTCCATTGCCTCTATGATGATCAATTTCCGTTGAATATTCTTCTTTTATCTTGAACCTCAAGGTAGATTCATTTTTTAAGACAATCAGTATATCTGCTAACAAATTCAGGTGAACTTGAACTAATAGGTTAAATATATAATTGTATATAATGGTGGTTTTATATGCAAATTATAAACTGCTATGTATGATTTGATTTGATGATCAATGCAAATTTAAAACAACTACCAACTCAATGATGAAACTAGCGAGAGTTTCCTCCTATAAACCAGCGTTATGACTGCAATGAATGCAGCAGGTTTTGAGTTCACAATGACGACATGAAGGTTAATATGTAATGATTAACCATACATCAAATCAAGAAAACATGATTGACTGATCACCACAGGCTATGTACTACTCAAGACTTGTTGTAATGATGAAGACAAATCTGCCGACAATTGTAGGTTTATGACGTCATAGCTATACAGGCACAACCTTTCGTTTTTCTATTTTTTTAACCTGTGAAACACAGATTTGATCACAAAACTGCCCCCCTTTTCTATAAATATTTTAAATATTACAAGTAATTGGAACACAGAAATTAAAATTCATTACAAAATTTACGTCATTACGTCTAATTTTATATACATCTGTGGTGGGTTTTTTTTTGTGTGTGGACATACCCGGTCATAGGTCAATGAAACAAGGAAAAAATATACGTATATGTATACTGGTATGTCTTGCATCAACTTTGAACAAAATCAGTCTAGACACATACAGCTAAAAAGTCCTACCCCGGTATTTCAAATCAGTCCAGACACATGCAGCTAAAAAAGTCCTATTTCAAATCAGTCCAGACACATGCAGGTAAAAAGTCCTATTTCAAATCAGTCCAGACACATGCAGCTAAAAAGTCCTATTTCAAATCAGTCCAGACACTGGCAGCTAAAAAGTCCTATTTCAAATCAGTCCAGACACTGGCAGCTAAAAGTCCTATTTCAAATCAGTCCAGACACATTGAGCTAAAAAGTCCTATTTCAAATCAGTCCAGACACGTGCAGCTAAAAAGTCCTATTTCAAATCAGTCCAGACACTGGCAGCTAAAAAGTCCTATTTCAAATCAGTCCAGACACTGGCAGCTAAAAAGTCCTATTTCAAATCAGTCCAGACACATGCAGCTAAAAATTTCTATTTCAAATCAGTCCAGACACGTGCAGCTAAAAAGTCCTATTTCAAATCAGTCCAGACACGTGCAGCTAAAAAGTCCTATTTCAAATCAGTCCAGACACATGCAGCTAAAAAAGTCCTATTTCAAATCAGTCCAGACACTGGCAGCTAAAAGTCTTATTTCAAATCAGTCCGGACACATGCAGCTAAAAAGTCCTATTTCAAATCAGTCCAGACACGTGCAGCTAAAAATGTCCTATTTCAAATCAGTCCAGACACATGCAGCTAAAAAAGTCCTATTTCAAATCAGTCAAGACACGTGCAGCTAAAAAGTCCTATTTCAAATCAGTCCAGACACATGCAGCTAAAAAGTCCTATTTCAAACTACATTTACCGGACAAACAATGTATTTTACAAATTGTACAGTATACATTGCATGGGACTTACAGCCAACATAATAAGAAGGTGATTTGCATAATTGATGCTGGATACTGACTCAACAACCTAACTATATCAGATGAATTCCTAGATTCAGATCCCAATCAAATCTAATTCACAATACATCAACAACAAATCAAGACTCTTGTTTTAAAACTGTATGTGCAAAGTGACAAACTTTTAATTGTTTCTAGCAATAACAAGCTTTCTGATTGGGTGACTTAAGAATGTTCCCAGAATGCAATGTCTGGTTCTGTAAACATATGGAGATGATTTTTTTCCAGATTTAAAAAGTTTCTGTAACTTTTTTTCTAATTTCTTGTTTAAAAATTCATAAGTAAAATTTCATTAAGTGAAAACAGTAAAAAGTAGAACTCACCATTTGTTTCACCAGACATTTCATCTTCATTAGTGATTCTATCCCTGTCTTCAATTCAATGGAGATACATTTCATTTTAATTGTTCTATTGCCACTAGAGCTTAGTTGCTGCTTTAGGTATATCTTCTTGAAATCCATTACTACATACACTCCATATGCGTTATTGATTTCAGAATTTAACTTGAGCAACAACTGCTGCAGAGTTACTACTGCTGATGTATTTGCATTACAAAGGCAGTTTTTTAGAATTATAGTTTGTTTTGTTGTATACAGTGCAATTAATGTCTAAAGAATAAGCAAACCCCAATTAATAGACCATTTTCTGTTCACTGTGAGATCCAGAGTTATGTGTGAAATCGAACGTAAAAACAGGACAAACAAAGGTCATAGCCTTGTAGTGGTACCAAAACATCATGTGGGATTATTTTTTTTTTGTGGTATTTTCACACTTAATAATGTTTAATTTTGCTGAACGATCAAATTTGTGATATAAAAAATTTCAACTTGCACATAAAAAAAAAAAAAAAAAAAATCATTAGAAACAAGAGTGACATTCAATGTCCAGAACTGTCACCAAGCACAAAAACATTTAAAAAAAAGAAATTAATTGAGGTACACATTCCGGTATATTGCATTATAATAAATGGAATATTCATTAGATTCATCAAAGTGACATCCAATATTTCACTTTTTTGAGTAATATGGGAAATGCCATATACCATCATCTTTATTTGACCTACATTATACTAAAATCAGTGAAATGTACCATGTCTGATAAAAAGATTAATAATAACAGGAAAAAAAGTTGGCTTGACAAGGTCTTGGAATTTTTACTTATCATTCCACAGCAAAATTTACTTTTTGTGTATTGTTCCTATTAAAACATATTTTTAATAAATTTCACAACAATAACGACACCATAGATTGTTTTTTGATTAGGTTTTTAAAACGAGAAAAAGAAAATGAGAAAACATCAGTAAAACGGAAACAGAATTGAGGATGTTGTATAGGTTTTTGGTATTGATTTTCTAAACTGGTGTTTTCATATAAAATATTTACTGAAACATACAAAGCTATATATTGATGGAAAGCTTATTTTACACTGGATGTGAAATCAACAAAAAAAAACAAAAAACATATACAGCATTCTTAACATAAAAACATCTACATAACATGATCAAATATTAAAAGACAAAATCTAATATTATTTTATGATTACGTCTCAATCAAAATCAGAAATGGATATTCACAGTTGTTCTCTTTAATCTCCTAGCTATTAAGGTAGAAGCCTACTCATAAATTAAAAAACCAAGAATTTATTCATTTTCGAGATATTGATGGTTTTATTTTAGTGGAAAGTCGCAATTTTGGCACAATCATAATGCTTTTACCATAGGTTCCTATGGCAGAGATATTATGCAATATCTCAAAATCTAGCCTGGTGTCATAGGCTGAAAAAAATCATATATTGTTAATGGAGTACTTTTTGTTGTTCTGAATTATTTTAAAAATCTGGGTTTTAAAAAGTGTCAAAAAATGCAATTTTTCTTCAACATTGTGTTCTAAAAATAGCGTTTTTCAAAAAATATTAGGACAAGTTTCTCAAAAAACTTAACTGTAACACACAAAATAATGCTATTTCATTGTACCATGGGACATTAGCTTCATGATTGTACATAATAAACTAATGAACATTGTCATGCGATTTATGACCAATTTTGGCAAAAATTGTGAGTGGGCAAAAAAAATCAAAAAAATATTGATCTTTAAATAATATTCAACACTACTAATATATCTTTAAATAATATTCAACACTACTAATATATCTTTAAATAATATTCAACACTACTAATATATCTTTAAATAATATTCAACACTACTAATATATCTTTAAATAATATTCAACACTACTAATATATCTTTAAATAATATTCAACACTACTAATATATCTTTAAATAATATTCAACACTACTAATATATCTTTAAATAATATTCAACACTACTAATATATCTTTAAATATTATTCAACACTACTAATATATCTTTAAATAATATTCAACACTACTAATATATCTTTAAATAATATTCAACACTACTAATATATCTTTAAATAATATTCAACACTACTAATATATCTTTTAAATAATATTCAACACTACTAATATATCTTTAAATAATATTCAACACTACTAATATATCTTTAAATAATATTCAACACTACTAATATATCTTTAAATAATATTCAACACTACTAATATATCTTTAAATAATATTCAACACTACTAATATATCTTTTATATAATATTCAACACTACTAATATATCTTTAAATAATATTCAGCACTACTAATATATCTTTAAATATTATTCAACACTACTAATATATCTTTTAAATAATATTCAACACTACTAATATATCTTTAAATATTATTCAACACTACTAATATATCTTTAAATAATATTCAACACTACTAATATATCTTTAAATAATATTCAACACTACTAATATATCTTTAAATAATATTCAACACTACTAATATATCTTTAAATAATATTCAACACTACTAATATATCTTTTAAATAATATTCAACACTACTAATATATCTTTTAAATAATATTCAACGCTACTAATATATCTTTAAATAATATTCAACACTACTAATATATCTTTAAATAATATTCAACACTACTAATATATCTTTAAATAATATTCAACACTACTAATATATCTTTAAATAATATTCAACACTACTAATATATCTTTTAAATAATATTCAACACTACTAATATATCTTTAAATAATATTCAACACTACTAATATATCTTTAAATAATATTCAACACTACTAATATATCTTTTAAATAATATTCAACACTACTAATATATCTTTTAAATAATATTCAACACTACTAATATATCTTTAAATAATATTCAACACTACTAATATATCTTTAAATAATATTCAACACTACTAATATATCTTTAAAATAATATTCAACACTACTAATATATCTTTTAAATAATATTCAACACTACTAATATATCTTTAAATAATATTCAACACTACTAATATATCTTTAAATAATATTCAACACTACTAATATATCTTTAAATAATATTCAACACTACTAATATATCTTTTAAATAATATTCAACACTACTAATATATCTTTTAAATAATATTCAACACTACTAATATATCTTTAAATAATATTCAACACTACTAATATATCTTTAAATAATATTCAACACTACTAATATATCTTTAAATAATATTCAACACTACTAATATATCTTTAAATAATATTCAACACTACTAATATATCTTTTAAATATTCAACACTACTAATATATCTTTAAATAATATTCAACACTACTAATATATCTTTAAATAATATTCAACACTACTAATATATCTTTTAAATAATATTCAACACTACTAATATATCTTTTAAATAATATTCAACACTACTAATATATCTTTAAATAATATTCAACACTACTAATATATCTTTAAATAATATTCAACACTACTAATATATCTTTAAATAATATTCAACACTACTAATATATCTTTAAATAATATTCAACACTACTAATATATCTTTAAATAATATTCAACACTACTAATATATCTTTAAATAATATTCAACACTACTAATATATCTTTTAAATAATCTTCAACACTACTAATATATCTTTAAATAATATTCAACACTACTAATATATCTTTAAATAATATTCAACACTACTAATATATCTTTTAAATAATATTCAACACTACTAATATATCTTTAAATAATATTCAACACTACTAATATATCTTTTAAATAATATTCAACACTACTAATATATCTTTAAATAATATTCAACACTACTAATATATCTTTAAATAATATTCAACACTACTAATATATCTTTAAATAATATTCAACACTACTAATATATCTTTTAAATAATATTCAACACTACTAATATATCTTTAAATAATATTCAACACTACTAATATATCTTTTAAATAATATTCAACACTACTAATATATCTTTAAATAATATTCAACACTACTAAGATTTTTCTTTTGACGGAGTATGCGACTTTACCAACATCAGGTGTCAAAGACTGTCAAATATTATATAATGTCAGGAAGGAAGTAGTTGTCAAATGTAAAGAAATATGCCAAAAGCATTTTGGGATTTCTAGGATATATACATGACTATAGGTTTGTTGTTCAGTGAGTTTGTCTACAATTACGCATTTCCGCAGCGGGAAAAAAATGAATGTATATTGCACAATAATAATGCATAGATATTTAGTGAATCTGATAGCCTGGAATAACAAGAGTAGGTGTGTAAGGGATTATATAAACAGCTTTGCAGGTGCATTCAGGCATGAAATGTATCCCATGGAGATAAAACGTACATTTGTGCATTAATGCATGAATATTCAAGAAAAATCGCGTCAAGAAAACTATTGCCGCAAGAGTTTATCCTAATTGCACAAGAATCAAATGCAGTCGTGACTTCTTATAGGTACGCAATAGCCCTAAGGCCATTATTCATGTTTAGGGCCAATAAATAGAAGACAAGAGCTTAAACTGAAATGTAGTTATTCAAGTACTGAATGAAACAATTCAAAATTAGCAAAATTTGAGGAAAAAGTACAAATATTATACGTGCCGGATAGTTACAAGGCATTCAACCTGAAATAAAACAATTGTCACATTCGGAAAGATGAATGAGAGTTTTACTAGAAGCAGAGTAATTACTAGACACGTAGTCCAAAGCATCAAGTGTTCTTGACTGCAATGTACAGTTTTATCATCATTTGTACAATTTTTTATCAAAACAACAGAACACAACATAATTGCTCATAAATGAATTGTACAAATCGTGATTAAACACGTCATTGTTAATGACACATTCCCCGTCCAAAATTTTGTGATCTGACATATCAATTTGATGCTGATGGAATCATTGAGATTAGATTGGAACCATTACCGTACTTTCCCGAGTATAAGCCCCTCCCCGAGTATAAGCCCACCCCTCTGTATTTGGACATTAAACGATTTGAGAGCATCCTCGAGTATAGACCCAGGGTGTTTTACCGGGCATCGACGACATTTATTAAACAAGAAGTCTGTCGGCTGAGATAGCTCCGCTGTTAGCAATGCACATGGCAATTAAAGAACAGAAGATATCATTAGAAAATGAACAAACCTGAGAGAGGTCCACATGTAGTACCTATATGTATAATATATCAAAGCAATTGGACTTGCGGTTTTCAACAAGAAGTCGAAAATATCACTTTTTACCAAAAATTACAAAAATATTCATCAAAATTAGAGAATTAAAGATATCATTATGAAATGAAAAAATCTGAGAGAGGTCCACATGTAGTACCTATATATGTAATATCAAAGCAATTGGACTTGCGGTTTTCAACAAGAAGTCGAAAATATCACTTTTTACCAAAAATTACATAAATATTCACCGAAATTAGAGAATTAAAGATATCATTACAAAATGAACAAATCTGAGAGAGGTCCACATGTAGTACCTATATATGTAATATCAAAGCAATTGGACTTGCTGTTTTCAACAAGAAGTCGAAAATATCACTTTTTACCAAAAATTACAAAAATATTCATCAAAATTAGAGAATTAAAGATATCATTACAAAATGAACAAATCTGAGAGAGGTCCACATGTAGTACCTATATATGTAATATCAAAGCAATTGGACTTGCGGTTTTCAACAAGAAGTCGAAAATATCACTTTTTACCAAAAATTACAAAAATATTCACCAAAATTAGAGAATTGAAGATATCATTACAAAATGAACAAATCTGAGAGAGGTCGACATGTAGTACCTATATATGTAATATCAAAGCAATTGCACTTGCGGTTTTCAACAAGAAGTCGAAAATATCACTTTTTACCAAAAATGACAAAAATATTCACCAAAATTAGAGAATTAAAGATATCATTACAAAATGAACAAATCTAAGAGAGGTCCACATGTAGTACCTATATATGTAATATCAAAGCAATTGCACTTGCGGTTTTCAACAAGAAGTCGAAAATATCACTTTTTACTAAAAATGACAAAAATATTCACCAAAATTAGAGAATTGAAGTTATCATCATGAAATGAACAAATCTGAGAGAGGTCTACCCAAGGTACATATACACCAAGTATCAAAGCATTCAGGCTTGTAGTTTTCAAGAAGAAGTCGAAAAAGTAAAACATTGACACGGACGACGACGGACGACGACGACGGACAATCACTCATATGATAAGCTCCGCTTGACAAAGTCGACAGCGGAGCTAAATATGCATGTAAAAAGTGTATTTCATTGCATAAAAATCATGATTGGTACGGTAGTTTGGTTCCAGCTTTTATGAGAAAACTCGTATTAATTTCAGAGTGCACGGCGGGCGAACGTACATAGTTCGCACGTTTTCTATTCTGTTATTTACTCGGGATGAACCCCGATGTTGCAATACTGAAATAATCTATATTTCTTTTGAGTAGTAGTTTTACAAATGGCAAAAATGTGATCGTCAAGTCATGAAACCTGGTCACTATCTTCGTTTTACTTTTTCGAATAATCTTGTCCATTGAGACTATCGTGAATGGGGTGTGAACGAGCAAACTATTCTTCGACATGACTTGTTGACAGCCACGAATGGTTTAAATGCTTCCCTTAGTTTACCTTTCGAAAATTGCGAATCAACAGCTTTTAGGAAAAAAGGTCACTGTTTTTTGTCGAAATCAGTGTTAACTGATAGCATTTTAACATCGCAGTAATACACTTCTACATTGCGTTGATAAAAATACTTCGTCAATAATCGGAAAACTTCGACTGTATGACAGAGCATTTTCATTGGTCAACAAAAGACGTGACCTGTTAGGTCAAAGGAAGTTGTTCAGGTCAAATTATGATGAAACCATGGCGGAAATAGCTTTGTATCAAGAGTTTGCGTACTATCTTGCCTTCGACCGTTTTCCCACAGACCCTACCCATTTTTGCACCGTAAATTCAGACGGTATGTGAACCGTATTGTAATAAAATTTTTGTTTTTTGTTCATATTTGTTTCTTCGTTGTAAAAAGCGTCGTTGACTCAATGAAGACTCGTTTCAAATTTTTGTTTTCTCAAAATGACGCAATATTCCTCAGAGACCGGCACTGTGAATGAAAAATGTAATTTTGATAATGTTTCGAGGCTGGGAAGATGGTTACAGTTTTAAACGCACCAAAAAATAATTTTTTCTGAGGTGGTCCTCGAGTATAAGCCCACCCTGGGAAGTACGGTAATAGATTGGACATTAGACAGTCATATTGAATCATATTACAAAAATAATGTTAATGTATCTATTGGTATACTGTCTTTGTACAAAATTTAAACAGAAATGTTCATTGCATTCATGGGAAAGTAGACATGGGTATCATAAAAAACAAAATGGCCACCAGTCAGCTATATTATTTTGAATCACAGAAAAAATATGACATGCAACTATAACCCAATATGTATGATCATCATACCAACTTTTTTTACAGGAAATTTGGGCGTCGGTCATCCATATTGAATCAAATCACAAAAATAATGTTGGTACAAATATATCCCTTCGTATACTATCTTTGTACAAAATTTAAAGAGAAACGGTCATTGCATTCAAGAGAAAGTAGCATGGATACCATGAAAAACAAAATGGCCGCCAGTCGGCCATATTTGTTCGAATCACAAAAAAAAATTACATGCACCTACAAACCCAATATGTATGATCATCATACCAACTTTGATCTAAATCGGCCCAGTCATCTCCGCGAAACTGCTGCGAACACGTTTAGGTATCAGAAATAGCAAATTTTACATCCAAAATGGTCGCCAGTCAGCCATTTTCCTCCGATGATAAAGTAACTTGACGCGCATATGTAAGACATTATGTATTGTCTTTGTCCGAACGGGGACTAAAAAAATTATCTGTATCAAATATAGTAGTTTCTTCTTAATTCTTGTTGCTCCCATCGGAACATAAGGTTAGCACAAGATCCCTCAACTCAACACGGTTTTTAGCCTTGGTTTCTGCCTCTCCCCATGTTAAACCCATTTCCCCCCCGAGTTCTTGCTCATTGGTAATCCGCCAGGTGTTCTTCGGCCTGCCCCTTGGTTGTTTTCCTTGTGGTGTCCAGCGGAGAGCTATCTTGGTGTTGTATGAACCGGGCATTCTGAGAACATGCCCAAGCCATCTGAGTCTTCTAAGCCTTATTTGTGCAATGATGCAGGTGGCTCCAGTTCTTTTGAGTAGAACCGAGGTGGATATTCGGCAGGGCCAGAAAACTTTGCAGATGCGCCTGAGGCAGTTATGGTGGAAACTTGATAGCTTTTTCATGTCAACCTTGGTGACCCTCCAGCTTTCGCTCCCCTACAGTAAAATGGATTTTACATAATTTGCTGTTATAAATTTTGACTTTAGTGCTGATGTTATACTGGCTAGATTTCCATATGGGCCACAACCTTTGAAATGCAGATCTTGCTTTGGCTAGTCTGCTTTTAATGTCTTTTTGTGTGGGATCCTCATTGCTCACGACTGCACCTAAGTAGATAAATTGGTCCACCTGCTCAATTTCTGCTCCATCAATCTACTGTTGCATGTGGTGTTGAGCCTCATTTCCTGGGTCTTCCTTGTGTTAATTTGGAGCCCAATTTGTTTGACATAGTAGCTGAGTCGTCTGGTCTTCTCCTGCATTTGATCTTGCTTAGATGACAAGAGCGCCATGTCATCTGCGAAGTCCAGATCTTCTAAGACTGAGAACATAGACCAGGTGAACCCTCTCCTACAATTGCTGGTGGTCTTATTCATCACCCAGTCAATGACTATCAAAAATAAGACAGGTGAGATTATGCAGCCTTGTCTTACACCAGAATGAACTGCAAACCAGTTAGTTGCTTTGTTGTTTAGTATAGTAGTTTAGATGATTTTTAATTATTAATAATTTACAAAACTAGTTACATTGGGTCTTGTTAAACTTACAGCGAGCGCAAGATATTTACATACACTTAACTCCTGCATGCAGTAGTCAATTACCGAGGGACTTTGCAACATCCCCAGACACTTGCAAAGTCCCTCGGTAATTACCTACCGGGTGCGGGAGTTATGTGTATCGTACATCTTGTGCTCGCTGTAAAGTGAAACGTTGGAAGTATCCATTTAAGGAGAGGGGGAGGGTGATTGTCAATTAAAATAAATTCTATCCCAACAACAGGAAATTACTAATCTAAGAATATAAGCTCTTGACAGAATCATTAAGAACTGCCAGGCCACTTAAGGTATTATGGTAAAAGTTATTACTCTAATATCAAAGTTCAAACAAATGACTTTGAAAGATTTATGACACAACATATAAAATTGGTAAAGGTACTTTATTTGGCAAACAACAGGGGAGCCCGCTGCTGGGATCAGTCAGAATACACAGCTGAGATCAAATTTCCCAGCGGGCTCCCAAACGTGAAAGTAGTAGCTTTCACTAGCTACTGGTAGGAAAAGTAACAGACCTTGTAAATGATAAAACTGGGCAACACCAAATTGTTGCTGGCTGAGTAAATGAAAATACAAATGTAACGAAACACTGTAAAGTAAAACTCTGTAATAAAGACTATAAAAATACAAACAATAATAAAAGATAAACTGGTTAGTGCAGCAGTAGCTGCAGGTTAATAGGTTAGTCATTAGTACGAATTGAGGGGTAGGATACCGCGGAAGTTGTACCTACTGGTTGTGTTATTTGCAGAGACAGCAGAAGCTGAAACTGCGTAATGTTATGTGTTACTGGTAAAGGCAGCGAAAGCTTCAATTACCGGTAGAGGCAGCGGAAGCTGCAACTACATGACAGGTTAGCATTGAGGCAGCTGGGGCTGGCCTGATATGGTAGAAACAGCAGAAGCTGTGATCTACAAATATGCTTGTTACTGAAAATAAAATTACAACTGAAATTACATCTTGGGGGCGAATGAGGACATGGAAATGTGCGAAAACCCCCAAAATGATGCAATGCGATTGCAG
The DNA here is from genome assembly GCF_978046115.1 of Saccoglossus kowalevskii. Taxonomy (NCBI): domain Eukaryota; kingdom Metazoa; phylum Hemichordata; class Enteropneusta; family Harrimaniidae; genus Saccoglossus; species Saccoglossus kowalevskii. The sequence goes on along the minus strand of NC_140646.1, from coordinate 487,734 downwards.
AAATGGCCCCCAAGATAATAATTTTAAAAAACCCTAACTATACCAAGCCTAAGCCTTATGAATCAAACTGAAATAATTGATCCAGATACGAAAAGAGTTAGTAGCTACCACCCAATATTGCATGTGCTGCGCTAAGAGTGCCATCAGATGAATGAATATAACGGTTATAAGTATCAGAGGACCACCGGCCAAAAGTTTTTATCATGTGGTCATGTATGCCGGCTCTTGCCGCCGAAGTAGCTGCCCCAATCCGAAACGAATGACCTGAATACTTAGACGAGTCCAAGCTGAGGGAACACAATAGTCTATGCAGGTATTGTAGCAAAACTACACGAGTAAGAGGTAAATTTGTTTCGAAGACAAAAAGGGGGTCAGAAAGTGAAGGTGTAGGTTTCATGGCTACCCACAAAGACAGATAGTAATGCAAAGTGTCAACTGGGCACATGCGACTGTTCTTGAAATATTTAACGATAACTCCCTTCCGAAAGGGATCTATCTTGGAAGATTTTATTAAAGCGAAGGAAAGCTTTCGTGTTACCATCAAAAGTGACATCCTTGATGCTTAAATGAATTTCCGGGTTAAAGGTAGAATTAATGGTAAATTCACCACAACGAAGGAAACCGAAAAAAGCAATTAGAATCAATGATTGCATAAGGATGTCTGTAAAATGGGTAAACACTCCAGCTTTCAAAGTGGAAAACATACGAAATATAACCTCTGATGTAAATTGGAGCCGTAACCTAGAGCCGTGGCTTTGACTTCGTTTAATAGCTCTTAACAATAAATTAACACGTACCATTGGTTCTCCTGCATGACACTGCCAGGGATTGGAAACCCCAGCCTCTATATATCTAAAACGTACTCCAGCAAGGTAAAGTCTAATGGTTGATTCGCTGAGATGTAAATGTTTATGACAGTGAGTTATAAAAAGCAAAATTAAGTCGTCAGAAATTGACGGCAAGTTCAAATTTTGAACACTGAACATTGTGCATATTAGCAAAGCGAAGAAAAACAGCTAAACCAGAGTCATATAACTGCCTTGTTTTTTGTGATATAGTAGCAGTCCACAGGTGATTTGTATCTCGCGCTAAATCTGAGTTACTTCGCAGTACGGTGGACAAGGTGATTTGTTCTCGTGTGCATCTGGTGCCAGCTCTCGGAATTTCTGTAATTGGAAACGGGATAAGGCATCAGCAATTGAATTTTGTTTCCCTGGGAGGAATTGAGCCAGTATAATGAAGTTATGTTGCATGGCAGTCAATGTTAATCGTCACATAAGAGTGTTAATTGCATGGCAGTGTGAAGCTGCCCTGCCTTTCCTAATTATGTTTACTGTTGCCTGATTGTCACAGTTGAAACAAATCCTCTGCTTTGACCAATGCTGTCCCCATAGCATTGCCGCTATCACAATTGGATACAACTCCAGCAGAGCCATAGATAGTTCATCACGTTGGTCAAAAATTAATTCCTCAGGCCATTTGTCACAAAACCAACTACCTTGAAAGAAGCCTCCGAAATCTTTGGTAGATGATGCATCTGTATAAATGTGCAAGTCAGATGCACTGATCACTCCCGAATTCATAAACAGATGAATCCCATTCCATGAATCCATAAATAACTTCCACATCGATAATTCTAAACAGCAAGCCTGGTTCAAGGAGACATGATGAGTTAATTTGGACACTGATGAAGCCAGTCTAAGTAAGTGGGCAATGAAGGACTTGCCTGGTAACACAACTCTTGCCGCAAAATTTAGATGACCAAGCAAGGAAAGCAACTGCCGTTTAGTGATTGATTTCTTTGATATCTTCTCCTTTATCCTGCTTATTTTATTTGCGGGCAAGAAAGCTAACAAGTCCTTGTTTAATGTAAACATTAAACACACAAATATAAAGTATTTAAGTTGGAGACAAATGGGCTATTAGAAAACACTCACAACTTTGCGGTTCTTATCAGATGGGAATTCACATAAAGTTTTTGACTATACATATATCTATGTATGGAATGAGAATAGATTCAGCAAGGATGTCATTAGCCCCAAAGTATGATGACGTTTTCAGATAACAATGTCATTAGAATCATAAAGATGGTAATCAATATTGTCTTTTTCCTCAAAATAATGGAATATGCCTGATTGATTCCCTTGTGGGATTATTACTTGGAACATATGCTATAATGTATGTAATCAGTACAATATGAACACACACAAATAATATAAATTGAACCATACCTTCCCCCTTTACTAAACCTAAGCTTCACAAACTTGACTTAAATTCGTTTTAATAGTGAGGGTCATCACAACGTAGGTTTTGTTGTCACAAGTTGGTGTGAAGTTAAATTGAAGTAGTCACAAGTTGGTGTGAAGTTAAATTGAAGTAGTCACAACGTTGGTGTGAAGTTAAATTGAAGTAGTCACAAGTTAGTGTGAAGTTAAATTGAAGTAGTCACAACGTTGTGTGAAGTTAAATTGAAGTAGTCACAACATTGGTGTGAAGTTAAATTGAAATAGTCACAACGTTGTGTGAAGTTAAATTGAAGTAGTCACAACGTTGGTGTGAAGTTAAATTGAAGTAGTCACAAGTTGGTGTAAAGTTAAATTGAAGTAGTAACAACGTTGTGTGAAGTTAAATGGACGTAGTCACAACGTTGGTGTGAAGTTAAATTGAAGTAGTCACAACGTTGTGTGAAGTTAAATTGAAGTAGTCACAACATTGGTGTGAAGTTAAATTGAAGTAGTCACAACGTTGTGTGAAGTTAAATTGAAGTAGTCACAACGTTGGTGTGAAGTTAAATTGAAGTAGTCACAACTTTGTGTGAAGTTAAATTGAAGTAGTCACAACATTGGTGTGAAGTTAAATTGAAGTAGTCACAACGTTGGTGTGAAGTTAAATTGAAGTAGTCACAACGTTGGTGTGAAGTTAAATTGAAGTAGTCACAACGTTGTGTGAAGTTAAATTGAAGTAGTCACAACGTTGGTGTGAAGTTAAATTGAAGTAGTCACAAGTTAAATTGAAGTAGTCACAACGTTGTGTGAAGTTAAATTGAAGTAGTCACAACGTTGGTGTGAAGTTAAATTGAAGTAGTCACAACGTTGGTGTGAAGTTAAATTGAAGTAGTCACAACGTTGTGTGAAGTTAACTTGAAGTAGTCACAACGTTGGTGTGAAGTTAAATTGAAGTAGTCACAACGTTGGTGTGAAGTTAAATTGAAGTAGTCACCACGTTGGTGTGAAGTTAAATTGAAGTAGTCACAAGTTGGTGTGAAGTTAAATGGAAGTAGTCACAACGTTGGTGTGAAGTTAAAGTGTGAAGTTAAATTGAAGTAGTCACAACGTTGGTGTGAAGTTAAATTGAAGTAGTCACAACGTTGGTGTGAAGTTAAATTGAAGTAGTCACAACGTTGGTGTGAAGTTAAATTGAAGTAGTCACAACGTTGGTGTGAAGTTAAATTGAAGTAGTCACAAGTTGGTGTGAAGTTAAATTGAAGTAGTCACAACGTTGGTGTGAAGTTAAATTGAAGTAGTCACAAGTTGGTGTGAAGTTAAATTGAAGTAGTCATAACGTTGTGTGAAGTTAAATTGAAGTAGTCACAACGTTGGTGTGAAGTTAAATTGAAGTAGTCATAACGTTGTGTGAAGTTAAATTGAAGTAGTCACAACGTTGGTGTGAAGTTAAATTGAAGTAGTCACAACATTGTGTGAAGTTAAATTGAAGTAGTCACAACGTTGTGTGAAGTTAAATTGAAGTAGTCACAACGTTGTTGTGAAGTTAAATTGAAGTAGTCACAACGTTGCTGTGAAGTTAAATTGAAGTAGTCACAACGTTGGTGTGAAGTTAAATTGAAGTAGTCACAACGTTGGTGTGAAGTTAAATTGAAGTAGTCACAAGTTGGTGTGAAGTTAAATTGAAGTAGTCACAACGTTGGTGTGAAGTTAAATTGAAGTAGTCACAAGTTGGTGTGAAGTTAAATTGAAGTAGTCACAACGTTGGTGTGAAGTTAAATTGAAGTAGTCACAAAGTTGTGTGAAGTTAAATTGAAGTAGTCACAACGTTGTGTGAAGTTAAATTGAAGTAGTCACATCGTTGGTGTGAAGTTAAATTGAAGTAGTCACAACGTTGTTTGACGTTAAATTGAAGTAGTCACAAGTTGGTGTGAAGTTAAATTGAAGTAGTCACAAGTTGGTGTGAAGTTAAATTGAAGTAGTCACAAGTTGGTGTGAAGTTAAAATGAAGTAGTCACAACGTTGGTGTGAAGTTAAATTGAAGTAGTCACAAGTTGGTGTGAAGTTAAATTGAAGTAGTCACAAGTTGGTGTGAAGTTAAATTGAAGTAGTCACAAGTTGGTGTGAAGTTAAATTGAAGTAGTCACAAGTTGGTGTGAAGTTAAATTGAAGTAGTCACAACGTTGGTGTGAAGTTAAATTGAAGTAGTCACAACGTTGTGTGAAGTTAAATTGAAGTAGTCACAACGTTGTGTGAAGTTAAATTGAAGTAGTCACAACGTTGGTGTGAAGTTAAATTGAAGTAGTCACAACGTTGTGTGAAGTTAAATTGAAGTAGTCACAACTTGGTGTGAAGTTAAATTGAAGTAGTCACAAGTTGGTGTGAAGTTAAATTGAAGTAGTCACAAGTTGGTGTGAAGTTAAATTGAAGTAGTCAAAACGTTGTGTGAAGTTAAATTGAAGTAGTTACAAGTTGGTGTGAAGTTAAATTGAAGTAGTCACAAGTTGGTGTGAAGTTAAATTGAAGTAGTCACAACGTTGGTGTGAAGTTAAATTGAAGTAGTCACAAGTTGGTGTGAAGTTAAATTGAAGTAGTCACAACGTTGTGTGAAGTTAAATTGAAGTAGTCACAACGTTGTGTGAAGTTAAATTGAAGTAGTCACATCGTTGGTGTGAAGTTAAATTGAAGTAGTCACAACGTTGTGTGAAGTTAAATTGAAGTAGTCACAACTTGGTGTGAAGTTAAATTGAAGTAGTCACAACTTGGTGTGAAGTTAAATTGAAGTAGTCACAACGTTGTGTGAAGTTAAATTGAAGTAGTCACAACGTTGGTGTGAAGTTAAATTGAAGTAGTCACAAGTTGGTGTGAAGTCAAATTGAAGTAGTCACAACATTGGTGTGAAGTTAAATTGAAGTAGTCACAACATTGGTGTGAAGTTAAATTTAAGTAGTCACAACATTGGTGTGAAGTTAAATTGAAGTAGTCACAAGTTGGTGTGAAGTTAAATTGAAGTAGTCACAAGTTGGTGTGAAGTTAAATTGAAGTAGTCACAACGTTGGTGTGAAGTTAAATTGAAGTAGTCACAACGTTGTGTGAAGTTAAATTGAAGTAGTCACAACGTTGTGTGAAGTTAAAATGAAGTAGTCACAACGTTGGAGTGAAGTTAATTTGAAGTAGTCACAACGTTGTGTGAAGTTAAATTGAAGTAGTCACAACTTGGTGTGAAGTTAAATTGAAGTAGTCACAACTTGGTGTGAAGTTAAATTGAAGTAGTCACAACGTTGTGTGAAGTTAAATTGAAGTAGTCACAACGTTGGTGTGAAGTTAAATTGAAGTAGTCACAAGTTGGTGTGAAGTTAAATTGAAGTAGTCACAAGCTGGTGTGAAGTTAAATTGAAGTAGTCACAAGTTGGTGTGAAGTTAAATTGAAGTAGTCACAAGTTGGTGTGAAGTTAAATTGAAGTAGTCACAACGTTGGTGTGAAGTTAAATTGAAGTAGTCACAAGTTGGTGTGAAGTTAAATTGAAGTAGTCACAAGTTGGTGTGAAGTTAAATTGAAGTAGTCACAACGTTGGTGTGAAATTAAATTGAAGTAGTCACAAGTTGGTGTGAAGTTAAATTGAAGTAGTCACAACATTGGTGTGAAGTTAAATTGAAGTAGTCACAACATTGGTGTGAAGTTAAATTGAAGTAGTCACAACATTGGTGTGAAGTTAAATTGAATTAGTCACAAGTTGGTGTGAAGTTAAATTGAAGTAGTCACAAGTTGGTGTGAAGTTAAATTGAAGTAGTCACAACGTTGGTGTGAAGTTAAATTGAAGTAGTCACAACGTTGTGTGAAGTTAAATTGAAGTAGTCACAACTTGGTGTGAAGTTAAATTGAAGTAGTCACAACTTGGTGTGAAGTTAAATTGAAGTAGTCACAACGTTGTGTGAAGTTAAATTGAAGTAGTCACAACGTTGGTGTGAAGTTAAATTGAAGTAGTCACAAGTTGGTGTGAAGTCAAATTGAAGTAGTTACAACATTGGTGTGAAGTTAAATTGAAGTAGTCACAACATTGGTGTGAAGTTAAATTGAAGTAGTCACAACATTGGTGTGAAGTTAAATTGAAGTAGTCACAAGTTGGTGTGAAGTTAAATTGAAGTAGTCACAAGTTGGTGTGAAGTTAAATTGAAGTAGTCACAACGTTGGTGTGAAGTTAAATTGAAGTAGTCACAACGTTGTGTGAAGTTAAATTGAAGTAGTCACAACGTTGTGTGAAGTTAAAATGAAGTAGTCACAACGTTGGAGTGAAGTTAATTTGAAGTAGTCACAACGTTGTGTGAAGTTAAATTGAAGTAGTCACAACTTGGTGTGAAGTTAAATTGAAGTAGTCACAACTTGGTGTGAAGTTAAATTGAAGTAGTCACAACGTTGTGTGAAGTTAAATTGAAGTAGTCACAACGTTGGTGTGAAGTTAAATTGAAGTAGTCACAAGTTGGTGTGAAGTTAAATTGAAGTAGTCACAAGTTGGTGTGAAGTTAAATTGAAGTAGTCACAAGTTGGTGTGAAGTTAAATTGAAGTAGTCACAAGTTGGTGTGAAGTTAAATTGAAGTAGTCACAACGTTGGTGTGAAGTTAAATTGAAGTAGTCACAACATTGGTGTGAAGTTAAATTGAAGTAGTCACAAGTTGGTGTGAAGTTAAATTGAAGTAGTCACAACGTTGGTGTGAAGTTAAATTGAAGTAGTCACAAGTTGGTGTGAAGTTAAATTGAAGTAGTCACAACATTGGTGTGAAGTTAAATTGAAGTAGTCACAACATTGGTGTGAAGTTAAATTGAAGTAGTCACAACATTGGTGTGAAGTTAAATTGAAGTAGTCACAAGTTGGTGTGAAGTTAAATTGAAGTAGTCACAACGTTGGTGTGAAGTTAAATTGAAGTAGTCACAACGTTGTGTGAAGTTAAATTGAAGTAGTCACAACGTTGTGTGAAGTTAAATTGAAGTAGTCACAACGTTGGAGTGAAGTTAATTTGAAGTAGTCACAACGTTGGAGTGAAGTTAATTTGAAGTAGTCACAACGTTGTGTGAAGTTAAATTGAAGTAGTCACAACTTGGTGTGAAGTTAAATTGAAGTAGTCACAACTTGGTGTGAAGTTAAATTGAAGTAGTCACAACTTGGTGTGAAGTTAAATTGAAGTAGTCACAACGTTGTGTGAAGTTAAATTGAAGTAGTCACAACGTTGGTGTGAAGTTAAATTGAAGTAGTCACAAGTTGGTGTGAAGTTAAATTGAAGTAGTCACAACGTTGTGTGAAGTTAAATTGAAGTAGTCACAAGTTGGTGTGAAGTTAAATTGAAGTAGTCACAACGTTGGTGTGAAGTTAAATTGAAGTAGTCACAACGTTGTGTGAAGTTAAATTGAAGTAGTCACAACGTTGTGTGAAGTTAAAATGAAGTAGTCACAACGTTGGAGTGAAGTTAATTTGAAGTAGTCACAACGTTGTGTGAAGTTAAATTGAAGTAGTCACAACTTGGTGTGAAGTTAAATTGAAGTAGTCACAACTTGGTGTGAAGTTAAATTGAAGTAGTCACAACGTTGTGTGAAGTTAAATTGAAGTAGTCACAACGTTGGTGTGAAGTTAAATTGAAGTAGTCACAAGTTGGTGTGAAGTTAAATTGAAGTAGTCACAAGTTGGTGTGAAGTTAAATTGAAGTAGTCACAAGTTGGTGTGAAGTTAAATTGAAGTAGTCACAAGTTGGTGTGAAGTTAAATTGAAGTAGTCACAACGTTGGTGTGAAGTTAAATTGAAGTAGTCACAAGTTGGTGTGAAGTTAAATTGAAGTAGTCACAACGTTGGTGTGAAGTTAAATTGAAGTAGTCACAAGTTGGTGTGAAGTTAAATTGAAGTAGTCACAACATTGGTGTGAAGTTAAATTGAAGTAGTCACAACATTGGTGTGAAGTTAAATTGAAGTAGTCACAACATTGGTGTGAAGTTAAATTGAAGTAGTCACAAGTTGGTGTGAAGTTAAATTGAAGTAGTCACAAGTTGGTGTGAAGTTAAATTGAAGTAGTCACAACGTTGGTGTGAAGTTAAATTGAAGTAGTCACAACGTTGTGTGAAGTTAAATTGAAGTAGTCACAACGTTGTGTGAAGTTAAATTGAAGTAGTCACAACGTTGGAGTGAAGTTAATTTGAAGTAGTCACAACGTTGTGTGAAGTTAAATTGAAGTAGTCACAACTTGGTGTGAAGTTAAATTGAAGTAGTCACAACTTGGTGTGAAGTTAAATTGAAGTAGTCACAACGTTGTGTGAAGTTAAATTGAAGTAGTCACAACGTTGGTGTGAAGTTAAATTGAAGTAGTCACAAGTTGGTGTGAAGTTAAATTGAAGTAGTCACAACGTTGTGTGAAGTTAAATTGAAGTAGTCACAACGTTGTGTGAAGTTAAATTGAAGTAGTCACAACGTTGGTGTGAAGTTAAATTGAAGTAGTCACAACGTTGTGTGAAGTTAAATTGAAGTAGTCACAACGTTGGTGTAAAGTTAAATTGAAGTAGTCACAACGTTGGTGTGAAGTTAAATTGAAGTAGTCACAACTTGGTGTGAAGTTAAATTGAAGTAGTCACAACTTGGTGTGAAGTTAAATTGAAGTAGTCACAACGTTGTGTGAAGTTAAATTGAAGTAGTCACAACGTTGGTGTGAAGTTAAATTGAAGTAGTCACAAGTTGGTGTGAAGTTAAATTGAAGTAGTCACAAGTTGGTGTGAAGTTAAATTGAAGTAGTCACAAGTTGGTGTGAAGTTAAATTGAAGTAGTCACAAGTTGGTGTGAAGTTAAATTGAAGTAGTCACAACGTTGGTGTGAAGTTAAATTGAAGTAGTCACAACGTTGGTGTAAAGTTAAATTGAAGTAGTCACAACGTTGGTGTGAAGTTAAATTGAAGTAGTCACAACTTGGTGTGAAGTTAAATTGAAGTAGTCACAACTTGGTGTGAAGTTAAATTGAAGTAGTCACAACGTTGTGTGAAGTTAAATTGAAGTAGTCACAACGTTGGTGTGAAGTTAAATTGAAGTAGTCACAAGTTGGTGTGAAGTTAAATTGAAGTAGTCACAAGTTGGTGTGAAGTTAAATTGAAGTAGTCACAAGTTGGTGTGAAGTTAAATTGAAGTAGTCACAAGTTGGTGTGAAGTTAAATTGAAGTAGTCACAACGTTGGTGTGAAGTTAAATTGAAGTAGTCACAAGTTGGTGTGAAGTTAAATTGAAGTAGTCACAACGTTGGTGTGAAGTTAAATTGAAGTAGTCACAAGTTGGTGTGAAGTTAAATTGAAGTAGTCACAACATTGGTGTGAAGTTAAATTGAAGTAGTCACAACATTGGTGTGAAGTTAAATTGAAGTAGTCACAACATTGGTGTGAAGTTAAATTGAAGTAGTCACAAGTTGGTGTGAAGTTAAATTGAAGTAGTCACAAGTTGGTGTGAAGTTAAATTGAAGTAGTCACAACGTTGGTGTGAAGTTAAATTGAAGTAGTCACAACGTTGTGTGAAGTTAAATTGAAGTAGTCACAACGTTGGAGTGAAGTTAATTTGAAGTAGTCACAACGTTGGAGTGAAGTTAATTTGAAGTAGTCACAACGTTGTGTGAAGTTAAATTGAAGTAGTCACAACTTGGTGTGAAGTTAAATTGAAGTAGTCACAACTTGGTGTGAAGTTAAATTGAAGTAGTCACAACGTTGTGTGAAGTTAAATTGAAGTAGTCACAACGTTGGTGTGAAGTTAAATTGAAGTAGTCACAAGTTGGTGTGAAGTTAAATTGAAGTAGTCACAACGTTGTGTGAAGTTAAATTGAAGTAGTCACAACGTTGTGTGAAGTTAAATTGAAGTAGTCACAACGTTGGTGTGAAGTTAAATTGAAGTAGTCACAACGTTGTGTGAAGTTAAATTGAAGTAGTCACAACGTTGGTGTAAAGTTAAATTGAAGTAGTCACAACGTTGGTGTGAAGTTAAATTGAAGTAGTCACAACGTTGGTGTGAAGTTAAATTGAAGTAGTCACAACGTTGGTGTGAAGTTAAATTGAAGTAGTCACAACGTTGGTGTGAAGTTAAATTGAAGTAGTCACAAGTTGGTGTGAAGTTAAATTGAAGTAGTCACAAGTTGGTGTGAAGTTAAATTGAAGTAGTCACAAGTTGGTGTGAAGTTAAATTGAAGTAGTCACAAGTTGGTGTGAAGTTAAAATGAAGTAGTCACAACGTTGGTGTCAAGTTAAATTGAAGTAGTCACAAGTTGGTGTGAAGTTAAATTGAAGTAGTCACAAGTTGGTGTGAAGTTAAATTGAAGTAGTCACAAGTTGGTGTGAAGTTAAATTGAAGTAGTCACAAGTTGGTGTGAAGTTAAATTGAAGTAGTCACAAGTTAGTGTGAAGTTAAATTGAAGTAGTCACAACGTTGGTGTGAAGTTAAATTGAAGTAGTCACAAGTTGGTGTGAAGTTAAATTGAAGTAGTCACAACGTTGGTGTGAAGTTAAATTGAAGTAGTCACAACGTTGTGTGAAGTTAAATTGAAGTAGTCACAACGTTGTGTGAAGTTAAATTGAAGTAGTCACAACGTTGGTGTGAAGTTAAATTGAAGTAGTCACAACGTTGGTGTGAAGTTAAATTGAAGTAGTCACAACGTTGTGTGAAGTTAAATTGAAGTAGTCACAACGTTGGTGTGAAGTTAAATTGAAGTAGTCACAATTTGGTGTGAAGTTAAATTGAAGTAGTCACAACGTTGTGTGAAGTTAAATTGAAGTAGTCACAACGTTGTGTGAAGTTAAATTGAAGTAGTCACAACGTTGGTGTGAAGTTAAATTGAAGTAGTCACAACGTTGTGTGAAGTTAAATTGAAGTAGTCACAACTTGGTGTGAAGTTAAATTGAAGTAGTCACAACTTGGTGTGAAGTTAAATTGAAGTAGTCACAACGTTGTGTGAAGTTAAATTGAAGTAGTCACAACGTTGGTGTAAAGTTAAATTGAAGTAGTCACAAGTTGGTGTGAAGTTAAATTGAAGTAGTCACAACGTTGTGTGAAGTTAAATTGAAGTAGTCACAACGTTGTGTGAAGTTAAATTGAAGTAGTCACAACGTTGGTGTGAAGTTAAATTGAAGTAGTCACAACGTTGTGTGAAGTTAAATTGAAGTAGTCACAACATAGGTGTGAAGTTAAATTGTAGTAGTCACAACATTGGTGTGAAGTTAAATTGAAGTAGTCACAAGTTGGTGTGAAGTTAAATTGAAGTAGTCACAAGTTGGTGTGAAGTTAAATTGAAGTAGTCACAACGTTGGTGTGAAGTTAAATTGAAGTAGTCACAACGTTGTGTGAAGTTAAATTGAAGTAGTCACAACGTTGGAGTGAAGTTAATTTGAAGTAGTCACAACGTTGGAGTGAAGTTAATTTGAAGTAGTCACAACGTTGTGTGAAGTTAAATTGAAGTAGTCACAACTTGGTGTGAAGTTAAATTGAAGTAGTCACAACTTGGTGTGAAGTTAAATTGAAGTAGTCACAACGTTGTGTGAAGTTAAATTGAAGTAGTCACAACGTTGGTGTGAAGTTAAATTGAAGTAGTCACAAGTTGGTGTGAAGTTAAATTGAAGTAGTCACAACGTTGTGTGAAGTTAAATTGAAGTAGTCACAACGTTGTGTGAAGTTAAATTGAAGTAGTCACAACGTTGGTGTGAAGTTAAATTGAAGTAGTCACAACGTTGTGTGAAGTTAAATTGAAGTAGTCACAACGTTGGTGTAAAGTTAAATTGAAGTAGTCACAACGTTGGTGTGAAGTTAAATTGAAGTAGTCACAACGTTGGTGTGAAGTTAAATTGAAGTAGTCACAACGTTGGTGTGAAGTTAAATTGAAGTAGTCACAACGTTGGTGTGAAGTTAAATTGAAGTAGTCACAAGTTGGTGTGAAGTTAAATTGAAGTAGTCACAAGTTGGTGTGAAGTTAAATTGAAGTAGTCACAATGTTGGTGTGAAGTTAAATTGAAGTAGTCACAAGTTGGTGTGAAGTTAAATTGAAGTAGTCACAAGTTGGTGTGAAGTTAAAATGAAGTAGTCACAACGTTGGTGTCAAGTTAAATTGAAGTAGTCACAAGTTGGTGTGAAGTTAAATTGAAGTAGTCACAAGTTGGTGTGAAGTTAAATTGAAGTAGTCACAAGTTGGTGTGAAGTTAAATTGAAGTAGTCACAAGTTGGTGTGAAGTTAAATTGAAGTAGTCACAAGTTAGTGTGAAGTTAAATTGAAGTAGTCACAACGTTGGTGTGAAGTTAAATTGAAGTAGTCACAAGTTGGTGTGAAGTTAAATTGAAGTAGTCACAACGTTGGTGTGAAGTTAAATTGAAGTAGTCACAACGTTGTGTGAAGTTAAATTGAAGTAGTCACAACGTTGTGTGAAGTTAAATTGAAGTAGTCACAACGTTGGTGTGAAGTTAAATTGAAGTAGTCACAACGTTGGTGTGAAGTTAAATTGAAGTAGTCACAACGTTGTGTGAAGTTAAATTGAAGTAGTCACAACGTTGGTGTGAAGTTAAATTGAAGTAGTCACAATTTGGTGTGAAGTTAAATTGAAGTAGTCACAACGTTGTGTGAAGTTAAATTGAAGTAGTCACAACGTTGTGTGAAGTTAAATTGAAGTAGTCACAACGTTGGTGTGAAGTTAAATTGAAGTAGTCACAACGTTGTGTGAAGTTAAATTGAAGTAGTCACAACTTGGTGTGAAGTTAAATTGAAGTAGTCACAACTTGGTGTGAAGATAAATTGAAGTAGTCACAACGTTGTGTGAAGTTAAATTGAAGTAGTCACAACGTTGGTGTAAAGTTAAATTGAAGTAGTCACAAGTTGGTGTGAAGTTAAATTGAAGTAGTCACAACGTTGTGTGAAGTTAAATTGAAGTAGTCACAACGTTGTGTGAAGTTAAATTGAAGTAGTCACAACGTTGGTGTGAAGTTAAATTGAAGTAGTCACAACGTTGTGTGAAGTTAAATTGAAGTAGTCACAACATTGGTGTGAAGTTAAATTGAAGTAGTCACAACGTTGGTGTGAAGTTAAATTGAAGTAGTCACAAGTTGGTGTGAAGTTAAATTGAAGTAGTCACAAGTTGGTGTGAAGTTAAATTGAAGTAGTCACAAGTTGGTGTGAAGTTAAATTGAAGTAGTCACAAGTTGGTGTGAAGTTAAATTGAAGTAGTCACAAGTTGGTGTGAAGTTAAAATGAAGTAGTCACAACGTTGGTGTCAAGTTAAATTGAAGTAGTCACAAGTTGGTGTGAAGTTAAAGTGAATTAGTCACAAGTTGGTGTGAAGTTAAATTGAAGTAGTCACAAGTTGGCGTGAAGTTAAATTGAAGTAGTCACAACGTTGGTGTGAAGTTAAATTGAAGTAGTCACAACGTTGTGTGAAGTTAAATTGAAGTAGTCACAACTTGGTGTGAAGTTAAATTGAAGTAGTCACAACTTGGTGTGAAGTTAAATTGAAGTAGTCACAACGTTGTGTGAAGTTAAATTGAAGTAGTCACAACGTTGGTGTGAAGTTAAATTGAAGTAGTCACAAGTTGGTGTGAAGTCAAATTGAAGTAGTCACAACATTGGTGTGAAGTTAAATTGAAGTAGTCACAACATTGGTGTGAAGTTAAATTGAAGTAGTCACAACATTGGTGTGAAGTTAAATTGAAGTAGTCACAAGTTGGTGTGAAGTTAAATTGAAGTAGTCACAAGTTGGTGTGAAGTTAAATTGAAGTAGTCACAACGTTGGTGTGAAGTTAAATTGAAGTAGTCACAACGTTGTGTGAAGTTAAATTGAAGTAGTCACAACGTTGTGTGAAGATAAAATGAAGTAGTCACAACGTTGGAGTGAAGTTAATTTGAAGTAGTCACAACGTTGTGTGAAGTTAAATTGAAGTAGTCACAACTTGGTGTGAAGTTAAATTGAAGTAGTCACAACTTGGTGTGAAGTTAAATTGAAGTAGTCACAACGTTGTGTGAAGTTAAATTGAAGTAGTCACAACGTTGGTGTGAAGTTAAATTGAAGTAGTCACAAGTTGGTGTGAAGTTAAATTGAAGTAGTCACAAGTTGGTGTGAAGTTAAATTGAAGTAGTCACAAGTTGGTGTGAAGTTAAATTGAAGTAGTCACAAGTTGGTGTGAAGTTAAATTGAAGTAGTCACAACGTTGGTGTGAAGTTAAATTGAAGTAGTCACAAGTTGGTGTGAAGTTAAATTGAAGTAGTCACAACGTTGGTGTGAAGTTAAATTGAAGTAGTCACAAGTTGGTGTGAAGTTAAATTGAAGTAGTCACAACATTGGTGTGAAGTTAAATTGAAGTAGTCACAACATTGGTGTGAAGTTAAATTGAAGTAGTCACAACATTGGTGTGAAGTTAAATTGAAGTAGTCACAAGTTGGTGTGAAGTTAAATTGAAGTAGTCACAAGTTGGTGTGAAGTTAAATTGAAGTAGTCACAACGTTGGTGTGAAGTTAAATTGAAGTAGTCACAACGTTGTGTGAAGTTAAATTGAAGTAGTCACAACGTTGTGTGAAGTTAAATTGAAGTAGTCACAACGTTGGAGTGAAGTTAATTTGAAGTAGTCACAACGTTGGAGTGAAGTTAATTTGAAGTAGTCACAACGTTGGAGTGAAGTTAATTTGAAGTAGTCACAACGTTGTGTGAAGTTAAATTGAAGTAGTCACAACGTTGGAGTGAAGTTAATTTGAAGTAGTCACAACGTTGGAGTGAAGTTAATTTGAAGTAGTCACAACGTTGTGTGAAGTTAAATTGAAGTAGTCACAACTTGGTGTGAAGTTAAATTGAAGTAGTCACAACTTGGTGTGAAGTTAAATTGAAGTAGTCACAACGTTGTGTGAAGTTAAATTGAAGTAGTCACAACGTTGGTGTGAAGTTAAATTGAAGTAGTCACAAGTTGGTGTGAAGTTAAATTGAAGTAGTCACAACGTTGTGTGAAGTTAAATTGAAGTAGTCACAACGTTGTGTGAAGTTAAATTGAAGTAGTCACAACGTTGGTGTGAAGTTAAATTGAAGTAGTCACAACGTTGGTGTGAAGTTAAATTGAAGTAGTCACAACTTGGTGTGAAGTTAAATTGAAGTAGTCACAACTTGGTGTGAAGTTAAATTGAAGTAGTCACAACGTTGTGTGAAGTTAAATTGAAGTAGTCACAGCGTTGGTGTGAAGTTAAATTGAAGTAGTCACAAGTTGGTGTGAAGTTAAATTGAAGTAGTCACAAGTTGGTGTGAAGTTAAATTGAAGTAGTCACAAGTTGGTGTGAAGTTAAATTGAAGTAGTCACAAGTTGGTGTGAAGTTAAATTGAAGTAGTCACAACGTTGGTGTGAAGTTAAATTGAAGTAGTCACAAGTTGGTGTGAAGTTAAATTGAAGTAGTCACAACGTTGGTGTGAAGTTAAATTGAAGTAGTCACAAGTTGGTGTGAAGTTAAATTGAAGTAGTCACAACATTGGTGTGAAGTTAAATTGAAGTAGTCACAACATTGGTGTGAAGTTAAATTGAAGTAGTCACAACATTGGTGTGAAGTTAAATTGAAGTAGTCACAAGTTGGTGTGAAGTTAAATTGAAGTAGTCACAAGTTGGTGTGAAGTTAAATTGAAGTAGTCACAACGTTGGTGTGAAGTTAAATTGAAGTAGTCACAACGTTGTGTGAAGTTAAATTGAAGTAGTCACAACGTTGTGTGAAGTTAAATTGAAGTAGTCACAACGTTGGAGTGAAGTTAATTTGAAGTAGTCACAACGTTGGAGTGAAGTTAATTTGAAGTAGTCACAACGTTGTGTGAAGTTAAATTGAAGTAGTCACAACTTGGTGTGAAGTTAAATTGAAGTAGTCACAACTTGGTGTGAAGTTAAATTGAAGTAGTCACAACGTTGTGTGAAGTTAAATTGAAGTAGTCACAACGTTGGTGTGAAGTTAAATTGAAGTAGTCACAAGTTGGTGTGAAGTTAAATTGAAGTAGTCACAACGTTGTGTGAAGTTAAATTGAAGTAGTCACAACGTTGTGTGAAGTTAAATTGAAGTAGTCACAACGTTGGTGTGAAGTTAAATTGAAGTAGTCACAACGTTGTGTGAAGTTAAATTGAAGTAGTCACAACGTTGGTGTAAAGTTAAATTGAAGTAGTCACAACGTTGGTGTGAAGTTAAATTGAAGTAGTCACAACGTTGGTGTGAAGTTAAATTGAAGTAGTCACAACGTTGGTGTGAAGTTAAATTGAAGTAGTCACAACGTTGGTGTGAAGATAAATTGAAGTAGTCACAAGTTGGTGTGAAGTTAAATTGAAGTAGTCACAAGTTGGTGTGAAGTTAAATTGAAGTAGTCACAATGTTGGTGTGAAGTTAAATTGAAGTAGTCACAAGTTGGTGTGAAGTTAAATTGAAGTAGTCACAAGTTGGTGTGAAGTTAAAATGAAGTAGTCACAACGTTGGTGTCAAGTTAAATTGAAGTAGTCACAAGTTGGTGTGAAGTTAAATTGAAGTAGTCACAAGTTGGTGTGAAGTTAAATTGAAGTAGTCACAAGTTGGTGTGAAGTTAAATTGAAGTAGTCACAAGTTGGTGTGAAGTTAAATTGAAGTAGTCACAAGTTAGTGTGAAGTTAAATTGAAGTAGTCACAACGTTGGTGTGAAGTTAAATTGAAGTAGTCACAAGTTGGTGTGAAGTTAAATTGAAGTAGTCACAACGTTGGTGTGAAGTTAAATTGAAGTAGTCACAACGTTGTGTGAAGTTAAATTGAAGTAGTCACAACGTTGTGTGAAGTTAAATTGAAGTAGTCACAACGTTGGTGTGAAGTTAAATTGAAGTAGTCACAACGTTGGTGTGAAGTTAAATTGAAGTAGTCACAACGTTGTGTGAAGTTAAATTGAAGTAGTCACAACGTTGGTGTGAAGTTAAATTGAAGTAGTCACAATTTGGTGTGAAGTTAAATTGAAGTAGTCACAACGTTGTGTGAAGTTAAATTGAAGTAGTCACAACGTTGTGTGAAGTTAAATTGAAGTAGTCACAACGTTGGTGTGAAGTTAAATTGAAGTAGTCACAACGTTGTGTGAAGTTAAATTGAAGTAGTCACAACTTGGTGTGAAGTTAAATTGAAGTAGTCACAACTTGGTGTGAAGTTAAATTGAAGTAGTCACAACTTGGTGTGAAGTTAAATTGAAGTAGTCACAACGTTGTGTGAAGTTAAATTGAAGTAGTCACAACGTTGGTGTAAAGTTAAATTGAAGTAGTCACAAGTTGGTGTGAAGTTAAATTGAAGTAGTCACAACGTTGTGTGAAGTTAAATTGAAGTAGTCACAACGTTGTGTGAAGTTAAATTGAAGTAGTCACAACGTTGGTGTGAAGTTAAATTGAAGTAGTCACAACGTTGTGTGAAGTTAAATTGAAGTAGTCACAACGTTGGTGTGAAGTTAAATTGAAGTAGTCACAACGTTGGTGTGAAGTTAAATTGAAGTAGTCACAAGTTGGTGTGAAGTTAAATTGAAGTAGTCACAAGTTGGTGTGAAGTTAAATTGAAGTAGTCACAAGTTGGTGTGAAGTTAAATTGAAGTAGTCACAAGTTGGTGTGAAGTTAAAATGAAGTAGTCACAACGTTGGTGTCAAGTTAAATTGAAGTAGTCACAAGTTGGTGTGAAGTTAAAGTGAAGTAGTCACAAGTTGGTGTGAAGTTAAATTGAAGTAGTCACAAGTTGGTGTGAAGTTAAATTGAAGTAGTCACAACGTTGTGTGAAGTTAAATTGAAGTAGTCACAACGTTGTGTGAAGTTAAATTGAAGTAGTCACAACGTTGGAGTGAAGTTAATTTGAAGTAGTCACAACGTTGTGTGAAGTTAAATTGAAGTAGTCACAACTTGGTGTGAAGTTAAATTGAAGTAGTCACAAGTTGGTGTGAAGTTAAATTGAAGTAGTCACAAGTTGGTGTGAAGTTAAATTGAAGTAGTCACAAGTTGGTGTGAAGTTAAATTGAAGTAGTCACAAGTTGGTGTGAAGTTAAATTGAAGTAGTCACAAGTTGGTGTGAAGTTAAATTGAAGTAGTCACAAGTTGGTGTGAAGTTAAATTGAAGTAGTCACAAGTTGGTGTGAAGTTAAATTGAAGTAGTCACAACGTTGTGTGAAGTTAAATTGAAGTAGTCACAACGTTGTGTGAAGTTAAAATGAAGTAGTCACAACGTTGGAGTGAAGTTAATTTGAAGTAGTCACAACGTTGTGTGAAGTTAAATTGAAGTAGTCACAACTTGGTGTGAAGTTAAATTGAAGTAGTCACAACTTGGTGTGAAGTTAAATTGAAGTAGTCACAACGTTGTGTGAAGTTAAATTGAAGTAGTCACAACGTTGGTGTGAAGTTAAATTGAAGTAGTCACAAGTTGGTGTGAAGTTAAATTGAAGTAGTCACAAGTTGGTGTGAAGTTAAATTGAAGTAGTCACAAGTTGGTGTGAAGTTAAATTGAAGTAGTCACAAGTTGGTGTGAAGTTAAATTGAAGTAGTCACAACGTTGGTGTGAAGTTAAATTGAAGTAGTCACAACATTGGTGTGAAGTTAAATTGAAGTAGTCACAAGTTGGTGTGAAGTTAAATTGAAGTAGTCACAACGTTGGTGTGAAGTTAAATTGAAGTAGTCACAAGTTGGTGTGAAGTTAAATTGAAGTAGTCACAACATTGGTGTGAAGTTAAATTGAAGTAGTCACAACATTGGTGTGAAGTTAAATTGAAGTAGTCACAACATTGGTGTGAAGTTAAATTGAAGTAGTCACAAGTTGGTGTGAAGTTAAATTGAAGTAGTCACAACGTTGGTGTGAAGTTAAATTGAAGTAGTCACAACGTTGTGTGAAGTTAAATTGAAGTAGTCACAACGTTGTGTGAAGTTAAATTGAAGTAGTCACAACGTTGGAGTGAAGTTAATTTGAAGTAGTCACAACGTTGGAGTGAAGTTAATTTGAAGTAGTCACAACGTTGTGTGAAGTTAAATTGAAGTAGTCACAAGTTGGTGTGAAGTTAAATTGAAGTAGTCACAACTTGGTGTGAAGTTAAATTGAAGTAGTCACAACTTGGTGTGAAGTTAAATTGAAGTAGTCACAACGTTGTGTGAAGTTAAATTGAAGTAGTCACAACGTTGGTGTGAAGTTAAATTGAAGTAGTCACAAGTTGGTGTGAAGTTAAATTGAAGTAGTCACAACGTTGTGTGAAGTTAAATTGAAGTAGTCACAAGTTGGTGTGAAGTTAAATTGAAGTAGTCACAACGTTGGTGTGAAGTTAAATTGAAGTAGTCACAACGTTGTGTGAAGTTAAATTGAAGTAGTCACAACGTTGTGTGAAGTTAAAATGAAGTAGTCACAACGTTGGAGTGAAGTTAATTTGAAGTAGTCACAACGTTGTGTGAAGTTAAATTGAAGTAGTCACAACTTGGTGTGAAGTTAAATTGAAGTAGTCACAACTTGGTGTGAAGTTAAATTGAAGTAGTCACAACGTTGTGTGAAGTTAAATTGAAGTAGTCACAACGTTGGTGTGAAGTTAAATTGAAGTAGTCACAAGTTGGTGTGAAGTTAAATTGAAGTAGTCACAAGTTGGTGTGAAGTTAAATTGAAGTAGTCACAAGTTGGTGTGAAGTTAAATTGAAGTAGTCACAAGTTGGTGTGAAGTTAAATTGAAGTAGTCACAACGTTGGTGTGAAGTTAAATTGAAGTAGTCACAAGTTGGTGTGAAGTTAAATTGAAGTAGTCACAACGTTGGTGTGAAGTTAAATTGAAGTAGTCACAAGTTGGTGTGAAGTTAAATTGAAGTAGTCACAACATTGGTGTGAAGTTAAATTGAAGTAGTCACAACATTGGTGTGAAGTTAAATTGAAGTAGTCACAACATTGGTGTGAAGTTAAATTGAAGTAGTCACAAGTTGGTGTGAAGTTAAATTGAAGTAGTCACAAGTTGGTGTGAAGTTAAATTGAAGTAGTCACAACGTTGGTGTGAAGTTAAATTGAAGTAGTCACAACGTTGTGTGAAGTTAAATTGAAGTAGTCACAACGTTGTGTGAAGTTAAATTGAAGTAGTCACAACGTTGGAGTGAAGTTAATTTGAAGTAGTCACAACGTTGTGTGAAGTTAAATTGAAGTAGTCACAACTTGGTGTGAAGTTAAATTGAAGTAGTCACAACTTGGTGTGAAGTTAAATTGAAGTAGTCACAACGTTGTGTGAAGTTAAATTGAAGTAGTCACAACGTTGGTGTGAAGTTAAATTGAAGTAGTCACAAGTTGGTGTGAAGTTAAATTGAAGTAGTCACAACGTTGTGTGAAGTTAAATTGAAGTAGTCACAACGTTGTGTGAAGTTAAATTGAAGTAGTCACAACGTTGGTGTGAAGTTAAATTGAAGTAGTCACAACGTTGTGTGAAGTTAAATTGAAGTAGTCACAACGTTGGTGTAAAGTTAAATTGAAGTAGTCACAACGTTGGTGTGAAGTTAAATTGAAGTAGTCACAACTTGGTGTGAAGTTAAATTGAAGTAGTCACAACTTGGTGTGAAGTTAAATTGAAGTAGTCACAACGTTGTGTGAAGTTAAATTGAAGTAGTCACAACGTTGGTGTGAAGTTAAATTGAAGTAGTCACAAGTTGGTGTGAAGTTAAATTGAAGTAGTCACAAGTTGGTGTGAAGTTAAATTGAAGTAGTCACAAGTTGGTGTGAAGTTAAATTGAAGTAGTCACAAGTTGGTGTGAAGTTAAATTGAAGTAGTCACAACGTTGGTGTGAAGTTAAATTGAAGTAGTCACAACGTTGGTGTAAAGTTAAATTGAAGTAGTCACAACGTTGGTGTGAAGTTAAATTGAAGTAGTCACAACTTGGTGTGAAGTTAAATTGAAGTAGTCACAACTTGGTGTGAAGTTAAATTGAAGTAGTCACAACGTTGTGTGAAGTTAAATTGAAGTAGTCACAACGTTGGTGTGAAGTTAAATTGAAGTAGTCACAAGTTGGTGTGAAGTTAAATTGAAGTAGTCACAAGTTGGTGTGAAGTTAAATTGAAGTAGTCACAAGTTGGTGTGAAGTTAAATTGAAGTAGTCACAAGTTGGTGTGAAGTTAAATTGAAGTAGTCACAACGTTGGTGTGAAGTTAAATTGAAGTAGTCACAAGTTGGTGTGAAGTTAAATTGAAGTAGTCACAACGTTGGTGTGAAGTTAAATTGAAGTAGTCACAAGTTGGTGTGAAGTTAAATTGAAGTAGTCACAACATTGGTGTGAAGTTAAATTGAAGTAGTCACAACATTGGTGTGAAGTTAAATTGAAGTAGTCACAACATTGGTGTGAAGTTAAATTGAAGTAGTCACAAGTTGGTGTGAAGTTAAATTGAAGTAGTCACAAGTTGGTGTGAAGTTAAATTGAAGTAGTCACAACGTTGGTGTGAAGTTAAATTGAAGTAGTCACAACGTTGTGTGAAGTTAAATTGAAGTAGTCACAACGTTGGAGTGAAGTTAATTTGAAGTAGTCACAACGTTGGAGTGAAGTTAATTTGAAGTAGTCACAACGTTGTGTGAAGTTAAATTGAAGTAGTCACAACTTGGTGTGAAGTTAAATTGAAGTAGTCACAACTTGGTGTGAAGTTAAATTGAAGTAGTCACAACGTTGTGTGAAGTTAAATTGAAGTAGTCACAACGTTGGTGTGAAGTTAAATTGAAGTAGTCACAAGTTGGTGTGAAGTTAAATTGAAGTAGTCACAACGTTGTGTGAAGTTAAATTGAAGTAGTCACAACGTTGTGTGAAGTTAAATTGAAGTAGTCACAACGTTGGTGTGAAGTTAAATTGAAGTAGTCACAACGTTGTGTGAAGTTAAATTGAAGTAGTCACAACGTTGGTGTAAAGTTAAATTGAAGTAGTCACAACGTTGGTGTGAAGTTAAATTGAAGTAGTCACAACGTTGGTGTGAAGTTAAATTGAAGTAGTCACAACGTTGGTGTGAAGTTAAATTGAAGTAGTCACAACGTTGGTGTGAAGTTAAATTGAAGTAGTCACAAGTTGGTGTGAAGTTAAATTGAAGTAGTCACAAGTTGGTGTGAAGTTAAATTGAAGTAGTCACAATGTTGGTGTGAAGTTAAATTGAAGTAGTCACAAGTTGGTGTGAAGTTAAATTGAAGTAGTCACAAGTTGGTGTGAAGTTAAAATGAAGTAGTCACAACGTTGGTGTCAAGTTAAATTGAAGTAGTCACAAGTTGGTGTGAAGTTAAATTGAAGTAGTCACAAGTTGGTGTGAAGTTAAATTGAAGTAGTCACAAGTTGGTGTGAAGTTAAATTGAAGTAGTCACAAGTTGGTGTGAAGTTAAATTGAAGTAGTCACAAGTTAGTGTGAAGTTAAATTGAAGTAGTCACAACGTTGGTGTGAAGTTAAATTGAAGTAGTCACAAGTTGGTGTGAAGTTAAATTGAAGTAGTCACAACGTTGGTGTGAAGTTAAATTGAAGTAGTCACAACGTTGTGTGAAGTTAAATTGAAGTAGTCACAACGTTGTGTGAAGTTAAATTGAAGTAGTCACAACGTTGGTGTGAAGTTAAATTGAAGTAGTCACAACGTTGGTGTGAAGTTAAATTGAAGTAGTCACAACGTTGTGTGAAGTTAAATTGAAGTAGTCACAACGTTGGTGTGAAGTTAAATTGAAGTAGTCACAATTTGGTGTGAAGTTAAATTGAAGTAGTCACAACGTTGTGTGAAGTTAAATTGAAGTAGTCACAACGTTGTGTGAAGTTAAATTGAAGTAGTCACAACGTTGGTGTGAAGTTAAATTGAAGTAGTCACAACGTTGTGTGAAGTTAAATTGAAGTAGTCACAACTTGGTGTGAAGTTAAATTGAAGTAGTCACAACTTGGTGTGAAGTTAAATTGAAGTAGTCACAACGTTGTGTGAAGTTAAATTGAAGTAGTCACAACGTTGGTGTAAAGTTAAATTGAAGTAGTCACAAGTTGGTGTGAAGTTAAATTGAAGTAGTCACAACGTTGTGTGAAGTTAAATTGAAGTAGTCACAACGTTGTGTGAAGTTAAATTGAAGTAGTCACAACGTTGGTGTGAAGTTAAATTGAAGTAGTCACAACGTTGTGTGAAGTTAAATTGAAGTAGTCACAACATTGGTGTGAAGTTAAATTGAAGTAGTCACAACATTGGTGTGAAGTTAAATTGAAGTAGTCACAAGTTGGTGTGAAGTTAAATTGAAGTAGTCACAAGTTGGTGTGAAGTTAAATTGAAGTAGTCACAACGTTGGTGTGAAGTTAAATTGAAGTAGTCACAACGTTGTGTGAAGTTAAATTGAAGTAGTCACAACGTTGGAGTGAAGTTAATTTGAAGTAGTCACAACGTTGGAGTGAAGTTAATTTGAAGTAGTCACAACGTTGTGTGAAGTTAAATTGAAGTAGTCACAACTTGGTGTGAAGTTAAATTGAAGTAGTCACAACTTGGTGTGAAGTTAAATTGAAGTAGTCACAACGTTGTGTGAAGTTAAATTGAAGTAGTCACAACGTTGGTGTGAAGTTAAATTGAAGTAGTCACAAGTTGGTGTGAAGTTAAATTGAAGTAGTCACAACGTTGTGTGAAGTTAAATTGAAGTAGTCACAACGTTGTGTGAAGTTAAATTGAAGTAGTCACAACGTTGGTGTGAAGTTAAATTGAAGTAGTCACAACGTTGTGTGAAGTTAAATTGAAGTAGTCACAACGTTGGTGTAAAGTTAAATTGAAGTAGTCACAACGTTGGTGTGAAGTTAAATTGAAGTAGTCACAACGTTGGTGTGAAGTTAAATTGAAGTAGTCACAACGTTGGTGTGAAGTTAAATTGAAGTAGTCACAACGTTGGTGTGAAGTTAAATTGAAGTAGTCACAAGTTGGTGTGAAGTTAAATTGAAGTAGTCACAAGTTGGTGTGAAGTTAAATTGAAGTAGTCACAATGTTGGTGTGAAGTTAAATTGAAGTAGTTACAAGTTGGTGTGAAGTTAAATTGAAGTAGTCACAAGTTGGTGTGAAGTTAAAATGAAGTAGTCACAACGTTGGTGTCAAGTTAAATTGAAGTAGTCACAAGTTGGTGTGAAGTTAAATTGAAGTAGTCACAAGTTGGTGTGAAGTTAAATTGAAGTAGTCACAAGTTGGTGTGAAGTTAAATTGAAGTAGTCACAAGTTGGTGTGAAGTTAAATTGAAGTAGTCACAAGTTAGTGTGAAGTTAAATTGAAGTAGTCACAACGTTGGTGTGAAGTTAAATTGAAGTAGTCACAAGTTGGTGTGAAGTTAAATTGAAGTAGTCACAACGTTGGTGTGAAGTTAAATTGAAGTAGTCACAACGTTGTGTGAAGTTAAATTGAAGTAGTCACAACGTTGTGTGAAGTTAAATTGAAGTAGTCACAACGTTGGTGTGAAGTTAAATTGAAGTAGTCACAACGTTGGTGTGAAGTTAAATTGAAGTAGTCACAACGTTGTGTGAAGTTAAATTGAAGTAGTCACAACGTTGGTGTGAAGTTAAATTGAAGTAGTCACAATTTGGTGTGAAGTTAAATTGAAGTAGTCACAACGTTGTGTGAAGTTAAATTGAAGTAGTCACAACGTTGTGTGAAGTTAAATTGAAGTAGTCACAACGTTGGTGTGAAGTTAAATTGAAGTAGTCACAACGTTGTGTGAAGTTAAATTGAAGTAGTCACAACTTGGTGTGAAGTTAAATTGAAGTAGTCACAACTTGGTGTGAAGATAAATTGAAGTAGTCACAACGTTGTGTGAAGTTAAATTGAAGTAGTCACAACGTTGGTGTAAAGTTAAATTGAAGTAGTCACAAGTTGGTGTGAAGTTAAATTGAAGTAGTCACAACGTTGTGTGAAGTTAAATTGAAGTAGTCACAACGTTGTGTGAAGTTAAATTGAAGTAGTCACAACGTTGGTGTGAAGTTAAATTGAAGTAGTCACAACGTTGTGTGAAGTTAAATTGAAGTAGTCACAACATTGGTGTGAAGTTAAATTGAAGTAGTCACAACGTTGGTGTGAAGTTAAATTGAAGTAGTCACAAGTTGGTGTGAAGTTAAATTGAAGTAGTCACAAGTTGGTGTGAAGTTAAATTGAAGTAGTCACAAGTTGGTGTGAAGTTAAATTGAAGTAGTCACAAGTTGGTGTGAAGTTAAATTGAAGTAGTCACAAGTTGGTGTGAAGTTAAAATGAAGTAGTCACAACGTTGGTGTCAAGTTAAATTGAAGTAGTCACAAGTTGGTGTGAAGTTAAAGTGAATTAGTCACAAGTTGGTGTGAAGTTAAATTGAAGTAGTCACAAGTTGGCGTGAAGTTAAATTGAAGTAGTCACAACGTTGGTGTGAAGTTAAATTGAAGTAGTCACAACGTTGTGTGAAGTTAAATTGAAGTAGTCACAACTTGGTGTGAAGTTAAATTGAAGTAGTCACAACTTGGTGTGAAGTTAAATTGAAGTAGTCACAACGTTGTGTGAAGTTAAATTGAAGTAGTCACAACGTTGGTGTGAAGTTAAATTGAAGTAGTCACAAGTTGGTGTGAAGTCAAATTGAAGTAGTCACAACATTGGTGTGAAGTTAAATTGAAGTAGTCACAACATTGGTGTGAAGTTAAATTGAAGTAGTCACAACATTGGTGTGAAGTTAAATTGAAGTAGTCACAAGTTGGTGTGAAGTTAAATTGAAGTAGTCACAAGTTGGTGTGAAGTTAAATTGAAGTAGTCACAACGTTGGTGTGAAGTTAAATTGAAGTAGTCACAACGTTGTGTGAAGTTAAATTGAAGTAGTCACAACGTTGTGTGAAGATAAAATGAAGTAGTCACAACGTTGGAGTGAAGTTAATTTGAAGTAGTCACAACGTTGTGTGAAGTTAAATTGAAGTAGTCACAACTTGGTGTGAAGTTAAATTGAAGTAGTCACAACTTGGTGTGAAGTTAAATTGAAGTAGTCACAACGTTGTGTGAAGTTAAATTGAAGTAGTCACAACGTTGGTGTGAAGTTAAATTGAAGTAGTCACAAGTTGGTGTGAAGTTAAATTGAAGTAGTCACAAGTTGGTGTGAAGTTAAATTGAAGTAGTCACAAGTTGGTGTGAAGTTAAATTGAAGTAGTCACAAGTTGGTGTGAAGTTAAATTGAAGTAGTCACAACGTTGGTGTGAAGTTAAATTGAAGTAGTCACAAGTTGGTGTGAAGTTAAATTGAAGTAGTCACAACGTTGGTGTGAAGTTAAATTGAAGTAGTCACAAGTTGGTGTGAAGTTAAAATGAAGTAGTCACAACGTTGGTGTCAAGTTAAATTGAAGTAGTCACAAGTTGGTGTGAAGTTAAATTGAAGTAGTCACAAGTTGGTGTGAAGTTAAATTGAAGTAGTCACAAGTTGGTGTGAAGTTAAATTGAAGTAGTCACAAGTTGGTGTGAAGTTAAATTGAAGTAGTCACAAGTTAGTGTGAAGTTAAATTGAAGTAGTCACAACGTTGGTGTGAAGTTAAATTGAAGTAGTCACAAGTTGGTGTGAAGTTAAATTGAAGTAGTCACAACGTTGGTGTGAAGTTAAATTGAAGTAGTCACAACGTTGTGTGAAGTTAAATTGAAGTAGTCACAACGTTGTGTGAAGTTAAATTGAAGTAGTCACAACGTTGGTGTGAAGTTAAATTGAAGTAGTCACAACGTTGGTGTGAAGTTAAATTGAAGTAGTCACAACGTTGTGTGAAGTTAAATTGAAGTAGTCACAACGTTGGTGTGAAGTTAAATTGAAGTAGTCACAATTTGGTGTGAAGTTAAATTGAAGTAGTCACAACGTTGTGTGAAGTTAAATTGAAGTAGTCACAACGTTGTGTGAAGTTAAATTGAAGTAGTCACAACGTTGGTGTGAAGTTAAATTGAAGTAGTCACAACGTTGTGTGAAGTTAAATTGAAGTAGTCACAACTTGGTGTGAAGTTAAATTGAAGTAGTCACAACTTGGTGTGAAGTTAAATTGAAGTAGTCACAACTTGGTGTGAAGTTAAATTGAAGTAGTCACAACGTTGTGTAAAGTTAAATTGAAGTAGTCACAACGTTGGTGTAAAGTTAAATTGAAGTAGTCACAAGTTGGTGTGAAGTTAAATTGAAGTAGTCACAACGTTGTGTGAAGTTAAATTGAAGTAGTCACAACGTTGTGTGAAGTTAAATTGAAGTAGTCACAACGTTGGTGTGAAGTTAAATTGAAGTAGTCACAACGTTGTGTGAAGTTAAATTGAAGTAGTCACAACGTTGGTGTGAAGTTAAATTGAAGTAGTCACAACGTTGGTGTGAAGTTAAATTGAAGTAGTCACAAGTTGGTGTGAAGTTAAATTGAAGTAGTCACAAGTTGGTGTGAAGTTAAATTGAAGTAGTCACAAGTTGGTGTGAAGTTAAATTGAAGTAGTCACAAGTTGGTGTGAAGTTAAAATGAAGTAGTCACAACGTTGGTGTCAAGTTAAATTGAAGTAGTCACAAGTTGGTGTGAAGTTAAAGTGAAGTAGTCACAAGTTGGTGTGAAGTTAAAATGAAGTAGTCACAACGTTGGTGTCAAGTTAAATTGAAGTAGTCACAAGTTGGTGTGAAGTTAAATTGAAGTAGTCACAAGTTGGTGTGAAGTTAAATTGAAGTAGTCACAAGTTGGTGTGAAGTTAAATTGAAGTAGTCACAAGTTGGTGTGAAGTTAAATTGAAGTAGTCACAACGTTGTGTGAAGTTAAATTGAAGTAGTCACAACGTTGTGTGAAGTTAAATTGAAGTAGTCACAACGTTGGAGTGAAGTTAATTTGAAGTAGTCACAACGTTGTGTGAAGTTAAATTGAAGTAGTCACAACTTGGTGTGAAGTTAAATTGAAGTAGTCACAAGTTGGTGTGAAGTTAAATTGAAGTAGTCACAAGTTGGTGTGAAGTTAAATTGAAGTAGTCACAAGTTGGTGTGAAGTTAAATTGAAGTAGTCACAAGTTGGTGTGAAGTTAAATTGAAGTAGTCACAAGTTGGTGTGAAGTTAAATTGAAGTAGTCACAACTTGGTGTGAAGTTAAATTGAAGTAGTCACAAGTTGGTGTGAAGTTAAATTGAAGTAGTCACAACGTTGGTGTGAAGTTAAATTGAAGTAGTCACAAGTTGGTGTGAAGTTAAATTGAAGTAGTCACAAGTTGGTGTGAAGTTAAATTGGAGTAGTCACAACGTTGGTGTGAAGTTAAATTGAAGTAGTCACAAGTTGGTGTGAAGTTAAATTGAAGTAGTCACAACATTGGTGTGAAGTTAAATTGAAGTAGTCACAACATTGGTGTGAAGTTAAATTGAAGTAGTCACAACATTGGTGTGAAGTTAAATTGAAGTAGTCACAAGTTGGTGTGAAGTTAAATTGAAGTAGTCACAAGTTGGTGTGAAGTTAAATTGAAGTAGTCACAACGTTGGTGTAAAGTTAAATTGAAGTAGTCACAACGTTGTGTGAAGTTAAATTGAAGTAGTCACAACGTTGTGTGAAGTTAAATTGAAGTAGTCACAACGTTGGAGTGAAGTTAATTTGAAGTAGTCACAACGTTGTGTGAAGTTAAATTGAAGTAGTCACAACGTTGTGTGAAGTTGAATTGAAGTAGTCACAACGTTGTGTGAAGTTAAATTGAAGTAGTCACAACGTTGGTGTGAAGTTAAATTGAAGTAGTCACAAGTTGGTGTGAAGTTAAATTGAAGTAGTCACAACGTTGTGTGAAGTTAAATTGAAGTAGTCACAACGTTGTGTGAAGTTAAATTGAAGTAGTCACAACGTTGGTGTGAAGTTAAATTGAAGTAGTCACAAGTTGGTGTGGAGTTAAATTGAAGTAGTCACAAGTTGGTGTGAAGTTAAATTGAAGTAGTCACAAGTTGGTGTGAAGTTAAATTGAAGTAGTCACAAGTTGGTGTGAAGTTAAATTGAAGTAGTCACAAGTTGGTGTGAAGTTAAATTGAAGTAGTCACAACGTTGGTGTGAAGTTAAATTGAAGTAGTCACAACGTTGTTGGTGTGAAGTTAAATTGAAGTAGTCACAAAGTTGGTGTGAAGTTAAATTGAAGTAGTCACAGCGTTGGTGTGAAGTTAAATTGAAGTAGTCACAGCGTTGGTGTGAAGTTAAATTGAAGTAGTCACAAGTTGGTGTGAAGTTAAATTGAAGTAGTCACAAGTTGGTGTGAAGTTAAATTGAAGTAGTCACAACGTTGTGTGAAGTTAAATTGAAGTAGTCACAACGTTGGTGTGAAGTTAAATTGAAGTAGTCACAACGTTGGTGTGAAGTTAAATTGAAGTAGTCACAACGTTGTGTGAAGTTAAATTGAAGTAGTCACAACGTTGTGTGAAGTTAAATTGAAGTAGTCACAACGTTGGTGTGAAGTTAAATTGAAGTAGTCACAAAGTTGGTGTGAAGTTAAATTGAAGTAGTCACAACGTTGGTGTGAAGTTAAATTGAAGTAGTCACAACGTTGGTGTGAAGTTAAATTGAAGTAGTCACAACGTTGGTGTGAAGGTAAATTGAAGTAGTCACAACGTTGGTGTGAAGTTAAATTGAAGTAGTCACAAGTTGGTGTGAAGTTAAATTGAAGTAGTCACAACGTTGGTGTGAAGTTAAATTGAAGTAGTCACAACGTTGGTGTGAAGTTAAATTGAAGTAGTCACAACGTTGGTGTGAAGTTAAATTGAAGTAGTCACAACGTGTGAAGTTAAATTGAAGTAGTCACAATGTTGGTGTGAAGTTAAATTGAAGTAGTCACAACGTTGGTGTTAAGTTAAATTGAAGTAGTCACAATGTTGGTGTGAAGGTAAATTGAAGTAGTCACAACGTTGGTGTGAAGTTAAATTGAAGTAGTCGCAACGTTGTTACCACACACACATACATGTCTTACTGTTGTTGTAACAATACATATTAGATTAATTTTTAATATAGTTGCGATATGAACTTGATTAAAATGTATTTCTATAAAAGGTTGCATTAGAGATTAATTAAACTCAATTACATAGAAATGTTTGCGAAGCTTAGGTTTAGTAAAGGGAGTGAGTAGGTATGGTACAATTATATTAATATTAATATAAATTGAACCATACCTCCCCCCTTTACTAAACATAAGCTTTGCAAACTTGACTTAAATTCGATTAAATATTAATATAAATTATGAAAATAGTGAGGGCTGTCACAATGTAGGTCCTGTCGTCACAAGTCGGTGTAAAGTTAAATTCACAACATTTCTACCACACACGCACAGTTACAACATTGCCCCTCTACCAGCTCCAGAAATTAACACATATGCAATAAATTACAATCTTGTCAGCAATGTGAATTAAATTGGTTAAAGCATGCAATTCAATAATAGTACCAAAATACATACCTTCACATCAGATTTGTATATAATATATTATGGTAATATACCTTCACATCAGATTTGTATAATACATTGTGGTAACATACCTTCACATCAGATTTGTATAATACATTGTGGTAACATACCTTCACATCAGATTTGTATAATACATTGTGGTAACATACCTTCACATCAGATTTGTATAATACATTATGGTAACATACCTTCACATCAGATTTGTATAATACTTTATGGTAACATACCTTCACATCAGATTTGTATAATACATTATGGTAACATACCTTCACATCAGATTTGTATAATACATTATGGTAACATACCTTCACATCAGATTTGTATAATACATTATGTAAGAGCTGAAATTGTTACTACCTTATACTAAAATATATTTTGATATTTAGAGTACTAACGAATTCCAACTTATGATCCGGTTAGACTTAAAATACACCATAAATATTCACTTTTGAGATATCATTTTTGGTGTTGGTTCTTGGATATCTAACCTTCGTCGTCCTGTACTTCGTTTAGTAATTCAAACTTCCCAGTTAGCATAAAAAGGGAGAATTTTGACATCGAAAATGCTTTTGCTTCATTATTTGTTGAGGAACGGCCGCTTAGGTCTGTGCTCTGTAACTTACAGCACATGAACCTAAAAACGTTAGGTAATCAAACAAAAATGACGTTGTACTGAAGTCCAAAAAGTATGTTTAAGGTATTCATTTTTTTCGTAGCATAAAAACGATTTACTCCCTCGCTTATTGTGACACCCTCAAATCAACTGATTTCCATTCCCCTCAAGAGTCAAAATGGTATGTATTTTTTTGCTTGATGTGTTATTTGCCTTCAATTACGTTTCAGTGGCTGTCACTGTCGCATTCTTAGTCTTGCCAATAACATTTTGGTTCAAATCCACGTAGCTATCGCCGAAAATTCAAGAAATTTTTCATTTCTTTGTCAATTAACATGCCGGAAATCAAATTAGCATAACAATGCGTTCGAAGGTTGTTGCCATTTTATTCGACAGCTTTCCACACCAGTGCCACACCACATACAACTAAAACATTTAAACTTTTGTTGGGAAATTCACGTGTAAATTCCGTTTTTAAGTCGCATACCATAAATTGCGTTTTACAGTCCCTCAAGTTTGTTCCGAAGACTGCAGTCGCACCAGAGATAACCAGAACACTGATTCATTTCAAAAACGTTTGTCGTTAAATTCAAGTTTAAAAACATTTTTGACCTTTGTGAATTGATGATAAGCAAACAATCATGGTAGATTGGCCCTGACTTTCTGTTGATCAGAAACGCAAAGGAGATAAGACTTGATTTTCATAGACGCAGGTCGTTTAGATTGGTCGGTTACTTTTGTTTCAGGTTCGTTGTTGTTTTGGGTGAATATAGAACATGTTCAAGCCCAAAATTGTAGCAATAATGTTCACGTCGCTGTACGTTAAAACACACTCTCGAACTTGACAACATTCACTTACGAACCACTAAGATTGATAATTCGATTGCGGACCGGGATAGCTGCATTTAGTGTTCATTTCTATGCAATATAAAATCATATCGATGCTGTGGGCGGCGAAGGCTGACAGATTGTTTTGGTTCTGTGGCCGACTCATGGTACGAGCAGCTGACATTAGCTGACGTTTTTTTACTATTCTGACGTGTTCTGGGCTGTATATAACAGTCAGACACTGACAAGTAAGTAGGTTGGTACTAGTAAACAGCCCGGGACATAGTCAATATAGGAGTCTGAATCAGTTAGGCCCTGAAACGTTCACATAACAATCTTATGCCTACAAATCATCCCATAATTATTGACAAGACCAGCTTATACTAAAACAAGCCGGTAGGCTGGTTGGCGATCGGCTCTGCTCAAAAAACAAGCAACATGTTTTCGGTTGTTGCCACAGTAGGCACCAGGCACCATATACGAAGTTCGCCAAAAAAACACTCAGTCTTTAGAAGTCACTATATTTTATTGCTAGAACGTATTCTGCTGTTAAATTTATTATTTCCAACCGTTTTGCGATAGTATTTTCTAGATTGAAGGCAGCATTTACAGTTCACTCAAAGTTCAAAGTTGCGTGTGCAATGTAGCCAAAATAAAAAGCATGATCATTTGAACACGGCTATAATTACAAAACTGGTAGGAGGTAATAAATTTGGGGCGAAAGTATTCAAAAATCAGTTTTTGGCTGATGCAATGACAGTGGTGGGCCAGGATTTTTTTTCCAATTAGTGACGGTACGACCTACCTGTCAAGTATGAACAAAATCAGCCAAGCCAAAAAGAGGAGTTAAAAGTCGTTGCTAATGAAAAGTTACCTCCACTTTGAGGTAAATTTTCTCGGTAATGAAAATAGACATAAGAAAAACAAACAGTATATTTTTGCCTACACCCAAGCTGAGTATAATGAGCTACGTCCGTGTTTTTAATCATAGAAATGTAGGGCGAGATACATTTGGCGCGAATGTATTAAAAAAAAAAATCATTTTTTGGCTGTTGCCATAGAAACAGTGGGCCAGAATTTGTGTTCAGGTTTTACAACCTAACTACAGTGAAGGTGTGATTTGCCTGCCAAATTTGAACCAAATTGGCTCAGCCAAAAAAATTTAAAAAAAGAAAAGTTAAAACGCCATTCTTGGTGAACAGTTACCCCAATTTTGGGGTCAAATTTCATGGTACCATAATGAAAAAAAATTCAAATAGTAACATTGTGCCCACACTCAAGATGAGTAGAATGAGCTATGTCAGGGGTGTTTTATCCCAAATTTGTAGGAGGAGATGCATTTGGCGTGAAGCTATGCAATGGCAACGGTGGGCCAAAATTTTTTTCCAGATTTTTTCCAATAACTAAGGTGAAGGTGTGACCTACCTGCCAAGTTTGAACAAAAAATCGGCAAAGCCAAAAAAATCACAGAAGAAATAATATGAGAAAACACTGGTAATCACACACACACACACACAAACTTACAAAAGTGATTATAAGGGCAATCCTAGCGGAGCGGATCACCAAAAACTGATTATAAGGGCAATCCTAGCGGAGCGGATCACTAAAAAGTGATTTTGAAGGTAATAGTACTAACAAATTCCCACTTCCGGTCCCATTAGAATTAAAATACACCACGAATACTCACTTTTGAGATTTTTGGTATGTGTTGGTTCTTGGATATTTCAGCTTCGTCGTCCTGTACTTCATTTAATAATTCAAACTTCCCAGATTGTGTAAAATCGGAGACTTTCTTGATTTCGATATCAAAACCGCCTTGACTTAATTATTTGCTGGTGAGGGGGGGGGGGGGCGCTTAGGTACGTGCTCTGCAACTTGCAGCGCATGAACTTAAACATGTTAGGTAATCAAATTCACGGGAAGTTGACAATTCCTAATACTGGTAAATCGCCAGTTGTGAACTTTATCATGATTCCCGCATGAAGTTACACATCATTCTAGCAAGGAAAAATATTGATTACTTTTGTGCAGGTTATATAATAAAATGATCAATATTTCATTTTTGTTAGTATATCTTTTATTTATTAAAATATGTACACATTATATATTATTGTGGTGGGTATTGCCAAGCAAGTTAATAAAATTTTAAACAAATATTTTCGTAAATAACACTGACCGTGAAATACGCCGTTGAGAAGTATTACTGATGAATACTTTATATTGCAATTTCTTTCAATTTGAATTAGTTATATTGCAATGCATGAGTAATAATAATAATTATAATAATAATAATTATTGCATCTTTAGAAATACAGTATTTCTATCAGTACAGTAGCAATAAAAGTATACTGGTAATAAATAAGTTTAAATAATGTAAATATATACATTCCTTTATTTCATTGTTGAGACTGAGTTATACAGTTTGTTACATACTACAATTTCTCTATATTGGAAAACGGTTATGGGGATTATTAATTTCAATAAACAATATTCACCTATCCTTTGCAACATCAATAAGATCATAATGGTAATATTTATTGGTCTTTGAAACTAGAGGCATTATCAGAGCATGGGTCTTATTTTGGAACTCCTTCCAGGATGGTATTCCCAGAATAGTGCCAGTTGTTAAAGAAACATAAAACTTTAATTCTCAACAAGGATGAAAGGACCAGTTACTGAGACAAAGCCCTACTCCCCGCGAAACCCTACAGATACAAAACCAAATTACTGCGAAAGCCACTCACCGCGAAGCTACTAGTTAATACATTAAATAAAAAGGCAGTTTTGAGCTGAAAACAAAATTTTAACAGTTTCATACTGTGGTTTCACTTCATTGTATGAAATTAAATTTATTGAATGAATTATATATGCCTCTCGGCTGAGATTACTCCGCTGTTAGCAATGCACATTTCAATTAAAGAACTGAAGATATCATTAGAAAATGAAAAATCTGAGAAAGGTCTACCTGAGGTACCTATATGTATAGTATCAAAGCAATCAGACTTGCAGTTTTTAACGATAAGTTGAAAATATCACTTTTACCAAAAATTACAAAAACATTCATCAAAATTCAAGTATAGAGGATATCATTACAAAATGAACAAATCTGAGACAGGTCCACAAGTAGTACCTATATATAATATCAAAGCAATCAGACTTGCGGTTTTTAACAAGAAGTCGAAAATATCACTTTTTACCCAAAATGACAAAATTATTGATCAAAATTGGAGAAATAAAGATATCATGAAATGAGCAAATCTAAGAGAGGTCTGCCCAAGGTACATATACAACAAATATCAAACCAATAAGAATTGTAGTTTTCAATAAGAAGACGAAAAAATAAAAAGTTGACACGAACGATGAACAATCACTCCTATGGTAAGCTCCGCTTGACAAAGTCGACAGCAGAGCTAAAAAAAGACCAAATTGACATCTCCTGAGATTTATAGCCATGAGAATATGGCGTTAGTGAAATATACAAATTTAATTACACACTTTTGTGAAATAATGTACATTATACTGCCGAGGTAGTCAGGTGTTATCTAAATCCCTTTTCAATGATGAAAGGTGTGCGTTAATATACACAACAGGATGGTGAGTAATGACATGAAAGCCTCAGAGAGTTGTGTATGTAATGCAATCTGATACGGATGATGTTACATACAGTGATGAAATGGCAGCGAAAGTCCATGTACATACCGATATGTCGATACCTTGGGTTTCTTCAAGTCTCAGCTAACCAAATTTTACACTTTATTATAAAGGACCAATTTGTTTATGAATTTAGGCTCATTTCAGCAAAAAATTAGGAGAAAACAGTAATTCTGCTCATTTCTTTGAATGATCAAATTCAGTTTTACATGTCAACCCTGACATCTTTATGGTTTAAAAATTTATTATTTTAAGAATATTATTTTTAATAATTGCTTAATTTCTGTTTTCAGACCTTTTCAAGGTCACATCAAAAATATTTCACGTACATGTATTTTAGAATTGTTCATACCTCTAGAAGGGTTTAGACTGTTCACAGAACCTTATTTTGAGACATTAAAAAACTTTCAATGGTAACCCTGAAATCATATTATCAAGAAAATTGGTCTCTTTTTTTATAATTTGATAAAATAGATGCAAGGACTTGCGCTTTTAGCAGTTCGGTTAACGAGACACATAAATTGAGTTTTCGTTCATTCCGTCAAAATGTGAAAACGCATTTAAGATGAGATTAAAATCGAGGATTTGAAAAATTCATTCCTCTTATTGTATTAGGCTGGATTGAAACTTAAGGACAAGAAATGAGAATGGACGCCTATATATCGTAACTTTATTTTGAAAGATACTCACGAGTATGAAATATTGATCTTTGAGTTAATAATGTTACTATCACAAAATTTCAAATATGGTACAGTAGATTAATAACCATGGGTTAAAGCTTTTAATGTCAGTCCAAATAAATACATTATGCTATAAAATTCTGAGAGAGAAATTTTCATAAATAAGTGAAACAGAGAGAAATCAACAGTGTTCTGAAGAAATAACATTTACACAATTTTCTCTTCATGAACGCCATTTTAAATAAATTACAGGTTTTTTATTTTATTTTTATGGATGAAAATTTACTTTACTTAAATGCATTTCAACAATTCGACAGTACTTTAATTAAAACCTCTATTCAAATAGAGTTGTTCCAGACAGTAATAGTCAATGAATAACGATACACAACCTCACAAGTTTATTCAGCCTGTGGAATGATATTTAAATGTTCATTCATTCATTCTGAATTTGTGGAAACATTATGGGAGAAAGAAAAAAATAAAGGAAAATAGTCATTCAATTTAGAGAGAAAAGAAGGCAAAGCAAAGCAGGTACGAACACATTCACAAGGTTCCTGAGTACATGTACAAGCCTGCAGTCAAGCAAACAGCTGGAAATTACCATAGTCTAACTCAATGCTGTTCCTCAGAGAAAATGTTAACGTGGAGTGCTTGAAGTGCTATCCACACGCTACTTTACAAGCAATACACATTGCTAATTGATTGCTACAGCTCCTCTTGACTCGGCACGGAAGTCTACTACTTAAATTTCAAATGCATTTTGTTTCACAAGTAGAAAAAAATTCATTTAGGGAAACACTTCAGATTGCACTGCATTTGTACATTTCCAAACAACTTCCTTGCATTCCAGGGTTCATTGTCAATTTTATTTCTACTCCTAGCAAAAACTTCCAATTCAACAAGTTTTCATTTTACACAGGGTTTGGTTAAGACAGGTTTTTAGTTTACACAGGGTTTGGTTAAGAAAGGTTTCCAATTTATACAGGATTTAGTTTGGACAGGTTAGCAGTTTACACAGGGTTTAGTTTGGACAGGTTTGCAGTTTACACAGGGTTTAGTTTGGACAGGTTTGCAGTTTACACAGGGTTTAGTTTGGACAGGTTTGCAGTTTACACAGGGTTTAGTTTGGACAGTTTTGCAGTTTACACAGGGTTTAGTTTGGACAGGTTTGCAGTTTACACAGGGTTTAGTTTGGACAGTTTTGCAGTTTACACAGGGTTTAGTTTGGACAGGTTTTCAGTTTACACAGGGTTTAGTTTGGACAGGTTAGCAGTTTACACAGGGTTTAGTTTGGACAGGTTAGCAGTTTACACAGGGTTTAGTTTGGACAGGTTAGCAGTTTACACAGGGTTTAGTTTGGACAGGTTTGCAGTTTACACAGGGTTTAGTTTGGACAGATTTGCAGTTTACACAGGGTTTAGTTTGGACAAGTTTTCAGTTTACACAGGGTTTAGTTTGGACAGGTTAGCAGTTTACACAGGGTTTAGTTTGGACAGGTTTGCAGTTTACACAGGGTTTAGTTTGGACAGGTTTGCAGTTTACACAGGGTTTAGTTTGGACAGGTTTGCAGTTTACACAGGGTTTAGTTTGGACAGATTTGCAGTTTACACAGGGTTTAGTTTGGACAGGTTTTCAGTTTACACA
Source organism: Saccoglossus kowalevskii (assembly GCF_978046115.1). NCBI lineage: Eukaryota > Metazoa > Hemichordata > Enteropneusta > Harrimaniidae > Saccoglossus > Saccoglossus kowalevskii. The sequence continues at coordinate 449,763 of NC_140646.1, read as the reverse complement.
GGGTTTAGTTTGGACAGGTTTGCAGTTTACACAGGGTTTAATTTGGACAGGTTTGCAGTTTACACAGGGTTTAGTTTGGACAGGTTTGCAGTTTACACAGGGTTTAGTTTGGACAGATTTGCAGTTTACACAGGGTTTAGTTTGGACAGATTTGCAGTTTACACAGGGTTTAGTTTGGACAGGTTAGCAGTTTACACAGGGTTTAGTTTGGACAGGTTTGCAGTTTACACAGGGTTTAGTTTGGACAGGTTTGCAGTTTACACAGGGTTTAGTTTGGACAGGTTTGCAGTTTACACAGGGTTTAGTTTGGACAGGTTTGCAGTTTACACAGGGTTTAGTTTGGACAGGTTAGCAGTTTACACAGGGTTTAATTTGGACAGGTTAGCAGTTTACACAGGGTTTAATTTGGACAGGTTTGCAGTTCACACAGGGTTTAGTTTGGACAGGTTAGCAGTTTACACAGGGTTTAATTTGGACAGGTTAGCAGTTTACACAGAGTTTAGTTTGGACAGGTTTGCAGTTTACACAGGGTTTAGTTTGGACAGGTTTGCAGTTTACACAGGGTTTAGTTTGGACAGGTTTGCAGTTTACACAGGGTTTAGTTTGGACAGGTTAGCAGTTTACACAGGGTTTAATTTGGACAGGTTAGCAGTTTACACAGGTTAGCAGTTTACACAGGGTTTAGTTTGGACAGTTTTGCAGTTTACACGGGGTTTAGTTTGGACAGGTTAGCAGTTTACACAGGGTTTAATTTGGACAGGTTAGCAGTTTACACAGGGTTTAGTTTGGACAGGTTTGCAGTTTACACAGGGTTTAGTTTGGACAGGTTTGCAGTTTACACAGGGTTTAGTTTGGACAGGTTAGCAGTTTACACAGGGTTTAATTTGGACAGTTTTGCAGTTTACACAGGGTTTAATTTGGACAGTTTTGCAGTTTACACAGGGTTTAGTTTGGACAGGTTTGCAGTTTACACAGGGTTTAGTTTGGACAGGTTAGCAGTTTACACAGGGTTTAATTTGGACAGGTTAGCAGTTTACACAGGGTTTAGTTTGGACAGGTTTGCAGTTTACACAGGGTTTAATTTGGACAGGTTTGCAGTTTACACAGGGTTTAATTTGGACAGGTTTGCAGTTTACACAGGGTTTAGTTTGGACAGGTTTGCAGTTTACACAGGGTTTAGTTTGGACAGGTTATCAGTTTACACAGGGTTTAATTTGGACAGGTTTGCAGTTTACACAGGGTTTAGTTTGGACAGGTTTGCAGTTTACACAGGGTTTAGTTTGGACAGGTTTGCAGTTTACACAGGGTTTAGTTTGGACAGGTTTGCAGTTTACACAGGGTTTAGTTTGGACAGGTTTGCAGTTTACACAGGGTTTAGTTTGGACAGGTTTGCAGTTTACACAGGGTTTAGTTTGGACAGGTTTGCAGTTTACACAGGGTTTAGTTTGGACAGGTTCGCAGTTTACACAGGGTTTAGTTTGGACAGGTTTGCAGTTTACACAGGGTTTAGTTTGGACAGGTTAGCAGTTTACACAGGGTTTAATTTGGACAGGTTTGCAGTTTACACAGGGTTTAGTTTGGACAGGTTTGCAGTTTACACAGGGTTTAGTTTGGACAGGTTAGCAGTTTACACAGGGTTTAGTTTGGACAGGTTTGCAGTTTACACAGGGTTTAGTTTGGACAGGTTAGCAGTTTACACAGGGTTTAGTTTGGACAGGTTTGCAGTTTACACAGGGTTTAGTTTGGACAGGTTTGCAGTTTACACAGGGTTTAGTTTGGACAGGTTTGCAGTTTACACAGGGTTTAGTTTGGACAGGTTAGCAGTTTACACAGGGTTTAGTTTGGACAGGTTAGCAGTTTACACAGGGTTTAGTTTGGACAGGTTTTCAGTTTACACAGGGTTTAGTTTGGACAGGTTAGCAGTTTACACAGGGTTTAGTTTGGACAGGTTTGCAGTTTACACAGGGTTTAGTTTGGACAGGTTTGCAGTTTACACAGGGTTTAGTTTGGACAGGTTTGCAGTTTACACAGGGTTTAGTTTGGACAGATTTGCAGTTTACACAGAGTTTAGTTTGGACAGGTTTGCAATATTTCAACACTTGAAGTAGCAACGATGAGGTAAATGAATTATGAATTACATGTAGGTTCTGAATACTAATATTATATCTATATTATTATATCTAGTCATGTCAGTTTGGAAATAAACTTATTTAAATGCATTTTACATTTGTGGTGAATATTCGATGACAGAATTCCTTGATACGTAAAACCATAATTATTTTAAGAATCCCAAGAATAACGAACCTATCATTACATCCATTTCATTACAAATGAAAATGTGTAAATAAAATTCTTATTGATGGGGGTGGTGGATTGACGAACATTTCACCAATTGAGGGCAGTATTGCATTAGCTAACTAAATACGTAACAGATGTAACATTCCGTGTTAAAATAATTTTCAGGTGTGATCCTGATAGAAGTAAACACGGAAACAATAATGAAATACGAAACTGAGTACGAAGAAAGCCTATGTCGATACAGCACTCAAATTTATCCGTAATTTAATTATTCACTAGTGTGATGGTGCTGTTTCGGGTTCTATGTTGAACCCTTCATCAGTCGGAACAGTACTTGACCGAATTGTTCGATTAATTTAGCTTTCAGAATGTTCGACGTTATTACTTTCATTATACAATTTAGTTAAAATGGAAAGTAATTCTTCGTCGTTTGGTGTGTCGTTTTTCACGAGTTTGTCAGTAATCTCAGGTGAAGACTGTGATCCCATGCTAACTCCACATGTTTGGGTATAATATTCATCATCAAACTCAAATGTATTTCTTTTCAGAATGATTTCAAGGAGTTTAATTATATATTCCAAAGGTAGTGGTTTCAAAGAAGTATCACTGTGATTGTAATTCGATTGCATTGCATTAGCGGTTGCTCGGATCGCTTCAGAATTCCTTGTTACGTAAAACCATAATTATTTTAAGAATCCCAAGAATAATGAACTTATCATTACATCCATTTCATTACAAATGAAAATGTGTAAATAAAATTCTTTAAATTTAAAGCATAGCCTAACTGTTACTAACTTGCTCATGGAGAATCTGGTAGATAAAAAAGTCTTGAAGCAATGCAATATTATATCTAATATAATGGCTAAAGTCTAATTATTAAAGTATTGATTTCAACGTTCCTAATAGAATAATATAACATGAATTCCATGAAAGTTTTCAAATAATAATTCATTAACAGTAATATATAAAGTAAGAGGGAAATTTTATGCTGTACATCTCACAATAAAACAACATATCGGTTTACTAAACTTATCTAATTCACTACTAACCTCTGGTTTTCATTATCACCACATACTTAGTATTTTGCTAGTTACAGTAGAATAGAACTTTGTTGACATTTATACCGATTGATCAGATAAAAATTGAGTTATTATAATCATAAGAAGGAGGCAATTCGAGTCAACGAGTTAACAACGAGGACAGACATTTTCCACCAATATGTCGCTGCAGACATGGTAAAAAAAAACAGATGGAAAAGCAGATGGATGGACAGCCATAAAAATAAACAGAGATGGACAGCCATAAAAATAAACAGAGATGGACAGACATAAAAATAAACAGAGATGGGCAGCCATAAAAATAAACAGAGATGGACAGCCATAAAAATAAACAGAGATGGACAGCCATAAAAATAAACAGAGATGGACAGCCATAAAAATAAACAGAGATGGACAGCCATAAAAATAAACAGAGATGGACAGCCATAAAAATAAACAGAGATGGGCAGCCATAAAAATAAACAGAGATGGACAGCCATAAAAATAAACAGAGATGGGCAGCCATAAAAATAAACAGAGATGGACAGACAGCCATAAAAATAAACAGAGATGGACAGACAGCCATAAAAACAAACAGAGATGGGCAGACAGCCATAAAAATAAACAGAGATGGACAGCCATAAAAATAAACAGAGATGGACAGCCATAAAAATAAACAGAGATGGGCAGCCATAAAAATAAACAGAGATGGACAGCCATAAAAATAAACAGAGATGGGCAGACAGCCATAAAAATAAACAGAGATGGGCAGCCATAAAAATAAACAGAGATGGGCAGCCATAAAAATAAACAGAGATGGGCAGCCATAAAAATAAACAGAGATGGACAGCCATAAAAATAAACAGAGATGGACAGCCATAAAAATAAACAGAGATGGGCAGCCATAAAAATAAACAGAGATGGACAGCCATAAAAATAAACAGAGATGGGCAGACAGCCATAAAAATAAACAGAGATGGGCAGCCATAAAAATAAACAGAGATGGGCAGCCATAAAAATAAACAGAGATGGACAGACATAAAAATAAACAGAGATGGACAGCCATAAAAATAAATAGAGATGGGCAGCCATAAAAATAAACAGAGATGGGCAGACAGCCATAAAAATAAACAGAGATGGGCAGCCATAAAAATAAACAGAGATGGGCAGACAGCCATAAAAATAAACAGAGATGGACAGCCATAAAAATAAACAGAGATGGACAGCCATAAAAATAAACAGAGATGGACAGACAGCCATAAAAATAAACAGAGATGGGCAGACAGCCATAAAAATAAACAGAGATGGACAGCCATAAAAATAAACAGAGGTGGACAGCCATAAAAATAAACAGAGATGGACAGCCATAAAAATAAACAGAGATGGACAGCCATGAAAATAAACAGAGATGGACAGCCATAAAAATAAACAGAGATGGGCAGACAGCCATAAAAATAAACAGAGATGGGCAGACAGCCATAAAAATAAACAGAGATGGACAGCCATAAAAATAAACAGAGATGGGCAGCCATAAAAATAAACAGAGATGGGCAGACAGCCATAAAAATAAACAGAGATGGGCAGACAGCCATAAAAATAAACAGAGATGGGCAGCCATAAAAATAAACAGAGATGGGCAGACAGCCATAAAAATAAACAGAGATGGGCAGACAGCCATAAAAATAAACAGAGATGGGCAGCCATAAAAATAAACAGAGATGGACAGCCATAAAAATAAACAGAGATGGACAGCCATAAAAATAAACAGAGATGGGCAGCCATAAAAATAAACAGAGATGGGCAGCCATAAAAACAAACAGAGATGGACAGCCATAAAAATAAACAGAGATGGACAGCCATAAAAATAAACAGAGATGGGCAGCCATAAAAATAAACAGAGATGGACAGCCATAAAAATAAACAGAGATGGACAGCCATAAAAATAAACAGAGATGGGCAGACAGCCATAAAAATAAACAGAGATGGGCAGACAGCCATAAAAATAAACAGAGATGGACAGCCATAAAAATAAACAGAGATGGACAGCCATAAAAATAAACAGAGATGGGCAGCCATAAAAATAAACAGAGATGGGAAGACAGCCATAAAAATAAACAGAGATGGGCAGACAGCCATAAAAATAAACAGAGATGGACAGCCATAAAAATAAACAGAGATGGACAGCCATAAAAATAAACAGAGATGGACAGCCATAAAAATAAACAGAGATGGGCAGCCATAAAAATAAACAGAGATGGGCAGCCATAAAAATAAACAGAGATGGACAGCCATAAAAATAAACAGAGATGGACAGCCATAAAAATAAACAGAGATGGACAGCCATAAAAATAAACAGAGATGGACAGCCATAAAAATAAACAGAGATGGGCAGACAGCCATAAAAATAAACAGAGATGGACAGCCATAAAAATAAACAGAGATGGGCAGACAGCCATAAAAATAAACAGAGATGGACAGCCATAAAAATAAACAGAGATGGACAGCCATAAAAATAAACAGAGATGGGCAGCCATAAAAATAAACAGAGATGGACAGCCATAAAAATAAACAGAGATGGACAGCCATAAAAATAAACAGAGATGGGCAGCCATAAAAATAAACAGAGATGGACAGCCATAAAAATAAACAGAGATGGACAGCCATAAAAATAAACAGAGATGGACAGCCATAAAAATAAACAGAGATGGACAGCCATAAAAATAAACAGAGATGGGCAGCCATAAAAATAAACAGAGATGGACAGCCATAAAAATAAACAGAGATGGACAGCCATAAAAATAAACAGAGATGGACAGCCATAAAAATAAACAGAGATGGACAGCCATAAAAATAAACAGAGATGGACAGCCATAAAAATAAACAGAGATGGGCAGCCATAAAAATAAACAGAGATGGACAGCCATAAAAATAAACAGAGGTGGACAGACATAAAAATAAACAGAGATGGGCAGCCATAAAAATAAACAGAGATGGACAGACAGCCATAAAAATAAACAGAGATGGGCAGACAGCCATAAAAATAAACAGAGATGGACAGCCATAAAAATAAACAGAGATGGACAGCCATAAAAATAAACAGAGGTGGACAGACATAAAAATAAACAGAGATGGGCAGACAGCCATAAAAATAAACAGAGATGGACAGACAGCCATAAAAATAAACAGAGATGGACAGCCATAAAAATAAACAGAGATGGGCAGCCATAAAAATAAACAGAGATGGACAGCCATAAAAATAAACAGAGATGGGCAGCCATAAAAATAAACAGAGATGGACAGCCATAAAAATAAACAGAGATGGACAGCCATAAAAATAAACAGAGATGGGCAGCCATAAAAATAAACAGAGATGGGCAGCCATAAAAATAAACAGAGATGGACAGCCATAAAAATAAACAGAGATGGGCAGCCATAAAAATAAACAGAGATGGGCAGCCATAAAAATAAACAGAGATGGGCAGCCATAAAAATAAACAGAGATGGGCAGACAGCCATAAAAATAAACAGAGATGGACAGCCATAAAAATAAACAGAGATGGACAGACAGCCATAAAAATAAACAGAGATGGACAGCCATAAAAATAAACAGAGATGGACAGCCATAAAAATAAACAGAGATGGGCAGACAGCCATAAAAATAAACAGAGATGGACAGCCATAAAAATAAACAGAGATGGGCAGACAGCCATAAAAATAAACAGAGATGGACAGCCATAAAAATAAACAGAGATGGACAGCCATAAAAATAAACAGAGATGGGCAGCCATAAAAATAAACAGAGATGGGCAGCCATAAAAATAAACAGAGATGGGCAGACAGCCATAAAAATAAACAGAGATGGACAGCCATAAAAATAAACAGAGATGGACAGACAGCCATAAAAATAAACAGAGATGGACAGCCATAAAAATAAACAGAGATGGGCAGACAGCCATAAAAATAAACAGAGATGGACAGCCATAAAAATAAACAGAGATGGGCAGCCATAAAAATAAACAGAGATGGACAGCCATAAAAATAAACAGAGATGGACAGCCATAAAAATAAACAGAGATGGACAGCCATAAAAATAAACAGAGATGGACAGCCATAAAAATAAACAGAGATGGGCAGCCATAAAAATAAACAGAGATGGGCAGACAGCCATAAAAATAAACAGAGATGGGCAGACAGCCATAAAAATAAACAGAGATGGACAGCCATAAAAATAAACAGAGATGGACAGCCATAAAAATAAACAGAGATGGACAGCCATAAAAATAAACAGAGATGGGCAGACATAAAAATAAACAGAGATGGGCAGCCATAAAAATAAACAGAGATGGACAGCCATAAAAATAAACAGAGATGGGCAGCCATAAAAATAAACAGAGATGGACAGCCATAAAAATAAACAGAGATGGGCAGCCATAAAAATAAACAGAGATGGCCAGCCATAAAAATAAACAGAGATGGACAGCCATAAAAATAAACAGAGATGGACAGCCATAAAAATAAACAGAGATGGACAGCCATAAAAATAAACAGAGATGGCCAGCCATAAAAATAAACAGAGATGGACAGCCATAAAAATAAACAGAGATGGACAGCCATAAAAATAAACAGAGATGGACAGCCATAAAAATAAACAGAGATGGACAGCCATAAAAATAAACAGAGATGGGCAGCCATAAAAATAAACAGAGATGGACAGCCATAAAAATAAACAGAGATGGGCAGCCATAAAAATAAACAGAGATGGGCAGCCATAAAAATAAACAGAGATGGGCAGCCATAAAAATAAACAGAGATGGGCAGCCATAAAAATAAACAGAGATGGACAGACAGCCATAAAAATAAACAGAGATGGGCAGACAGCCATAAAAATAAACAGAGATGGACAGACAGCCATAAAAATAAACAGAGATGGGCAGACAGCCATAAAAATAAACAGAGATGGACAGACAGCCATAAAAATAAACAGAGATGGACAGACAGCCATAAAAATAAACAGAGATGGACAGACAGCCATAAAAATAAACAGAGATGGGCAGACAGCCATAAAAATAAACAGAGATGGACAGCCATAAAAATAAACAGAGATGGGCAGACAGCCATAAAAATAAACAGAGATGGGCAGCCATAAAAATAAACAGAGATGGGCAGCCATAAAAATAAACAGAGATGGACAGCCATAAAAATAAACAGAGATGGACAGCCATAAAAATAAACAGAGGTGGACAGCCATAAAAATAAACAGAGATGGGCAGCCATAAAAATAAACAGAGATGGGCAGCCATAAAAATAAACAGAGATGGGCAGCCATAAAAATAAACAGAGGTGGACAGCCATAAAAATAAACAGAGGTGGACAGCCATAAAAATAAACAGAGATGGGCAGCCATAAAAATAAACAGAGATGGACAGCCATAAAAATAAACAGAGATGGACAGACAGCCATAAAAATAAACAGAGATGGGCAGCCATAAAAATAAACAGAGATGGACAGCCATAAAAATAAACAGAGATGGGCAGACAGCCGTAAAAATAAACAGAGATGGGCAGCCATAAAAATAAACAGAGATGGGCAGACAGCCATAAAAATAAACAGAGATGGGCAGACAGCCATAAAAATAAACAGAGGTGGACAGCCATAAAAATAAACAGAGATGGGCAGCCATAAAAATAAACAGAGATGGGCAGACAGCCATAAAAATAAACAGAGATGGACAGCCATAAAAATAAACAGAGATGGACAGACAGCCATAAAAATAAACAGAGATGGACAGCCATAAAAATAAACAGAGATGGGCAGACAGCCATAAAAATAAACAGAGATGGACAGCCATAAAAATAAACAGAGATGGGCAGCCATAAAAATAAACAGAGATGGACAGCCATAAAAATAAACAGAGATGGACAGCCATAAAAATAAACAGAGATGGACAGCCATAAAAATAAACAGAGATGGACAGCCATAAAAATAAACAGAGATGGGCAGCCATAAAAATAAACAGAGATGGGCAGACAGCCATAAAAATAAACAGAGATGGGCAGACAGCCATAAAAATAAACAGAGATGGACAGCCATAAAAATAAACAGAGATGGACAGCCATAAAAATAAACAGAGATGGACAGCCATAAAAATAAACAGAGATGGGCAGACATAAAAATAAACAGAGATGGGCAGCCATAAAAATAAACAGAGATGGACAGCCATAAAAATAAACAGAGATGGGCAGCCATAAAAATAAACAGAGATGGACAGCCATAAAAATAAACAGAGATGGGCAGCCATAAAAATAAACAGAGATGGCCAGCCATAAAAATAAACAGAGATGGACAGCCATAAAAATAAACAGAGATGGACAGCCATAAAAATAAACAGAGATGGACAGCCATAAAAATAAACAGAGATGGCCAGCCATAAAAATAAACAGAGATGGACAGCCATAAAAATAAACAGAGATGGACAGCCATAAAAATAAACAGAGATGGACAGCCATAAAAATAAACAGAGATGGGCAGACATAAAAATAAACAGAGATGGGCAGCCATAAAAATAAACAGAGATGGACAGCCATAAAAATAAACAGAGATGGGCAGCCATAAAAATAAACAGAGATGGACAGCCATAAAAATAAACAGAGATGGGCAGCCATAAAAATAAACAGAGATGGCCAGCCATAAAAATAAACAGAGATGGACAGCCATAAAAATAAACAGAGATGGACAGCCATAAAAATAAACAGAGATGGACAGCCATAAAAATAAACAGAGATGGCCAGCCATAAAAATAAACAGAGATGGACAGCCATAAAAATAAACAGAGATGGACAGCCATAAAAATAAACAGAGATGGACAGCCATAAAAATAAACAGAGATGGACAGACATAAAAATAAACAGAGATGGACAGCCATAAAAATAAACAGAGATGGACAGCCATAAAAATAAACAGAGATGGACAGCCATAAAAATAAACAGAGATGGACAGCCATAAAATAAACAGAGATGGGCAGACAGCCATAAAATAAACAGAGATGGACAGCCATAAAAATAAACAGAGATGGACAGCCATAAAAATAAACAGAGATGGACAGCCATAAAAATAAACAGAGATGGGCAGCCATAAAAATAAACAGAGATGGACAGCCATAAAAATAAACAGAGATGGACAGCCATAAAAATAAACAGAGATGGACAGCCATAAAAATAAACAGAGATGGGCAGCCATAAAAATAAACAGAGATGGACAGCCATAAAAATAAACAGAGATGGACAGCCATAAAAATAAACAGAGATGGACAGACAGCCATAAAAATAAACAGAGATGGGCAGACAGCCATAAAAATAAACAGAGATGGGCAGCCATAAAAATAAACAGAGATGGACAGCCATAAAAATAAACAGAGATGCGCAGCCATAAAAATAAACAGAGATGGACAGACATAAAAATAAACAGAGATGGGCAGCCATAAAAATATACAGAGATGGGCAGCCATAAAAATAAACAGAGATGGGCAGCCATAAAAATAAACAGAGATGGGCAGACAGCCATAAAAATAAACAGAGATGGACAGCCATAAAAATAAACAGAGATGGGCAGCCATAAAAATAAAGAGAGATGGACAGCCATAAAAATAAACAGAGGTGGGCAGCCATAAAAATAAACAGAGATGGGCAGACAGCCATAAAAATAAACAGAGATGGACAGCCATAAAAATAAACAGAGATGGACAGCCATAAAAATAAACAGAGATGGGCAGCCATAAAAATAAACAGAGATGGACAGCCATAAAAATAAACAGAGATGGACAGCCATAAAAATAAACAGAGATGGACAGCCATAAAAATAAACAGAGATGGACAGCCATAAAAATAAACAGAGATGGACAGCCATAAAATAAACAGAGATGGGCAGCCATAAAAATAAACAGAGATGGGCAGCCATAAAAATAAACAGAGATGGACAGCCATAAAAATAAACAGAGATGGACAGCCATAAAAATAAACAGAGATGGACAGACAGCCATAAAAATAAACAGAGATGGACAGCCATAAAAATAAACAGAGATGGACAGCCATAAAAATAAACAGAGATGGGCAGCCATAAAAATAAACAGAGATGGACAGCCATAAAAATAAACAGAGATGGACAGACAGCCATAAAAATAAACAGAGATGGGCAGCCATAAAAATAAACAGAGATGGACAGCCATAAAAATAAACAGAGATGGGCAGCCATACAAATAAACAGAGATGGGCAGCCATAAAAATAAACAGAGATGGGCAGCCATAAAAATAAACAGAGATGGACAGCCATAAAAATAAACAGAGATGGGCAGCCATAAAAATAAACAGAGATGGACAGCCATAAAAATAAACAGAGATGGGCAGCCATAAAAATAAACAGAGATGGACAGCCATAAAAATAAACAGAGATGGACAGCCATAAAAATAAACAGAGATGGGCAGCCATAAAAATAAACAGAGATGGGCAGACAGCCATAAAAATAAACAGAGATGGACAGCCATAAAAATAAACAGAGATGGACAGCCATAAAAATAAACAGAGATGGACAGCCATAAAAATAAACAGAGATGGGCAGCCATAAAAATAAACAGAGATGGGCAGCCATAAAAATAAACAGAGATGGACAGCCATAAAAATAAACAGAGATGGACAGCCATAAAAATAAACAGAGATGGGCAGCCATAAAAATAAACAGAGATGGACAGCCATAAAAATAAACAGAGATGGGCAGCCATAAAAATAAACAGAGATGGGCAGACAGCCATAAAAAAAAACAGAGATGGGCAGACAGCCATAAAAATAAACAGAGATGGACAGCCATAAAAATAAACAGAGATGGGCAGCCATAAAAATAAACAGAGATGGACAGCCATAAAAATAAACAGAGATGGACAGCCATAAAAATATACAGAGATGGGCAGCCATAAAAATAAACAGAGATGGACAGCCATAAAAATAAACAGAGATGGACAGCCATAAAAATAAACAGAGATGGGCAGACAGCCATAAAAATAAACAGAGATGGACAGCCATAAAAATAAACAGAGATGGACAGCCATAAAAATAAACAGAGATGGACAGCCATAAAAATAAACAGAGATGGGCAGCCATAAAAATAAACAGAGATGGACAGCCATAAAAATAAACAGAGGTGGACAGCCATAAAAATAAACAGAGATGGACAGCCATAAAAATAAACAGAGATGGACAGCCATAAAAATAAACAGAGATGGGCAGACAGCCATAAAAATATACAGAGATGGGCAGACAGCCATAAAAATAAACAGAGATGGGCAGACAGCCATAAAAATAAACAGAGATGGGCAGACAGCCATAAAAATAAACAGAGATGGGCAGACAGCCATAAAAATAAACAGAGATGGACAGCCATAAAAATAAACAGAGATGGACAGCCATAAAAATAAACAGAGATGGGCAGACAGCCATAAAAATAAACAGAGATGGACAGACATAAAAATAAACAGAGATGGACAGACATAAAAATAAACAGAGATGGACAGCCATAAAAATAAACAGAGATGGACAGCCATAAAAATAAACAGAGATGGACAGCCATAAAAATAAACAGAGATGGACAGACAGCCATAAAAATAAACAGAGATGGGCAGCCATAAAAATAAACAGAGATGGACAGACAGCCATAAAAATAAACAGAGATGGACAGACAGCCATAAAAATAAACAGAGATGGGCAGACAGCCATAAAAATAAACAGAGATGGACAGCCATAAAAATAAACAGAGATGGACAGCCATAAAAATAAACAGAGATGGGCAGACAGCCATAAAAATAAACAGAGATGGGCAGCCATAAAAATAAACAGAGATGGACAGCCATAAAAATAAACAGAGATGGGCAGACAGCCATAAAAATAAACAGAGATGGACAGCCATAAAAATAAACAGAGATGGACAGCCATAAAAATAAACAGAGATGGACAGCCATAAAAATAAACAGAGATGGGCAGCCATAAAAATAAACAGAGATGGGCAGCCATAAAAATAAACAGAGATGGGCAGACAGCCATAAAAATAAACAGAGATGGACAGACAGCCATAAAAATAAACAGAGATGGACAGCCATAAAAATAAACAGAGATGGGCAGCCATAAAAATAAACAGAGATGGACAGCCATAAAAATAAACAGAGATGGGCAGCCATAAAAATAAACAGAGATGGGCAGCCATAAAAATAAACAGAGATGGGCAGCCATAAAAAAAAACAGAGATGGACAGCCATAAAAATAAACAGAGATGGGCAGACAGCCATAAAAATAAACAGAGATGGGCAGCCATAAAAATATACAGAGATGGGCAGCCATAAAAATAAACAGAGATGGGCAGACAACCATAAAAATAAACAGAGATGGGCAGACAGCCATAAAAATAAACAGAGATGGGCAGCCATAAAAATAAACAGAGATGGGCAGCCATAAAAATAAACAGAGATGGACAGCCATAAAATAAACAGAGATGGACAGCCATAAAAATAAACAGAGATGGGCAGCCATAAAAATAAACAGAGATGGGCAGCCATAAAAATAAACAGAGATGGGCAGACAGCCATAAAAATAAACAGAGATGGGCAGACAGCCATAAAAATAAACAGAGATGGGCAGCCATAAAAATAAACAGAGATGGGCAGCCATAAAAATAAACAGAGATGGACAGCCATAAAAATAAACAGAGATGGACAGCCATAAAAATAAACAGAGATGGGCAGCCATAAAAATAAACAGAGATGGACAGCCATAAAAATAAACAGAGATGGGCAGCCATAAAAATAAACAGAGATGGGCAGCCATAAAAATAAACAGAGATGGGCAGACAGCCATAAAAATAAACAGAGATGGGCAGACAGCCATAAAAATAAACAGAGATGGACAGCCATAAAAATAAACAGAGATGGACAGCCATAAAAATAAACAGAGATGGACAGCCATAAAAATAAACAGAGATGGGCAGCCATAAAAATAAACAGAGATGGGCAGACAGCCATAAAAATAAACAGAGATGGGCAGACAGCCATAAAAATAAACAGAGATGGACAGCCATAAAAATAAACAGAGATGGACAGCCATAAAAATAAACAGAGATGGACAGCCATAAAAATAAACAGAGATGGACAGCCATAAAAATAAACAGAGATGGGCAGCCATAAAAATAAACAGAGATGGGCAGACAGCCATAAAAATAAACAGAGATGGGCAGACAGCCATAAAAATAAACAGAGATGGACAGCCATAAAAATAAACAGAGATGAACAGCCATAAAAATAAACAGAGATGGGCAGCCATAAAAATAAACAGAGATGGGCAGACAGCCATAAAAATAAACAGAGATGGACAGCCATAAAAATAAACAGAGATGGACAGCCATAAAAATAAACAGAGATGGGCAGCCATAAAAATAAACAGAGATGGGCAGCCATAAAAATAAACAGAGATGGGCAGCCATAAAAATAAACAGAGATGGGCAGCCATAAAAATAAACAGAGATGGGCAGACAGCCATAAAAATAAACAGAGATGGGCAGACAGCCATAAAAATAAACAGAGATGGGCAGCCATAAAAATAAACAGAGATGGGCAGACAGCCATAAAAATAAACAGAGATGGGCAGCCATAAAAATAAACAGAGATGGGCAGCCATAAAAATAAACAGAGATGGGCAGCCATAAAAATAAACAGAGATGGGCAGCCATAAAAATAAACAGAGATGGGCAGACAGCCATAAAAATAAACAGAGATGGACAGCCATAAAAATAAACAGAGATGGGCAGACAGCCATAAAAATAAACAGAGATGGGCAGACAGCCATAAAAATAAACAGAGATGGGCAGACAGCCATAAAAATAAACAGAGATGGGCAGCCATAAAAATAAACAGAGATGGGCAGACAGCCATAAAAATAAACAGAGATGGACAGCCATAAAAATAAACAGAGATGGGCAGACAGCCATAAAAATAAACAGAGATGGGCAGACAGCCATAAAAATAAACAGAGATGGGCAGACAGCCATAAAAATAAACAGAGATGGGCAGCCATAAAAATAAACAGAGATGGGCAGCCATAAAAATAAACAGAGGTGGACAGCCATAAAAATAAACAGAGATGGGCAGCCATAAAAATAAACAGAGATGGACAGCCATAAAAATAAACAGAGATGGGCAGCCATAAAAATAAACAGAGATGGACAGCCATAAAAATAAACAGAGATGGACAGCCATAAAAATAAACAGAGATGGGCAGCCATAAAAATAAACAGAGATGGGCAGACAGCCATAAAAATAAACAGAGATGGGCAGCCATAAAAATAAACAGAGATGGGCAGCCATAAAAATAAACAGAGATGGGCAGACAGCCATAAAAATAAACAGAGATGGACAGCCATAAAAATAAACAGAGATGGGCAGACAGCCATAAAAATAAACAGAGATGGGCAGACAGCCATAAAAATAAACAGAGATGGGCAGACAGCCATAAAAATAAACAGAGATGGGCAGCCATAAAAATAAACAGAGATGGGCAGACAGCCATAAAAATAAACAGAGATGGACAGCCATAAAAATAAACAGAGATGGGCAGACAGCCATAAAAATAAACAGAGATGGGCAGACAGCCATAAAAATAAACAGAGATGGGCAGACAGCCATAAAAATAAACAGAGATGGGCAGACAGCCATAAAAATAAACAGAGATGGGCAGCCATAAAAATAAACAGAGGTGGACAGCCATAAAAATAAACAGAGGTGGACAGCCATAAAAATAAACAGAGATGGGCAGCCATAAAAATAAACAGAGATGGGCAGCCATAAAAATAAACAGAGATGGACAGCCATAAAAATAAACAGAGATGGACAGCCATAAAAATAAACAGAGATGGACAGCCATAAAAATAAACAGAGATGGACAGCCATAAAAATAAACAGAGATGGACAGCCATAAAAATAAACAGAGATGGACAGACAGCCATAAAAATAAACAGAGATGGACAGCCATAAAAATAAACAGAGATGGGCAGCCATAAAAATAAACAGAGATGGACAGCCATAAAAATAAACAGAGATGGACAGCCATAAAAATAAACAGAGATGGACAGCCATAAAAATAAACAGAGATGGACAGCCATAAAAATAAACAGAGATGGGCAGCCATAAAAATAAACAGAGATGGGCAGCCATAAAAATAAACAGAGATGGGCAGCCATAAAAATAAACAGAGATGGACAGCCATAAAAATAAACAGAGATGGGCAGCCATAAAAATAAACAGAGATGGCCAGCCATAAAAATAAACAGAGATGGACAGCCATAAAAATAAACAGAGATGGGCAGCCATAAAAATAAACAGAGATGGACAGCCATAAAAATAAACAGAGATGGACAGCCATAAAAATAAACAGAGATGGGCAGCCATAAAAATAAACAGAGATGGACAGCCATAAAAATATACAGAGATGGGCAGCCATAAAAATAAACAGAGATGGGCAGACAGCCATAAAAATATACAGAGATGGGCAGACAGCCATAAAAATAAACAGAGATGGGCAGACAGCCATAAAAATAAACAGAGATGGGCAGACAGCCATAAAAATAAACAGAGATGGGCAGACAGCCATAAAAATAAACAGAGATGGACAGCCATAAAAATAAACAGAGATGGACAGCCATAAAAATAAACAGAGATGGGCAGACAGCCATAAAAATAAACAGAGATGGACAGACATAAAAATAAACAGAGATGGACAGACATAAAAATAAACAGAGATGGACAGCCATAAAAATAAACAGAGATGGACAGCCATAAAAATAAACAGAGATGGACAGCCATAAAAATAAACAGAGATGGACAGACAGCCATAAAAATAAACAGAGATGGGCAGCCATAAAAATAAACAGAGATGGACAGACAGCCATAAAAATAAACAGAGATGGACAGACAGCCATAAAAATAAACAGAGATGGGCAGACAGCCATAAAAATAAACAGAGATGGACAGCCATAAAAATAAACAGAGATGGACAGCCATAAAAATAAACAGAGATGGGCAGACAGCCATAAAAATAAACAGAGATGGGCAGCCATAAAAATAAACAGAGATGGACAGCCATAAAAATAAACAGAGATGGGCAGACAGCCATAAAAATAAACAGAGATGGACAGCCATAAAAATAAACAGAGATGGACAGCCATAAAAATAAACAGAGATGGACAGCCATAAAAATAAACAGAGATGGGCAGCCATAAAAATAAACAGAGATGGGCAGCCATAAAAATAAACAGAGATGGGCAGACAGCCATAAAAATAAACAGAGATGGACAGACAGCCATAAAAATAAACAGAGATGGACAGCCATAAAAATAAACAGAGATGGGCAGCCATAAAAATAAACAGAGATGGACAGCCATAAAAATAAACAGAGATGGGCAGCCATAAAAATAAACAGAGATGGGCAGCCATAAAAATAAACAGAGATGGGCAGCCATAAAAAAAAACAGAGATGGACAGCCATAAAAATAAACAGAGATGGGCAGACAGCCATAAAAATAAACAGAGATGGGCAGCCATAAAAATATACAGAGATGGGCAGCCATAAAAATAAACAGAGATGGGCAGACAACCATAAAAATAAACAGAGATGGGCAGACAGCCATAAAAATAAACAGAGATGGGCAGCCATAAAAATAAACAGAGATGGGCAGCCATAAAAATAAACAGAGATGGACAGCCATAAAATAAACAGAGATGGACAGCCATAAAAATAAACAGAGATGGGCAGCCATAAAAATAAACAGAGATGGGCAGCCATAAAAATAAACAGAGATGGGCAGACAGCCATAAAAATAAACAGAGATGGGCAGACAGCCATAAAAATAAACAGAGATGGGCAGCCATAAAAATAAACAGAGATGGGCAGCCATAAAAATAAACAGAGATGGACAGCCATAAAAATAAACAGAGATGGACAGCCATAAAAATAAACAGAGATGGGCAGCCATAAAAATAAACAGAGATGGACAGCCATAAAAATAAACAGAGATGGGCAGCCATAAAAATAAACAGAGATGGGCAGCCATAAAAATAAACAGAGATGGGCAGACAGCCATAAAAATAAACAGAGATGGGCAGACAGCCATAAAAATAAACAGAGATGGACAGCCATAAAAATAAACAGAGATGGACAGCCATAAAAATAAACAGAGATGGACAGCCATAAAAATAAACAGAGATGGGCAGCCATAAAAATAAACAGAGATGGGCAGACAGCCATAAAAATAAACAGAGATGGGCAGACAGCCATAAAAATAAACAGAGATGGACAGCCATAAAAATAAACAGAGATGGACAGCCATAAAAATAAACAGAGATGGACAGCCATAAAAATAAACAGAGATGGACAGCCATAAAAATAAACAGAGATGGGCAGCCATAAAAATAAACAGAGATGGGCAGACAGCCATAAAAATAAACAGAGATGGGCAGACAGCCATAAAAATAAACAGAGATGGACAGCCATAAAAATAAACAGAGATGAACAGCCATAAAAATAAACAGAGATGGGCAGCCATAAAAATAAACAGAGATGGGCAGACAGCCATAAAAATAAACAGAGATGGACAGCCATAAAAATAAACAGAGATGGACAGCCATAAAAATAAACAGAGATGGGCAGCCATAAAAATAAACAGAGATGGGCAGCCATAAAAATAAACAGAGATGGGCAGCCATAAAAATAAACAGAGATGGGCAGCCATAAAAATAAACAGAGATGGGCAGACAGCCATAAAAATAAACAGAGATGGGCAGACAGCCATAAAAATAAACAGAGATGGGCAGCCATAAAAATAAACAGAGATGGGCAGACAGCCATAAAAATAAACAGAGATGGGCAGCCATAAAAATAAACAGAGATGGGCAGCCATAAAAATAAACAGAGATGGGCAGCCATAAAAATAAACAGAGATGGGCAGCCATAAAAATAAACAGAGATGGGCAGACAGCCATAAAAATAAACAGAGATGGACAGCCATAAAAATAAACAGAGATGGGCAGACAGCCATAAAAATAAACAGAGATGGGCAGACAGCCATAAAAATAAACAGAGATGGGCAGACAGCCATAAAAATAAACAGAGATGGGCAGCCATAAAAATAAACAGAGATGGGCAGACAGCCATAAAAATAAACAGAGATGGACAGCCATAAAAATAAACAGAGATGGGCAGACAGCCATAAAAATAAACAGAGATGGGCAGACAGCCATAAAAATAAACAGAGATGGGCAGACAGCCATAAAAATAAACAGAGATGGGCAGCCATAAAAATAAACAGAGATGGGCAGCCATAAAAATAAACAGAGGTGGACAGCCATAAAAATAAACAGAGATGGGCAGCCATAAAAATAAACAGAGATGGACAGCCATAAAAATAAACAGAGATGGGCAGCCATAAAAATAAACAGAGATGGACAGCCATAAAAATAAACAGAGATGGACAGCCATAAAAATAAACAGAGATGGGCAGCCATAAAAATAAACAGAGATGGGCAGACAGCCATAAAAATAAACAGAGATGGGCAGCCATAAAAATAAACAGAGATGGGCAGCCATAAAAATAAACAGAGATGGGCAGACAGCCATAAAAATAAACAGAGATGGACAGCCATAAAAATAAACAGAGATGGGCAGACAGCCATAAAAATAAACAGAGATGGGCAGACAGCCATAAAAATAAACAGAGATGGGCAGACAGCCATAAAAATAAACAGAGATGGGCAGCCATAAAAATAAACAGAGATGGGCAGACAGCCATAAAAATAAACAGAGATGGACAGCCATAAAAATAAACAGAGATGGGCAGACAGCCATAAAAATAAACAGAGATGGGCAGACAGCCATAAAAATAAACAGAGATGGGCAGACAGCCATAAAAATAAACAGAGATGGGCAGACAGCCATAAAAATAAACAGAGATGGGCAGCCATAAAAATAAACAGAGGTGGACAGCCATAAAAATAAACAGAGGTGGACAGCCATAAAAATAAACAGAGATGGGCAGCCATAAAAATAAACAGAGATGGGCAGCCATAAAAATAAACAGAGATGGACAGCCATAAAAATAAACAGAGATGGACAGCCATAAAAATAAACAGAGATGGACAGCCATAAAAATAAACAGAGATGGACAGCCATAAAAATAAACAGAGATGGACAGCCATAAAAATAAACAGAGATGGACAGACAGCCATAAAAATAAACAGAGATGGACAGCCATAAAAATAAACAGAGATGGGCAGCCATAAAAATAAACAGAGATGGACAGCCATAAAAATAAACAGAGATGGACAGCCATAAAAATAAACAGAGATGGACAGCCATAAAAATAAACAGAGATGGACAGCCATAAAAATAAACAGAGATGGGCAGCCATAAAAATAAACAGAGATGGGCAGCCATAAAAATAAACAGAGATGGGCAGCCATAAAAATAAACAGAGATGGACAGCCATAAAAATAAACAGAGATGGGCAGCCATAAAAATAAACAGAGATGGCCAGCCATAAAAATAAACAGAGATGGACAGCCATAAAAATAAACAGAGATGGGCAGCCATAAAAATAAACAGAGATGGACAGCCATAAAAATAAACAGAGATGGACAGCCATAAAAATAAACAGAGATGGGCAGCCATAAAAATAAACAGAGATGGACAGCCATAAAAATATACAGAGATGGGCAGCCATAAAAATAAACAGAGATGGACAGACAGCCATAAAAATAAACAGAGATGGACAGCCATAAAAATAAACAGAGATGGACAGCCATAAAAATAAACAGAGATGGACAGACAGCCATAAAAATAAACAGAGATGGACAGCCATAAAAATAAACAGAGATGGGCAGCCATAAAAATAAACAGAGATGGACAGCCATAAAAATAAACAGAGATGGACAGCCATAAAAATAAACAGAGATGGACAGCCATAAAAATAAACAGAGATGGGCAGCCATAAAAATAAACAGAGATGGACAGCCATAAAAATAAACAGAGATGGGCAGCCATAAAAATAAACAGAGATGGGCAGACAGCCATAAAAATAAACAGAGATGGGCAGACAGCCATAAAAATAAACAGAGATGGACAGCCATAAAAATAAACAGAGATGGACAGCCATAAAAATAAACAGAGATGGACAGCCATAAAAATAAACAGAGATGGACAGCCATAAAAATAAACAGAGATGGGCAGCCATAAAAATAAACAGAGATGGGCAGACAGCCATAAAAATAAACAGAGATGGGCAGACAGCCATAAAAATAAACAGAGATGGACAGCCATAAAAATAAACAGAGATGAACAGCCATAAAAATAAACAGAGATGGGCAGCCATAAAAATAAACAGAGATGGGCAGACAGCCATAAAAATAAACAGAGATGGGCAGACAGCCATAAAAATAAACAGAGATGGACAGCCATAAAAATAAACAGAGATGGACAGCCATAAAAATAAACAGAGATGGGCAGCCATAAAAATAAACAGAGATGGGCAGCCATAAAAATAAACAGAGATGGGCAGCCATAAAAATAAACAGAGATGGGCAGACAGCCATAAAAATAAACAGAGATGGGCAGACAGCCATAAAAATAAACAGAGATGGGCAGCCATAAAAATAAACAGAGATGGGCAGCCATAAAAATAAACAGAGATGGGCAGACAGCCATAAAAATAAACAGAGATGGGCAGCCATAAAAATAAACAGAGATGGGCAGCCATAAAAATAAACAGAGATGGGCAGCCATAAAAATAAACAGAGATGGGCAGACAGCCATAAAAATAAACAGAGATGGACAGCCATAAAAATAAACAGAGATGGGCAGACAGCCATAAAAATAAACAGAGATGGGCAGACAGCCATAAAAATAAACAGAGATGGGCAGACAGCCATAAAAATAAACAGAGATGGGCAGCCATAAAAATAAACAGAGATGGGCAGACAGCCATAAAAATAAACAGAGATGGACAGCCATAAAAATAAACAGAGATGGGCAGACAGCCATAAAAATAAACAGAGATGGGCAGACAGCCATAAAAATAAACAGAGATGGGCAGACAGCCATAAAAATAAACAGAGATGGGCAGCCATAAAAATAAACAGAGATGGGCAGCCATAAAAATAAACAGAGGTGGACAGCCATAAAAATAAACAGAGATGGGCAGCCATAAAAATAAACAGAGATGGACAGCCATAAAAATAAACAGAGATGGGCAGCCATAAAAATAAACAGAGATGGACAGCCATAAAAATAAACAGAGATGGACAGCCATAAAAATAAACAGAGATGGGCAGCCATAAAAATAAACAGAGATGGGCAGCCATAAAAATAAACAGAGATGGGCAGACAGCCATAAAAATAAACAGAGATGGGCAGCCATAAAAATAAACAGAGATGGGCAGCCATAAAAATAAACAGAGATGGGCAGACAGCCATAAAAATAAACAGAGATGGACAGCCATAAAAATAAACAGAGATGGGCAGACAGCCATAAAAATAAACAGAGATGGGCAGACAGCCATAAAAATAAACAGAGATGGGCAGACAGCCATAAAAATAAACAGAGATGGGCAGCCATAAAAATAAACAGAGATGGGCAGACAGCCATAAAAATAAACAGAGATGGACAGCCATAAAAATAAACAGAGATGGGCAGACAGCCATAAAAATAAACAGAGATGGGCAGACAGCCATAAAAATAAACAGAGATGGGCAGACAGCCATAAAAATAAACAGAGATGGGCAGACAGCCATAAAAATAAACAGAGATGGGCAGCCATAAAAATAAACAGAGGTGGACAGCCATAAAAATAAACAGAGGTGGACAGCCATAAAAATAAACAGAGATGGGCAGCCATAAAAATAAACAGAGATGGGCAGCCATAAAAATAAACAGAGATGGACAGCCATAAAAATAAACAGAGATGGACAGCCATAAAAATAAACAGAGATGGACAGCCATAAAAATAAACAGAGATGGACAGCCATAAAAATAAACAGAGATGGACAGACAGCCATAAAAATAAACAGAGATGGACAGCCATAAAAATAAACAGAGATGGGCAGCCATAAAAATAAACAGAGATGGACAGCCATAAAAATAAACAGAGATGGACAGCCATAAAAATAAACAGAGATGGACAGCCATAAAAATAAACAGAGATGGACAGCCATAAAAATAAACAGAGATGGGCAGCCATAAAAATAAACAGAGATGGGCAGCCATAAAAATAAACAGAGATGGGCAGCCATAAAAATAAACAGAGATGGACAGCCATAAAAATAAACAGAGATGGGCAGCCATAAAAATAAACAGAGATGGCCAGCCATAAAAATAAACAGAGATGGACAGCCATAAAAATAAACAGAGATGGGCAGCCATAAAAATAAACAGAGATGGACAGCCATAAAAATAAACAGAGATGGACAGCCATAAAAATAAACAGAGATGGGCAGCCATAAAAATAAACAGAGATGGACAGCCATAAAAATATACAGAGATGGGCAGCCATAAAAATAAACAGAGATGGACAGACAGCCATAAAAATAAACAGAGATGGACAGCCATAAAAATAAACAGAGATGGACAGACAGCCATAAAAATAAACAGAGATGGGCAGCCATAAAAATAAACAGAGATGGACAGACAGCCATAAAAATAAACAGAGATGGGCAGACAGCCATAAAAATAAACAGAGATGGACAGCCATAAAAATAAACAGAGATGGACAGCCATAAAAATAAACAGAGATGGACAGCCATAAAAATAAACAGAGATGGACAGCCATAAAAATAAACAGAGATGGACAGACAGCCATAAAAATAAACAGAGATGGACAGCCATAAAAATAAACAGAGATGGACAGCCATAAAAATAAACAGAGATGGACAGCCATAAAAATAAACAGAGATGGACAGCCATAAAAATAAACAGAGATGGACAGACAGCCATAAAAATAAACAGAGATGGACAGCCATAAAAATAAACAGAGATGGACAGCCATAAAAATAAACAGAGATGGGCAGCCATAAAAATAAACAGAGATGGGCAGCCATAAAAATAAACAGAGATGGACAGCCATAAAAATAAACAGAGATGGACAGCCATAAAAATAAACAGAGATGGACAGCCATAAAAATAAACAGAGATGGGCAGCCATAAAAATAAACAGAGATGGGCAGCCATAAAAATAAACAGAGATGGACAGCCATAAAAATAAACAGAGATGGACAGCCATAAAAATAAACAGAGATGGACAGACAGCCATAAAAATAAACAGAGATGGACAGACAGCCATAAAAATAAACAGAGATGGACAGACAGCCATAAAAATAAACAGAGATGGGCAGCCATAAAAATAAACAGAGATGGACAGACAGCCATGCAGCACACAGGAAATAAAAAAAAACCAGAATGTGAGGAAAAACAAAGAAAGAAGTATTGTACCAGAGAGGGCAGCAAACAACAGACTCTCTAAATAAATTCAAAATATCCAGACCAGTATAAATATACTACAAAGTTTATTGATTTTGTGAATTTAAAAATATACAGACTCAGAATACAAGACTTACTGCCACATGATTTCTTCCATAAAGCAAAAATAATCACTTCTCAGAAACATTTAAAATTATACAAAACAGTAAACAAAGCATCTTGGGAAGTTTTTGTTATTTAGCCTTGTATATTTTAATCAAATTTTAAAACCATGAAATGAGAAACATTGGTTATATGCAGGTGTGAAAATGAAATTGCATAGAGTGATATAAATTTTTTAAACAAGTCACGTCTAAGTACCATCAAATCCGTATTACCGGTAGAAGCCGCATTCTTAATAGAAGCCACACACATTCTTTTTGAGAACCAAAATTCACCATTTCTCATATGTGTAGATGCTCTAAAGAAGCAGCATCCCCTTTGTTGTATTGTACCATTTTAATAAAAGCCACAGTTTCTAAAACAGATTTTACAGTATTGTTTATGTTTGTAAACAGACAAGGCCAAGTGTGTTTATACGGTATATTTTTTACAATTGTGATACGATTGAAAAGTTTGTTTGCATACATGTACGGTATATTTGGGGCCAGCACCTTGTACATGCACAATACTGAGTGTGCTTACCGGTATGTGTTGTTTATCATACCACAGTTCCTCTATCCCTGGTCTGGAAACTGTCATTGTATTACGTGTGATTTGGCCTCCTTTCCTGGCAAAGGCCTGTTGCAAGTATGCGCAAAGCATTGTCACGTGATCAGTACACAGTCGGCCACTATTTTTGACATTGTCAGTGCTATGTGTTTTTTCAACTTCGTTTATTTATTTCTCACATAATTTTCTAATTAGGATATCAGCATAAGGTCATATTTTAGCCAGCAAGTAGTTCTTTAATGTATCTATTTTACCAGAAGTCACACGTAGTTCTTTAATGTATCTATTTTACCAGAAGTCACACGTAGTTCTTTAATGTATCTATTTTACCAGAAGTCACACGTAGTTCTTTAATGTATCTATTTTACCAGAAGTCACACGTAGTTCTTTAATGTATCTATTTTACCAGAAGTCACACGTAGTTCTTTAATGTATCTATTTTACCAGAAGTCACACGTAGTTCTTTAATGTATCTATTTTACCAGAAGTCACACGTAGTTCTTTAATGTATCTATTTTACCAGAAGTCACACGTAGTTCTTTAATGTATCTATTTTACCAGAAGTCACACGTAGTTCTTTAATGTATCTATTTTACCAGAAGTCACACGTAGTTCTTTAATGTATCTATTTTACCAGAAGTGACACGTAGTTCTTTAATGTATCTATTTTACCAGAAGTGACACGTAGTTCTTTAATGTATCTATTTTACCAGAAGTGACACGTAGTTCTTTAATGTATCTATTTTACCAGAAGTCACACGTAGTTCTTTAATGTATCTATTTTACCAGAAGTCACACGTAGTTCTTTAATGTATCTATTTTACCAGAAGTCACACGTAGTTCTTTAATGTATCTATTTTACCAGAAGTCACACGTAGTTCTTTAATGTATCTATTTTACCAGAAGTCACACGTAGTTCTTTAATGTATCTATTTTACCAGAAGTCACACGTAGTTCTTTAATGTATCTATTTTACCAGAAGTCACACGTAGTTCTTTAATGTATCTATTTTACCAGAAGTCACACGTAGTTCTTTAATGTATCTATTTTACCAGAAGTCACACGTAGTTCTTTAATGTATCTATTTTACCAGAAGTCACACGTAGTTCTTTAATGTATCTATTTTACCAGAAGTCACACGTAGTTCTTTAATGTATCTATTTTACCAGAAGTGACACGTAGTTCTTTAATGTATCTATTTTACCAGAAGTGACACGTAGTTCTTTAATGTATCTATTTTACCAGAAGTCACAAGTAGTTCTTTAATGTATCTATTTTACCAGAAGTCACACGTAGTTCTTTAATGTATCTATTTTACCAGAAGTCACAAGTAGTTCTTTAATGTATCTATTTTACCAGAAGTCACACGTAGTTCTTTAATGTATCTATTTTACCAGAAGTCACAAGTAGTTCTTTAATGTATCTATTTTACCAGAAGTCACACGTAGTTCTTTAATGTATCTATTTTACCAGAAGTCACACGTAGTTCTTTAATGTATCTATTTTACCAGAAGTCACACGTAGTTCTTTAATGTATCTATTTTACCAGAAGTCACACGTAGTTCTTTAATGTATCTATTTTACCAGAAGTCACACGTAGTTCTTTAATGTATCTATTTTACCAGAAGTCACACGTAGTTCTTTAATGTATCTATTTTACCAGAAGTCACAAGTAGTTCTTTAATGTATCTATTTTACCAGAAGTCACACGTAGTTCTTTAATGTATCTATTTTACCAGAAGTCACACGTAGTTCTTTAATGTATCTATTTTACCAGAAGTCACAAGTAGTTCTTTAATGTATCTATTTTACCAGAAGTCACACGTAGTTCTTTAATGTATCTATTTTACCAGAAGTGACACGTAGTTCTTTAATGTATCTATTTTACCAGAAGTCACACGTAGTTCTTTAATGTATCTATTTTACCAGAAGTGACACGTAGTTCTTTAATGTATCTATTTTACCAGAAGTCACAAGTAGTTCTTTAATGTATCTATTTTACCAGAAGTCACACGTAGTTCTTTAATGTATCTATTTTACCAGAAGTCACACGTAGTTCTTTAATGTATCTATTTTACCAGAAGTGACAAGTAGTTCTTTAATGTATCTATTTTACCAGAAGTCACACGTAGTTCTTTAATGTATCTATTTTACCAGAAGTCACACGTAGTTCTTTAATGTATCTATTTTACCAGAAGTGACAAGTAGTTCTTTAATGTATCTATTTTACCAGAAGTCACACGTAGTTCTTTAATGTATCTATTTTACCAGAAGTCACACGTAGTTCTTTAATGTATCTATTTTACCAGAAGTCACACGTAGTTCTTTAATGTATCTATTTTACCAGAAGTCACACGTAGTTCTTTAATGTATCTATTTTACCAGAAGTGACACGTAGTTCTTTAATGTATCTATTTTACCAGAAGTCACACGTAGTTCTTTAATGTATCTATTTTACCAGAAGTCACACGTAGTTCTTTAATGTATCTATTTTACCAGAAGTCACACGTAGTTCTTTAATGTATCTATTTTACCAGAAGTCACACGTAGTTCTTTAATGTATCTATTTTACCAGAAGTCACACGTAGTTCTTTAATGTATCTATTTTACCAGAAGTCACACGTAGTTCTTTAATGTATCTATTTTACCAGAAGTCACACGTAGTTCTTTAATGTATCTATTTTACCAGAAGTGACACGTAGTTCTTTAATGTATCTATTTTACCAGAAGTCACACGTAGTTCTTTAATGTATCTATTTTACCAGAAGTCACACGTAGTTCTTTAATGTATCTATTTTACCAGAAGTCACACGTAGTTCTTTAATGTATCTATTTTACCAGAAGTCACACGTAGTTCTTTAATGTATCTATTTTACCAGAAGTCACAAGTAGTTCTTTAATGTATCTATTTTACCAGAAGTCACACGTAGTTCTTTAATGTATCTATTTTACCAGAAGTCACACGTAGTTCTTTAATGTATCTATTTTACCAGAAGTCACACGTAGTTCTTTAATGTATCTATTTTACCAGAAGTCACACGTAGTTCTTTAATGTATCTATTTTACCAGAAGTCACACGTAGTTCTTTAATGTATCTATTTTACCAGAAGTCACACGTAGTTCTTTAATGTATCTATTTTACCAGAAGTCACACGTAGTTCTTTAATGTATCTATTTTACCAGAAGTCACACGTAGTTCTTTAATGTATCTATTTTACCAGAAGTCACACGTAGTTCTTTAATGTATCTATTTTACCAGAAGTCACACGTAGTTCTTTAATGTATCTATTTTACCAGAAGTCACACGTAGTTCTTTAATGTATCTATTTTACCAGAAGTGACAAGTAGTTCTTTAATGTATCTATTTTACCAGAAGTCACACGTAGTTCTTTAATGTATCTATTTTACCAGAAGTCACACGTAGTTCTTTAATGTATCTATTTTACCAGAAGTCACACGTAGTTCTTTAATGTATCTATTTTACCAGAAGTGACAAGTAGTTCTTTAATGTATCTATTTTACCAGAAGTCACAAGTAGTTCTTTAATGTATCTATTTTACCAGAAGTCACACGTAGTTCTTTAATGTATCTATTTTACCAGAAGTCACACGTAGTTCTTTAATGTATCTATTTTACCAGAAGTCACACGTAGTTCTTTAATGTATCTATTTTACCAGAAGTCACACGTAGTTCTTTAATGTATCTATTTTACCAGAAGTCACACGTAGTTCTTTAATGTATCTATTTTACCAGAAGTCACACGTAGTTCTTTAATGTATCTATTTTACCAGAAGTCACAAGTAGTTCTTTAATGTATCTATTTTACCAGAAGTGACACGTAGTTCTTTAATGTATCTATTTTACCAGAAGTCACACGTAGTTCTTTAATGTATCTATTTTACCAGAAGTCACACGTAGTTCTTTAATGTATCTATTTTACCAGAAGTCACACGTAGTTCTTTAATGTATCTATTTTACCAGAAGTCACACGTAGTTCTTTAATGTATCTATTTTACCAGAAGTCACAAGTAGTTCTTTAATGTATCTATTTTACCAGAAGTGACACGTAGTTCTTTAATGTATCTATTTTACCAGAAGTGACAAGTAGTTCTTTAATGTATCTATTTTACCAGAAGTCACACGTAGTTCTTTAATGTATCTATTTTACCAGAAGTCACAAGTAGTTCTTTAATGTATCTATTTTACCAGAAGTGACACGTAGTTCTTTAATGTATCTATTTTACCAGAAGTCACACGTAGTTCTTTAATGTATCTATTTTACCAGAAGTCACAAGTAGTTCTTTAATGTATCTATTTTACCAGAAGTCACACGTAGTTCTTTAATGTATCTATTTTACCAGAAGTCACACGTAGTTCTTTAATGTATCTATTTTACCAGAAGTCACACGTAGTTCTTTAATGTATCTATTTTACCAGAAGTGACACGTAGTTCTTTAATGTATCTATTTTACCAGAAGTCACACGTAGTTCTTTAATGTATCTATTTTACCAGAAGTCACACGTAGTTCTTTAATGTATCTATTTTACCAGAAGTCACACGTAGTTCTTTAATGTATCTATTTTACCAGAAGTCACACGTAGTTCTTTAATGTATCTATTTTACCAGAAGTCACACGTAGTTCTTTAATGTATCTATTTTACCAGAAGTCACACGTAGTTCTTTAATGTATCTATTTTACCAGAAGTCACACGTAGTTCTTTAATGTATCTATTTTACCAGAAGTCACACGTAGTTCTTTAATGTATCTATTTTACCAGAAGTCACACGTAGTTCTTTAATGTATCTATTTTACCAGAAGTGACACGTAGTTCTTTAATGTATCTATTTTACCAGAAGTCACACGTAGTTCTTTAATGTATCTATTTTACCAGAAGTCACACGTAGTTCTTTAATGTATCTATTTTACCAGAAGTCGCACGTAGTTCTTTAATGTATCTATTTTACCAGAAGTCACACGTAGTTCTTTAATGTATCTATTTTACCAGAAGTGACACGTAGTTCTTTAATGTATCTATTTTACCAGAAGTCACACGTAGTTCTTTAATGTATCTATTTTACCAGAAGTCACACGTAGTTCTTTAATGTATCTATTTTACCAGAAGTCACACGTAGTTCTTTAATGTATCTATTTTACCAGAAGTCACACGTAGTTCTTTAATGTATCTATTTTACCAGAAGTCACACGTAGTTCTTTAATGTATCTATTTTACCAGAAGTCACACGTAGTTCTTTAATGTATCTATTTTACCAGAAGTCACACGTAGTTCTTTAATGTATCTATTTTACCAGAAGTCACACGTAGTTCTTTAATGTATCTATTTTACCAGAAGTCACACGTAGTTCTTTAATGTATCTATTTTACCAGAAGTCACACGTAGTTCTTTAATGTATCTATTTTACCAGAAGTCACACGTAGTTCTTTAATGTATCTATTTTACCAGAAGTCACACGTAGTTCTTTAATGTATCTATTTTACCAGAAGTCACACGTAGTTCTTTAATGTATCTATTTTACCAGAAGTCACACGTAGTTCTTTAATGTATCTATTTTACCAGAAGTCACACGTAGTTCTTTAATGTATCTATTTTACCAGAAGTCACACGTAGTTCTTTAATGTATCTATTTTACCAGAAGTCACACGTAGTTCTTTAATGTATCTATTTTACCAGAAGTGACACGTAGTTCTTTAATGTATCTATTTTACCAGAAGTCACACGTAGTTCTTTAATGTATCTATTTTACCAGAAGTCACACGTAGTTCTTTAATGTATCTATTTTACCAGAAGTCGCACGTAGTTCTTTAATGTATCTATTTTACCAGAAGTCACACGTAGTTCTTTAATGTATCTATTTTACCAGAAGTGACACGTAGTTCTTTAATGTATCTATTTTACCAGAAGTCACACGTAGTTCTTTAATGTATCTATTTTACCAGAAGTCACACGTAGTTCTTTAATGTATCTATTTTACCAGAAGTCACACGTAGTTCTTTAATGTATCTATTTTACCAGAAGTCACACGTAGTTCTTTAATGTATCTATTTTACCAGAAGTCACACGTAGTTCTTTAATGTATCTATTTTACCAGAAGTCACACGTAGTTCTTTAATGTATCTATTTTACCAGAAGTCACACGTAGTTCTTTAATGTATCTATTTTACCAGAAGTCACACGTAGTTCTTTAATGTATCTATTTTACCAGAAGTCACACGTAGTTCTTTAATGTATCTATTTTACCAGAAGTCACACGTAGTTCTTTAATGTATCTATTTTACCAGAAGTCACACGTAGTTCTTTAATGTATCTATTTTACCAGAAGTCACACGTAGTTCTTTAATGTATCTATTTTACCAGAAGTCACACGTAGTTCTTTAATGTATCTATTTTACCAGAAGTCACACGTAGTTCTTTAATGTATCTATTTTACCAGAAGTCACACGTAGTTCTTTAATGTATCTATTTTACCAGAAGTCACACGTAGTTCTTTAATGTATCTATTTTACCAGAAGTCACACGTAGTTCTTTAATGTATCTATTTTACCAGAAGTCACACGTAGTTCTTTAATGTATCTATTTTACCAGAAGTCACACGTAGTTCTTTAATGTATCTATTTTACCAGAAGTCACACGTAGTTCTTTAATGTATCTATTTTACCAGAAGTCACACGTAGTTCTTTAATGTATCTATTTTACCAGAAGTCACACGTAGTTCTTTAATGTATCTATTTTACCAGAAGTCACACGTAGTTCTTTAATGTATCTATTTTACCAGAAGTCACACGTAGTTCTTTAATGTATCTATTTTACCAGAAGTCACACGTAGTTCTTTAATGTATCTATTTTACCAGAAGTCACACGTAGTTCTTTAATGTATCTATTTTACCAGAAGTCACACGTAGTTCTTTAATGTATCTATTTTACCAGAAGTCACACGTAGTTCTTTAATGTATCTATTTTACCAGAAGTCACACGTAGTTCTTTAATGTATCTATTTTACCAGAAGTCACACGTAGTTCTTTAATGTATCTATTTTACCAGAAGTCACACGTAGTTCTTTAATGTATCTATTTTACCAGAAGTCACACGTAGTTCTTTAATGTATCTATTTTACCAGAAGTCACACGTAGTTCTTTAATGTATCTATTTTACCAGAAGTCACACGTAGTTCTTTAATGTATCTATTTTACCAGAAGTCACACGTAGTTCTTTAATGTATCTATTTTACCAGAAGTCACACGTAGTTCTTTAATGTATCTATTTTACCAGAAGTCACACGTAGTTCTTTAATGTATCTATTTTACCAGAAGTCACACGTAGTTCTTTAATGTATCTATTTTACCAGAAGTCACACGTAGTTCTTTAATGTATCTATTTTACCAGAAGTCACAAGTAGTTCTTTAATGTATCTATTTTACCAGAAGTCACACGTAGTTCTTTAATGTATCTATTTTACCAGAAGTCACAAGTAGTTCTTTAATGTATCTATTTTACCAGAAGTCACACGTAGTTCTTTAATGTATCTATTTTACCAGAAGTCACACGTAGTTCTTTAATGTATCTATTTTACCAGAAGTCACAAGTAGTTCTTTAATGTATCTATTTTACCAGAAGTCACACGTAGTTCTTTAATGTATCTATTTTACCAGAAGTCACACGTAGTTCTTTAATGTATCTATTTTACCAGAAGTCACACGTAGTTCTTTAATGTATCTATTTTACCAGAAGTCACACGTAGTTCTTTAATGTATCTATTTTACCAGAAGTCACACGTAGTTCTTTAATGTATCTATTTTACCAGAAGTCACACGTAGTTCTTTAATGTATCTATTTTACCAGAAGTCACACGTAGTTCTTTAATGTATCTATTTTACCAGAAGTCACACGTAGTTCTTTAATGTATCTATTTTACCAGAAGTCACACGTAGTTCTTTAATGTATCTATTTTACCAGAAGTCACACGTAGTTCTTTAATGTATCTATTTTACCAGAAGTCACACGTAGTTCTTTAATGTATCTATTTTACCAGAAGTCACACACACATTTTCGCAACAAATTTTTATTGTTTATGTTTTCATGTTTGACTTTTGGGGTGATTGAAATGAGCTCCATTTTATTTACCCTTCTTCTTGGTGCGACACCAATATTTGTCTTTGAATTTGACATTTTATGATCGAAACATATACTGTGGAATACTTTATTTTCGCTGGAATTAATTTTCGCTGAAAAGGCTTTTTGGGCGTTTTGTATGGAATTTATTTTCACTAATTTTTGAATCATCCCTTCAGCGAAAATGGCGAAAATAATTCCAAGCGAAAATAAAGTATTCTACAGTAACTAAAAATTGGTGGGCTGATTTGTTATTTGTCACACTGCATTTTATTAATGTTAAATTGGGCGATTTTTATGGATGTTTTCGATCGTAAATGCAAATGGCGACGTTTTGAAATGACAAAGTACGCTATTCAGTGTTGACAAAAATTCATTTATATACAAAAAATGAAGCATTGTTTTATGCTGGTGTATCGAATAAAGTCAGTAGTTGTTGTATAGTTGACTTGAATTGTTATGAACCCCTAAGATTCAGAAATATCATGTTTTACGATCGACCACTTTAACATGAACGATACCATTTTGACAAGATTTATTAGCGATGTCAGCATATTGGTACACGCTTTTTTTTCCCATATTAAAACTAGAAGATGAACATAATTCCCGATATTAATCTTTACATGGCAGGAACTGGATGTTTATGAGTTGGTAGACTAGTTTTGATACGCATCAGGGTTAAAAAAACGCAAAATTTCATAGTGTTTACATGTTTTGCTTACGTTGTAGTTGTCTTAATTTTAAGTCAAAATCAAGTCATACAATGAGGTATTGCTTTGCATGAAGGTAAATTTGCCAATTTGGCCTTCGGTGTGATTTGGCTGAAAACTGTTTTACTGGCACTGCAATGTTGTCAATACTTGAGCTGCCCATGGAGCAGCATTTTTTCTAGTGAACACCAATGAACAAAATGACTCACTGTGCCATGAATTAAACTAAGTATATTTTTGATATCACTCAGATATGGCCGATTTTGATATTTGAAACGACATCAGATTGTGTCAAGGATCATGAACTAATACAGCACATTTGTATAGTTAAGGTTAAACAAGCAGCCTATCGGCTGAGATAGCTCCGCTGTTAGCAATGCACATTTCAATTAAAGAACTGAAGACATCATTAGAAAAAGAACAATATGTATAGTATCAAAGCAATCGGACTTACAGTTTTTAACAAGAAGTCGAAAATATCAATTTCTACCAAAAAGACAAAAATATTCACCAAAATTAGAGAATTGAGGATATCATCACAAAATGAACAAATCTGAGAAAGGTCTACATGTAGTATCTATATATGTAATATCAAAGCAATTGAACTATTGGTTTTTAACAAGAAGTCGAAAATATCACTTTTTACCAAAAATTACAA
This sequence comes from Saccoglossus kowalevskii, assembly GCF_978046115.1. Lineage (NCBI taxonomy): Eukaryota > Metazoa > Hemichordata > Enteropneusta > Harrimaniidae > Saccoglossus > Saccoglossus kowalevskii. The sequence continues at coordinate 414,678 of NC_140646.1, read as the reverse complement.
AAATATTCACCAAAATTAGAGAATTGAAGATATCATCACAAAATGAACAAATCTGAGAGAGGTCCACATGTAGTACCTATATATGTAATATCAAAGCAATCGGACTTACGGTTTTTAACAAGAAGTCGAAAATATCACTTTTTACCAAAAATGACAAAAATATTCACCAAAATTAGAGAATTGAAGATATCAACATGAAATGAACAAACCTAAGAGAGGTCTACCCAAGGTACATATACACCAAGTATCAAAGCATTCAGGCTTGTAGTTTTCAAGAAGAAGTCGAAAAAATAAAACATTGACACGGACAACGACGACGATGGACAATCACTCATATGATAAGCTCCACTCGACAAAGTCGACAGCGGAGCTAAAAATATGAAAAACAGCAAAATCAGAATTTTGTACTATCCGAAAGTTGGTACACAATTAAAATATAACTATTATTATCATTCTAACAAGATACCAATGAAATTGTGTCATGCGCAGACCACTTCACATGCTAGTATTGTTACAGTATTTGTCTCGGTAAACCAAGTTAGCGTGTCCGTAATATCCCCATAGACAGTTCACACACAGACACTATGGATTCTGCCATAGTACGCTCCAAAACATCAGCCAGTTTGGGAAAATAAGAAGAGCGGCTAGCGGGTACGTCCAATTACCATGTATGTAACTGTTAACAACTGAGTCAAATAACGCCGATCTCGAAGTGTATACGGCATCTGTTAGTAATGTCCATACATCGGTAGATTCAAGTACAGTTGTGTGGTAAAACAACATTAATATAAACAAAAGAGACATTGGACTCACAAGTAACACCAAGACAGCCTGGATAAGACGATGAATCCTGTGACAAAGTACAAATGAATACCATGTTAAATATTTCTCTATAAAGAAATGACATAATTTTCGTTAATTTCAATTTTTAAATTTAAATTTTCCTTTAAATTCAGAGAATGAATGAAATCATTACAAGTAAAGTTACCATGCAGCATGTTTGTATCCCTAATATACAAACAGCTCTTTTATACATGGTGTACATATGTTGTAAATAATTGTATAATTTAGGTGATAGTGTATTTGGAATATCACAGTTTAAGGGTAATGTTGTTGTTTATTTGCCTAAGCAGAATACCCACTTGCATGTTTCTGTGTTGATACATCAATCACAAAATCATGATCACTGGCTACGCAAGATAACATGCTCAATCTCCTTTCAAATTCAAAACTTTGTTTGATTTAATATACCAGAATAACTAAAGCAAGTCTTAGGTTTGTGAGTGGAATTTTAGCAAATACAAGCTGGTTTTGAAATATCAAGTTAAAGATATTATTTCCAATACCATCTGAGCCCAGCGATTGGAACGAAACTATCTCGTCCCACAAACGACTACTACGTGTATGTTGTCAAACTGTGCGAACAACTGTAGATGAACGAATGGTAGCACCAATGATTGCAAAAATAAGAGCTGTTCGACAGTGACGTTGGGCAATAATCATTTGCTGCATCATTGTTCGTCTACTTTGAGTGTACCTGTTTTTCAAGGAGAGTATATTCTGCATGCATCGTGCCATGTAAAGAAACAACAACACAAGCATGGCACAAAAATCATTTTCAGCAAGGTTGTTTTCATACTAAGTAATTGAAGGGCTGTTCTGAACAAACTGGATTGAACTCGGGCGGATCTCAGCTTTCGTTCAGCCCAACCATGTAAATGCATTGAAGATAATTTCCTGTTAATTGATAGGAGGAGTAGTAGTTTGACTCGATAGAATGCTGTTGTGTGAACATAGCAATTGTTTTCTATGGTGAGAACTATACCTTCTATTAGTTGGTTTGACACAGCAATAAACAGGCACAGTTACCAAAGTTAACAAGTATCCCAACGAGAAGTTCATCATAGCAAGTCCACCCATTAGAACACCATGCCATATCAACCCAAGGCATTTCAGTAATGGCCAGCTGGCAAGGAGTTCATCTTTAGCTTCTGGTTCAGCCCTAGAAATTGACCTGAAAACAGGAGAGTATGTAGTGAAGCAGGTGAAGCCGACAATGTTAAATTTTACATTGTTCATATGTAAAAATATTAAAAAAAATATGTGAAAAAAAGTTCATTTTGTGGAGATTTGACTTACCTCAATCTTTTGAGCACCAATATTTTTTTTCTGCTCAAATTAGGGTCAATATTTGTTCACATTTTTTGTAATTTTCAATGAATTCATTTTTATTTAAACAAAACGTGATATGTGAATTGCTTCAAGTTAGTGATAAAAAAAATTTGAAATTTTAATGTTAAAAAGAGCATTTTGTAGATGATGTCTGAAGTTGACTTTGATTCTCAAAATATGAAATGGCAGTCCATGTTAGTTTTCAATGTAAGTTTATATAAATGTCCTATTAGGCCCCCAAAAAAATTGTTTTGTTGCCCTTGGCGACCCGACCGAAAAATATGAAATATCGGATTGCGTTTTTTTCCCTATACCTCGGCTATTTACGATACCCTTAGTTTTCACGAGTTAAAAAAAAAAGAAAGAAAAAAAAATCCGACCGACCAACCGACCTAATTTTTTCAATTTTCAATTTCAGGGCAACATAAGTTTGTTTTTTTGTTTTTTGGCCTTACAAGAGAATAGCATTGATTACAAAATGGCCAGCAGTCGGCTGTTTGGAGTCGTATATAAAAACCAAATGACATGCCCCAAAGTACATTGTATCATCATGTTGAATGTATGTTCCTAGTTTGAACAAAATTTTAATATGCACAACTGAGATCCAGTTCTGGAATGGTGGAAAAGCTTGATTTTGATGATTTGTTTTAAATTGATGCCAGTTGGGCATCCTGAATCAGATTGTGAAACAATTGTCTTAATGGATGTGTACATATGTGACATGGTATATACCGGTTATGCATGTATTAAATTTTAATGTGATCAGTCCAAGCATGTCAAAAAACATAAAATGTTCACCAGTTGGTCATTTTTATTCCAATCTGACAAACAAAATCATTCAGGTCATAGTATGCCCAGTGTATATACCGAGTTGGGATGAAATTAGATAAAGCAGGACCAAGGTAGGATCTGATTTTGGAATTGCAGTAATTTTTAGGACTGAACCATCCGTCCATTGGTCAATCTTGAACCAAATCACAAAACAAATTCAGGTACATATGTGATGTTTGTGCGTGTAAAGTTTGAACAAAAACAATCTAGGCATGTTCAAAACACATGTGCAGACAGACAGACGGACACATAGATGAACAGGGTCTTTTTATTAGATTAGTTGCTAACCTTAACTATATATTTTCACTAAGTACATAATTTCACTATTTTGATCATACTCACTACTCAATAGTTCTAATTTCACATGTTTTATGGTAATTACACATGTCAGTTCACATCAATATATAATGGCGGATTTCATATATCAGGAAAATTAAAAATCTCTCTCTGAATAATTAATGCAATTACAGTACCGGTAACAGCAGCAATATTTTCAGTTAGTTGCTGGCTGGTCATTTGATCATTGAGGAACTGAGCATTTTCTTTTATTTGCTAAAGGGATTAAGCCATGGAACAACTAAAAAACAAGGTATTCCATGCTTGGAGGTGTTGCCAGTGTTCATTCCAAATGTTTTTTTTAACTTATATTTTAACTGTGTATGTTTTTTCAAAATGGACTACAATACAACATGTCATGAATTGTATAAATAATTCATTAACTTTACCTTCTTGTGAGATAAGGTAAAAATGTAGCACCAATAAAATATGCTAATAATCCGGTGGTTACAGCTTCCATGGTAACCAGTGAGAACACATGCGCCCATCTGGCACAGGTTTCCGGGCTCCAGAACAGCAACAGTCCGGTAAAGTGAGACACTAAAATAGTTGGTATCACAGCACTAAATGTGATCTTAGGAGCTTCCTAGTCAAAGAAAATCAAATCAGAATTTAAATATTCAGTCCTTAATTTCAACACATACATGTATGTGCCCATTAAATAAAGAGTAAAACAAAGTGATTAAAGACCTATTCAGTTCATACAATTTCAATTAAGCTGAATATGCACAATAACAGTAGATAAACTATTTCAAGTACAATGACTCATTGTTAAAGTGTAACAGAATTGGGACAATTTACTTTTTTGTGCAAAATTTATTTATAAACAACATTATGAAACAAAATCAAGTGAAAATGGTATATAAATTGGGTAAACATAAACAGTCAATGATATTCCGAAATCGGGCCACGCCCCTCTCCAGTCACCTTCGAGTTTTTTCGGCATTACAAGTGTAGCCGAAATGCCGCCACCAACGGGAGCATAAAGCATGAACTAGCTAGCAGACAGGATTGTTTATCATTTTCCATACGCACGCGTTTAGTAAACATATACCACGAGTTACCACGATCGAGAATTCTTACGAGTTACCATCATATAAAACGAGTTACCACGATCGTTATCATGGGGAAACGCTGTGTTGTTGGCAGGTGTAGTAACAACGACAACAATGACAACCAGCAGACCCTAATAACTCAAAATTTAGTGATCCTGACTGTCGCATACGACTTGTTTACCACTTCCGTGTGACTGAGAATGTTCTAGAACTGTACTGTGTCTGGGTGGAATTTTTAGAAACTGGTTGAATAGGTAATAGAACACTGTAGGAGGCAATAGAAGGTAATGGAACATTCTAGAAATTTGTAGTAAGTTCCAGACTCATTATGTATGCTGATGTAATGGTCTATTTATAGACAGTGTGAGTATATATAGGGGAGTTGTTCAGCACTGAGATCAGATTGGAGATCTCGTTGAATTGTGTTGGAGTTTAAGTATCTAGTTATTGGAGGTTTGGAGTTTTACCACGTTATTGTACTTGATGTTTGCAGAGTATAATAATACCAGTACCAGTTGAAACCTCATCTGTTGACTCCGTGTTCGTATGTTATCATCGCCGCCAGGGAAGTCTTTCTGTTACTGTTGCCATTTTGGTATTTGAACCATCACACCTGTACTATACCAATTACGGTAATATTACGTTGCGTGTGACAACTGGGGGCTCGTCCGGGAACAGTGAAGACATAGAAGACAACATGGCCAGCGGGATAATAGATATGTCGAAACAAGAGTTGATGGAGTGGGCGGATGAACTGGGAATGACTGGAGAAGACAAAAGGAAATTTATTTTGGAGCAACTGAGTTCTCAGCGAGCTGAGAGACAAGCGGCGAGGGAAGAGAGAAAGGCACAAATGGAAATAGAAGCAGAGGTGAGGAAAATGGAGATAAAGGAAAAGTTTCGGCTGGAAGCGGAAGCAGGTGAAAGAGAGAAATTGCGAATGGAAGCAGAACAGCGAGAAAAGGAAAGGGAAGCAGAGGAAAGAAGGGAAAAGTTACGATTGGAAGCGGAAGAAAAGAAAAGAGAATTTGAGTTGAGGAAATTAGAGCTGCAAGCAGCTATGCCGGGGTTCCAACAGGCTGATTTTGGCGGTCAATGAAATGTGGTCAGTGATGCACAGTCACCAAAGTTGCCTGCATTTGTTGATGGTAAGGACGAACTTGATAGTTATTTATTGCGGTTTGAGAGGTTTGCAACGAATGCGAGTTGGCATAGAGATGGATGGGCCACAAAATTGAGTGCGCTGTTGACTGGTAGAGCACTGGAAGTATATTCCAGGATGTCCGACACTGATGCAGTTGACTATGATCGTGTGAAGGTGGCGCTGTTGACAAGATACGATTTCACAGAGGATGGGTACAGGAAGCGATTCCGTGAAATTAAACCTGGAAGTTCCGAGAGTCCTGACCAGTTAATTGTGCGGCTTAAGAATTATTTTGCTAAATGGGTGAGTTGTCAGGCACTGCAGCAACATATGATGGTGTTACCGACTTGATGGTGAAGGAGCAGTTTATTGGTGCCTGTACAAAAGATCTTGCAGTTTATCTTAAGGAAAGAGCACTCAAAAATTTAGATGAGTTGGTGATAATAGCAAAGCAGTACCTAGTGGCACATGATCGACAGTTATCCACGAAGAACCAGGTGAGGCGTAATGATAATGACACTGCCATTGGTAATACCGATGTGGGACAGGGCAGTAGTATCCGGTGTTTTGTATGTCAGGGTGTTGGTCATCGAGCAGCACAATGTCCATCCCACGTTACTGATGTCGACCATGGATAAAGCCAAGTTTGCAAATGACCGAGTGATGAGATGGGCGATGACTCTGCAAGGATATAATTATCGTGTTGAGGATATTCCTGGACGGGACAATGTGGTAGCGGACTACCTGAGTAGATTGATGGATTGAAGAACTTTTGAACAGTATAGTAGAATGTTATTCGTTTATGACTGTATTTTATATTTTATTATATTCTACTGTATGTGATTTTCGAATTTTTGTACTCAGAGCTTTATTCAGTTCGGTTTGATATATTGTATTGTTGTTTTGTTTGAAATTGTTATCGTATTCGTATCATTGACGTCGTTGCTAGTCATGTAATATTATATGTTATAATATTCTTGAGAGGGGAGGCATGTCGCATAAGACTTGTTTACCACTTCCGTGTGACTGAGAATGTTCTAGAACCGTACTGTGTCTGGGTGGAATTTTTAGAAGCTGGTTGAATAGGTAGGAGGCAATAGAAGGTAATGGAACATTCTAGAAATTTGTAGTAAGTTCCAGACTCATTATGTATGCTGATGTAATGGTCTATTTATAGACAGTGTGAGTACATATAGGGGAGTTGTTCAGCACTGAGTTCAGATCGAAGATCTCGTTGAATTGTGTTGGAGTTTAAGTATCTAGTTATTGGAGGTTTGGAGTTTTACCGAGTTATTGTACTTGATGTTTGCAGAGTATAATAATACCAGTACCAGTTGAAACCTCATCTGTTGACTCCGTGGAAGTCAGGGAAGTCTTTCTGTTACTGTTGCCATTTTGGTATTTGAACCATCACACCTGTACTATACCAATTACGGTAATATTACGTTGCGTGTGACACTGACATATGATACGACCTATGTACTGTACACACACACACCTGTCTTTTATTTTGACTGCATTCTAAATACTCTTGACATAATGCATGGGCCTTTAAAGTCAGATGCACCTTGAGTGCATTATCTGTTTTCTGTATTGTAATTCAGCTGCCTCTCACCAAAACATGTTAGATGGTAGAGAAATCAGAGTTTAGATACAAGAACAAAAAAAAACAGATGTAGCATCCACCTACATCAGATTTCAATAATATCTAAAATAAATGAGTGCTGTGTGCACATGAGACAAGTCATTACCCGTTTTCTTGTCTTCTTGTCTTCCTTTTTATCAGTAGACACCTCTGTCTTCTTCTCAACCTTATCACCAACATTCTCATCATCACTCACTGTTGTCATGGTGATCCAGAGAGCAATCACGTATTCAAATTAAGGAAATATTAAGAATTAAAATTATTCACCCAAAATTTCTGTGTCAGCTGGAAGCCATATAATATACAATCAAAGAAAGCTTAGAAAGAACTCCCATGTGCTGAGAGTATTGGAGACACATTAAATATAATTCGAAATTACTTAGCTGAAAAGTAATTATGCAAATCAGAAAATTAATATGACCAGATTTGAGTGTAAAACTAATGAGGTCTGCGCAATGTAACAGAAAATCTATGTCTCCAAGTTTAATTGAAATGTGATTAGAACCAAAAAATTATGAATTATTATGCTTATTAGGGAATTAATATGAACAGATTTTTACCCCAAACTATTTAGGTTTGTACATTGTCCTAGAGCATCTTTGTACTAGGTTTCATTGAAATGGAATAATTAGTACCGTGAAAACTCCAAAATTTCGACCCCTCTAAAAATTCGACCGCCTATTTATTTGCCGGGTTTCGGTGTTTTATTTACCTCCAAATTTTCGACTCCACTAAAAATTTCCGACTCATTCTTATTCGAAAATTGCGACCAGTTTTAGTTTTCCCCCAAACGAAAAAAAACCCGATGTGAGCGTTCAAACGGGACCTTCCTCAAAGGCATGAATCCGGGTTTCTGATTGACTGAGAGATTTTTATTTTATTGGTAACGAAAATATATTCTAAATAAACGAAGTTTCAAATAAAAACGAACACAAAAACCTCGGCATGCTGCGTTTCTGAATTGTTGATTATTACTGTACTCAGTAGTGATTATAATAATGTACACAAAATAAATTTGTTGAATGGTTATGAAATACAAATAAAAGTCAACTTAGTTTCATCGTAAGCGAATGATTCCGGTCTCGTATAAACGTTTGATGCTGTACGGTATCCGCCATGTTCTCTTAGGTCAAATAGGTCAAATCGCTAATTAATCAATCAAAAAGCTGGATGATGCCAACGTGTTCAAATTACCATAGCTTATTTAAATATGTTAATGTTATTGAACGCAATGCGGAAGAGATTGATGTTGTAGTACGATATTTTGGCTTGGATTTTGATGCGAAAACGGCATGATTTTTTTTAAATAAAAAAATTAGTTGTTTTTAAAAAATAAACTGGTCATCTGAAGAATAATTTAACATTGTTCACAGTGATAACAGCTCATTCTCGAAAGGAAGCTTACCCGCTCACGCTAGTCACGATAAAAATCATACACGTGTACTCTTGAATAGACAAACGTCAATGACTACGGTAAAACTTAGACTCTATTTTAGCCGGCAGGATTGATTGAAATGTCCGAAAAATGACGCCAAAATACACCTTAAAAGTCCCATTTTATTTTCTTAAATCCCATTTTATTTTTTAATCCAAGGGCGAATTTACAGCAGAATTTGGTCCCTCAAATAAGGGACACGTGAGCTTTGATTCTAACCGGATACATTGCACTGGGTCGGGGAGATCGTTTGCTAAACTTCCATGTATCTTTTGTCCAATGGGTACCTGTACTTCGAATATTCGCAAGTTTTCCTAGGTAGTGCGAGACAGCTTTGTCTTTTGACCTATTAGTTTTGTGCTGACCTCTTCTCCGCGTCTTGATGTTTTGTTTTGCTTGTCTTAATACTCACTGATTGATGGCTTTGTTTAGATTTTGAGTTACAACTCGGCCACGACCTTTGCTTTTACCGTGAAACATGAGGAAGTTAACGTCAATTGACGGACATTGCATTTTTTAAAAACTAATGAAGCACACTGTCTATCATCCCCATTTTTTTTTGCTGATTTCTATTCTGAAAAATTCGACCGTCCGAAAATGCACCTTAATTTTGACTCTAAAAACACGTCACATTTCTAACACCAATTATTTAAAACCGGTCGAAATTTTGGAGTTTTTACGGTACTTTAGATATCAGTGTGAAAGCTTAAAATTGGTTAATTATGCAAATTAGGTAATTAATATGTACAGATTTTAACCCACAATTATTCAGGTCTGTCTATTGTCCTACAGCATCCATGTACATTCATTGATATGTGATGTATAGTACCTAAGATATCAGTGTGAAAGTTGGTTAATTATGCAAATTAGGTGATTAATATGCACAAATATTTACCGGAAACTAATTGGGTCTGCATAATTCTAGATTCATTGAAATGTGATGATTAGTACTTTAGATATCAGTAGAAAAGCTGAAAATTAATTATGCAAATTAGGTAATTAATATGCACAATTATTTACCCTAAAACTAATCAGGTCTCTGCATAGTCCTAAAGGATCTATGTACCAAGTTTCATTGAAATGCGATGATTAGTACTTGAGATACCCGTGGAAAAGCTGAAAATTAACTAATTATGCAAATTAGGTGATTAATATGCACAAATATTTATCGAAAACAATCAATCTCTGCATAGTCCTTGAGTATGTAAGTACCAAGTTTCATTGAAATGTAATGCTAACTACTTATATCAAATGCTGAAAATTAATTAATTATGCAAATTAGGTAATTAATATGTACTGATATTACCATAAAAACTATCAGGTCTGTGCAGTGTCGTATGACATCTATGTACCAAGTTTCATTGAAATGTGATGATTAGTACTTGAGATATCAGTGGAAAAACCGAAAATTGACTAATCATTATGCAAATTAGGTAATTAATATGCACGGATTATTACCAAAAATTGATCAAATCTGCGCATATGTTCAGAGCATCTATGTACTAAGTTTCATCAAAATCCAATGAGTGGTTCTTTAGATATCAGTGGAACAGTCATAGAACAGCTAAAAATTAGCTAATTATCATGCAAATTAGGTAATTAACGAGCATGGATTTTTACCAAAACCTAATCAAATCTGCGCATTGGCCCAGAGCATCTATGCACCAAGTTTCATCAAAAACCGATGTATGGTTCTTGAGATAGCAGTGGAACAGTCTGACACACATACACACACACACACACACACACATACACACATACACACACACATACAGACACACATACAGACACACTAACTGCAAAGACTCCCATTTTGTGCTTCGCACATGGGAGTCAAAAACAATAACTTTTCCCAGGATGCATTATGCTGCCATGGCAACAATGGCCCTAAAAGAAAGATGGTAGAAATATAGAAGTTTCTCAAATTTCTAAATAAATTATTTCTTTGTACTTTTATATCAACGCATTTATTTGTATTTTATTATTATCTTCAATGTCTGTAAATTGTATTTTTTCACTCTTGACCAATTTAAACACTCAGGAAGAAAAGGGTTGAAAAGAGTAGAAAAATCTTTTTTTTTTCTTTTTCCAATTTTATCTAGATTTATATTTTCAGATGGGTGTGAGGGTTTTGATTATCAACAACATCATGACTTCGTAACTTCTTAAAAAGTATTTTTGGTCAATTTTCAGTCAGCCTATTTATGATTCACTCATGTTGAATTAAATAGAACTGGAGATAGAGGGCACTTAACTACCTAGATAATAGATTTTACTGGCACCTGGTGGACCTCAAATTTTAGACATAGGGTCTATTAGTTTATGAAATGTTAAATATTGGATTTTAATAAGGTACGTATGACTGAAGACAGTAAAATTGTTGTTAATTTTGCTCTAGATAAATTTTTTTGTAAGTAAAATTGTATTTTTTTTTCTCTGTTATCATCCCTGTATGCCAAACTGACTTTAATTTAAGAAATCTGCTTGGACACTGCTTTGTAACTGTGCCAGACCTATTCATTAAAACACTAATAGCAGTGCAGGATTGGATTCTCAGCTCAGGGGACAGACCCCTGGAGCTTTGTAGAAAGTCCAATCAATTGATGATTCCCAACTGGCACTGAGCTAATAGAATTTACCAATGCATTCTCATTAACATATAACCAGACAAGTAAAAGGATATTTGTAATGCTGGGACTAAAACTAACAATCCAAACGGTGGCATATACAAACCAATTGACACATATCGATCAGTAGCAGGCAGCAGGTAGAAAAAAAACGATTGATGAAACCGTTCCAACAAATTATTCAAGCTTCGAAAGACACCTTCCAGTACTCTGAAATAAAATGCACAAAAAGATAAAATAAATGCAAGATTTGTTATGAGATGATATATTAAGAAAGAAAACTATAATAATAATCATAAGTCACTGCAATTAAGAATTATGGTAGTATGCTATATCACAGTCCCTCTATAGAGCTGAGAGTCCCTCTATAGAGCTGAGAGTCCCTCTATAGAGCTGAGAGTCCCTCTATAGAGCTGAGAGTCCCTCTATAGAGGGATAGAGGGACTGTGGCTATATGAACAAAATGACCAGCTCAGATTTAGGCAAAATGCTAAAGTTCAGAAAATACGACTCTTATACTGGGTTAGCAAGCTGACCACAAGAGCTCGCAAATTTGGATGGCAGCTTGAAATTTGAGCAAACAGTTGGTTTATTTTTGATTTCACAATACCAGTTGATTGTCATACATCCTGCCTAAAATTTATCATATCAAGAGCTGAAAAAAATCGAGTTACTTTCTCAAAATAATTGTTAAATTTGATGAACATAGATAGATAGATAGATATGGGTGTATTAAATTAATTAAAACTAAATGATTTGCTTAAATTCTTAAATGCAGAAGCATTATTTGTCCCATGCTGTAATATAAATTTGTCTTGAGTAGGTGTGACCACATGTCATTGCCAGTACATAATATAACAGTGTTATCATATACATGTAGCTTACTCCATATGTTAGATGAAGTTCAACAACTGAAATGAGGCTAGACAACATACCTGCCAAGTTTCAGGTATCCGTTACCCTTTGCATTGGACTCCATACCTTTCAACGTGATAGCTTCAATGTGATATGTGTGAAATAATCCATGGTTTCCAGTGGGTTTCCCTGACGCCTGATTGGCCATGTTTAACAACATAGTCTTGGCACTCTCTTGAAATCCTTCAAGCTTTTCCGCATAGTAATTATTAGGGTCATGCTAACAATGAAGCATTCATTGGTTATAACAACTGTCATCAGTCTGATCATAAGGCAAAAATTATTTTTGTTTGCTGCTATGTCTCCAAGTAACATTCTCCCCAGGAAAATAACAATGGCTCATTTACATAACAATAGAACATGTTAATATTCTGTAATTTATTAATTGTTATGGGAATTATCGGTAAGCTCAATTACAGAGTTGGGGTAGCTCTATTCTATAATGCTTGGGTGATAACCCCATCAAAATGTATAATCGTTTCAATACATTTCATACAAAACAGTGATAGGCAATCTGGAAACTAAACTCTTACTGATACATTCTGATTAAAATCAATGAACTTAGTGGTAAGTCTCAACAAGTACATGTACATGTTACTACGGTAATCGTGTTCAGGCAAGATGTCCTCTGACCAGATTTGACAACCGATTAGAGAATGAACCTTACTTGGAAGCATTTAACACAAGTTGTGATTGATTGATTGGATCAGATTTGGTAGTAATGTGTTTAGGTAATTAGTCAGAATATTGAAAGCCACCACCTATTCTGATTTAAAAAGACTGCTAGTGCTACAACATTTTAAACATTGTTAAAAGTAGGCGAAAGACTGAATTGAATTTGTCCAACATTATATGTGAAAAACCCTCAAGAAAATATTAAAGTTACACGAAAGACAAATGACAATCCACATCAGGGGTTCACTTACCCTATTCTGCAATGTCACCGGTACTCGTTCTTTTCTACATAGTCTAATCGCCAGGTTAATAAGATCCAGATTTGGTAGTAGTCCGTTCAGACCCTCCATTTTGATATCAATATTGCTGACTGAGCTAGAACCCAGCTCTAGATTTATTGCCCCTATGAGTGCTCCACTTCTACCATGTACCACAGATGACTGGATGTCTAGCGACAACAATTGCATAAAAATCAATTTGGAATGTCAGCATAGAAAGCAAGTATCTACACACTAAGTTACACTCCCCAGTGCAATACATCACAGTCAGTTGCCTATTAGACATTGGCATCTTTCATCCAGATTTACTATCAGTGAACTTTTTTTAAGCAGGTTCAAGTCAAATTTTGTTTTTAATTTACCTCATGCCTCCAATATTATGGGTTAATGTCATTAGAATACAAAATGTCATGCAAAATGGTCAAAATTTGCATGTTTTCTCTGGGTTCTATTTTGAAATTATTTCATGTCATGATTATTGATATAAATCTTGCTAAAACATTTCAAACAATTATATACAATGCATTGTATGAATATGGAAAGCAAGTAAGACAGAAACATTCCACTCCAATAATACTTACATTCAGTTTCTGTATGATGATATGCATCTAACCATGCCTGTATCCCAAGGTGCTCATGTTCAGTGATGAGAAAAATTACATCCTTTGACCAGAAGGTCTGTTCTATAGATTCAAATCAAATAATTAACAAGTCATTGTCAATGACACGTCCCCGTTCCGTTCATATTTGAGTGACATATACATTCAAAGCAGATCATGACCGAAATGTACCTGCATATGTACAACACATTGTACTAAATCTGAACAAAATCCATCCATGCATGACTGAGATCTGGTTCCGGAATTGTGAAAATACGTGATTTTAATGCATTTTCGGTCTTAAAATGGCCATCATTCAGCTATTGTTAAGCGGATCATGAAACAAATGCACATATCTATTTGTGACATGATGCACCATGTGTGTGTGAAGTTTGAACTTGATCAATCCAGACATGTCTTGGATACGGATCCAGAACTGAATTCTTTAAGAAAATGGCCGCCAGTCGGCCATTTCGAACTTGATCCGGAAAAAAAATGACGTGCATCAAGGTCCTATTATGTTTAGTGTATGTACCAAATTTGAATGAAATCCGTCCATGCATAACTGAGATCTGGGTCCGGAATGGTGAAAATGTGCGATTTCAATGCATTTTCGGCCTTAAAGCGGCCGCCATTTGGATATCGTTAATGGGATCATGAAACAAATGCACATATCTATTTGTGACATGATGCACCATGTGTGTGTGAAGTTTGAACTTGATCAATCCAGACATGTCTTGGATACGGATCCAGAACTGAATTCTTTAAGAAAATGGCTGCCAGTCGGCCATTTCGAACTTGATCCGGGAAAAAAAATGACGTGCATCAAGGTCCTATTATGTTTAATGTAAGTACCAAATTTGAACGAAATCCGTCCATGCATAACTGAGATCCGGGTTCGGAATGGTGAAAATGTGCGATTTCAATGCATTTTCGGCCTTAAAGCGGCCGCCATTTGGCTATCGTTAATGGGATCATGAAACAAATGCACATACATATTTGTGACATGATGTACCTTGTGTGTGTGAAGTTTGAACTAGATCAATCCAGACATGTCTCGGATACGGATCCAGAACTGAATTCTTTAAAACAAAATGGCCGCCAGTCGGCCATTTCGAACTTGATCCGAAAAAAAAAATGACGTGCATCAAGGTTCTATTATGTTTAATGTATGTACCAAATTTGAATGAAATCCGTCCATGCATAACTGAGATCTGGGTCCGGAATGGTGAAAATGTGCGATTTTGATGCATTTTCGGCCTTAAAATGGCCGCTATTCGGCTATCGTTAATCGGATCATGAAAAAAATGCATGTGCATATGTCCCATATAATGTGTGATGTATGAGTGAAGTTTGAACATAATCGGTCCATGCATGTTCGAGATACAGGTGATCACGGACGGACGCACGGACGGACGCACACAGGGCAAAACATAAGTCCCCGTTTTCGGACTCTGTCCGAACGGGGACTAACAAAAAGTAATGAAATGGATAATTTAAATATACTGTATTTGTTCTATTATATGTTTACTTAAATGATAAGGTGTAGTGATAATGGTTGAAATAAGATCATATTTAAATAATCCCAGAGCTTGAGGTTTAGAGTTGAGAGCATTATCAACGTAGGAAATGAAGACGGGCACCAAAGCAAACTTTGTGGGCAGCCGGGCAAACTCATTAGGCACCAGGGCAAACTCAGTGGCAAGCAGGGCAAACTCAGTGGGAAGCAGGGCAAACTCAGTGTGGAGCAGGGCAAACTCAGTGTGGAGCAGGGCAAACTCAGTGGGAAGCAGGGCAAACTCAGTGGGCAGCAGGGCAAACTCAGTGGGCAGCAGGGCAAACTCAGTGGGCACCAGGGCAAACTCAGTGGCAAGCAGGGCAAACTCAGTGGGAAGCAGGACAAACTCAGTGGGAAGCAGGACAAACTCAGTGGGAAGCAGGACAAACTCAGTGGGCAGCAGGGCAAACTCAGTGGGCAGCAGGGCAAACTCAGTGGGAAGCAGGGCAAACTCAGTGGGAAGCAGGGCAAACTCAGTGGCAAGCAGGACAAACTCAGTGGGCAGCAGGGCAAACTCAGTGGGAAGCAGGGCAAACTCAGTGGGAAGCAGGGCAAACTCAGTGGGAAGCAGGGTAAACTCAGTGGGCACCAAAGCAAACTCTGTGGGAGGCAGGGCAAACTCAGTGGGCACCAAAGCAAACTCAGTGGGCACCAAAGCAAACTCAGTGGGCAGCAGGGCAAACTCAGTGGGCAGCAGGGCAAACTCAGTGGGCAGCAGGGCAAACTCAGTGGGCAGCAGGGCAAACTCAGTGGGCAGCAGGGCAAACTCAGTGGGCAGCAGGGCAAACTCAGTGGGCAGCAGGGCAAACTCAGTGGGAAGCAGGGCAAACTCAGTGGAAAGCAGGGCAAACTCAGTGTGGAGCAGGGCAAACTCAGTGGGAAGCAGGGCAAACTCAGTGGGCACAAAAGCAAACTGTGGGGAGCAGGGCAAACTCTGTGGGCGGCAGGGCAAACTCTGTGGGCGGCAGGGCAAACTCTGTGGGCACCAAAGCAAACTCTGTTGGCGGCAGGGCAAACTCAGTGGGCGGCAGGGCAAACTCAGTGTGCGGCAGGGCAAACTCAGTGGGCACCAGGGCAAACTCAGTGGGCGGCAGGGCAAACTCAGTGGGCAGCAGGGCAAACTCAGTGGGCAGCAGGGCAAACTCAGTGGGCAGCAGGGCAAACTCAGTGGGCAGCAGGGCAAACTCAGTGGGAAGCTGGGCAAACTCAGTGGGAAGCAGGGCAAACTCAGTGGGAAGCAGGGCAAACTCAGTGGGAAGCAGGACAAACTCAGTGGGCACCAAAGCAAACTCAAGGTGCTCATGTTCAGTGATGAGAAAAATTACATCCTTTGACCAGAAGGTCTGTTCTATAGATTCAAATCAAATAATTAACAAAAAGTAATGAAATGGATAATTTAAATATACTGTATTTGTTCTATTATATTTTTACTTAAATGATAAGGTGTAGTGATAATGGTTGAAATAAGATCATATTTAAATAATCCCAGAGCTTGAGGTTTAGAGTTGAGAGCATTATCAACGTAGGAAATGAAGACGAGCACCAAAGCAAACTTTGTGGGCAGCCGGGCAAACTCATTAGGCACCAGGGCAAACTCAGTAGCAAGCAAGGCAAACTCAGTGGGAAGCAGGGCAAACTCAGTGTGGAGCAGGGCAAACTCAGTGTGGAGCAGGGCAAACTCAGTGGGAAGCAGGGCAAACTCAGTGGGCAGCAGGGCAAACTCAGTGGGAAGCAGGGCAAACTCAGTGTGGAGCAGGGCAAACTCAGTGTGGAGCAGGGCAAACTCAGTGGGAAGCAGGGCAAACTCAGTGGGCAGCAGGGCAAACTCAGTGGGAAGCAGGGCAAACTCAGTGGGAAGCAGGGCAAACTCAGTGGGCACCAAAGCAAACTTTGTGGGCAGCCGGGCAAACTCATTAGGCACCAGGGCAAACTCAGTGAGAAGCAGGGCAAACTCAGTGGGCACCAAAGCAAACTCTGTGGGCGGCAGGGCAAACTCATTAGGCACCAGGGCAAACTCAGTGGGAAGCAGGGCAAACTCAGTGGGAAGCAGGGCAAACTCAGTGGGAAGCAGGGCAAACTCAGTGTGGAGCAGGGCAAACTCAGTGGGAAGCAGGGCAAACTCAGTGGGAAGCAGGGCAAACTCAGTGGGCACAAAAGCAAACTGTGGGCGGCAGGGCAAACTCTGTGGGCGGCAGGGCAAACTCTGTGGGCAGCAGGGCAAACTCAGTGGGCACCAAAGCAAACTCAGTAGGCAGCAGGGCAAACTCAGTGGGCAGCAGGACAAACTCAGTGGGCAGCAGGACAAACTCAGTGGGCAGTAGGACAAACTCAGTGGGCAGCAGGGCAAACTCAGTGGGAAGCAGGGCAAACTCAGTGGGAAGCAGGGCAAACTCAGTGGGCAGCAGGACAAACTCAGTGGGCAGCAGGGCAAACTCAGTGGGCACCAAAGCAAACTCTGTTGGTGGCAGGGCAAACTCAGTGGGCGGCAGGGCAAACTCAGTGGGCGGCAGGGCAAACTCAGTGTGCGGCAGGGCAAACTCAGTGGGCCACAGGGCAAACTCAGTGGGCACCAGGGCAAACTCAGTGGGAAGCAGGGCAAACTCAGTGGGAAGCAGGGCAAACTCAGTGGGAAGCAGGGTAAACTCAGTGGGCACCAAAGCAAACTCTGTGGGAGGCAGGGCAAACTCAGTGGGCACCAAAGCAAACTCAGTGGGCAGCAGGGCAAACTCAGTGGGCAGCAGGGCAAACTCAGTGGGCAGCAGGGCAAACTCAGTGGGCAGCAGGGCAAACTCAGTGGGAAGCAGGACAAACTCAGTGGGCAGCAGGGCAAACTCAGTGAGAAGCAGGGCAAACTCAGTGAGAAGCAGGGCAAACTCAGTGGGCACCAAAGCAAACTCAGTGGGCAGCAGGGCAAACTCAGTGGGCAGCAGGGCAAACTCAGTGGGCAGCAGGGCAAACTCAGTGGGCACCAAAGCAAACTCAGTGGGCAGCAGGGCAAACTCAGTGGGCAGCAGGGCAAACTCAGTGGGAAGCAGGGCAAACTCAGTGGGCAGCAGGGCAAACTCAGTGGGAAGCAGGGCAAAGCAAACTCAAGGTGCTCATGTTCAGTGATGAGAAAAATTACATCCTTTGACCAGAAGGTCTGTTCTATAGATTCAAATCAAATAATTAACAAAAAGTAATGAAATGGATAATTTAAATATACTGTATTTGTTCTATTATATGTTTACTTAAATGATAAGGTGTAGTGATAATGGTTGAAATAAGATCATATTTAAATAATCCCAGAGCTTGAGGTTTAGAGTTGAGAGCATTATCAACGTAGGAAATGAAGACGGGCACCAAAGCAAACTTTGTGGGCAGCCAGGCAAACTCATTAGGCACCAGGGCAAACTCAGTGGCAAGCAGGGCAAACTCAGTGGCAAGCAGGGCAAACTCAGTGGGCAGCAGGGCAAACTCAGTGGGCAGCAGGGCAAACTCAGTGGGAAGCAGGGCAAACTCAGTGGGAAGCAGGGCAAACTCAGTGGGAAGCAGGGTAAACTCAGTGGGCACCAAAGCAAACTCAGTGGGCACCAAAGCAAACTCTGTGGGAGGCAGGGCAAACTCAGTGGGCACCAAAGCAAACTCAGTGGGCAGCAGTGCAAACTCAGTGGGCAGCAGTGCAAACTCAGTGGGCAGCAGGGCAAACTCAGTGGGAAGCAGGACAAACTCAGTGGGCAGCAGGGCAAACTCAGTGGGCAGCAGGGCAAACTCAGTGGGCAGCAGGGCAAACTCAGTGGGCAGCAGGACAAACTCAGTGAGAAGCAGGGCAAACTCAGTGGGCACCAAAGCAAACTCTGTGGGCGGCAGGGCAAACTCAGTGTGCAGCAGGGCAAACTCAGTGGGCAGCAGGGCAAACTCAGTGTGCAGCAGGGCAAACTCAGTGGGCAGCAGGGCAAACTCAGTGGGCAGCAGGGCAAACTCAGTGGGCAGCAGGGCAAACTCAGTGGGCAGCAGGACAAATTCAGTGGGCAGCAGGACAAACTCAGTGGGCAGCAGGGCAAACTCAGTGGGAAGCAGGGCAAACTCAGTGGGAAGCAGGTCAAACTCAGTGGGAAGCAGGGCAAACTCAGTGGGCGGCAGGGCAAACTCAGTGGGCAGCAGGGCAAACTCAGTGGGCAGCAGGGCAAACTCAGTGGGCAGCAGGGCAAACTCAGTGGGCAGCAGGGCAAACTCAGTGGGAAGCTGGGCAAACTCAGTGGGAAGCAGGGCAAACTCAGTGGGAAGCAGGGCAAACTCAGTGGGAAGCAGGACAAACTCAGTGGGCACCAAAGCAAACTCAAGGTGCTCATGTTCAGTGATGAGAAAAATTACATCCTTTGACCAGAAGGTCTGTTCTATAGATTCAAATCAAATAATTAACAAAAAGTAATGAAATGGATAATTTAAATATACTGTATTTGTTCTATTATATTTTTACTTAAATGATAAGGTGTAGTGATAATGGTTGAAATAAGATCATATTTAAATAATCCCAGAGCTTGAGGTTTAGAGTTGAGAGCATTATCAACGTAGGAAATGAAGACGAGCACCAAAGCAAACTTTGTGGGCAGCCGGGCAAACTCATTAGGCACCAGGGCAAACTCAGTAGCAAGCAAGGCAAACTCAGTGGGAAGCAGGGCAAACTCAGTGTGGAGCAGGGCAAACTCAGTGTGGAGCAGGGCAAACTCAGTGGGAAGCAGGGCAAACTCAGTGGGCAGCAGGGCAAACTCAGTGGGAAGCAGGGCAAACTCAGTGTGGAGCAGGGCAAACTCAGTGTGGAGCAGGGCAAACTCAGTGGGAAGCAGGGCAAACTCAGTGGGCAGCAGGGCAAACTCAGTGGGAAGCAGGGCAAACTCAGTGGGAAGCAGGGCAAACTCAGTGGGCACCAAAGCAAACTTTGTGGGCAGCCGGGCAAACTCATTAGGCACCAGGGCAAACTCAGTGAGAAGCAGGGCAAACTCAGTGGGCACCAAAGCAAACTCTGTGGGCGGCAGGGCAAACTCATTAGGCACCAGGGCAAACTCAGTGGGAAGCAGGGCAAACTCAGTGGGAAGCAGGGCAAACTCAGTGGGAAGCAGGGCAAACTCAGTGTGGAGCAGGGCAAACTCAGTGGGAAGCAGGGCAAACTCAGTGGGAAGCAGGGCAAACTCAGTGGGCACAAAAGCAAACTGTGGGCGGCAGGGCAAACTCTGTGGGCGGCAGGGCAAACTCTGTGGGCAGCAGGGCAAACTCAGTGGGCACCAAAGCAAACTCAGTAGGCAGCAGGGCAAACTCAGTGGGCAGCAGGACAAACTCAGTGGGCAGCAGGACAAACTCAGTGGGCAGTAGGACAAACTCAGTGGGCAGCAGGGCAAACTCAGTGGGAAGCAGGGCAAACTCAGTGGGAAGCAGGGCAAACTCAGTGGGCAGCAGGACAAACTCAGTGGGCAGCAGGGCAAACTCAGTGGGCACCAAAGCAAACTCTGTTGGTGGCAGGGCAAACTCAGTGGGCGGCAGGGCAAACTCAGTGGGCGGCAGGGCAAACTCAGTGTGCGGCAGGGCAAACTCAGTGGGCCACAGGGCAAACTCAGTGGGCACCAGGGCAAACTCAGTGGGAAGCAGGGCAAACTCAGTGGGAAGCAGGGCAAACTCAGTGGGAAGCAGGGTAAACTCAGTGGGCACCAAAGCAAACTCTGTGGGAGGCAGGGCAAACTCAGTGGGCACCAAAGCAAACTCAGTGGGCAGCAGGGCAAACTCAGTGGGCAGCAGGGCAAACTCAGTGGGCAGCAGGGCAAACTCAGTGGGCAGCAGGGCAAACTCAGTGGGAAGCAGGACAAACTCAGTGGGCAGCAGGGCAAACTCAGTGAGAAGCAGGGCAAACTCAGTGAGAAGCAGGGCAAACTCAGTGGGCACCAAAGCAAACTCAGTGGGCAGCAGGGCAAACTCAGTGGGCAGCAGGGCAAACTCAGTGGGCAGCAGGGCAAACTCAGTGGGCACCAAAGCAAACTCAGTGGGCAGCAGGGCAAACTCAGTGGGCAGCAGGGCAAACTCAGTGGGAAGCAGGGCAAACTCAGTGGGCAGCAGGGCAAACTCAGTGGGAAGCAGGGCAAAGCAAACTCAAGGTGCTCATGTTCAGTGATGAGAAAAATTACATCCTTTGACCAGAAGGTCTGTTCTATAGATTCAAATCAAATAATTAACAAAAAGTAATGAAATGGATAATTTAAATATACTGTATTTGTTCTATTATATGTTTACTTAAATGATAAGGTGTAGTGATAATGGTTGAAATAAGATCATATTTAAATAATCCCAGAGCTTGAGGTTTAGCGTTGAGAGCATTATCAACGTAGGAAATGAAGACAGGCACCAAAGCAAACTTTGTGGGCAGCCGGGCAAACTCATTAGGCACCAGGGCAAACTCAGTGGCAAGCAGGGCAAACTCAGTGGGCACCAGGGCAAACTCAGTGGCAAGCAGGGCAAACTCAGTGGCAAGCAGGGCAAACTCAGTGGCAAGCAGGGCAAACTCAGTGGCAAGCAGGGCAAACTCAGTGGGAAGCAGGGCAAACTCAGTGGGCACCAAAGCAAACTCAGTGTGCAGCAGGGCAAACTCAGTGGGCAGCAGGGCAAACTCAGTGGGCAGCAGGGCAAACTCAGTGGGCAGCAGGGCAAACTCAGTGGGCAGCAGGGCAAACTCAGTGGGCAGCAGGACAAACTCAGTGGGCAGCAGGACAAACTCAGTGGGCAGCAGGACAAACTCAGTGGGCAGCAGGACAAATTCAGTGGGCAGCAGGACAAACTCAGTGGGCAGCAGGGCAAACTCAGTGGGAAGCAGGGCAAACTCAGTGGGAAGCAGGTCAAACTCAGTGGGAAGCAGGGCAAACTCAGTGGGAAGCAGGGTAAACTCAGTGGGCACCAAAGCAAACTCTGTGGGAGGCAGGGCAAACTCAGTGGGCACCAAAGCAAACTCAGTGGGCAGCAGGGCAAACTCAGTGGGCAGCAGGGCAAACTCAGTGGGCAGCAGGGCAAACTCAGTGGGCAGCAGGGCAAACTCAGTGGGAAGCAGGGCAAACTCAGTGGGAAGCAGGGCAAACTCAGTGGAAAGCAGGGCAAACTCAGTGTGGAGCAGGGCAAACTCAGTGGGAAGCAGGGCAAACTCAGTGGGCACAAAAGCAAACTGTGGGGAGCAGGGCAAACTCTGTGGGCGGCAGGGCAAACTCTATGGGCACCAAAGCAAACTCTGTTGGCGGCAGGGCAAACTCAGTGGGCGGCAGGGCAAACTCAGTGGGCGGCAGGGCAAACTCAGTGGGCAGCAGGGCAAACTCAGTGGGCAGCAGGGCAAACTCAGTGGGCAGCAGGGCAAACTCATTAGGCACCAGGGCAAACTCAGTGGGAAGCTGGGCAAACTCAGTGGGAAGCAGGGCAAACTCAGTGGGAAGCAGGGCAAACTCAGTGGGCACCAAAGCAAACTCAAGGTGCTCATGTTCAGTGATGAGAAAAATTACATCCTTTGACCAGAAGGTCTGTTCTATAGATTCAAATCAAATAATTAACAAAAAGTAATGAAATGGATAATTTAAATATACTGTATTTGTTCTATTATATGTTTACTTAAATGATAAGGTGTAGTGATAATGGTTGAAATAAGATCATATTTAAATAATCCCAGAGCTTGAGGTTTAGAGTTGAGAGCATTATCAACGTAGGAAATGAAGACGGGCACCAAAGCAAACTTTGTGGGCAGCCAGGCAAACTCATTAGGCACCAGGGCAAACTCAGTGGCAAGCAGGGCAAACTCAGTGGCAAGCAGGGCAAACTCAGTGGGCAGCAGGGCAAACTCAGTGGGCAGCAGGGCAAACTCAGTGGGAAGCAGGGCAAACTCAGTGGGAAGCAGGGCAAACTCAGTGGGAAGCAGGGTAAACTCAGTGGGCACCAAAGCAAACTCAGTGGGCACCAAAGCAAACTCTGTGGGAGGCAGGGCAAACTCAGTGGGCACCAAAGCAAACTCAGTGGGCAGCAGTGCAAACTCAGTGGGCAGCAGTGCAAACTCAGTGGGCAGCAGGGCAAACTCAGTGGGAAGCAGGACAAACTCAGTGGGCAGCAGGGCAAACTCAGTGGGCAGCAGGGCAAACTCAGTGGGCAGCAGGACAAACTCAGTGAGAAGCAGGGCAAACTCAGTGGGCACCAAAGCAAACTCTGTGGGCGGCAGGGCAAACTCAGTGTGCAGCAGGGCAAACTCAGTGGGCAGCAGGGCAAACTCAGTGTGCAGCAGGGCAAACTCAGTGGGCAGCAGGGCAAACTCAGTGGGCAGCAGGGCAAACTCAGTGGGCAGCAGGGCAAACTCAGTGGGCAGCAGGGCAAACTCAGTGGGCAGCAGGGCAAACTCAGTGGGCAGCAGGACAAACTCAGTGGGCAGCAGGGCAAACTCAGTGGGCAGCAGGGCAAACTCAGTGGGAAGCAGGGCAAACTCAGTGGGAAGCAGGGTAAACTCAGTGGGCACCAAAGCAAACTCTGTGGGAGGCAGGGCAAACTCTGTGGGCACCAAAGCAAACTCAGTGGGCAGCAGGGCAAACTCAGTGGGCAGCAGGGCAAACTCAGTGGGCAGCAGGGCAAACTCAGTGGGCACCAAAGCAAACTCAGTGGGCAGCAGGGCAAACTCAGTGGGCACCAAAGCAAACTCAGTGGGCACCAGGGCAAACTCAGTGGGCACCAGGGCAAACTCAGTGGAGAGCAGGGCAAACTCAGTGGGCACCAGGGCAAACTCAGTGGAGAGCAGGGCAAACTCAGTGGAGAGCAGGGCAAACTCAGTGGAGAGCAGGGCAAACTCAGTAGAGAGCAGGGCAAACTCAGTGGGCAGCAGGGCAAACTCAGTGGAGTGCAGGGCAAACTCAGTGGAGAGCAGGGCAAACTCAGTGGAGAGCAGGGCAAACTCAGTGGAGAGCAGGGCAAACTTAGTGGAGAGCAGGGCAAACTCAGTGGAGAGCAGGGCAAACTCAGTGGAGAGCAGGGCAAACTCAGTGGAGAGCAGGGCAAACTCAGTGGGAAGCAGGGCAAACTCAGTGGGAAGGAGGGCAAACTCAGTGGGAAGCAGGGCAAACTCAGTGGGCAGCAGGGCAAACTCAGTGGGCAGCATGGCAAACTCAGTGGGAAGCAGGGCAAACTCAGTGGGCAGCAGGACAAACTCAGTGGGCAGCAGGGCAAACTCAGTGGGCAGCAGGGCAAACTCAGTGGGCAGCAGGGCAAACTCAGTGGGCACCAAAGCAAACTCAGTGGGCAGCAGGGCAAACTCAGTGGGCAGCAGGGCAAACTCAGTGGGAAGCAGGGCAAACTCAGTGGGCAGCAGGGCAAACTCAGTGGGAAGCAGGGCAAATCAAACTCAAGGTGCTCATGTTCAGTGATGAGAAAAATTACATCCTTTGACCAGAAGGTCTGTTCTATAGATTCAAATCAAATAATTAACAAAAAGTAATGAAATGGATAATTTAAATATACTGTATTTGTTCTATTATATGTTTACTTAAATGATAAGGTGTAGTGATAATGGTTGAAATAAGATCATATTTAAATAATCCCAGAGCTTGAGGTTTAGCGTTGAGAGCATTATCAACGTAGGAAATGAAGACAGGCACCAAAGCAAACTTTGTGGGCAGCCGGGCAAACTCATTAGGCACCAGGGCAAACTCAGTGGCAAGCAGGGCAAACTCAGTGGGCACCAGGGCAAACTCAGTGGCAAGCAGGGCAAACTCAGTGGCAAGCAGGGCAAACTCAGTGGCAAGCAGGGCAAACTCAGTGGGAAGCAGGGCAAACTCAGTGGGAAGCAGGGCAAACTCAGTGGGCACCAAAGCAAACTCAGTGTGCAGCAGGGCAAACTCAGTGGGCAGCAGGGCAAACTCAGTGGGCAGCAGGGCAAACTCAGTGGGCAGCAGGGCAAACTCAGTGGGCAGCAGGGCAAACTCAGTGGGCAGCAGAACAAACTCAGTGGGCAGCAGAACAAACTCAGTGGGCAGCAGGACAAACTCAGTGGGCAGCAGGACAAATTCAGTGGGCAGCAGGACAAACTCAGTGGGCAGCAGGGCAAACTCAGTGGGAAGCAGGGCAAACTCAGTGGGAAGCAGGTCAAACTCAGTGGGAAGCAGGGCAAACTCAGTGGGAAGCAGGGTAAACTCAGTGGGCACCAAAGCAAACTCTGTGGGAGGCAGGGCAAACTCAGTGGGCACCAAAGCAAACTCAGTGGGCAGCAGGGCAAACTCAGTGGGCAGCAGGACAAACTCAGTGGGCAGCAGGGCAAACTCAGTGGGAAGCAGGGCAAACTCAGTGGGAAGCAGGGCAAACTCAGTGGAAAGCAGGGCAAACTCAGTGTGGAGCAGGGCAAACTCAGTGGGAAGCAGGGCAAACTCAGTGGGCACAAAAGCAAACTGTGGGGAGCAGGGCAAACTCTGTGGGCGGCAGGGCAAACTCTATGGGCACCAAAGCAAACTCTGTTGGCGGCAGGGCAAACTCAGTGGGCGGCAGGGCAAACTCAGTGGGCAGCAGGGCAAACTCAGTGGGCAGCAGGGCAAACTCAGTGGGCAGCAGGGCAAACTCATTAGGCACCAGGGCAAACTCAGTGGGAAGCTGGGCAAACTCAGTGGGAAGCAGGGCAAACTCAGTGGGAAGCAGGGCAAACTCAGTGGGCACCAAAGCAAACTCAAGGTGCTCATGTTCAGTGATGAGAAAAATTACATCCTTTGACCAGAAGGTCTGTTCTATAGATTCAAATCAAATAATTAACAAAAAGTAATGAAATGGATAATTTAAATATACTGTATTTGTTCTATTATATGTTTACTTAAATGATAAGGTGTAGTGATAATGGTTGAAATAAGATCATATTTAAATAATCCCAGAGCTTGAGGTTTAGAGTTGAGAGCATTATCAACGTAGGAAATGAAGACGGGCACCAAAGCAAACTTTGTGGGCAGCCAGGCAAACTCATTAGGCACCAGGGCAAACTCAGTGGCAAGCAGGGCAAACTCAGTGGCAAGCAGGGCAAACTCAGTGGGCAGCAGGGCAAACTCAGTGGGCAGCAGGGCAAACTCAGTGGGAAGCAGGGCAAACTCAGTGGGAAGCAGGGCAAACTCAGTGGGAAGCAGGGTAAACTCAGTGGGCACCAAAGCAAACTCTGTGGAAGGCAGGGCAAACTCAGTGGGCACCAAAGCAAACTCAGTGGGCAGCAGTGCAAACTCAGTGGGCAGCAGTGCAAACTCAGTGGGCAGCAGGGCAAACTCAGTGGGCAGCAGGGCAAACTCAGTGGGAAGCAGGACAAACTCAGTGGGCAGCAGGGCAAACTCAGTGGGCAGCAGGGCAAACTCAGTGGGCAGCAGGACAAACTCAGTGAGAAGCAGGGCAAACTCAGTGGGCACCAAAGCAAACTCTGTGGGCGGCAGGGCAAACTCAGTGTGCAGCAGGGCAAACTCAGTGGGCAGCAGGGCAAACTCAGTGTGCAGCAGGGCAAACTCAGTGGGCAGCAGGGCAAACTCAGTGGGCAGCAGGGCAAACTCAGTGGGCAGCAGGGCAAACTCAGTGGGCAGCAGGGCAAACTCAGTGGGCAGCAGGGCAAACTCAGTGGGCAGCAGGACAAACTCAGTGGGCAGCAGGGCAAACTCAGTGGGCAGCAGGGCAAACTCAGTGGGCAGCAGGGCAAACTCAGTGGGAAGCAGGGCAAACTCAGTGGGAAGCAGGGTAAACTCAGTGGGCACCAAAGCAAACTCTGTGGGAGGCAGGGCAAACTCTGTGGGCACCAAAGCAAACTCAGTGGGCAGCAGGGCAAACTCAGTGGGCAGCAGGGCAAACTCAGTGGGCAGCAGGGCAAACTCAGTGGGCACCAAAGCAAACTCAGTGGGCAGCAGGGCAAACTCAGTGGGCACCAAAGCAAACTCAGTGGGCACCAGGGCAAACTCAGTGGGCACCAGGGCAAACTCAGTGGAGAGCAGGGCAAACTCAGTGGGCACCAGGGCAAACTCAGTGGAGAGCAGGGCAAACTCAGTGGAGAGCAGGGCAAACTCAGTGGAGAGCAGGGCAAACTCAGTAGAGAGCAGGGCAAACTCAGTGGGCAGCAGGGCAAACTCAGTGGAGTGCAGGGCAAACTCAGTGGAGAGCAGGGCAAACTCAGTGGAGAGCAGGGCAAACTCAGTGGAGAGCAGGGCAAACTTAGTGGAGAGCAGGGCAAACTCAGTGGAGAGCAGGGCAAACTCAGTGGAGAGCAGGGCAAACTCAGTGGAGAGCAGGGCAAACTCAGTGGAGAGCAGGGAAAACTCAGTGGGAAGCAGGGCAAACTCAGTGGGAAGGAGGGCAAACTCAGTGGGAAGCAGGGCAAACTCAGTGGGCAGCAGGGCAAACTCAGTGGGCAGCAGGGCAAACTCAGTGGGAAGCAGGGCAAACTCAGTGGGCAGCAGGACAAACTCAGTGGGCAGCAGGACAAACTCAGTGGGCAGCAGGGCAAACTCAGTGGGCAGCAGGGCAAACTCAGTGGGCACCAAAGCAAACTCTGTGGGAGGCAGGGCAAACTCAGTGGGCACCAAAGCAAACTCAGTGGGAAGCAGGGTAAACTCAGTGGGCACCAAAGCAAACTCTGTGGGAGGCAGGGCAAACTCAGTGGGCAGCAGGGCAAACTCAGTGGGCAGCAGGGCAAACTCAGTGGGCAGCAGGGCAAACTCAGTGGGAAGCAGGGCAAACTCAGTGGGAAGCAGGGCAAACTCAGTGGGAAGCAGGGCAAACTCAGTGGAAAGCAGGGCAAACTCAGTGTGGAGCAGGGCAAACTCTGTGGGCGGCAGGGCAAACTCTGTGGGCGGCAGGGCAAACTCTGTGGGCGGCAGGGCAAACTCTGTGGGCACCAAAGCAAACTCTGTTGGCGGCAGGGCAAACTCAGTGTGCGGCAGGGCAAACTCAGTGGGCACCAGGGCAAACTCAGTGGGCGGCAGGGCAAACTCAGTGGGCAGCAGGGCAAACTCAGTGGGCAGCAGGGCAAACTCAGTGGGCAGCAGGGCAAACTCATTAGGCACCAGGGCAAACTCAGTGGGAAGCTGGGCAAACTCAGTGGGAAGCAGGACAAACTCAGTGGGCAGCAGGGCAAACTCAGTGGGCAGCAGGGCAAACTCAGTGGGAAGCAGGGCAAACTCAGTGGGAAGCAGGGTAAACTCAGTGGGCACCAAAGCAAACTCAGTGGGCAGCAGGGCAAACTCAGTGGGCAGCAGGACAAACTCAGTGGGCAGCAGGGCAAACTCAGTGGGAAGCAGGGCAAACTCAGTGGGAAGCAGGGCAAACTCAGTGGAAAGCAGGGCAAACTCAGTGGAAAGCAGGGCAAACTCAGTGTGGAGCAGGGCAAACTCAGTGGGAAGCAGGGCAAACTCAGTGGGCACAAAAGCAAACTGTGGGGAGCAGGGCAAACTCTGTGGGCGGCAGGGCAAACTCTATGGGCACCAAAGCAAACTCTGTTGGCGGCAGGGCAAACTCAGTGGGCGGCAGGGCAAACTCAGTGGGCGGCAGGGCAAACTCAGTGGGCAGCAGGGCAAACTCAGTGGGCAGCAGGGCAAACTCAGTGGGCAGCAGGGCAAACTCATTAGGCACCAGGGCAAACTCAGTGGGAAGCTGGGCAAACTCAGTGGGAAGCAGGGCAAACTCAGTGGGAAGCAGGGCAAACTCAGTGGGCACCAAAGCAAACTCAAGGTGCTCATGTTCAGTGATGAGAAAAATTACATCCTTTGACCAGAAGGTCTGTTCTATAGATTCAAATCAAATAATTAACAAAAAGTAATGAAATGGATAATTTAAATATACTGTATTTGTTCTATTATATGTTTACTTAAATGATAAGGTGTAGTGATAATGGTTGAAATAAGATCATATTTAAATAATCCCAGAGCTTGAGGTTTAGAGTTGAGAGCATTATCAACGTAGGAAATGAAGACGGGCACCAAAGCAAACTTTGTGGGCAGCCAGGCAAACTCATTAGGCACCAGGGCAAACTCAGTGGCAAGCAGGGCAAACTCAGTGGCAAGCAGGGCAAACTCAGTGGGCAGCAGGGCAAACTCAGTGGGCAGCAGGGCAAACTCAGTGGGAAGCAGGGCAAACTCAGTGGGAAGCAGGGCAAACTCAGTGGGAAGCAGGGTAAACTCAGTGGGCACCAAAGCAAACTCAGTGGGCACCAAAGCAAACTCTGTGGGAGGCAGGGCAAACTCAGTGGGCACCAAAGCAAACTCAGTGGGCAGCAGTGCAAACTCAGTGGGCAGCAGTGCAAACTCAGTGGGCAGCAGGGCAAACTCAGTGGGAAGCAGGACAAACTCAGTGGGCAGCAGGGCAAACTCAGTGGGCAGCAGGGCAAACTCAGTGGGCAGCAGGGCAAACTCAGTGGGCAGCAGGACAAACTCAGTGAGAAGCAGGGCAAACTCAGTGGGCACCAAAGCAAACTCTGTGGGCGGCAGGGCAAACTCAGTGTGCAGCAGGGCAAACTCAGTGGGCAGCAGGGCAAACTCAGTGTGCAGCAGGGCAAACTCAGTGGGCAGCAGGGCAAACTCAGTGGGCAGCAGGGCAAACTCAGTGGGCAGCAGGGCAAACTCAGTGGGCAGCAGGGCAAACTCAGTGGGCAGCAGGGCAAACTCAGTGGGCAGCAGGACAAACTCAGTGGGCAGCAGGGCAAACTCAGCGGGCAGCAGGGCAAACTCAGTGGGAAGCAGGGCAAACTCAGTGGGAAGCAGGGTAAACTCAGTGGGCACCAAAGCAAACTCTGTGGGAGGCAGGGCAAACTCTGTGGGCACCAAAGCAAACTCAGTGGGCAGCAGGGCAAACTCAGTGGGCAGCAGGGCAAACTCAGTGGGCAGCAGGGCAAACTCAGTGGGCAGCAGGGCAAACTCAGTGGGCACCAAAGCAAACTCAGTGGGCACCAGGGCAAACTCAGTGGGCACCAGGGCAAACTCAGTGGAGAGCAGGGCAAACTCAGTGGGCACCAGGGCAAACTCAGTGGAGAGCAGGGCAAACTCAGTGGAGAGCAGGGCAAACTCAGTGGGCACCAGGGCAAACTCAGTGGAGAGCAGGGCAAACTCAGTGGAGAGCAGGGCAAACTCAGTGGAGAGCAGGGCAAACTCAGTAGAGAGCAGGGCAAACTCAGTGGGCAGCAGGGAAACTCAGTGGAGTGCAGGGCAAACTCAGTGGAGAGCAGGGCAAACTCAGTGGAGAGCAGGGCAAACTCAGTGGAGAGCAGGGCAAACTTAGTGGAGAGCAGGGCAAACTCAGTGGAGAGCAGGGCAAACTCAGTGGAGAGCAGGGCAAACTCAGTGGAGAGCAGGGCAAACTCAGTGGAGAGCAGGGAAAACTCAGTGGGAAGCAGGGCAAACTCAGTGGGAAGGAGGGCAAACTCAGTGGGAAGCAGGGCAAACTCAGTGGGCAGCAGGGCAAACTCAGTGGGCAGCAGGGCAAACTCAGTGGGAAGCAGGGCAAACTCAGTGGGCAGCAGGACAAACTCAGTGGGCAGCAGGACAAACTCAGTGGGCAGCAGGGCAAACTCAGTGGGCAGCAGGGCAAACTCAATGGGCAGCAGGGCAAACTCAGTGGGCACCAAAGCAAACTCAGTGGGCAGCAGGGCAAACTCAGTGGGCAGCAGGGCAAACTCAGTGGGAAGCAGGGCAAACTCAGTGGGCAGCAGGGCAAACTCAGTGGGAAGCAGGGCAAAGCAAACTCAAGGTGCTCATGTTCAGTGATGAGAAAAATTACATCCTTTGACCAGAAGGTCTGTTCTATAGATTCAAATCAAATAATTAACAAAAAGTAATGAAATGGATAATTTAAATATACTGTATTTGTTCTATTATATGTTTACTTAAATGATAAGGTGTAGTGATAATGGTTGAAATAAGATCATATTTAAATAATCCCAGAGCTTGAGGTTTAGCGTTGAGAGCATTATCAACGTAGGAAATGAAGACAGGCACCAAAGCAAACTTTGTGGGCAGCCGGGCAAACTCATTAGGCACCAGGGCAAACTCAGTGGCAAGCAGGGCAAACTCAGTGGGCACCAGGGCAAACTCAGTGGCAAGCAGGGCAAACTCAGTGGCAAGCAGGGCAAACTCAGTGGCAAGCAGGGCAAACTCAGTGGCAAGCAGGGCAAACTCAGTGGGAAGCAGGGCAAACTCAGTGGGCACCAAAGCAAACTCAGTGTGCAGCAGGGCAAACTCAGTGGGCAGCAGGACAAACTCAGTGGGCAGCAGGGCAAACTCAGTGGGCAGCAGGGCAAACTCAGTGGGCAGCAGGGCAAACTCAGTGGGCAGCAGAACAAACTCAGTGGGCAGCAGGACAAACTCAGTGGGCAGCAGGACAAACTCAGTGGGCAGCAGGACAAATTCAGTGGGCAGCAGGACAAACTCAGTGGGCAGCAGGGCAAACTCAGTGGGAAGCAGGGCAAACTCAGTGGGAAGCAGGTCAAACTCAGTGGGAAGCAGGGCAAACTCAGTGGGAAGCAGGGTAAACTCAGTGGGCACCAAAGCAAACTCTGTGGGAGGCAGGGCAAACTCAGTGGGCACCAAAGCAAACTCAGTGGGCAGCAGGGCAAACTCAGTGGGCAGCAGGACAAACTCAGTGGGCAGCAGGGCAAACTCAGTGGGAAGCAGGGCAAACTCAGTGGGAAGCAGGGCAAACTCAGTGGAAAGCAGGGCAAACTCAGTGTGGAGCAGGGCAAACTCAGTGGGAAGCAGGGCAAACTCAGTGGGCACAAAAACAAACTGTGGGGAGCAGGGCAAACTCTGTGGGCGGCAGGGCAAACTCTATGGGCACCAAAGCAAACTCTGTTGGCGGCAGGGCAAACTCAGTGGGCGGCAGGGCAAACTCAGTGGGCGGCAGGGCAAACTCAGTGGGCAGCAGGGCAAACTCAGTGGGCAGCAGGGCAAACTCAGTGGGCAGCAGGGCAAACTCATTAGGCACCAGGGCAAACTCAGTGGGAAGCTGGGCAAACTCAGTGGGAAGCAGGGCAAACTCAGTGGGAAGCAGGGCAAACTCAGTGGGCACCAAAGCAAACTCAAGGTGCTCATGTTCAGTGATGAGAAAAATTACATCCTTTGACCAGAAGGTCTGTTCTGTAGATTCAAATCAAATAATTAACAAAAAGTAATGAAATGGATAATTTAAATATACTGTATTTGTTCTATTATATGTTTACTTAAATGATAAGGTGTAGTGATAATGGTTGAAATAAGATCATATTTAAATAATCCCAGAGCTTGAGGTTTAGAGTTGAGAGCATTATCAACGTAGGAAATGAAGACGGGCACCAAAGCAAACTTTGTGGGCAGCCAGGCAAACTCATTAGGCACCAGGGCAAACTCAGTGGCAAGCAGGGCAAACTCAGTGGCAAGCAGGGCAAACTCAGTGGCAAGCAGGGCAAACTCAGTGGGCAGCAGGGCAAACTCAGTGGGCAGCAGGGCAAACTCAGTGGGAAGCAGGGCAAACTCAGTGGGAAGCAGGGCAAACTCAGTGGGAAGCAGGGTAAACTCAGTGGGCACCAAAGCAAACTCTGTGGAAGGCAGGGCAAACTCAGTGGGCACCAAAGCAAACTCAGTGGGCAGCAGTGCAAACTCAGTGGGCAGCAGTGCAAACTCAGTGGGCAGCAGGGCAAACTCAGTGGGCAGCAGGGCAAACTCAGTGGGAAGCAGGACAAACTCAGTGGGCAGCAGGGCAAACTCAGTGGGCAGCAGGGCAAACTCAGTGGGCAGCAGGACAAACTCAGTGAGAAGCAGGGCAAACTCAGTGGGCACCAAAGCAAACTCTGTGGGCGGCAGGGCAAACTCAGTGTGCAGCAGGGAAAACTCAGTGGGCAGCAGGGCAAACTCAGTGTGCAGCAGGGCAAACTCAGTGGGCAGCAGGGCAAACTCAGTGGGCAGCAGGGCAAACTCAGTGGGCAGCAGGGCAAACTCAGTGGGCAGCAGGGCAAACTCAGTGGGCAGCAGGGCAAACTCAGTGGGCAGCAGGACAAACTCAGTGGGCAGCAGGGCAAACTCAGTGGGCAGCAGGGCAAACTCAGTGGGAAGCAGGGCAAACTCAGTGGGAAGCAGGGTAAACTCAGTGGGCACCAAAGCAAACTCTGTGGGAGGCAGGGCAAACTCTGTGGGCACCAAAGCAAACTCAGTGGGCAGCAGGGCAAACTCAGTGGGCAGCAGGGCAAACTCAGTGGGCAGCAGGGCAAACTCAGTGGGCACCAAAGCAAACTCAGTGGGCAGCAGGGCAAACTCAGTGGGCACCAAAGCAAACTCAGTGGGCACCAAGGCAAACTCAGTGGGCACCAGGGCAAACTCAGTGGAGAGCAGGGCAAACTCAGTGGGCACCAGGGCAAACTCAGTGGAGAGCAGGGCAAACTCAGTGGAGAGCAGGGCAAACTCAGTGGAGAGCAGGGCAAACTCAGTAGAGAGCAGGGCAAACTCAGTGGGCAGCAGGGCAAACTCAGTGGAGTGCAGGGCAAACTCAGTGGAGAGCAGGGCAAACTCAGTGGAGAGCAGGGCAAACTCAGTGGAGAGCAGGGCAAACTTAGTGGAGAGCAGGGCAAACTCAGTGGAGAGCAGGGCAAACTCAGTGGAGAGCAGGGCAAACTCAGTGGAGAGCAGGGCAAACTCAGTGGAGAGCAGGGCAAACTCAGTGGAGAGCAGGGAAAACTCAGTGGAGAGCAGGGCAAACTCAGTGGGAAGGAGGGCAAACTCAGTGGGAAGCAGGGCAAACTCAGTGGGCAGCAGGGCAAACTCAGTGGGCAGCAGGGCAAACTCAGTGGGAAGCAGGGCAAACTCAGTGGGCAGCAGGACAAACTCAGTGGGCAGCAGGACAAACTCAGTGGGCAGCAGGGCAAACTCAGTGGGCAGCAGGGCAAACTCAGTGGGCACCAAAGCAAACTCTGTGGGAGGCAGGGCAAACTCAGTGGGCACCAAAGCAAACTCAGTGGGAAGCAGGGTAAACTCAGTGGGCACCAAAGCAAACTCTGTGGGAGGCAGGGCAAACTCAGTGGGCAGCAGGGCAAACTCAGTGGGCAGCAGGGCAAACTCAGTGGGCAGCAGGGCAAACTCAGTGGGAAGCAGGGCAAACTCAGTGGGAAGCAGGGCAAACTCAGTGGGAAGCAGGGCAAACTCAGTGGAAAGCAGGGCAAACTCAGTGGAAAGCAGGGCAAACTCAGTGTGGAGCAGGGCAAACTCTGTGGGCGGCAGGGCAAACTCTGTGGGCACCAAAGCAAACTCTGTTGGCGGCAGGGCAAACTCAGTGTGCGGCAGGGCAAACTCAGTGGGCACCAGGGCAAACTCAGTGGGCGGCAGGGCAAACTCAGTGGGCAGCAGGGCAAACTCAGTGGGCAGCAGGGCAAACTCAGTGGGCAGCAGGGCAAAC
This sequence comes from Saccoglossus kowalevskii, assembly GCF_978046115.1. NCBI lineage: Eukaryota > Metazoa > Hemichordata > Enteropneusta > Harrimaniidae > Saccoglossus > Saccoglossus kowalevskii. The sequence goes on along the minus strand of NC_140646.1, from coordinate 380,025 downwards.
TCATTAGGCACCAGGGCAAACTCAGTGGGAAGCTGGGCAAACTCAGTGGGAAGCAGGACAAACTCAGTGGGCAGCAGGGCAAACTCAGTGGGCAGCAGGGCAAACTCAGTGGGAAGCAGGGCAAACTCAGTGGGAAGCAGGGTAAACTCAGTGGGCACCAAAGCAAACTCTGTGGGAGGCAGGGCAAACTCTGTGGGCAGCAGGGCAAACTCAGTGGAGAGCAGGGCAAACTCAGTGGGAAGCAGGGCAAACTCAGTGGGAAGCAGGGCAAACTCAGTGGAGAGCAGGGCAAACTCAGTGGAGAGCAGGGCAAACTCAGTGGAGAGCAGGGCAAACTCAGTGGAGAGCAGGGCAAACTCAGTGGAGAGCAGGGCAAACTCAGTGGAGAGCAGGGCAAACTCAGTGGAGAGCAGGGTAAACTCAGTGGGAAGCAGGGCAAACTCAGTGGGAAGCAGGGCAAACTCAGTGGGCAGCAGGGCAAACTCAGTGGGCACCAAAGCAAACTCAGTAGAATAATGCTAATTACATCCTTAATGAAATCTGACATTTCAGTTTTGGTAATTGCTGTTTTAAAGCTTTTTAAAATAAACTACAATTAAACTACACATATAATGCAATAATAGATTTCAAATAAACAACAACTAAATCACACTGAAAATATAGCACAACAATACATTAATTGATTTTCACCTTTACTTTTCTTATTTTGTAGGCTTTTTGTATGTAATTTAATAAACCAAGTAGACATTGTTTGTTAGTTGTGTTTAAACTGTGTATAAATTTATCTTTGTTGTTGTAATTTTTGAAATTTGGATTGCAGAATAGACTATATAAATCTTGTCTATTTTCTGTACAGAGATCACACTCAGTGATGAAATGGATTTCATCCTCAATCATGTTATATTTGTCACATTTCCTGTCCTGAATTTTTGTTTTTGGTTTTGTGTGTCTACCCACTTCTATGTATAGTTGGTGGCAGCTAATTCTGAATTTGCTCATTGTTTGAACCGCTTGCTTATCAGTTAAAATAATATTCCTGTTTAATGTCTTTTTTGAATAAACAGTAAGTCCTCAGTTTAGATTCTGTTCTTTGCATGTCTATGTTCCATTTGTTAGTGCAGTACTTTGCTGCCATTTTGTTGAAGTTTTGTTTTGTAATATCCATATGGATTTGATGTTCATTCACTATTTTGTTGAGTTTTGTTAGCCAGTAATCATTTTCTTTGTTTGTTTCCATTTCCTTCATAGCATTGAAAGCTATGTTGTCTTTCTTCAATCACAGTCCCTCAACTTCCGGTTAGGAAACGCTATTGTTCTAAGGTGTGAATCGCCGGAGCTCAGTGTACAGTGGGTGTTTCGCTTGTGGAGAGAGAGCGGTGACGTCATAGCATTATCTTGGAGCTCGTTCGAAGCACATCTGTCCAGTGTTAAGTCTACAAATATTGCGTGTTTTTAATCAAAGTCGGTAAATTTTATTTAAAGTTACAAATCTCTGTGTGATCATATCGGTTTTGGGAAAAAGCACATGTAGTTTAAAATCTATGTTCATTATAAATAACGAAAAAAAAGAGATTTTGATTTCAAACTGTAGCTTCCATGTTCATTCATTATTACTGTATGCGTTACGGCAATAGTACCACGAAAGTTTCAACCCTGGTGAATCGCGTTACCACACCCAAAACAATCAATTTGTTATTTGATACTTTAATTTACGAACAATATTTTTTACTTTGTGCATAAGTGCCGGTAAGATGTTCATTTCAGTCATTCATTTTCCATTTGATTTTGCCATAGATGGCTGTTTGGTGTCGCTAACAGAAAATGTTATTCCGTGAGAAATAGGAACTACCGATGGAATTAATTGTAGCTTTAAGATAACCAAACCGTTTATATTGTCATATGACCCATTCTAATCATATTTGATAACAGTATGTCACGTTACTCGGTACATGTTCTCGGCAGAATTTTTGTTTTCAAGATGGCGATACCTACTTTTGTCGCCGTTATGCTGAAAGTATCTGATTGTATCGACCTTCGTATATGCACATTTCGGCTTAAACTATCATATAGTTAGTACAATATGAAGGTTAGATATCCCAAAAAATGGCAAATATTATTTCCATTGCTGTTCTCTTATTTTTTCATTCGTTTTTTTCCAGTTAAAATTCAGTCTTGTTTGAGGTAAGGTGTCAACTTGAAGCCATACACGACGACGGTGGTGGTGACGATGCATATATCCTGCATCTAAATACTGGGATTCTTCTTCCATTATGTCATCCCAATTAATATCACTGTCGACAAAATCTTCGTGTTTTCCCGCATTTCGTTAAAATAAAATGCTCAAAAGTCAGAAAGTTGAAACTTTCACAGCAGTGAAACATGAAAATAAAGTTGTGTACACCTGCGCAGAAATGAATTGCGAGGTATTCTGGGTGAAAATGATGTCATACTATATGCTAATGATGTCATACTATATGCTAATGATGTCATACTATATGCTAATGATGTCATACTATATGCTAATGATGTCATACTATATGCTAATGATGTCATACTATATGCTAATGATGTCATACTATATGCTAATGATGTCATACTATATGCTAATGATGTCATACTATATGCTAATGATGTCATACTATATGCTAATGATGTCATACTATATGCTAATTTTATGTTGATGTAGACAGTGTGGGGATTACCAGTAAGCTAATTTTACTAACGCGAAACGCATTGTGACAATAGACCTCGGAGCATTTCCTAACCAGGTGTGGAGGGACTGTGCTTCAATGTAATTAAATGTTTGTACATAGTTATTGCCTTATAGTATAGTAAGTGTAACAATGGTAATCGACCAGTATCCATTCTTACTGCAATGTTGCTTGATCTGTTATTCACATTTAGAATGTGCCTACAGAATCTGAGGTGGACTTTTTCAGTTTCTGTCTTGTCCAGTTTTTGTTCGTACATACTCATACATATACATGTACTGCTGTAGAACAGTTGCCATTTGAATGCCATCATTTACCAGCAAAGACATTGATACAACACTAATATAAATGCTCTAAAAGTTACTATAATGTTAATGATTTTACTGTTCAGTTGAAGCAGACTTCACTATTTAGACAGAATTTCTTTTTTACAGTTGATTCATCAACTTACTTCTGAAAAACTTTGCCAAAGACAGCATTAGACCAATACCATGCAATGTGCCGCCAAGGTTCTTAGCATCTTTGCCTTTTCTAAATGGTATAGAAAACACCACAGCTTCTGTACCAGCCACCTTAGGGGCTCGCAGTATACCATACACATTGGTACCCGATATCAGCTATTGATGGACAAAGAGATAATACATGAATGTACATTGTTATGTAGTTTTCAAAAAACAATAGGCACAAAATCAAATTCACAATAAGACAGTAGGAATTGAAACAGTTTTTCTTGACAATAAATTATAACAATTCTTTTAATGTAATAATCAGAATCACCGTCAGTGTTTTCTTACATGAAAATATTACATTGATTGTGTACTAGCTACTGTAAAATACTTTATTTTAAGTGTCCCAGAATGCAAAGTATGTCTCCCGTGACCTGATAGGTCATAATCAAATACAGTGAGTAATCTGATGTTTACACTCTGAATTCACACAACGTTGTGAGTTCTTTTACTAGAAAAAACCAAATAAATTGTACCAGGAAGTGACTCCTAGCATGGAACGTACTAACGGAAGGAGCCACGACGCCAATCAAGTAGCCACTTAAGCCTCTTAACTGGCTTATTTCCTTTTGTTTCAACCCAAATTAATCCTGATAAGGACATTGTTTATCTCATCTTTGATGTCTATGATAGTTTGCGATTGTTTACACAAGTACCATTTTTTTTAATGTGACTATTAAATATACGCGCATTATGAAACTACGATCATTACACATGCGCACTGGGTTTGTTTAGGTGTGAAAGGTCAAAATACGTATTTCATAACCGGAATTTCAACAGATGAACGTTTAACTTCACAAATTTCACATGTTTTAATTAATAGCAACTGTAACTAGAACAAGATTTTGAGTGCCTACAACAACAATTCCTAAGGACTCCTAAAAAATATTATCACAGAGAAAGTGTCTAGGCATGCTCTTCTTTCGATACTATCTTTTCTGTTGGTGTTCGCCGTTGTCCGGTGGTAAAAAATTTTGACAGTTTCGGGTGCCAAACCCACGCACTGAGTAATGCAATCGTCACAAGTAATCATTGATTAAGTCTCATTACCATTACAAATACAAAATTCACGATATTTCATCAGTTCTTCTTCAATCAATGTTATATCTGACAATTTTCCATTGAAGTTCGCCAAAATCTCCGGAAATAACAGCATTCAAACTAGACGTAACCCATTGTACGAAGGTGCTAAAAGCTAACAAGAACAATGGCAAGTTGTGCCGGACAAACCCTAGGAGCTTGCCCGCCCGGTACTATGTAGATTTCAACGGCAGAGCTTACCGAGACTCGGGAGGAACTGGCACAACGAAACCATGGAAGCAAAGTAATAAATAGCACATTATAATCAGGTGTCAAGACGTTAAGACGGCAAATAAAAAGTTCAATCTCTTTGGCTACAACAAATTATGAATTTTTATAAACCCATAAAATAAATAAAATAAATAAATAAAACGAACCTAACCTAATGTGAATGCAGTATGGAATGCGAGTACGTATATTTCAGAAGTGTAGCTGGAGACAGTCATTGGAAATTGTCCACGTAGCGAATAGTTCGTTACACAATGGGCGAAGGTGTCAAACTCACCAATTTCTTCAGGCTTTCATTGCCGACCACTGGAACAGTCCATGCCAATAAGAGTTAACACATGCAGAAGACGATGATAACAATATCTTAGCAATCGTTCTCTTAGCACTCCACAGCAAGTTAGTGTTCAAGGCTTGACCGGGACTCCATTCAGGTGAGGTGTTCACACCACCACAACATGAGATTGAAAAGACCACGGGCTGTGTTAATTATGAGCCTTTAGAGGTCTGAATATGCATAAGTTTCCAATTAACAGACATCACTGTAACACGCCCTCTCAGCCCATTAATAGTTAATTGTCACTTTCGTTTAACACCTTGTAATCAGTCTTTTACATGATGAAACCACGGCAATCTTCTTCTGGTTTTCCAGTTGTAGATATCCGGTAAAGTTCTTTACAATTAATAAATGTCCAAACCATTAAGCCATATTTTATTTCCATTTGTACAGTATTATTAACGTAGTGTATGTGTAAGAAAATAATCTAGTTTAGCTGTCACCCCTACACTAATCATTAATTAAAAATATTACAAGAGTCGGCAGAGCCATCTCGATGCCGGGAAAATACGAGTATTTAAAGGTGTGTTTTGGAGCAATGGATTGGCGAACAGGCAGAAAAGCAATTTTAAAGACTTTGACTTTGTTTTAATGAAAACTTGAAGTATACATGAGGGTACGTATTATTATTTATTTATTTTGGAAACTTAATTTTTAACTGAAGGAATCAAACTAAATTAAATAATCATGCTAGAAATGACTACTGTTCAACTCCGGACGTTTAATTGTACTTAGCATATGTTACTATGACAATCAACCAATTCGAGAAAAACAGTCGACAATGACTAAATGCATGGTCACAGCCAAATCGCTGTTTAATTGAAATAAAAAAAATCAAAGAAAACAGAGAACTCTAAGACAGGAAGAGAAACACCAGTGACGTACTCGAACAACAGGCATTATGGCAGCCATGTTTGTTTCACCTCGATCAATACAGTATTACCCACGATGCACTATTCTCATAAGCGTGGGTATGTGGAAGTTCATAGCCAAGCGTATTGCGGTCAAGAACAAGGTAAGAAATTACGTGATGAGACCAACCCGACTTGCCGTCGATTTCTGGTGCGTTTCATACAAAAAAATCGATACAAACTACACCGCCGAGTGTAGTAGACATAATCCCGATGGCAATAGGAAGTTCGAAGGAAGCTAATACAGTTGAGTTATAATAGACGAAGTAAATGGAAATCACTTTTCAGTCCCTGTTGAGGCACAACGTATTTAAATGAGTTGGTAAAGGCAGGGAGTTGCGTGAATAAATTAAGAACAGAAGTCGGGATGCGACAATGTAGCAAGACTCCTTCACTTTGTCACTAAGTTAAATGCTCTGAATTTAATGTTTCTAACTAGACTGGAAAAGTCAGGACTTCTTTTTTGGTTTAAAAGAAAAAATATAATTATTGTCAATTTGGTCTTTTAAGCGTGATCGCGAAAACTAGCGTGACCGCAAAAGGAATCTGAAATCTTCGCAGCGAATGGAGAACATGTTTTTTTTTAAATTAAAAATTACACCTATGTTCGAAAAAAATCGCCCAACTGTGGCCAGTCTAGTTTCTAACCACTCTCGACACTTACTGGCGCTAATTGACCTACTGGGAGATGCAAGAATGGTATCAGTAGGTCCCGGGCTGTGTTTCGTGGGACTCGTAAACAAGAGACGATGGCAACTCCACGTTGTGGCAGATTTATTACACACTACTACAGTTCGACTAAAGTTTACAAACACCACACAAAGTTCCCCAAATTCAAAAGGGATTTTTAAATGCAGCGGGAAACACAAGATGAACAATTGTGCATACTTAGATGATGACTCCACGCTATACAAAACGATATATAAAATGGAAATTTAAACTTTGCTTGCAGATATTCCCGGGTCAGATTTACATAATACTACAGTTCAATAACACGGCCAGTCACATAAAATCCATCAAAAGGGAACTGCAAGTCGTATAATGCCAAAACAGTACTATGATTTCACAACTTTCAAAATATGTTTGCTTTTATCGATGTCCACTGTACAACAGTTTAATGCCTTCAAGTTCGCAAGAACACAAAGCCTAAACTATCAGAAATTCGTAACACATAATTCGAGTGATGGTATAACACAATAACTCATTATTTGTAAATTCAATCCATTGAAAAATATAAAAAACATTTTTATAAACAAATGTTATTATATAAGTACACTTTGAAAAGAAACAAGATTCATATTAAACATAAATCTATTTGAATACATTCTCACTACAAATTATACAGTACTTATTTTCTAATGGAGTTTCTTCACACCACAAACTATTGGAATCGTGCAAACGTGTGAGTACTTCGATGACACATTTTATAGCTACGCCCAAAATAGTCCATCATTTATTGCGCAACTGTGACCACATGACATCCACAAATTTCCATAAAATCTCCATGAACTTTTTGACCTTTCATAAGTAAAATACACTACAATTTACTCCAGAAAAACAATTTTCTTGGTACAATCCTACATTCTTGCATACTAATGAGGGATTCAGACACATTCCAAGCTGAACAATTTTCTTGCGTCAATCCTGTCCCAGTAACAAACTAAACCGATTATGAAAATGACCCCTTGACAAAGCTGGAATAAATTTTCACTGAAAATACTTTTTGGGTGTTTTGTATGAAATTTGTTTTCACTGATTTTTGACATGATCAATGTGAAAAAATAGTATACTCGCTGGATTTTATTTTACCTGAATCATTCCTTCAGCGAAAATAGTGAAAATAAAGTATTTTATAGTATTACCGGATTCTGCCGTAAATTCGCCCAGGGCCGTTAAACGGCAGTTCAGGTTTTAAAAAAAATAAAATGGGACTAAGAAACCGCCCAGGACGATTTTTCGCCAGTTGTTATTTTAATCTTTCTGATGCCTAAAAGTTTCACTGTAGTCATTGACGCCTATTCAAGAGTATTGATGTTATTGCAACTAGCGTGAATGGGTTAGCTTTATTTCGCCGATGAGCTGTTATCGCTGTAAATAATGTTAAATTATTTTTCAAATGCTCAGTTTATCTTTTGAAAACAACTAATTTTTTTATTTAAAAACAAATTATGCCGCTTTCCCATCAAAATCCAAGCCAAAAGATCGCACAACAACATCGGCAAATCTTTTCCGTGCTGAGTTCAATAACATATTTAACTGTGCTATGGTAATTTGAATACGTTGGCATTATCCATCGTTTTCATTCGTTAATTATCGATTTGACCTGTCAGGTCAAAGAACACCATCTCAGGTCAAATATGGCAGATATTCATTTCTACAGCATCGAGCGTTGAAAATCATTCTATCGAAATCATTCGCTTACGATGAAATAAGTTGAAATTTATTTGCATTTTATAACAATTCAACGAATTTATTTTTCGCACGTTATTATAACCATTACTAGGTAATAATCAACAATTGTAAAACGCAGCATGACCAGATTACGTTACCACGATCATTTGCTACTAAGCAATGCAGTTGTGTTCGTTGTTATTTGAAACTTTTTTTTAATTTGAATATACTTTCGTTACTGATAAAATGAAACAAAAATTTGGCGCACGAGGTTCGTTAATGTGATTTTTGTGGAGAAAGATGCGCGGTCTACTTTTTAATCCAGCTAGAAAACAATGTATACAATTTTAGATTAGCTTCAGCAATAGTTTCTTTTGTTTTGGGTGGTCTAACTGTCGTGTTGAAAATCGGCGTAGGTGGATTTTTCAATGAAAATATATCCCTCTAAAAATATTTGATGACAATTTTTTTAAAATTTGAATCCCAAATAAGGGCCCACCAGCCGTGAAACGATTTTTCGGATGGGCGAATTTACAACAGAATCCGGTAGTTGTTATTTTAGCTTTATAAATGTGATTGCATTGGTAAACCCAAACAGGTGGCAAACACCCACCAGTAATATATTAGTCGGAATCCCATAGGAAAGAATGTTGTGACAAGGACATGCACTGACAACAGAAACTTGGCACAGGCTGACAGCTTCATACTTCCCATCTGACTTATAAAAGTGGTTAACATGGCTATTCTGTTAAACATTGCTAAAACTTGGTAGCATCCACATACCTTGGGTTTAGCTTGTTTGCCTTTCCCAGTTTTACCAAGGAATGGATGCTGAACAGTAAAATTCTGTATGAATGATTCCAGTCCTAGTTGCATCATGGTTTCCCTAAGCCATTCAGTTGGCATCACTCTGGTGAATAAAAAGGATACATACTTATACATATTATACATACTTAGGCAGTAACCATACAGTCACACTGCTCTACCTGTGTGATGTCAAAAATACACCGGTCACTGGTAGCATAGTGGTTGTCGCATCAGACTCATGATCGGTAGACCCAAGTTCAAAACTTATGTGAAATATTTTATGGTATGAATATTGACGAACGGCGGAAAACATTTTGAAATTCAGGAGAGATGAATATTTGTAAATCAATGTGCACAGAAAGACTAAACATTCAACTTGCGCTAGTAAATAAACTTTGAACTCTCAATTAAATGTGATGCCAAACTGAGGTATTGAAATTGTACATTTAGTACTTATTTCAGGCAATCTGCACATTTACATAGTATACATGTTCATTCATATATTTCACATAAAAATCGCATGGCCTCAATAATGCACTATAGAAATGGTATCAAAGATCCTGTTCCAAACAATAGAAATGCTTGATTTTTTATTAGGACTTTTCAACATTGATTAAAATGACCAGCAGTCATCCATGTTGAATCAAATCACTAAACAAATAATATAAGGTTATTACGAGGATACTTCTAAGTATGCATGAAGACATCATGGGAATGTCGAAACCCAAAAACTTTAGAACAGAATCAGCAGACTTCCTTGTGCGGAGGCTGGTCAAATCCTAGTGGCAGCCATGTTTGTTTGTATTATTAGAAGACGCTTACGTGAGTAATCATTCCATATTTGCATTTTCTTATATGGTAGGATGAAAATACCCCGTAAAATACCGCAAAATTATGACACGCTGTAACTTATGGCGTTACAGTGACAGATGTATAATAACATACTTGTTAGGATGGAGACAGACAAACAGGGGTCAAAACACTTGTTAGAATGGCGACAGACAAACAGGGGTCAAAACACTTGTTAGGATGGAGACAGACAAACAGGGGTCAAAACACTTGTTAGGATGGAGACAGACAAACAGGGGTCAAAACACTTGTTAGGATGGAGACAGACAAACAGGGGTCAAAACACTTGTTAGGATGGAGACAGACAAACAGGGGTCAAAACACGTGTTAGGACGGAGACTACTAAGACTAATAATAATAATCACCCTGACATATCCAAATGTCTGCTACTACTAGCAAAGTAATACATGTACTACCACTTACTTGTCTTTGTTCACCTCTTGTATAACTTGGTTGGTGTAAGTAACACAGTCCTGTTCATAGTAAAACTCTCTCTCTACAAGACCTGGTAACAGGGCATTCTCAGAGAAATAAGTACCGGCATTCAAAGGTTTATAGGCAAGTGCCAGCATCCAAACAATACCAATCACGTAACATAACACACTAAACGAGGGAAACCAATAAAATAAAGTCAACTTATCAGAAAAGTCAAACCTACATGAATGACAGTTTATACGTTATCACACTCTATCTGTAAATATTCACTCAATCATATCTGTTTGGGTTGAAAATGTTAAAAAAAAAAAAAAAAAAATGTGTTTCACACTGAAGAACTGTTCACATCTGAGCATGTGCAATATAATATCTCTTGGTGAGAAATAGCACCACCACAGTTAAAATAAATAGCATGACCAGTAAAAACACAACTGGACATTCACTAATTTTGTAAAATTACAAACTCCTTCTGTTCTTGAAGACTTACCTGAACTTATTGCTGTATTTCTTAATGAAATTTACAAGCTTTTCTCGCTGCTTTGGATCTGACAGCAGTGCCATGATTGATCAAAGCCTTTCTATTGTTTTTAATCACTGCTGCAATTGAACCAAATCATGTAAATGTACAAGGTACTCCTGTGTACTACAGGTTAGGTTTGGGTCTACAGCATGACAATTTTGCTGTGTTTATTTGTGGATTAAATAAAATCTACAATATCTTTTGGCATAATACTTAGAAAGCTATGATTCCACAATTATTTGTGAAATTGATGTTCCAGAATTCACCAATTTTTTGGACAATACATGATTCTTTTTTTAATTATTTAGTTGAGAGATTTTTAAGTAATATATAACACACATATTATTGTGATCAATTAATTTACTTGACTAACATTAAAATTTACACAAAACTTCTATGTATTTTTCAAAATTAAAGCGAAATTAATACATTACCACACAGACACTTAACACCCTGAATTTGAATAACCACATGTCCACAATTCTGCCCACAACGATTCAGAATGGATTTTAAGAACAAGAATATTAATCCCTGCTTTGTCAACATTACCAGACAAATTATTCAATTCAATTTGACACCTAAAGCCCCTGTTGTCTAGCTTCAAATGTCTAAATGATATTACAAAGGATATATTATACTGGGCAGGGTTCTGCCCAGCCTAATTTGAGTGCCGGTCGCTAATTAATATTCATGAGCTAATTAATATTCATTTTTCCATTCTACTAGCTACGATTTAACTACTTTAATTATTTTAACTTTTTTTTAAATATTTCAATGTAAAATTAATCTGCTTTGATAAAAGTGAAAAAATATATACACTTTAGTTTCGCAATCACGTCTAAAATACGTATTTTGAGACATTGACCTCTGACCTGGCAGCCATTTTTTTTTGTCAAAGCATGTCATCCGATTGTTACGGCCAAAGTGGAAACAAGAATTTAATTGTTTTCTTTTCCAATGGAATGCTAGTAAATCACATTAATAGTGAGAAATAAGTATTCCTTGTATCGCTGACTGAATATAGCCTATGAATTTAATTTTATGAACAAGTCATGAAGCCAAAAACATCAATGAAGTTTACTACACTCGAGTGCAAGTGCAGATTAAACGAACGACAGCTTGATGTATCGCTGCCGGTGAAGTGAGCAAGTTATTGTTCAACTCGACAAATCCTACACACAACTAAACTTGCAATGGTAATCCTTCTTTCTGTTTATTTATCGTTGTCTTCCCTTCCATTATCTTGATGTACATGTACGACTTATTCCGATCTGGTTCATTTGTTAAAACTAACAGAATGTCAATCGGAGGTTAAAACAAAAACAGCGGTGTCTTCTTTCATTAAAGTTTTGTTGTGTGTTAATTTTTTGCATTGTGTTGTGTGTTAAAACCAACAAGGACAATAGAATGATGGTCCAGTGGCAGACATCCTGTGTGTATCATAAACAAATAGAATAGTGCCGGTCGCCAACTTTTTGTCCTGGTCGAAAATTCTGAGTGCCGGTCGCTAGCGACCGGCGCCGACCAGCATGGGCAGATCCCTGACTGGGTACTGGCATATAGTAGTAAAAAATAGTAATGGTAACACTCATCCATTGTTTTGAAATTTGGCATATTCAAATTAGCCGCATGATACATTTATCAGCCAATTAATTAGTCACTTCTTGAATGTGAAGTGGAGTGAGTACAGCAAGCAGAACAGCAGTTTCTAAATGCAGTTGAATAGATTGTAATACGACATGTGCAGACAACAACATTTCTCGAACAATCAACTACTACTACAAGACTCACAAGACTGGTTTCGACCCAGTTGAGCAAGGCTAACCGAGTCGTGACCTCGACATGGTTCGTAACCAGTCTTGTGATTGGTTGTTGACAAATGCTGAACAGGCCACGCCTCCAACTGTGCCGTGCGTTCGGGCAAACCGTTAGGAATTCCTAAATGGAGTCAATTTGTGTAGTTTTCTTGATTTATTCTTCAGATATCAGTAAAATGTAGGTAAGGCTTTGGCGAAATTTGAAGGAGCAACTAATATTCTTCAACCTGGTATTTTTTTTAGATTTTATTTTTCATTCTTTTCGTCTGTTTTTTCGAGTTTAAAAAATGTGAGCTGGCTGGAGCCTTCATCCCTTGTCTATTTCTTACACTAGATACCAGCCGATGCCCCCCCCCCCCACCCCCCCCCCCCACCCACCCCCGCTCATAGAGACTGCGTATTACAGTTGATTATAGTTCCTGGGCTCCCTGTGGTTACATTTGAAAATAATGGCAATTAACGATGACGGTTATCTGTGCATAGTTATGTGCTTAAATGCAATCGCGGTTAGTTGTAACATTACCTGCAGTAAATCACAGTCCCTCTATCATGATAGAGGGACTGTGAGTAAATGTATGCAGATGACACAAACTTACCTTTCCCGTGGCCGCGGCCATGTTGTTAAACCATGTGCGCAAAGGTGCTGCGCACTAGCATTTACCTTAGTCTTGTACGTACTACTTTCCCGTGAAATAAAGATTAATAGAAAATCAAATAAAATAGCGACAATGACCTCAATTACATATTAGTCTGCCTATTGGGAGTTAAAACAATCCATTATACAACTTTAATTGTGAGAAATTATGACTTTACTTCAACTTTAAAATAAAATAGGGGTTTGTGGGTATATGATTTGTTGAGACTGTGGTAAGTTAAGGTCCAAAATGGCGGCGTTACGGAACGGTGTCTCGCATTGTCGGACGTTTTTACGAGTGTACCCAAACGTAACAACGCCAAAGGTTTGTAGTTTTTGCTTACAACTTGTCTCGAATAATGAATGAATTCTCTCCCCGGAATCTGTGTATGACGATTGAAACATTTAATTCGAAAAAAGGCGACCGGCATTTCACGACCCGGTGGAAGGTCAATACAGTCACGTAGACTCGTAGTAAATGCAAGTCAATGCAAATATACTTCTCTGCACGTGTCACAATATTGAATGGTAAAGAAATATCGAAATATTCTGTCATTTAGTGTGTTCTATTGAGAGTATTTTGGATAAATCTCGTTAATTAATATTAGAATTACTAGTACTGTACATAGTTTTGAGAATATGAACTCCATGATCTGTCACCTTATTGTCTTCAAAATTTCATTTGCATAACTTGCCATAAGCCATAATTGTTGTAAAAACAAAACACGTTCTGATGTTAATTTTCTTTTATATTATTTAACAACCTTGATTAATCGCATTTTCTCACAAACACCCAAATAATAACTTGCATCATGTTCGCTTCATTACAGAACAAAACTTACTCTTAGGGGTGATCTCATATTCAAACATGCGGGTCAAACCTACGAAAACCAAAACCGCCCTAAACCACCCAAACAAAACCCAGTTTTGCGGTTTGGAAGTTTAAACAATAGACAGTGAGGTTCAGGACGACCGCACGAATTTACATAAAAACTGTGGTTCGAACCGATTTCATTCTCACCTCATTCAAGCTGTTTATTTTTAGGATTGACAGAGTTTACATTGCTTTTTGCTTACCGTGTGCCTTGCCTAAAAAAACACTTTTATATATCTGTGAACAGCGTGCTGAATAAATTGTTTTGTTTTGATAAACTGTTATGCTCGAGTCGCAAATTGAGCAGAGGACGTGAATCAGACTTCATTGGGCTGGACAATTGATATGTGTCTCTGACAGCTATTAAGTATCAAAAGACGAACATTTGTTGATACAAAGTTGCACTTGAGACATACGCTACTGTGTTCAAGCCTTTACTACTGTTGCGCGTTCAATTTTCAAACAGTTCTTTCAGGAGTGCGGCATCGCAAAATCCGGAAAAACAAATGCAGCGTACGATCTGCTGCACATCGGTTATTTGCAGTTTTTCTTATTCAATTTCCAGTGACACGAAGTATCAAAACAGAAAATTAAATTAAATGGACTTGCGCTGATTATTTACGGCTATTCATCTGCAGACGAGACTGCTTATAAAAAACGAACACTGACCTCTGAAAATACCTTATTCATAGAGTGCCTTGTACCGTCGCCCAAGGCGACACAGTGCACATTGCGATATCGCAGTCGATGCATGCTGGGTGACAAAGGTAAATTCTGATTGAGGTAACCAAGATGGCTGCGTTGAGTGCATGATTTTCTGCGATGTTTAAAACAACACCTCGCTGCCTACTTCGCCCACAGTCCCTCAAGGCACTGTGCTTCGATGTATTTTCTAAAATAATCGTTTATTTTTAATTAACCGTGAGTTCGAAATGTGTGCATTTTGTCACAGAAAAGCAAGATATCGGCACCGGTAAATACCCGTAATTTCCCCGCAATGCCGTCAGCTGACAATGTTATGGTGGTCGTAGCGCCGGAGTCGTAGCATTAGCCCCGACTTTAGTTTTGACACAGTGATAGAGGGACTGTGGTTTTCAGATGCTTTCGTAGAAAAACAATGTTGCCATTATTGATTTAATACTTTCATCATATTTTGATAACTCGAAGTCTCACAGACTTTACAAACTTAACCAAAAAATGTGTTCTATGAATTTATGAACTGACATGGACACAAAACTGACCGTACTTGTTGCGGACAAAATGTACCAGTTCGCTCCATGGATAAACATATTTTACTGACTATGCCAAATATATATATATATAACGTAAGTAATTTATCCCAAGAAGCTGCTCATTAAAATTCTAGTGCATCTTTTCCCTGTTCTGTTTCAAACATTAATTTGCCATATACTGTGGAATACTTTATTTTCGCTGGAATTAATTTTCGCTGAAAAGGCTTTTTGGGCGTTTTGTATGGAATTTATTTTCATTGATTTTTGATGAGTTTAATGTGAAATATAGAAAAAAAAGTATATTCGCTGGATTTTATTTTCACGGAATCATCCCTTCAGCGAAAATAGCGAAAATAAATTCCAAGCGAAAATAAAGTATTCTACAGTATATCACAATAGAAAGGGTTTATGGTATCACTTGATTCACATTTAATGACAAAATATCACAAACCATCACGTCTGTAATTAATTCCAGATAAATTGAATAACAATAACAATTGTATTGACTTGTACCAAAATGTAAGTTGTGGGAAACAGATTATTATTACCAATCACAAAAATAAATAAATATAATTTTCATCACACTTATAAATGACATGATGAAAATAGATTTGTGAAACAAATGCAAGTTTGTTTTTATTAGCATTTACATGTACAAGACTTGCAAAGAAAAAAAAATCGCTGCTGTAATTCTTAATACTTCAAAATATAACACTTGGTATGAACATGGAGCTCCATAGTATAAATCTTATTTTTTTTCCTACTGAAACCAGGCTAAAACAGTATTGTATTGTTCTGTTGTTTGTTTTCAGTGGGGGCGTTAATGGGCAGTTAATCCAGAGGTTAGGTTCAAACCTACTACTAATTTGCATATTGTAGGTCTAGTAGGTCTGAATAGGGCAGGCCGGGTTTACCCAGGTTAACCCAGGTTTGACCCAGGTGTTTGAATATGAGATCACCCCTTACATGTAGTCTTACTAGTCTCTATGATTTTCCCAGGCCCCAAAATTCTATGTTTTCATTTCAGAGAATCTGTACCCCAGACCATTCGTCCCGGGGTTATCGCTATCGCCACACGAGACTCCAGCTTGTCTCCTATACAATTTGACTGCGCACATCCAGAAAGTAGATGTAGCTGTGATTGGTGGAATACTAATGAGTTGAGTGTCAATCAAACGCCCACGCTATCTTTAGTAAACAAAGTCACGTGACACGCGCCATTTTAGTTTTGGCAGGCGATTTCAAGGCAGCACGCTTAACCCTTTCGTTCACAGGTTGGGAGATATTAGAATGACTGACAATTTCACGCCACTGTTTTACATTATTGGCGGATTTTTCTGCGCTATCAATCTTTCTCTTACAAACTAGACATAGATGAGACGACAGAGTCGCTCCTTTCACAACGTCGCGCTGGATCAAATTGGAAAGACGATTTCCATAAGTTATCCCTCCTGCTTTTCCTGGCTTGAATAAATTCACACACGACTTTAACTGTCCACAAACTCGAAGACTACACGAACACAGTCTACAATAGTCGTCCGCAACAATATGTATGTATTTCTTCGGTGTACTGATGCACGAATGCACTGTGACACGGTGTTTCTCGGGTGTTGCCATCGCTGAGAATGCCGCCGGCGCAATTTGTCACCCAACTCGCGATTCTGTTTATGCAACATTTTATCAATATTCCCTTTGACAAAATCGCCGACAAAAGCACCGCTTTGCTGATCTTTGTTCTATAATTCTTAATGCAAACACCGACCCTAGTAGTAATTAGTAACGTTGCCTAGTACATATGAACGGTCGTCATTGCAAATCGAACATCCTTTTGAAATTTGGACGTCGGGCAGGCGATTTCAAGGCACCGCACTTAAATATTAGCAACATATTTTTCTGAGCGGTTATTCTCTTTCAAACGAGACATAAATGTGACGACATAGTCGATCCCTTATCCACCGCTAAGAATGCCGCAATGTTTCGTTCGTTTTGCAACATGCCACAAATCGTCGAAAAAAACACCACTTCGACGGAAGCTTGCGTAATAAGGGGGTTAAAACAAGAAAACAAATGCCATGTTTAATACATATCGACCTGTTTTACTTGCGAAAGATAACGGAACATGAACTCGTTTCGTGCGACTTCGGAACCCGAAGGAACACACCAACAACGTTGAATTTACCCGCTATCTTCCAAATATGGTATATTAATTTATTCAGTTGTTTATTTAGAGTGACGTCCGCGGTCGAATGCGATTGGCTATCGATGTCAGTGCAAAGGTCATATGAATATTAAAATTAAGTGGGCGGAAGGAAAATTGTATAGGAGACAAGCTGGAGTCTCGTGTGGCGATAGCGATAACACCGGGACGAATGGTCTGGGGTAGAGAATCTGTTATGTTGACATACTCTTCCTCAACTGTAAGCAAGTTAATGTGTGCACAACATTTTACTTATTGTTTTGGCTCTCAAAATGAATATCATCATTGGTCGCCTTGCTCCATTCATGGAACTATAAACCCTTATAGTTCCATGCTCCATTGAATTAAATTACTGATCCTTGTAATGTTATGATAGATTAAATTGAAATAGACTGAATATGCAAAAAAATGGATTTTTCCTTCACCAACCAGTGAATTTTAAACCTAGTGCAACATCAAATCCACTAAAATAACTGCCAGTGAATATTCCCCAATACAATAGTTGCGTTCACGCACAGCTCCTTAGCACGGGCTAAGAGGTCAAATTCCTTAGCCCGTGCTAAGCAAACGTGCGTGAACGCTTAGCACGGGCTAAGGAATGCTAAGTACGGGTTAAATCTGATCCGAATTTAAGACGCGGTCTAGACCCTTAGCACGGGCTAACGAGGTATGTGCGAACGCTCGCTAAGCGCCCTCTGCAGCGACCTTTGGGTGTGAACATTATGCACGTGATCAAATACATCTAACTTTCTCATTCCCAGAATGGCAACCGAGCTCAGTGTACACTCTTCCACACCGATCGGATCGCTGTAGTAGAGCGTACAGCAGCTCCAATCGTAGACAAAATAAATATGGTTCGCTGTCTACGACATGCATTAATAAAACTCTGTATTTTGTCATTGTATACTGCTTTTGTGCAACCAAATAAGTTGGGTTCGTCTTCTCTCGCGTTCCTGTGCACGTCGCTTCAAAATTAGAACGAAAAATGTCAGCAGCAGAAATAGAACCTCGCGCGTGTCATCCATATTTCGTTCGTAAATAGCGGCTTGCCAAATGTCACTGACTGATGGCGCCCCTTAGCCCGTGCTAACGACTGGCCCTCTCTGTTCGTGGACGCAATTTGGTCTAGCCGAAATGCGAATATGCTAGATAAGCCTAAATCAGCTTAAATCTTAGCCCATACTTCGTGTAACGTGAACACAACAAATATTAACTAAAATAGTTGTATGATTTTTCAATATTTGCCTGTACTCCACAAGTTATGTGCAACCAGAGTGGCTAATTTACATGTTCTGTTTCAGAAATTATTGTTATAGTGTATACATGTATAAAATTTTCTAAAATATGCAAGCATGATGAAAACCAAATATTAAAGCGAGGGAGTCGTCATCTGTGCATGCGTCAGATGGCCATAGCGTGTCATTGTTTACAAACAAGTGCTACCGATGAGCCTTTGCGTTTTTAGCGTGTGTTATCTTCGCTTGGGACTTAATTCCCGCGCGTGCGCAGGTGACAACTCTTCCACTTTAAATGAGTTTAGAGCGTATGGTGGAGAATAGACCTTAGCCAAAGCGCGAGTGCCATACAACTAGTATTCGCCCTGTAAATGTTCATTTTCTCTCATAATCAACTAGAGAGAATGTAACACCATTTTATGGGCAAAAAACTGTGCTATAGTTTTCTCCAGTCAAGGAGACTTTGCCAAGCATTAGTAAGCATTTGCTTCTAAGGTCTCGTAGCTCTATTATTGTATGATTCTCATTGAATAATTTCTCATTTCTTTCAAGGCTAACATGTCTGCATTTGCAAAATTATCAAGTGGAAAGAAAATGGTATGTATTGTTTTCTTGTGATGTTATATTCCAATAACATACGGTACCAGTATAGTTTACTAGGATGGTCAGGTCCACGGTGTTGTAAATTATTTTGGATTTTTATGTTGTATTGCATTTCCTGTGTAACTATCAGGGTTCTCCCCAGGGCTTTTTAGCGCCGAGGTCCGCGGCGCTATACCTGTGAATCTCGGCGCTTCACTTGGGACCTCGGCGCTATGTGTTCCCACCTCGGCGCTTGATTTCATATTTGACATGCCAATATCAGATGTGAAAAAGCTTTGTTTGCCACGCCGGTCGGCCCCGACTGTCACCCAAAATTAGTGACCACCACGGGAATGCTTCCGACGAGGACTATTGTCTGATTGTTGGTATAATTACGTACCGACCGACACGCATCCTGCCAGTCGTGGATTATAATTTATAAACAATAGACCTAGTCGCACGATACGTAGCGGCTAGTCAAATTTGTGGAATTAGCACCTCTTTGTTTGTAAGTAAATACTTTCTGCGATAGACACAGTCATTAGATTGAAAGCTAAAATTATTTCAAAATCAATTCCACCTCGATATAACATGGTCAAATCGGAGTTCATGATCAGTTCACGCTACTCAAGAAAAAAACAACGTGTTTATTGCGTGATTTGGTAAAATACATTTGAACTGTTATCATTGCGAATCATGTAAAAACTCTTCTTTCAAGACCTAATTTACCTTTTAAAAATTGCAAATCACCTCTTTCGAAAGCTGTCATGCAGTTTTCAATGAAATCGATGCCAACACATCGTGCTACGACATCGCTTTACTTCCGCAATGTAATTTTTATGGTCACTACCATTCGGAAAACATCGGGTTCTACCGGCATTACCATGCGGCATTTTGATTGGTTAGTGGAATTCTTGATCCATCGGGTCAAAGGACACATGCTAATGTTTCACAAACATCATGGCGGGTCTGTTTTTTTTACCGAAGTGATCAAAAATAATCGCTCCCGATAAAAATAGGTCGGATTTTACTTACATTTCATATCAAAAAAAAAAAGAAGTAAAATTTGTTGAGGAATTATTGCTATAACTGGTGTATAACATGGCCAAGTAAGTTATGTCACGTCGTAACTTTGATGATCGTTTTGAAGCTTTATTTGTTCGCTCATTACTGTAATTGTAAACGTTTTAGAAGTTGATGGTACGAATAATAAATTACAACAATACGTCAATTAATTACGTGATCGATTTTTTGAAGGAGAATGTTTTTGGAGTGAATAAAATTATGAGATTCGTGAACATAAATCTGGCTTAACGTTTTGAATGAGTTTCCTTCAACGTTTTACAAAACAATTAAATTGCAACAATAATGTATTTATGTTTGTTTTTAGTCTGTAGCATTTGTATTTCGAGAATGTTTCAAACTCTTCTAAATTGTGAAACATAATGTGTTGATTCCATTAAAAAAATATTTGCCTTGTGACTGAGCTCACTAATATTCATAATTGTAAATAAGTTCTGTTAATCAATGAAGGAAAGATATGTAAATGATATGCAAATTATTATGCAAATTAGCCCCGGCGCTATGCATTTTTTCTGGGGAGAACCCTGACTATTACATCATCCACCAGTCATATAAGCTGAGGGAACTACAATGAGCCGTATTGTCCTCATGGTGGCTAATTTGCATGGTAATACATAATTTGCATATGTGGTCGACTACTATTGAAAAGGCATAGAGAGAACGTTGAAGTATCGGTTGTTGATCAACTCCTGCCATCTACAAATATTTATAAAAATAGAAGCGGAAAAACTTAAGTTTGGGGGCAGTTAAATAAATCAGTGTAAGGAAAAGAAGATGATGCATAAATTGAATTTTCAATGTCTCTGTCTAACATATATTACTATGAACTCAGGGATCTAGCCAGCCCAATGTGAGTGCAGGTCTGTCATGAATATTAATTAGCAATGAATATTAATGAGTTCGGTCGCAGTGCAAATATTTTTAGCCTTCGCAAACGAAGTCTGCCGAAGGCTTATAGATTGGGTTCCGTTCGTCTGTCTTTTATCTCTTATATGTAATTCTCAATGCCATACATATGCATGCCAAGTATTTTTTTTTGATTTGCCAAAGTTTCATTGTGTTTTTCTGTGATTTTCAACATTTTACTAGTAAAAATGATGTAATTTGCCAGAAAAATCCAAGTTTTAACGACATCTCACAAGAGAACTGGCATACCGTATTGCGCATGCGCCAGTCTAACCGCCGAGGAAATCGGCGTCGTTTTCGTCTGAGGATATTGTATTCCGGGACTGTATCTTTCTTTGCACAAGGCTTATATAGATTAAATTCTATCTCAAAGGTAAGAAACTGTGCTTATGGTATTTATTATGAACTTTGATTATCCTTTTGTGTCCTGACTTTAGTGAGAAACTAGCGATCGCACTCACACTTTGCCAGAAAAACAGTCCTACTATTAGTTCAAGAACTGGTTATGAAACGTGTAAATCGAAAGTTTATCTCGTCATTTAGGAGGCTTGGGGATAACGTTTGGCATATAAAATACTGGAATAATAAAAACGTAAAAGTTTAGAACACGCTGATCGTAATTCTGTTATGCACGATTGCTATTTCCGGTGTTCATTGGCAACTGCTAGCAGATTGAAACTTGGTTTCGTGACGACATATTAGACTAGAATTATCGAGAAAACACAAGTCAAGTTCGGCCAACCGTGACTGCTTGAAAGCAATGATGAAATTGAAAAGTACTGTAATTCAATATCAATGAAACTATCATCACTTTTAAAATTACCTTTGAAGTAAATATGATACCCGAGTGTGTTACTACACTCGTGACTGGGACCTCCATGCTCCATGCGATGTTGAAGTTTATCAGTAAAACGAACCTCTGTCAACAGACACATTTTTCCAATCAGCTATTTATTTCTGAAGTCAGGGTGGCAATTTCAATGTTTAGCTACCATATAATTTATCTCAATTATGAGCAGGAAAATAAATTACGGACCTCGATTGAGATGGATTTAACGGCTGGCCATGTTTTTTATTGTTGAGCATTAAGGGATATGTGGAACAATATTGGGGAGGGGAATGATGTTGACTTAAAGTGCCTGTGCAATGCCCACCCTCACGTTTCCCATTTTAGATCTGTGTTCCACTGAAATGGGCAGTTATTGCTTTTTTTGCTGAAAATGATTACTCGTATCCAAGTAAATTTGGAATATTTCTCGTGTTGTAGCCACGCCCACCTATCCTGAAACGATCGACTGTTTCCGGATTTCCGACTCTCGCCGAAAGTGCGCGGATTTTAGAAGAGAGAGAGAGAGAGACGTCCGGCAAGTGTTTCAAATGAGTTGACTTTTTTTGCGATCATGATTATCGTTTTATAGAGACCATTTAGTCCCTGTTAAGTAAAAGGTAGCAATAATTTTAACAATGACACGAAAACGAAGTGTCGGACAAACAGGAAATTACACAGCCCTTACGCACTACTAATTGTTTTCATTTTCGAAGACTAAACGTTTCTGAATTGTTTGGTGATTGGTGTTGAATGTCGAATTCACACCTCTGTTCCTTTTTTACCTCCATGCTTGCATCTTGATCTGCGTAATAATTTATGAAATAATTATGACAATCACGCCATGGATCACGCTAACTCGAATCCACTCTGAATTTATCTGTATGTGTGTCGATCTCGATTATTTTTGTTATCCACTTAAACGCTGCTTTTAACGAACTTGCCCTCGTCGTGACCCGACGCAACGCGTTCACCTATTTCAACAAAAACTCAATTTATTTCCACGCGGCTGTCATTTATTTAGTAACTGTGATTTGTCGTTTTTTTAATTATTTTATAGTGGTCACTATAGTCTAATGTTTAGAATGTCAAATATGTTCTCTTTTATTTTAATTTTAATTTGATCGATGAAATAAAACAGTGTAGTGACGTGCCTAGTAACCTACTAAATAACGAGATAATTCCGACGTCAAATTCTATTTTGTCCAGCGACAGTGTCCAAACGTGTGCCGGTGTCGGTGACGATCACGGTGACCAGCTACACCAGAATGAACATATTTCGCATCTAACTCAACCCCATGCAACAAAATATGATACTATGTGTTCATTATGGTTCATTCTTCCTCGACGAACAAGTACATAAGTGACAATTTAGTCAAAGACGAGAAAACTGCACAAGAAATTTGCCTTATTTACACGTATCGGCTATGCAAGCTGCCATGCGACTTCCCCTTCTGACGTCACAAGGGGAATTTCTGTATACAAATGAGAAGCTAATGAGGAGCCTCGTTTTAAAATATACAAAAATAAAGTTGCCGTAGACTGAGTTTAAAACACATTTTTTCACTTAAAAAAAATAATTCATGCTTAGAAACATAAAAATTAATAATATTTATGTATCAAATGATAATTTTAGGCGTGAAAATAGCAGCCATTTCACAGGCACTTTAATTATAGTTATAATTTTTTTTTCAAAACTCCGGATATTATTTTATATTATTTTAATATAACTACAATATGTTAATTAGTATGCAAATTAGCAGCCAATCTGAGACAATTTTCTAGAATAAACACTGCAATCCAGTTCAAAGAAAATTTAACATACACTTAGGTTACATGATCACTACCTCTGCTGATTAGTTTTTTATGCACTTCTATCTGCTTTTATATTAAATGTATTATTTTTTTTGTATTTTTCTCAATAGTATTTTTTGACTCCTGTGTGCGAAGCACACAATGGGAGTCTTTGCAGTTAGTGTGTCTGTATGTGTATGTGTGTGTGTGTGTGTGTGTGTGTGTATGTTTGTCAGTCTGTTCCACTGATATCTCAAGAACCATACATTGATTTTTGATGAAACTTGGTGCATAGATGCTCTGGGCCAATGCGCAGATTTGATTTGGTTTTGGTAAAACCATGCATATTAATTACCTAATTTGCATGATAATTAGCTGATTTTTAGCTGTTCCACTAATATCTAAAGAACCACTTATTGGATTTTAATAAAAGTTGGCACATAGATGCTCACTGGAATTTATTTTCGCTATTTTCGCTGAAGGGATGATTCAGTGAAAATAAAATCCAGGGAATATACTTTTTTCCCTATATTTCACATTAAATTCATCAAAAATCAGTGAAAATAAATTCCATACAAAACACCTAAAAAGCCTTTTCAGCGAAAATTAATTCCATCAAAAATAAAGTATTCCACAGTAATTGACTTATTAGCATAATTAGTTAATTTTTGACTCCCATGTGCGAAGCACAAAATGGGAGTCTTTGCAGTTAGTGTGTCTGTATGTGTGTATGTATGTGTGTGTGTGTGTGTGTGTGTGTATCCGTGTGTGTATCCGACTGTTCCACTGCTATCTCAAGAACCATACATCGGTTTTTGATGAAACTTGGTGCATAGATGCTCTGGGCCAATGCGCAGATTTGATTAGGTTTTGGTAAAAATCCATGCTCGTTAATTACCTAATTTGCATGATAATTAGCTAATTTTTAGCTGTTCTATGACTGTTCCACTGATATCTAAAGAACCACTCATTGGATTTTGATGAAACTTGGTACATAGATGCTCTGAACATATGCGCAGATTTGATTAATTTTTGGTAAAAATACGTGCATATTAATTACCTAATTTGCATGATAATTAGCTATTTTTTAGTGGTTCCATGACTGTTCCACTGATATCTAAACAACCACTCATTGGATTTTGATGAAACTTGGTACATAGATGCTCTGACCTAATGCTAGGTTTTGATTAGTTTTTGGTAATAATCCATGGATACTAATTACCTAATTTGCATAATGATTAGTCAATTTTCGGTTTTTCCACTGATATCTCAAGTACTAATCATCACATTTCAATGAAACTTGGTACATAGATGTCATACAACACTGCACAGACCTGATAGTTTTTATGGTAATATCAGTGCATATTAATTACCTAATTTGCATGATAATTAGCTATTTTTTAGTGGTTCCATGACTGTTCCACTGATATCTAAACAACCACTCATTGGATTTTGATGAAACTTGGTACATAGATGCTCTGAACTAATGCTAGGTTTTGATTAGTTTTTGGTAATAATCCGTGGATACTAATTACCTAATTTGCATAATGATTAGTCAATTTTTGGCTTTTCCACTGATATCTCAAGTACTAATCATCACATTTCAATAAAACTTGGTACAGACATGTCATAAGACACTGCACAGACCTGATAGTTTTTATGGTAATATCAGTACATATTAATTACCTAATTTGCATAATTAATTAATTTTCAGCATTTGATATAAGTAGTTAGCATTACATTTCAATGAAACTTGGTACTTACATATTCAAGGACTATGCAGAGATTGATTGTTTTCGATAAATATTTGTGCATATTAATCACCTAATTTGCATAATTAGTTAATTTTCAGCTTTTCCACGGGTATCTCAAGTACTAATCATCGCATTTCAATGAAACTTGGTACATAGATCCTTTAGGACTATGCAGAGACCTGATTAGTTTTAGGGTAAATAATTGTGCATATTAATTACCTAATTTGCATAATTAATTTTCAGCTTTTCTACTGATATCTAAAGTACTAATCATCACATTTCAATGAATCTAGAATTATGCAGACCCAATTAGTTTCCCGTAAATATTTGTGCATTAATCACCTAATTTGCATAATTAACCAACTTTCACACTGATATCTCAGGTACTATACATCACATATCAAGGAATGTACATGGATGCTGTAGGACAATAGACAGACCTGAATAATTGTGGGTTAAAATCTGTACATATTAATTACCTAATTTGCATAATTAACCAATTTTAAGCTTTCACACTGATATCTAAAGTACCGTTAAAAACTTCAAAATTTCGACCGGTTTTAAATAATTGGTGTTAGATATGTGACGTGTTTTTAGAGTCAAAATTAAGGTGCATTTTCGGACGGTCGAATTTTTCAGAATAGAAATCAGCAAATGAAAAAATGGGTATGATAGACAGTGTGCTTCATTAGTTTTTTAAAAATGCAATGTCCGTCAATTGACGTAAACTTCCTCATGTTTCACGGTAAAAGCAAAGGTCGTGGCCGAGTTGTAACTCAAAATCTAAACAAAGTCATCAATCAGTGAGTATTATGACAAGCAAAACAAAACATCAAGACGCGGAGAAGAGGTCAGCACAAAACTAATAGGTCAAAAGACAAAGCTGTCTAGCACTACCTAGAAAAACTTGCGAATGTTCGAAGTACAGGTACCCATTGGACAAAAGATGCATGGAAGTTTAGCAAACTATCTCCCCGACCCAGTGCAATGTATCCGGTTAGAATCAAAGCTCACGTGTCCCTTATTTGAGGGACCAAATTCTGTCGTAAATTCGCCCTTGGATTAAAAAATAAAATGGGATTTAAGAAAATAAAATGGGACTTTTAAGGTGTATTTTGGCGTCATTTTTCGGACATTTCAATCAATCCTGCCGGCTAAAATAGAGTCTAAGTTTTACCGTAGTCATTGACGTTTGTCTATTCAAGAGTACACGTGTATGATTTTTATCGTGACTAGCGTGAGCGGGTAAGCTTCCTTTCGAGAATGAGCTGTTATCACTGTGAACAATGTTAAATTATTCTTCAGATGACCAGTTTATTTTTTAAAAACAACTAATTTTTTTATTTAAAAAAAATCATGCCGTTTTCGCATCAAAATCCAAGCCAAAATATCGTACTACAACATCATTCTCTTCCGCATTGCGTTCAATAACATTAACATATTTAAATAAGCTATGGTAATTTGAACACGTTGGCATCATCCAGCTTTTTGATTGGTTAATTAGCGATTTGACCTATTTGACCTAAGAGAACATGGCGGATATCCTACAGCATCAAACGTTTATACGAGACCGGAATCATTCGCTTACGATGAAACTAAGTTGCCTTTTATTTGTATTTCATAACCATTCAACAAATTTATTTTGTGTACATTATTATAATCACTACTGAGTACAGTAATAATCAACAATTCAGAAACGCAGCATGCCGAGATTTTTGTGTTCGTTTTTATTTGAAACTTCGTTTATTTAGAATATATTTTCGTTACCAATAAAATAAAAATCTCTCAGTCAATTAGAAACCCGGATTCATGCCTTCGAGGAAGGTCCCGTTTGAACGCTCACATCGTTTTTTTTTTCGTTTGGGGGAAAACTAAAACTGGTCGCAATTTTCGAATAAGAATGAGTCGGCAATTTTTAGTGGAGTCGAAAATTTGGAGGTAAATAAAACACCGAAACCCGGCAAATAAATAGGCGGTCGAATTTTTAGAGGGGTCGAAATTTTGGAGTTTTCACGGTACTAATTATTCCATTTCAATGAAACTTAGTACAAAGATGCTCTAGGACAATGTACAAACCTAATTAGTTTGGGGTAAAAATCTGTTCATATTAATTCCCTAATAAGCATAATAATTCATAATTTTTTGGTTCTAATCACATTTCAATTAAACTTGGAGACATAGATTTTCTGTTACATTGCGCAGACCTCATTAGTTTTACACTCAAATCTGGTCATATTAATCACCTAATTTGCATAATTAGTTAATTTTCAGCTTTTCCACGGGTATCTCAAGTACTAATCATTATATTTCAATGAAACTTGCTACATAGATCTTCTAGGACCATGCAGAGACCTGATTAGTTTTAGGGTAAATAATTGTGAATATTAATTACCTAATTTGCATAATTAGTTAATTTTGTCCATGAATGTTCCACTGATATATACAGAACCACCAATTGGATTTTTAATGAACTTTCAAAGAGTACTCATCATCACATTTCAATGAACCTAGGACTATGCAGAGACCTAATTAGTTTTTGGTAAATATTTATGCTTATTAATCACCTAATATAATTAATTTGGTACATAAATGCTCTAGGACAATAGACAGGCCCGATTAATTTTGGGTTGAAATTTGTTCATATTAATTCTCTAATAATAATTCATAGTTTTTTTGTTCTAATCACATTTCAATGAAACTTGGTACATAGATATTACATTATGCAGACCTTATTAGTTTTACACTCAAATCTGTTCATATTAGTTACCTGATTTACATAATTAGTTTTCAGCTTTTCCATCAATATCTCAAATACAAGTAATTTTGAATTAATTTTTTTGTGTCTTCAATACTCTCAGCACACGGAAGTTCTTTCTAAGCTTTCTTTGATTTATTTCTTTTGATAGCTTGGCATCCATTTGGTTCAGCTCAAGTGAAATATCCCTGGTCAGATTTTAATGACATTGAAAATACAAGTACTTTGGCTTTTTCCACATTCTTAATATTTTATTTTTGCAGAATCTCGTCAATATTAATTTGACAACTTTGTAGAGTGGAAACAGACTGGTGAATTAGTTCATCCTAGACTTTGGTAGAACATGTTTAAAATAGTACAGTGTGAACTGAAATTTCTTTCTGGGTGGTATAAATTTATCAAGTAATATTTTTCGTACTAAAAAGACTCAAATATCTTTTACAATTAAATCTAACAGCCAATGGGAGCACATATGCTACAACTTCTGCTTACTTTGGACTAAATGTTTTTTCTTTTTTTTTCAGGTGCAGAGCCAGAATTTTTTCTGTCAACCAAAGCATAAATATGTGTTTTTCTGTACAAAAAATTTCACACTATTTGTTAATATTAATGTATGATAATAAAAACTTGATAATATTTTTCTGGATTTTTGCACTTTATTTGTATCATTGTCGTATGAGAAAGTAATCTTGTCCAAGTATTAGAGATATTGAAACTAATCCAGGGCCACAAACTAGTTTATCCAAACAGACACAACACTGACTCTACATATTTGCAGATCTGATTTGTATACTTCCTTGTCATCTTACCTGTTGTACTGGTTTGGTGCTAACTGGTTTCCTTGCTGAGAATAATGCTGACCTGGATGGAGAGTGCTATAAACTTGAAAATGCCATAGAAATCATGTTTGCCAATTTATGTCCATGCAACTTTAGAATGACAACTAGCGAAGACAGTGTCATTCATGACTTGTTGGAATTAGACATGTTTCACAATTTAGAAGAGTTTGAATTAAAAAATTAAATATATTCAAAATTCAAATGCTGCAGACTAAAAAACAGAAACAAATAAACTATTGTTTCAATATTATTGTCTATTGTACAGTTGTGCAATAAATGGACTATTTTGGGTGTAGATATAAAGTGTGTCACCGAAGTACTCGCGCGTGTGCACGATTCCAATAGTTTGTGCTGTGAAGGAACTCCATTAGAAAATAAGTATTGTGTAATTTGTAGTGAGAGTGTATTCAAATAGATTTATGTTTATGAATCTTGTTTCTTTTTCAAAGTGTATTTATATAATAAAAATTGTTTATGAAAATGTTTTTTCATACTTTTTCGATGGATTGAATTTACAAATAATGAGTTATTTTGTTATACCAGCACTCAAATTATGTGTTACGAATTTCTGATAGTTTAGGCTTTGTGTTCTTGCGAACGAGAAGACATTTACTTGTGTACAGTGGACATCGATAAAAGCAAATATATTTCGAAAGCTGTGAAGTCATGGTACTGTTTTGGCATTATACAACTTGCAGTTCCCTTTTGATGGATTTTGTGTGACTGGCCGCGTTATCGTACTGTAGTATTATGTAAATCTGCCCCGGGAATATCTGCAAGCAAAGTTTAAATTTCCATTTTATATATCGTTTTGTATAGCGTGGAGTCATCATCTAAGTATGCACAATTGTTCGTCTCGTGTTCCCCACCGCATTTAAAAATCTCTTGAATTTAGGGGACTTTGTGTGACTGACCGTGCTGTTTGTAAACTTTAGTCAAACTGTAGTAGTGTGTAAATTTACCACAACTCGGAGTTGACATTGTCTCTTGTTTACCAACTCATTTAAATACGTTTGTGCCTCAACAAGGACTGAAAAGTGATTTCCATTTGTTTGTCTATTATAAATCAACTGTATTAGCTTCCTTCGAACTTCCTATTGCCATCGGGATTATGTCTACTACACTCGGCGGTGTCGTGCGTATCGATCTTTTTGTATGAAATGCACCCGAACCCAGAAAACTACGGCAAATCGGGTTGGTCACGTCACGTAATTTCATTCAATTCCAAGCATTATTCACTGAGATATATTCGTTAAAACTCATTCCATGCTTGATTTCACCTCATTATGCATGTATCTATTACAAAGAAACACAAATCAGTTAATGACAGGACTGACAGGATGCGTGTCGGTCGGTACATAATTATAATAACAATCGGGCAATAGTCCTGGTCGGAAGCATTTCTGTGGTGGTCGCTAATTTTGAGTGCCAGTCGGGGCCGACTACCGCCAACCAGCGTGGCGAGAACCCTGGAACTAATCAAAAATGATTGTTGTTATCTAGATATTGTCATCACTGGGTGCACTGACAGCCGCTGGTGTTGGACTTGTAGCCGCTTTAGAGATGTCTGTAAGGGCTGATGAAGAACACACACTTCATTCTCCCAAATATCCATGGAGCCACAGTGGAACGTTTGCTGCATTTGATCATCGAAGGTAATTAAATTTATTTTCTGAAGATACAAAAACCAACATATTAAAATTGTATTCCTTGTAAGATTTTAATGAAAACGCTTGTGTATCTGTTACTAAAACAGCAAATCTGAAAATTACTACGTTAATTAGTCTTCCTGAACATACTTCGTTGTTTAGTTATTGTCTTCCCTGCAGTTAATCTCATTATCCACTGCTGTTTGAATTCTGCTACAACTGAACATTAAACCCTACTAACCTAGGAAATTCGAAATGATCAACAGTTAGCTTGGACACAATCGTTGATGATTAAAGGGAATGCTTTGATTGATTTTTGTGATATTATCATCTTTCCATAATTAGTCTGCTGCTATATGTAACATATTAATAAAAGTGCTGCCTGTTTATCATTAATTTTTCAGTATTCGGCGTGGATTTCAGGTTTACAAACAAGTCTGTGCTGCTTGCCACAGTATGGACTACCTTGCATTTCGTAATTTAGTTGATGTATGTTACAGTGAGAAAGAGGCTAGAGTGTTAGCAGAGGATGTAAGTATACACCTAGTCTACCAGCTTGTATAAACCGAACTCTAACAGCATTCAGCATTTTTTCCTAACATTAGTGTTCAACATCAGTTACTGTAAACATATCAATTATTCACTGTTTTTAATTTTTATATTTTAGCTGATAAGTAAATTACGCTGAATTGAATCTATATTAACTTGTAGAATAACAATAGAACTCTTGTTTTGTTGCCAAGTTTGTGAAAGTTCTCAAAACATCAAAACAGTGACGACAAGTCCAATTGCTTTGATATTACATATATAGGTACTACATGTGGACCTCTCTCAGATTTGTTCATTTTGTAATGATATCTTTAATTCTCTAAATTTGGTAAATATCTTTGTCATTTTGGGTAAAAAGTGATATTTTCGACTTCTTGTTAAAAACCGCAAGTCCAATTGCTTTGATATTACATATAGAGGTACTACATGTGAACCTCTTTCAGATTTGTTAATTTCGTGGTGATATCTTTAATTATCTAATTTTGATGATTGTTTTTGTCATTTTTGGTGAAAAGTAATATTTTTGAATTCTTGTTGAAAACAGCAAGTCCCATTTCTTTGATACTATACATATTGTTCATTTTCTAATGATATTCTTTTTTTTAATTGAAATGTGCATTGATAACAGCAGAGCTATCTCAGCCGACTGGCTGCTTGTTACAAGTGCACTCAAACCAAATATTGCATTACCGGTACTTGTATGCTGGATCATAGCTTACTGTGCCTTTGTTTGACCATAGGCACATTTTGTCATTTACTTAAACATATGTGCCACTATTAGACAAAATATAGTATTATGTTGAACACAATTTCTGTTTCTCTGACTCCAAATATTAATCAGTACCTAGATTTTGATTAATCAGTGAGTGAATATTCAATTTTGATACATTTTACTATTTGGACATGTAACGCAAAGATGGCTAGTCAATAGTATTAATATTTTGATATCTTCATTGATATAGGTACAGATAGAAGATGGACCTGATGATGAAGGGAATATGTTTATGAGGCCTGGTAAATTATCTGATTATTTCCCTAAACCATATCCAAATGAAGAAGCAGCGAGAGCTGCAAATAATGGTAAGTTATGCAAGTGTACACACAATATGTATGTTAACACATTGTGTGGAAGGCTTCCATGGGCAGTTGATATGAAGGATATAAGATGGCATCAGCAGCTGATGTGTTGAAGTGTTTCAGTCATCACTTGGTGCATATTAAGATTCTGTGTAAAAAAACTATTGTCGTCACATGATGTAAATATGCTTCCCTTCCTTTCCTCATAAAACCATGTGTGATTCTACCAAGAGGCCAAGTATTTAATAAATAAACAAATAAACAAGAGATGTCACGAGAGGGGCCATATTGTTCTGGTTGTTTCTGGTCCAAGAA
The DNA here is from genome assembly GCF_978046115.1 of Saccoglossus kowalevskii. Classification (NCBI taxonomy): domain Eukaryota; kingdom Metazoa; phylum Hemichordata; class Enteropneusta; family Harrimaniidae; genus Saccoglossus; species Saccoglossus kowalevskii. Next base: position 347,135 of record NC_140646.1, on the reverse strand, counting down.
CCACAAGATTCCAAATATACTTTCTCCTCATTGATGGTCACATGAACTTTAAAAATCTTACTTTCAGACATCAGCGTCATTTCTATGTCATAGCACTATTCTGAAACATTTGACATGTTGTTTTCAACAGGTGCATATCCACCGGATCTTAGTTATATCGCATTAGCTCGCCATGGCAGTGAGAACTATATCTTTTCAATATTGACTGGTTATTGTGACCCTCCAGCCGGAATTGAACTTCGAGAAGGCCTTGCATATAATCCATATTTCCCTGGTGGTTCTATTGGTATGGCTCAACAGTTGTACGACGGTGGCGTTGAATATGATGATGGTAGGTTATTCTCCAGAATGCTAAATATTCCGTAAAAACCCGCAAATAAGCGCCACCCTCAATTAAGAGCCACTCAGTGAAAATTTGTTACATTTGACCCTCCATTAAGAGTCACCAAGAGTTGAGTGGTTTTGTCAATAAGAACTCAGAAATAAGTGCCAGCCACCCGGTTGTTTACAATCAGGCAGACACCGAGCTTATCATGCCTCACTTCCACCTGCATTGTTTATTGCCCCACAGAAGGTGTGAGGCAAATAAAGACTATCCCCATAACTTGCCTGATGTCCTGTGTAATTGAGAACGGAAGAATGATAGACGAAAGAAATGCACTGAGAGCGTGAATGTGACTGTCAACTTGTCCATTTTATATTTCTGACACACAATCGACCAATTCATAAACTATTCATAGTAACTACTAGTATGTTTTTTGCCAAAACACCGAAGGACACGTTGAGATATTCATTGTCAATGTTGTCTTTATAACCAAGTAAAGAACGTCACGATTTTAGAACGCCTTTATCGGAAAATCGGAGGTATCGAAAATACATTCTCACAGACGGACCGGAACAGGAAGTCAGCAGAAAACAAAAGATTTTTTGCTTAGCGTGGGGGGAATTTGGTTAGCGTGGGGGAAAACAGGTGTTAATCCGGTCATGGCAACGTTTGAGGGATCGTGACGTAGCTCCGACTGAGAATGTAATGATTACGCAGCCCGCTCTTGCTGATCGTGATTTTGGGTTATTTTTTGCATTTTATTTGAGACGTTCGTTTTTGGATGATTCGAGACAAAATGTTCAGGGAAGTAACAAAATAACTGGCATTAGTTTGGAGAGGACTCTCTTGCCCAAAATAATCAAAATTGAAGTCGAATGGATTAGTTCCACAAACTTGTGCGATCAACTTGTCTTACAGCAAAGTGAAGTCTACGTGACCCGCCTGACCCAAATATTTAAATTAGCTATTTGTGAGAATTGAAAATAATCTGAACTTGTACCAATCAGAAAATGCCTTGTAACAGGCCTGGGCTTTCGTGAATGATTTCGTCTCTCCGATTGGTCACAGGAAATTGTTTTTAATACATGTAATTGTTACTTTCTCGGTATCGTTTCGTATTTGGTTATATAGGGGTGGAGCTATAGTTTGACCCTGTTTGCATGGACTGTGAAGTACGTGAATATCATTAGAAAGCTGGCTTGATTATGAAACAGAAAATATAAACCAAAGCTGTACTGTCAGACGTCTAGCGCAATTAAAACAATTCCCAAGTACCCAAGCTGTACAAATCTATAGAAAAACGTGTTTTTAGCTCCGCTGTCGACTTTGTCGAGCGGAGCTTATCATATGAGTGATTGTCCGTCGTCGTCGTCCGTCTCCGTCGTCCGTGTCAATGTTTTACTTTTTCGGCTTCTTCTTGAAAACTACAAGCCTGAATGCTTTGATACTTGGTGTATATGTACCTTGGGTAGACCTCTCTCAGATTTGTTCATTTCATGATGATATCTTCAATTCTCTAATTTTGGTGAATATTTTTGTCATTTTTAGTAAAAAGTGATATTTTCGACTTCTTGTTGAAAACCGCAAGTGCAATTGCTTTGATATTACATATATAGGTACTACATTTGGACCTCTCTCAGATTTGTTCATTTTGTAATGATATCTTTAATTCTCTAATTTTGGTGAATATTTTTGTCATTTTTGGTAAAAAGTGATATTTTCGACTTCTTGTTGAAAACCGCAAGTCCAATTGCTTTGATATTTACATATATAGGTACTACATGTCGACCTCTCTCAGATTTGTTCATTTTGTAATGATATCTTCAATTCTCTAATTTTGGTGAATATTTTTGTAATTTTTGGTAAAAAGTGATATTTTCGACCTCTTGTTGAAAACCGCAAGTCCAATTGCTTTGATATTACATATATAGGTACTACATGTGGACCTCTCTCCGATTTGTTCATTTTGTAATGATATCTTTAATTCTCTAATTTTGGTGAATATTTTTGTAATTTTTGGTAAAAAGTGATATTTTCGACTTCTTGTTGAAAACCGCAAGTCCAATTGCTTTGATATATTATACATATAGCAATCTGATTAAAATCTGATGTAGTGTACGGGCTTTAATTATTTTGGCCATAAACTTATTTTAATTTTATTTTTTATTATATTTGTTATTAATGCCTTTTTATTTTATTATTTTACTTTGATTTTGAGATTTTTTTTTAATTCCGCCCTACCTACATCTGATCCGACGCCTATGTAAGTCCCATTCAAATCTCGCGTAAGTAACAGCCAATCACAGCCCCCCTTTTTATACAGGCTGTCGGTTGCTTACTTTTCAGTGTATACGGGCAAGCTTTCTGTACATTATATTTTGCCCACTTGAATAAACCATTAATAGAAAATTGCTAGTACATTTTTATTTACAGAAGAAATTTTACAATTTTTGTCATTACATTAAATATTTTTTTTTTACTTCCAACAAATGTGTACACTTCCAGATACATCTTCGCCAGCCAAGGTTCGTTCATTCAGTCAGTCATCGCTTCAATTTTACATCAAACACTGAGCATAATTATCTAGAATGGAAGCAAAAAAATGAGTAAATCGTAATGATTAGAACACTGTTAACAGCTATAGTAAACAATGCAAACTGATTTTAAATTGTATAACGGTCACCGGCCCACGGAATCGACGCAGAAAATTGGAGCAAAAAATATTTCTTGATCAATTGCGATGTGTTCCAAATAAAAAATATTTTATTCCAGTCCAAATCAGCTCAATTACTTTAATAAAGAGTTATTGTATAATGTACAAAATGTTGATACAATTTGATGAATATTTACAGCTACGGCTTCAATATCGTAGACGATTTTGGCCCGATCGTCAACAAAACATCACCTGTCTCCAGGGCAAGAGACTGGAACTTTGAAAAAGACACCGGTGTTCTGTCGAACCGGTGGAAGCAAAATCGTCACTTCCAGAATAACTACGCAAAATAACGATCTAAACTCGAACCATTCGAGCCACAATATTAACATAAAAATGACTTTCGTTGCATTTGACAATGATAAACTTACCGAAAAGCCGTGTTATTCTCGGTCGCTAATTATAACGTCGGTATAATCGGCCATTTTATTTGAGTGTGTTTGCCACCTGACTCTGCCCGGTGACGTCATCATGTGCGCTATAGAAGGAGGTCTGTGATTCGTTGACTAAAATCGCCGATAGTGGGTCTCGTTGAAATCTCGTTACATAGGCATCGGATCAGATGTATGTAGGGCGGAATTAAAAAAAACCACGAAATCAAAATCAAAGTAAAATGATAATAAAATAAAAAGGCATTAATAACAAAAGTAATAAACAATAAAATTAAAATAAGTTTATAGCCAAAATAATTAAAGCCCGTACACTACATCAGATTTTAATCAGATTGTACATATAGGTACTACATGTGGACCTCTCTCAAATTTGTTCATTTTCTAATGATATCTTCTGTTCTTTAATTGCCATGTGCATTGCTAACAGCGGAGCTATCTCAGCCGACAGGCTGCTTGTTAGTCCCCGTTCGGACGCAGTCCGAAAACGGGGACTTATGTTTTGCCCTGTGTGCGTCCGTGCGTCCGTGCTTCCGTGCGTCCGTGATCACCTGTATCTCGAACATGCATGGACCGATTGAGTTCAAACTTCACTCATACATCACACATTATATGGGACATATGCACATGCATTTTTTTCATGATCCGATTAACGATAGCCGAATAGCGGCCATTTTAAGGCCGAAAATGCATCAAACTCGCACATTTTCACCATTCCGGACCCGGATCTCAGTTATGCATGGACGGATTTTGTTCAAATTTGGTACATACATTAAACATAATAGGACCTTGATGCACGTCATTTTTTTTTTTGGATCGGGTTCGAAATGGCCGACTGGCGGCCATTTTGTTTTAAAGAATTCAGTTCTGGATCCGTATCTGAGACATGCTTGGATTGATCGAGTTCAAACTTCACACACACAAGGTACATCATGTCACAAATATGTATGTGCATTTGTTTCATGATCTCATTAACGATAGCCAAATGGCGGCCGCTTTAAGGCCGAAAATGCATTGAAATCGCACATTTTCACCATTCCGGACCCGGATCTCAGTTATGCATGGACGGATTTCATTCAAATTTGGTACATACATTAAACATAATAGGACCTTGATGCACGTCATTTTTTTTTTCGGATCAAGTTCGAAATAGCCGACTGGCGGCCATTTTGTTTTAAAGAATTCAGTTCTGGATCCGTATCCGAGACATGTCTGGATTGATCAAGTTCAAACTTCACACACACAAGGTACATCATGTCACAAATATGTATGTGTATTTGTTTCATGATCTCATTAACGATAGCCAAATGGCGGCCGCTTTAAGGCCGAAACTGCATTGAAATCGCACATTTTCACCATTCCTGACCCGGATCTCAGTTATGCATGGACGGATTTCATTCAAACTTGGTACATACATTAAACATAATAGAACCTTGATGCACGTCATTTTTTTTTTCGGATCAAGTTCGAAATAGCCGACTGGCGGCCATTTTGTTTTAAAGAATTCAGTTCTGGATCCGTATCCGAGACATGCTTGGATTGATCGAGTTCAAACTTCACACACACAAGGTACATCATGTCACAAATATGTATGTGCATTTGTATCATGATCTCATTAACGATAGCCAAATGGCGGCCGCTTTAAGGCCGAAAATGCATTGAAATCGCACATTTTCACCATTCCGGACCCGTATCTCAGTTATGCATGGATGGATTTTGTTCAAATTTGGTACATACATTAAACATAATAGGACCTTGATGCACGTCTTTTTTTTTTTCGGATCAAGTTCGAAATGGCCGACTGGCGGCCATTTTGTTAAAGAATTCAGTTCTGGATCCGTATCCAAGACATGTCTGGATTGATCAAGTTCAAACTTCACACACACATGGTACATCATGTCACAAATAGATATGTGCCTTTGTTTCATGATCTGCTTAACAATAGCGAAATGATGGCCATTTTAAGGCCGAAAATGCATCAAAATCACGTATTTTCACAATTCCAGAACCGGATCTCAGTCATGCATGGATGGATTTTGTTCAGATTTAGCACAATGTGTTGTACATATGCAGGTGCATTTCGGTCATGATCTGCTTTGAATGTATATGTCACTCAAATATGAACGGAACGGGGACGTGTCATTGACAATGACTTGTTATTTATTGTTTTTGCCATAAATACAAGTGATTGGGCATCATTTTTATCATTCGTTCCATGCTTCCTTTGCAAGTATGTCCTCTCCTGTCGCTGCTGGTCAGATCAATTCTATCCGAAACTATTTTATATTGTCACCAAATCAACCACCACGCCAGCCACAGCCACGCAAGTTATTCCCAGTTTTCAAGAAAAAAGTTTGCCGTACCAAACTTGGTAAACAATTGTACAAGTGATTCGAGTGTTGGGTCAGACACTGAGAGTGCTACCAAATCCGACTTCAGGCATCGCTACGCATTGTCAGTGAAACGTGACTTCAGGCATTGCTACACATTGTCGATGAAACGTCGAATCGTCGTATTTATTTGACATTTGTTATTCCCATAACAGTATTTTTACAGAATAAATTAATTGCAATGATACATCATTAATAATTACTTGTCTGTTTTGGTTGTGTGTGTGTTTGCCTATCCCCTTCCCTATTTCACAATGAAAAAGTTTGATGACCCTGGTTTAAGAGCCACTGGCTACAGGGTTGTCAACATGTTACCTCAAATAAGCACCACCCAGAAATGAAAGTGTTACAAAGTGGCTCTTATTTGAGGGTTTTTACGGTAGTTACTGTTCAAGCTCAGTGTTCTCCCCAGGATGTAAACAGCGTGGCGGTCCCGCCACAGTGCTTCGATTTGCTGCCACACCGGTCTGACACCGCCACAGTGATTAGCAATACCGCCACAGTGCTTTTTTCATTTGGGATCTCGTCACGCCAGTCGGCCCAACCAGCACTCAAAATTAGCGACCTCCACGGGAACGCTTCTGACCAGGACTATTGTCATATTGTTATTATACTTACGTACCGACCGACATGCATCCTGTCAGTTGTGGATAATAATTTGTAAACAATAGACATAGTCGCGTGATGTGGTAGCGGCTTTAAAAAATCACAAGTAAATTTTGTAAAATTAGCACCTCTTTGTAAGTACATACTTTCTGACGATAGACGCAGTCTTTAGATTGAAAGCTAAAATTCTTTCAAAATCGATTTCAACCCGATGTAACATGGGCAAAGCGGAGTTCACAATCAGTTTACGCTACTCAAGAAAAAACAAAGTGTTTATTGCGTGATTGGGTAAAATACATTTGAACTGTTATCATGAATCATGTAAAAACTCTTCTTTCAAGACTTCTTTTACCTTTTAAAAATTGCTAATCACCTCTTTCGAAAACCATTATGCAGTTTTCATCTGAAATCCACACCAACACATCGTTCTACGACATCGCTTTACTTCCGCAATGTAATTTTTATGATCGTGATCATTCGGGATAACTTCGGGTTCTACCAGCATTACCAATGCGGCATTCTGATTGGTTAATGGCGTTTTTGACCCACCGGGCCAAAGGACACATGCCGGTCAACTAATGCGTCATAACTATCATGGCGGGTCTGTGTGATCGAGTAATCAAAAATAATTTCTCCAGATAAAACTAGTTCAAATTCTACGATTGTTTGTCGATTTTTTGAAAGAGAATTTTGTAATAAATAAAATCATGAAAGTCGTGAACATAATCCTGGCTGAAACGTTTCAAATGAGTTTCATTTAACCTTTTACAATTTATTTGTTTTGTTTTTTTGTTTTTTTTAAATATTTTTTGTGCCAGGTGACAGTTCTGGACATTGAGTGTCACTGTTGTCTCTTGTGACATTTTTTAGCTCCGCTGTCGACTTTGTCGAGCGGAGCTTATCATATGAGTGATTGTCCGTCGTCGTCCGTGTCAATGTTTTACTTTTTCGACTTTTTCTTGAAAACTACAAGCCTGAATGCTTTGATACTTGGTGTGTGTGTGTACCTCGGGTAGACCTCTCTTAGATTTGTTCATTTCATGATGATATCTTCAATTCTCTAATTTTGGTGAATATTTTGTCATTTTTGGTAAAAAGTGATATTTTCGACTTCTTGTTAAAAACCGCAAGTTCAATTGCTTTGATATTTACATATATAGGTACTACATGTCGACCTCTCTCAGATTTGTTCATTTTCTAATGATATCTTCTGTTCTTTAATTGCCATGTGCCTTGCTAACAGCGGAACTATCTCAGCCGAGAGGCTGCTTGTTTTTTGTACATGTATGTGCTACATGACATGGCTGTATGGCCATCTCTCTGTCAAATGGCTTTTTTTTTAATGCGCTATCCTGGCGTCAACCAGGCTCGGTCGAACACAAGCACCTGCAGACCTTAACCAAGGTTCCCCCAAAGTTGCATTCGTTAGTGAATGAATCTCTGCCAGTGGAATTGGCAGTCTGTGGCACACTCACCCAGGGTAGGGATCGACTCTTTGATGTTCAGCCTAAGGTAGCCTAAGGTAGCCTAAGGTAGGATTTGAACTTGGGTCTGCCGATCATGAGTCTGATGCAACACCCACTATGCTACCAGTGACCGGTTATTTGTTTCTTTTTAGTCTGCAGCATTTGCATTTCGAAAATGTTTCATTTTTAAATTCAAACTCTTCTAAATTGTGAAACTTGATATTTTGACTCAAAAAAAAAAAATATTTGCACTGTGACGGAGCTCATTAATATTACAAATGTGTCCAAAATATGAGTTCATAACACTGTGTGAAGCAAATAAATATCTGCCGCTTTGTTTTTGAAAGTATATGTTGTTTGTGTGGGTGTAAATGCGCTTTGGTCAATTTCTATTATTATTTAAATGATATGCAAATTAGGCCGCCACAGTGGTTTAAATTCCTGGGGAAAATACTGAAGCTTGTCACTTGTCTACTAAGGGTATAAAAAAAACACCTTTGCCATGGTGGCCAATACTATGAGGTTATTACAAGGATACAAAAAAAGTATGCACGAAGACAGTACAGCGAGAGTATCGACCGATGCGCAGTGGAAGTCGATACAACGGCGTATTGTCTGAGTGCATACTTTGCAGTATCCTCATAATAATGTTATTATTATACATCTTTTCCTCCCAAGGATACACCATGGGAATGCCGAAATCCAATAAGTTTAGAACAGATTTAACGAACTTCATTGTGTGGAGTCGGGTCAAACTCTGTTGGCTGTCATGTTTGTTTTTATTATTAGAGGACTCTTGCGCATGCAATCAATCTATATTTGGAATTCACATTTTCTAATGTGGTAGGATGAAAATACAGCATTCTGTAACTTATGGTTTTACGGTGACAGTTGTATAATAATATTTTTACAGCAAATTATCAACTTCTTTAGTCACTTGCAAACTTAAAGATAGTATTACGAACGTTCATGTATCAAATTGCAATATGAAATTGTAACATATTTTTAGCTCCTGTGTGCAAATATTTCATACTGTTATCTGCCTGTATGGATGTGTCAAATTTTATTCTACCAAGAATAATATTCTACTGGGTGGATTGGAATTTGCAATTTTGTGACACAAATACTTTTCGATGAACAGCAAACATGATTAGATTTTGGTATTTGCATGATAAATTTTTAAAGACAAGCTGTTGGTATAGATGTTCACTGCAAGAATCCTTACTAACCAATTACAGCAACTACTGTAGAATACTTTATTTCCGCTTTAAATTTAATTTTGCCCTTTTCGCTTAAGGGATGCTTTAGCAGGGTTCTCCCCAGAAAAAATGCATAGCGCCGGGGCTAATTTGCATATCATTTACATATCTTTCCTTCATTGATTAACAGAACTTGTTTACAATTATGAATATTAGTGAGCTCAGTCACAGGGCAAATATTTTTTTTAATGGAATCAACACATTATGTTTCACAATTTAGAAGAGTTTGAAACATTCTCGAAATACAAATGCTACAGACTAAAAACAAACACAAATACATTATTGTTGCAATTTAATTGTTTTGTAAAACGTTGAAGGAAACTCATTCAAAACGTTAAGCCAGATTTATGTTCACGAATCTCATAATTTTATTCACTCCAAAAACATTCTCCTTCAAAAAATCGATCACGTAATTAATTGACGTATTGTTGTAATTTATTATTCGTACCATCAACTTCTAAAACGTTTACAATTACAGTAATGAGCGAACAAATAAAGCTTCAAAACGATCATCAAAGTTACGACGTGACATAACTTACTTGGCCATGTTATACACCAGTTATAGCAATAATTCCTCAACAAATTTTTTTTTGATATGAAATGTAAGTAAAATCCGACTTATTTTTATCGGGAGCGATTATTTTTGATCACTTGATCGCTTTGGTAAAAAAAAACAGACCCGCCATGATGTTTGTGAAACATTAGCATGTGTCCTTTGACCCGATGGATCAAGAATTCCATTAACCAATCAAAATGCCGCATGGTAATGCCGGTAGAACCCGAAGTTTTCCGAATGGTAGTGATCATAAAAATTACATTGCGGAAGTAAAGCGATGTCGTAGCACGATGTGTTGGCATCGATTTCAATTGAAAACTGCATGACAGCTTTCGAAAGAGGTGATTTGCAATTTTTAAAAGGTAAATGAGGTCTTGAAAGAAGAGTTTTTACATGATTCGCAATGATAACAGTTCAAATGTATTTTACCAAATCACGCAATAAACACGTTGTTTTTTTTCTTGAGTAGCGTGAACTGATCGTGAACTCCGATTTGACCATGTTATATCGAGGTGGAATTGATTTTGAAATAATTTTAGCTTTCAATCTAAAGACTGTGTCTAGCGCAGAAAGTATTTACTTACAAACAAAGAGGTGCTAATTCCACAAATTTGACTAGCCGCTACGTATCGTGCGACTAGGTCTATTGTTTATAAATTATAATCCACGACTGGCAGGATGCGTGTCGGTCGGTACGTAATTATACCAACAATCAGACAATAGTCCTCGTCGGAAGCATTTACGTGGTGGTAACTAATTTTGAGTGACGGTCGGGGGCGACCGGCGTGGCGAACAAAGCTTTTTCATATCTGATATTGGCATGTCAAATATGAAATCAAGCACCGAGGTGGGAACACATAGCGCCGAGGTCCCAAGTGAAGCGCCGAGATTCACAGGTATAGCCCCGCGGACCTCGGCGCTAAAAAGCCCTGGGGAGAACCCTGCTTCAGTGAAAATAAAATCCAGTTTTTTCCTATGCTTAACTTGTTCAACTCATCTAAAATCAGTGAAAATAAATTCAAGACAAAACACCCAAGAAGCCTTTTTCAGCGAAATTCCAGCTAAAATAAAGTATTTTACAGTATGCAAATTGCATGCATTTATTATTGCATGACTGAGCTCTACTGTAACAACATTTGTTGATATCCTAACAATAGCTTTTTCATGTTAAAATGTGGTACATGCATACTGTTTTGTGTAGTTGAATGTCTAACAGTACTTTGGAATTAATATGCAAATGTCATTAGCTAATTTGCTTACCTGAACTACTTTTATGTTTCATGGATATTCTAGCAATAGTTTGCTCAAATGAGTTGAAACTTTGTACATGCATACTGAATTGTTTGGCATCAATATATTTTAATTAGCTAATTTTACCTACTTTATCTTACTTTTTTGCAACAGTATGAAATAAAACCAAATTGTAAAAGTCAGTTTTACTGGCAATCAACCACCATTAAGTAAACACTAAGAATGCATTTGAATGCTGGTGGTTGAAAACCCATCTAGATGCCAAATCCATCTTAGTAAAATCATTCTTTCTCACAGGTACATACGCATCTAGAAGTCAGATGGCAAAAGATGTCTCTGTTTTCTTAAGATGGGCTGCAGAACCAGAACATGATCAACGTAAAAGAATGGGACTCAAGGTAAAAACAAACCATCTACAACTTTTCTGCACAAATTACTGGTCATATGAGCTATTGTTCTGGCTGTACATCTATTCCTGTAAATCCTCACATGTCTCTTTGTCTATGTAGATTGTATTTAAAACAACTTAATAATGAGCAACTACAGAGCATACAATAGACCTTTTTTAATTGTGTAATTTAAATTCAGTGATGTTTATTATATGGGTCAAGTGCAGCTGCAAGTGCAATTTTGTCATGGTATAAGTTGGTAACTTGTGCAATTAATCTACACATACGTAAATTCTGTGTTCATACATAGTACAATTTACATGGTGTTACTTGACAAGGCCAGATCTGTGTTCAGCAAATATTAATTAATATTAATATGTTCACCAAGGATTCACAATTAATGATTTATAAAAAAAAGTTCTTCAATGTAAAATAAGACGAACAAAAAATAAATTAATAGACAAATGCAAAATACTAAGAGTTGTTACTTAACAATAATCTACTGGCATAATAAGATAAATATATTGTCTATTTCAGGCACTTATGGTATTGGGTCTGTTGATTTCAGTCTCTTATTACCTTAAAAGACACAAGTGGTCAGTTCTGAAGAGTAGAAAACTTGCATATGTTCCACGTCGGCGATGATAGTTATCTCTGTTTAGTTTCACTAAAAAAAAAGTGTTAAGAGTTGTGTCCTTAATATATTTGAATAGGATGGACTTTGTTTTGTCTTGTGCTCAACAATGGGAAATAATAACTATGTATGGTGAATTTGCACATACATGATGGGCCCGGTTTTAATGCGTGTTTTTGGTTATATTAGCACAATTCAAATCAATCCCAGCTTTCATTGCTCTAAATATTTAACCATCCAAAAATAAATTGACCTCATTGTCCAGAGTATTGTATTATAATTTGAAATCATTTTTGTGGTTTCCAACATAAAAATAAATAAAAACATCTTTTCATCACATCTATTTGTTTTTTTTGTATAATATGCATTTCATTTTAATTTGACCTTGTGCACAACACCTAATAGTCGTACATTCTGGCATTTTATGAAGCGTCTTGTAACCACAAATATTTCCAATATTATAGCTCAGTTGCTGAGTAATTGAGAAAATCACATTGTGAGTGTGAACGGATCTGTTTCATTTACATGTGGTCCCATCTTTCCAATGTCAAAGGTGCGAGCTTGAAAAATTTTGAATAGTTTTGCCATTTAAAAAAAAAATATGCTGTTTATAGTGTAACAGTTCAAATGGCCAATCAGCCTTGAGAGGTGTAGATGTAGAGGAAAATGTGCACTTCTGGTACTATGGCACCATTGTTTCACAAATTCTGCAAATCAAGTCAGAAATAAGTCAATAAGACAATTGTTTTCTAACTGGCCATAACAAAAGCAGTTCACATGCTTCAACATTCTAAAGTTACATCAGTTCAATCTTTTAAACTTTCATTTCGTACTATAATTTTGGCATTTTCTATAAATATAATGAAGGTCCCAAGACGGTCAGTCTCAAGAAAATGACAAGTGTTGATTTAAAGGGGAATCCCTTGGATTGCACCAAGTGCTCATGGGTAATTAACTCCGCCTCCGCCTCTGTCCACTGAGTAAATGAATGCTTGTCTTTCCCCCCTGTACCGCTAATCCCACAAAACAACTGATATAAACATCCTAAGAACGGATTACAATTTGCTTATTTAAATATAACATAGCAATTGAATTTCTGAGAGCAGTCTTCATGTGCCATGATTTGAAACATCGCGCGCTCGGTAAGTTATACATCGTCGAAAAATATGGCGCGGAACTAATTCAAAGGGTCGCTAAAGGGTCGCTAAGAAAATCCGCCGACTCAAGTATGTTTGTCTGTTGCCGCTGCGTCGGCCTGTTGACGGTACTGATCTCGAATACAGTAAACCTGACAACGAAACTTACTATGCACATTCTGTATACATACTACTCCTCCAGACTGCTAATATAACAAGTGTGAAAACACGAAGTCAAGGACTTCAGTTTTCATATTTCCGTCACAAATCGGTGAACAGAATGTGTATTTACTATTGCCCTCAAATTTCCATATAATATTGACTAATTGGTAGAGGCGACAATGAAAAAAATTACTGTATATTATAAGTACAGGTTATTACACGGAAATTCCCGTGATAAAATATCAAAATCATTAGAAAAGAAAAGTCGCTGCGACATCAAGGGATTATCTTGTTACCTGTTAAAGACACTCGTGTGGAAAATCAAAATGTACAGCCTTGTCTTTCGTGAAGCCTAGCCCGAATGTACACGGGTGGTACCGGCTTGTATCGTGTGATTTGAGTTCTTGTGATCTGGTGGGTGAACGTCGGGTTGACTTTACAGTCAAAATCAAATGAGCGGTGAGGGGGAGAAGAGCGTACTGTCAAAACAATTTTACCGTAGACTCAATTTTAACGACCAATCTGCAGCGTTGTATTTATTATAAAATCGACGTTTCAACCAGGGTTTCAATCCTGCGTTACATCCAACAGGCAAAGATGGCTGGGTGACGGTCAAAGTCTGCAACAACAACGCCGCTGTCAGACTGGATAGTATAAAAAACACTGGACAATGTTTGATAGACGCAATGCATGGAAAGATGGGTGATACCTCCAGCGTAAACAAAACCAGATGCGTGTTGAAAGCGTTGTTGTAACAAGGCGAGAAGTAATGCTAGACTGTGTCGTTAGACTGGTTCTGTCAATGTACCCCAATCCACCTGGTTTACAGTATATGGGGCATTTATGGCAGTAAGCCTGCAACGCAAATGTGTCTGTGTCTCTGACACCAGCAACAAACGGCCCTTTTCAGGGCCAAAAATAGAATATAAATATAAATACACACACTCGATTTAATTTTCTTTCATATATCTGGTATATACGAGAAGCGATATCAAAAGAATAAAAACGGTGTCTTGAACCGACACCAGCAACAAACGGGCCAAAATAAGAATCCAAAAATAGAATATAAATACACACATATACTCGTATATACATACACATATATGCGACGCATGAACGAAAACGATCTATTGTTAAAGATATGAATTGCCTGTGACGTGTTGTCACGCACCGTTTCATCCTACAGTCAAATACAGAAACAAAAACTGATTTATTTTCTTATGCCAAACCCCTGAATGTTCATGCATTTCAAGCATAGCGTATTTACTTCTTGTACAGTGGTGTGTGCTGTGGAAACATATGATTTTGCGGTTTTGAGCTGTCGAAGTATTTCACGAAAAATAAAACAAAGGGTAACACCATACGAAGCAGTCAGGCCAATGTCTTGTTGATATCCAAAACTTGGAACCTCTAACAGAACGGTTTTCCTGCACGCCTACCAGTATTACACAGCTACCATTTGCAGCTCATTGCAGTCTGACACTTATTCACTGTACACCTTCCTTTTTCCAGACTGTCTAGAAAGTTATACAAAACGTTTCACCCCTAAGAAAACACAAGTCTTTGCCGTACGATCAAAGGAAAAATGTCCACCAACATCGTTCTTGCGTTCCTAAAAGTTTAAAAAAAACGAAAACTGCATTGCTTAGTAGCAAATAATCATGGTAGCGCAATTCGATCATGCTGCGTTTCACAATTATTATTATTACTTGGTAGTGATTATTAACAAAGTACAAAAAGTAAATTCGTTGAATTGTTTTGAAATGCAAGTAAATTTCAATTTAGTTACATCATAAGCGAATGATTCCGGTCGCATGCAAATGCTCGACACCTGATAGGTGAAATCGCCCACACCATTATTTCCACCTGACACAATGTCCCACGGCTTCAAGAAATTGTTGTTACCATATCCCCCATGAGACCATTAACATACTCTAAAAATAATAGCAGAAAATATGTGTTGCCATTTATTTTACATGTAAATACTGACAATGTGCAAGCAAAATACCGACAATGTGCAAGCATTGGTGATAAAAAAACAATTGTTTTCACTGTGTTTTTTTTCCTAAGGGTTTTTTTTCCGGACCCCGATGTCCATGTCCATGTCCATGTGTAAGGTTAGAATGTGATTCGACTGAGGCAAGTCCGAGATGCAGGTCAATAGACAACGGGTGCAATTCAATTCACTGGTTCCAAATTTTCTGACTGCAACCAAATGAGGACTAACAAATAATTGCATTACACAAGTCCCTATAAGTTCTTATGTTTAACAAATGTATACATTTTGAACATGAAACAGTAGAGCTCTAGAAATAACTACTGGATAAGCTTGATTTTGTTGAACTTTAAACATTGAAATGGGCATAGTCATGAATCAGAACAAATGAATAAATATGCACCTTATGTATATACAAAGTTTTAAGGTAGCGAGAAGGAAAATTTTCACTTTTTTCTTGATTTTTAAAAAAATGATAAAACGGTTACTTTTTATCTGTATAATCTGATGTTGACGATGCTGCTATAACCGGTGATAAGCTTCCCGTCGCAATCAATGCGTGTTTATCTAGCGTCCATTGTCAGCATTATTGTCAGTAGAGACTTCGTCGGAGAAACCATAGACCTTAGAATGAGCATGGTCATACAGTCCGAGCATACAGTACTCATTTCGCCGGCCGGTACTCATTGGGCGGCCCAATCTTCCGCTTTTACATCGACCGCTTATCGCTTATTTTCCGACCATGCTGTCTTGTCCGACCGGAAACCGACCACATTTTAAATCGCGTTTGTGTTTCATTGAAACACCGACCGCTCGCCCAAACACTGATCACTGGCACATGAGTGGTCGAAATGGTGATTTTGATAGTAAAGTGCGAACATACAACTAGTATTAATTATTATTACATTCTGAACGACACTTCAAATAGTTGTATGACACTTGTATCGTGAAAGCAACTGAACTGGGACCTCTTGTTACGTGATTTGGGTGCTTGTTCTAGATGTAATATTTTATATTATTTTAATGAGACAGTTACGTGAAAAAAGCATAGGTAACTCATTTTGACAGAGCAGAGAAACGAGGAAATGTTAATGATTAATTCCAAAAATAACGATACAGTATCAACGTTGATCGGTCTGGTAAAATTTGACATTCAATTTTCAAAAATAAGTCACGATCATTGAATGAGTTCAGTCTATACCGTATACGTACCGTAAAAGTGTTCCCATAAAAACAATTTCGACTGAAACGGCCAAATGTCGTATGAATAATTTATTGGGCTTAAAAATTTAGTTATGAACAAATGAACAATTCGAAACTCAGGATTCACACGGAAGTCCTCCAGGACTGAAAATCATCGACCCTACTATCAGGGGGAAATCTCTTCTCTCTGGGGTTCTCCACACGTGTCAGGGGGAAAACTCGTCTCGTCTCTCAATCTCGTCCCCTTGAGGTACGGGATCGGGAAAGTCACTTTAACTTTACAGTCAAATAAGACGCACACAACGAAATACGTTTCAGCTCTCGTCTTAGTCGGTCAATCGAGCACTCTATAAGACACAGCACCCTGGGGAAAAAATCCCCAAGACTCTCGCAAGGCTGACCCAAGACTAGCCCAAGACTGGACTGCCTCAAGGCTCGCCCCTGGACTCTCTCGGACTCAGACTCGACTGCCCAAGGCTGCGTCTGTCGTGGAGTATTCGCCAAGACCAACTCAAACTCTCTTTATTCATTTTCAAAACTCTAACCAATTACAAAGCAGTAAAAAGACTCTAGGGCGTAACCTTCAATCATAAAGCCAATCACACTAAGTACTGAATACGTCATATCTTTTGATTAATCGTTCACTACATTAATAACTACGGATGTCAGAATAGCGACGGTATCTTGTAATTAGTTCCAAATCACTGAGCCAAGTTCCGTCCAAAACTTCAAATAGACCTAAACGATGACAGACATAACACAGCAATTCAGCTAATAATCAGTTAATTAAGTCGGTTAACAGATACGCGAAAACAAATTCATGACACTACTCTGGTTTACTTTATTTCCCAACTTGCAGAGAAAACTGAATCGCCGTGGACTCTATTGTATCTCAGCCTAGTATTCTCTTTTTGAACTGAGGTCAAATTCCATCAGTTTGTCAAAATATACCGATGTTTTTTAACGAATAATTTTGAAGCCTGTCACAGCACAAAAACACTATGTGAATCGACACTGGGAATTGGATGGTACGACGACCCTCCAATTAGCGTCAAATATGCTTTGTTACAACATTATTGATTGGCTGAAAGTCACAGGATCGGAGCACGACCTGGGTCATAGAACCATATTTGTCCGTATTATAAACAGGACCTCGCAAAATAACCACACGTACATTTTCAATCTTTTTTAGCGCGGAAGTTGCCAACAAATGTCCAAAAACTCGTGAATTTCATGGATTCAAATAAAATAAAGCAAGCGATTGATAAGAACGATTATTAATATTTTCCCCGATGCTCTTTTTTTATTTTTCAAGGTATAGAAATGGCTAGTTGAAGTTGCATCGTCTTCAATGCGTCTGTTTCACCGCGAACAACTCTAGCTCTGTTGTAGTTCCGGGGATGTAAAATAAAATATATATTATATTAATACAAGCCACTTCGCGATGAGCGTCTTTTGCGGTCAGTAATATTTACGAACATTTTTGTTCACTATTGGCGATCTGCTCCGCTAGGATTGCCCTTAAAATCAATTTCGTGTGTCTGTGTGTGTGATTTCCAGTGTTTTCACGTATTAATTCTTCTGTGATTTTTTGGCTTGGCCTATTTCCCTCAAACTTGACAGGCAGGTCACACCATCACTTTAGTTATTAGGTAAAATCTGAAAAAAATGGCCCACCGTTGCCATAGTAACAGCCAGTTTTTTGGATAGCTTTGTACCAAATGTATCTCCTCCTACAAATTTAGGATAAAACTCCTCAGACGTAGCTCATTCTACTCAGCTTGAGTGTGGGCACAAAGTTACTATTTGAATTTTTGATGTCTTTTTTCATTACTGAGAAATTTGACTTTGTGATTTTTTTGCTGGGCCGATTTGGTTAAAACTTGGCAGGCAAGTCACACCTTCACTCCAGTTAATAGGTTGTAAAATCTGTAAACAAATTCTGGCCCACCGTTTCCATGGCAACAACAAAAAATGATTTTTTTTTTAATACCTTTGCGCCAAATATATCTCATCCTACAATTCTAGGATTACTAAGCCTGATTGTGGGCATACATTTACTGGTTGGTTGTTGTCTATTTTCATTACCGAGAAACTTGACCTCAAAGTTGGGGTAACTTTTCACCAGCGGCTTTTAACTGCTCTGTGTTTTGTTTTGTTTTGTTTTTTTTTTGGCTTTGCTGATTTTGTTCATACTTGACAGTCAGGTCGTACTGTCACTAATTGAAAAAAAAAATTCTCGCTCACCACTGCCATGGCAACAGCCAACAACTGATTTGTTAATACTTTCGCCCCAAAATTATTACCTTCCACCAGTCTTGTAATAGCAGTGTTACTAGTAATACGATCATGGTTTTTTTATGTTGGCTACGTTGCACACTGATCACCGGCGCCAACAATGTTACACTGTATCAACGTAATCCCAACACAACTTTGAACTATAAATGAACTGTAAATGCTGCCTTCAATCTAGAAAATATTATCGAAAAACGGTTGGAAATAATAAATTTAACAGCAGAATACGTCCTAGCAATAAAATAAAATAAAGTGACTTCTAAAGACTGAACGTTTTTTTGCGAACTTCGTATACGGGGCCCGGTTTTAGTTATAAACCGACGTTAGGGATTGGTCGGTTACTTCGGCCTGGGGGGGTCGGTCAATTAGTAGGGGGGTCACCCTGTTTTTGATATCACGAATAGGTGATTAGGGTTTGAAAAAGTTAATCGTACAAATGTGTTCTCAATAAAAAATATTACCTATATTGCCTATACATTTTTTGATGAAAAAAAGTTATAGGCTAAATATTTTGGGGTTGATTGAAGTTGTCAAATAACTAACAGATTATGCAATGCGGCTTGAACCCCAATTATACTGTTAAGTTTTAAACACATCCCAAGTCCATGTGCTGCTGATATCAGATTATTTTATTTAAAGTCTTCTATCCAATTATAACAGGACTCGGAGACGAAAAGACAACACAGCAATTAGTACAAAGAGCTGTGACAGTTTTTGTTCAGCAAATCAAAAAGTTAAATTTGTGAAAATGCTGATATATAAATTAAAATAAATGCTGAAAATCCAACACAAATTTAAGCAAAAATCAAAGTTTCCTTAGTTTTCATAAGCACAGGCTGCTTCGGGTGGAAAGCATTCCTGATGAGGTCTATACGATATACATTTGTAATAATTTTTTCAGGGGGGTCAGCATGTTTTAAAATACAAATGTATAATGATGGGGTGGGTCACCCACTATTTTTTATTTGATAGGGAGTGGGTCAACATAGATTTACAGCTGGCAAAATGGAATCTGCCGACCCCCCCCCCCCCAGGCCGAAGTAACTGACCAATCCCTTAGCTTCACGTTCATGTCCTACTATGGCAACAGTCAAAAACATGATCGCCAACCAGCCTACTGGCTTGTTTTATAAACTGGCTTGGCAATTCCCACCACCAATTAGATCATGTCACAGCATTTCGGCTACTTTTCCTACAAATCCAAAATCACTCGTTAATTTTGTTTACTTTACTCCTATTCCGGGTTGAGTGTCCCGTTTACCGCAAGTAAGCAATTAGTGATAAACGATGCCGGACAACCAGCGTGTTTTGTATATGTCATTAAAAGTATCAATATTGTGAAAGGCGCGCGTCAAAACAAAAAACATTTATACTCACTGTAAACGCGACAAGACATTGAAATACGCCATACGGGGACTGGAAACACAACACGCTACACTACGATTTAATCATTTCAATTTTTACTTTTTACTTGTAATTGCATGCTCAGTGAATGCAGATACTATCTCAATAGCGAAGGCATATAGTGAAGTATAATCACATATCTGTATTATAGATTTACCTAAATTTATAATTTATAGACAAAATTTCAATTCACCAGTCTACGTAGCACAGACTTCCAATGCGATGTAAACGTTGGTACAATCATTGTTTTGTGTGACATAACATAGTGGTATCGTTTTAACTTCACATCTGAAAAAGTCCAACGTGATTGAAAAACCGTGGCATTCGGCTGTGCCAATGGTCATCAGTGCATGGATTACAGCAACTTCTAAATTGCGTCGGAGCATGTCTCTGTAATGTGGGGCCTTTAGTCGAGTTTTCAAATCATTGAACAGGTACTCTACTGGGTTTAAATCTGGAGAATATGTCGGAGTAAACAGATGTTCGGCTCCCATATTATCTAAAAACACTGACAATGCGCGTCCTCTTTCATGATGAAGAATGGGACAATTGTCTACGATGATAATATCACCAGGTTTAATAGCGGGTAGCCCGTTTGCATCAGTTGCATGTACGGCTTCGTCGAAAAACTGTAAAAATGTAGTGGTATTTGATGCACCGTGGATTGTGTTGGCATAACATACGCCATTTATACCAACTAATACATTTAAAATTGTTTGGTGACTTTGCGTAACGTTGGATTTCCAGACATCTCTCACCTTCGAGTGACCATATGTTTTGTGTCCTACTGCCGACATTTGGATTCCAGATTCGTCCATAAATTTTACAGTATAGGGATCACATTCTGACAAAATATCTAAATACGCCTGGGTGTACATCATGTTTCTATCCGTAAACCGCTCTATTGCCAATTTTGTCAACTTCTTACGCGACCAGTCTTTATCCCCTAGTCTGTGTTTCACATAATACGATATCTGTGATATTGAAATGTGGACGTTGGCATTTTCTAAAAGACGACGTTGTATTTCTCGCAATGTGATAGAGGGAGTTTCCCGTTTCATCATTTCTATGAACCTAACATTTTGCTCAGTAAGCTTCCGAGGCATACCACTCTGTGGGACTAATTTACCATCATTGCAAAACTGTACCCACAATTTCATCACGGTTTTTCTTGAATATTTGGTCTTGTTGGCAACTTCAGTAAGTTTTCCGAGAGGTATTTCTCCAGTCGTAGAGTTCGCACCGGCATCCTCCAAAGATCGTACGACTAATTTTCTGTAGTCTGCACTGATAGAAGTTCCCAAAACATATGATCTTCCTCTGATCGATTCACGGTTCATTGTCTAGTATTGCAAATCAGAATAATCAGTGTGACGTGATTTGTTTTTTTTTATATTTCGGCCGGACACGAGCATTGAGACCAAACCATTCTGCAAAATTAAAGTGATGCAAGTTTGATGTATACATCATACACATCATTACATTTATAAAACCCATCTAATTATCGATGTAAACTTGGAAAAGATCACACACGTACCAACCAATATAAAAATGGGGAATCATGACATATCGATAGTTTATGTGGGAAACAGAATAATGCGAACACCCCTGTGATATAATGGAAATATGCAAATAAGGACCGGAAAAGAACTTTGATAAGAAAAACTTTCTCATTGCCTGCACCAATCTGATTAAAATCTGATGTAGTGTACGGGCTTTAATTATTTTGGCTATAAACTTATTTTAATTTTATTTTTTATTACTTTTGTTATTAATGCCCTTTTATTTTATTTTATTTTATTTTATTATTTTACTTTGATTTTGATTTTGTGAGTTTTTTAATTCCGCCCTACCTACATCTGAGCCGATGCCTATGTAACGAGATTTCAACGAGACCCACTATCGACGATTTTAGTCAACGAATCACAGACCTCCTTCTATAGCTCACATGATGACGTCACCGGGCGGAGTCGGGTGGCAAACACTCAAATAAAATGGCGGATTATACCGACGTTAGCGATTGAGAATAACACGGCTTTACGGTAAGTTTATTATTGTCAAATGCAACTAAAGTAATTTTTATGTTAATATTGTGGCTCGAATGGTTCGACTTTAGATCATTATTTTGCATAGTTATTCTGGGAGTGACGATTTTGTTTCCACCGTTTCGACCGAACACCAGTGTCTTTTTCCAGTCGCCTGCCCTGGAGACGGGTGATGTTTTGTTGAAGATCGGGCCAACATCGTCTACGGTATTGAAGCCGTAGCTGTAAATATTCATCAAATTGTATCAACATTTTGTACATTATACAATAACTCTTTATTAAAGTAATTGAGCTGATTTGGACTGGAATAAAATATTTTTTTATTTGGAACACATCGCAATTGATCAGGAAATATTTGTTTGCTCCAATTGTCTGCGTCGATGCCGTGGGCCGGTGACCGTTATACAATTTAAAATCAGTTTGCATTGTTAACAGTTTACTATAGCTGTTTACAGTGTTCTAATCATTACGATTTACTTATTTTTTTGCTTCCATTCTAGATAATTATGCTCAGTGATGTAAAATTGAAGCGATGACTGAAGGAACGAACCTTGGCTGGCGAAGATGTATCTGGAAGTGTACACATTTGTTGGAAGTGAAAAAAATATTCAATGTAATGACAAAAATTGTAAAATGCTGAGGAATTTCTTTTGCAAATAAAAATATACTAGCAATTTTCTATTAATGGTTTATTCAAGTGGGCAAAATATAATGTACAGAAAGATTGCCCGTAGAGTATCGCTACACTAAAAAGTAAGCAACCGACAGCCTGTATAAAAGGGGGGCTGTGATTGGATGTTACTTACGCGAGATTTGAACGGGACTTACATAGGCGTCGGATCAGATGTAGGTAGGGCAGAATTAAAAAAAAATCAAAATCAAAGTAAAATAAAAAGGCATTAATAACAAAAGTAATAAAAAATAAAATTAAAATAAGTTTATAGCCAAAATAATTAAAGCCCGTACACTACATCAGATTTTAATCAGAAATCTCGCGTAAGTAACACAGGCTGTCGATTGCTTACTTTTCAGTGTATACGGGCAATCTTTCTGTACATTATATTTTGCCCACTTGAATAAACCATTAATAGAAAATTGCTAGTATATTTTTATTTGCAAAAGAAATTCCACAGCATTTTTACAATTTTTGTCATTACATTGAATATTTTTTTCACTTCCAACAAATGTGTACACTTCCAGATACATCTTCGCCAGCCAAGGTTCGTTCATTCAGTCATCGCTTCAATTTTACATCACTGAGCATAAATATCTAGAATGGAAGCAAAAAAAATAAGTAAATTGTAATGATTAGAACACTGTAAACAGCTATAGTAAATAATGCAAACTGATTTTAAATTGTATAACGGTCACCGGCCCACGGCATCGACGCAGACAATTGGAGCAAACAAATATTTCCTGATCAATTCACAGGCGCTCGGAACGTTTCTTGGCTAATAAAAAACAACCTGAAGTGGGATCGGCAAAGTTAGTCAGTCGCCGGTAAATTCCCCTACTACTCATATAATAACACAAGGTAGGAAAGCGTTGACACCATGACATCGAAACTTCCCGAAAATAACACGATTTTCCAAATTATATTTCGATCCGCTTCACACAACTCAAGCATGATATCGGTAGAAACTATCGATCGACTTACATTTCCTTTATTCGAACTAAACTGGGTTAAATCCTGTGAAAATCGAAACACCAGAGCAATATGAATCAACCCGTTTACGCGGATATTTTGAAGCAGAGGCCCGAGCATGCGTAAATGTTTGGAACTGCGCATGGGTGGAGCTGCGCATGCACGAGCCTCTGCTTCAAATATACAGCGTAGACGTATCAGAGGCTCGTGCATGCGCAGCTCCACCCATGCGCAGTTCCAAACATTTACGCATGCACGAGCCTCTGCTTCAAAATATCCGCGTAGACGGGTTGATTCATATTGCTCTGGTGTTTCGATTTTCACAGGATTTAACCCATTTTAGTTCGAATAAAGGAAATGTAAGTCGATCGATAGTTTCTACCGATATCATGCTTGAGTTGTGTGAAGCGGATCGAAATATAATTTGGAAAATCGTGTTATTTTCGGGAAGTTTCGATGTCATGGTGTCAACGCTTTCCTACCTTGTGTTATTATATGAGTAGTAGGGAAATTTACCGGCGACTGACTAACTATGCCGATCCCACTTTAGGTCATTTTATATTATCCAGGAAACGTTCCGAGCGCCTGTGGATCAATTGCGATGTGTTCCAAATAAAAAATATTTTATTCCAGTCTAAATCAGCCCAATTACTTTAATAAAGAGTTATTGTATAATGTACAAAATGTTGGTACAATTTGATGAATATTTACAGCTTCAATACCATGGACGATTTTGGCCCGATCGTCAACAAACATCACCCGTCTCCAGGGCAGGCGACTGGAAAAAGACACTGGTGTTCGGTCGAACCGGTGGAAACAAAATCGTCACTCCCAGAATAACTATGCGAAATAACGATCTAAAGTCGAACCATTCTAGCCACAATATTAACATAAAATGACTTTCGTTGCATTTGACAATGATAAACTTAATACCGAAAAGCCGTGTTATTCACGGTCGCTAACGTCGGTATGATCCGCCATTTTATTTGAGTGTATTTGCCACCTGACTCTGCCCGGTGACGTCATCATGTGCGCTATAGAAGGAAGTCTGTGATTTGTTGACTAAAATCAGATGTAGGTAGGGCGGAATTAATAAAAATCACAAAATCAAAATCAAAGTAAAATAATGAAATAAAAGGGCATTAATAACAAAAGTAATATAAAATAAAATTAAAATAAGTTTATAGCCAAAATAATTAAAGCCCGTACACTACATCAGATTTTAATCAGATTGATCAGCAAAGTGCGTCGATGTTTCCTTG
Organism: Saccoglossus kowalevskii; assembly: GCF_978046115.1. Classification (NCBI taxonomy): domain Eukaryota; kingdom Metazoa; phylum Hemichordata; class Enteropneusta; family Harrimaniidae; genus Saccoglossus; species Saccoglossus kowalevskii. Next base: position 322,009 of record NC_140646.1, on the reverse strand, counting down.
TTGTCGCCACCAGACATGCAATATTATCCACAATCGATCCTGTACCCATACTACCCCTATCAATATGGATGGAACTCGCCTGCACCATCACATTAACCGAGAATGCAAGCTCTTACTAGTACAGCCGTACTACCACTTTCTACCGATGACCAAGCTCCGCCATTGCCACTGGAACCACCTCCAGAGAAACCACCACCACCACCACCACCACCAACGGTACCGCCACTATAAACAACACCCTATACTTGGGTCCAGTTGTTACCTCTTCTCGTGTTACATGTAATATAACATTTAAATTATTTTCTGCAATTTTATATTGTGTTCATCGTTATAATTCGTATCAGGTGTTACTAGTAACATTATTTGAGCTGATTCGAAATAATGAACAGATATAATTAAACATTGTGTTTCCGTGGAGTAGACAATAATATTCAAGTTCTCGTTTAAAATTTTGTGCTTTACAAATATTTCATGTACTTTCAACGTTCATTGTTCCAGAATATTAAAAAAATAGTATGGCGAAATATACATGTTTCACATTGTATCAGTGTTACATTATAGCAGTCACTTACCCAGTGAGTTGATGTGTCATTAGTTGCGTTCACGCACAGCTCCTTAGCACGGGCTAAGAGGTCAAATTCCCTAGCCCGTGCTAAGAAAACGTGCGTGAACGCTTAGCAGGGGCTAAGGAATGCTAAGTACTATGGGGTGAGAACACCGCCAAAATTATCTTGGTGTCTTTATGTGGACATTATGTCATCATTGTGGTCATTATGTCATCATTATTATGTCATTATTGGGTTGTTTGGTTGTTATTTGGGCATTATGTTATTATTATTATTATGTCATTATTTCATTGTTATTGTTTTGTTATTCAAATATTTGGTTATTATAATGCTATTGTATGGTTATTTGGTCGTTATTGTCCAAATATGCATTTAATTGGTTGTCTCGACATTTAATTGTTTTGATATTCCCCCGATATGTGATTGTCTTGACATTCTCTCAACATTGTCTTGACATTCTCTCAACATTGTCTTGACATTCTCTCAACTTTGTCTTGACATTCTCTCAACTTTGTCTTGACATTCTCTCAACATTGTCTTGACATTCTCTCAACATTGTCTTGACATTCTCTCAACTTTGTCTTGACATTCTCTCAATATTGTCTCCCCATTCTCTCAAATTTGTCTTGACATTCTCTCAACATTGTCTTGACATTCTCTCAACTTTGTCTTGACATTCTCTCAACATTGTCTTGACATTCTCTCAACTTTGTCTTGACATTCTCTCAACATTGTCTTGACATTCTTTCAACATTGTCTTGACATTCTCTCAACTTTGTCTTGACATTATCTCAACATTGTCTTGACATTCTCTCAACTTTGTCTTGACATTCTCTCAACTTTGTCTTGACATTCTCTCAACTTTGTCTTGACATTCTCACACTATTTCTTTGATATTCGCTCCATAAATCTTCTCAACATTTATCCTCACAATTTATTGTCGTTATATTCTCCTGACATTTCATTGTCTTGAAATTCTCTCGACATCCACCTGTTTTGGCATTTTCTTGATAATTACATATATATATGTACTAGCACCCAGAAATCTTTGCCCAACATGGCGACGATTTCAGAACAGTTGTTTGATATTGCTGAATCACTTGATGCAGTTACTAGGCCGAGTGAATTAGAACCTATATTTGACGATGTAGTTTTTCTAGAAGAGGAACTTGTTGAATTCAGCACCAATGCCGATGTCCCGGACTATGCTTTTTCCCAACTGAATCTTGCCATAAGAATTTTGAAAGATTTTATTGACAATCAGAATAACATTTCTGATCCTAGTACAAATTGGCCGTATTGTTCAGACAAATTATTTTCCGGAGAACCAGGTAGGCCGCAGTTCGACATTTCGAAAGAGCAGTTGCAGTACTTTACAGTAGAAGGATTTAGTGTGCCAGCAATGGCAAAAATGCTCGGGGTTTCAATCCGAACCATACAAAGACGTATGGTTGTGTACGGCATTTCAATTGCTGAATCATATGCAGAGTTGTCTGATCGAGAACTTGATGGAATTGTAACTGACATAATTACTCGTCTTCCAAATACGGGCATGAAAAGGTTACATGGGTTGTTACGTGCCGAAGGCAAACGTGTGACAATTTTTCGTGTCCGAGAAAGTCTCAGACGTGTTGACCCGAATGGAGTTGTTAGTAGAAGAAGAACTGCAATACGTAGACGACAATACAACGTCCCATGCCCGAACGCATTGTGGCACATTGATGGAAATCACAAACTTATAAGGTTTGTACAGTGTTGCTGGTGTTTGTAAAAAAACGTGGCATTGTCTATATCCATACAAATATGTGACAAGTAGTAATGGAATGTTCAAATTATTCGTAAAAATGTTATGCACTATTGAAGCCAAGCATATTTAATAACATTTTGTTATTTGACCGCATTTAATTTTCGAATTTCGTTTAATCATTGCTCGTTAAACACATCGTTATAACACGCATACCTTGGCCTTTTAGGGTCTCTGTTCTCAGATACACCAACGTTTCTTAACAAGTTGTTTCTTCTATATTGTCCATAGATGGAAGTTTGTAGTACATGGCGGAGTTGATGGTTTTTCGCGATTGGTGGTCTATTTGTTATGTAGTGACAACAACAGATCGACTACAGTCCTTGAAAGCTTTGAAGATGCAACTGAACGGCTTGGAGTTCCCTCTCGAGTTAGAGGTGACAAGGGTGGTGAAAACGTAGATGTTTCTTTATTTATGCTTAGTCATCCGGACAGAGGAACAGGAAGGGGTAGTTTTATATCTGGCGGGAGTGTACACAATCAGAGGATTGAACGTTTATGGCGGGATGTTTTTTGTGGTGTTTTATTTAAATATTACCAACTATTTTACTACCTGGAAGAGAAATTACTACTCGATATAGACAATGATGTTGATATCTTTTGTCTACATTTTACATACTTGCAAAGAATAAATCAAGATCTTAATCACTGGCAAGAAGGGTGGAACCACCACAAACTTAGCTCAGCTAATAGCAGATCACCAAGACAGCTATGGATTCAAGGTTCTATGCAGACGGCCGACTCAAGTAATATCCCAATAAGAGAACTATTTGAACCACGAACTGAGGTTTGTATTACATCATCTTTGCCAATTATATTTTCACAAAAAAATTATACATTAATAGTTTGCCATGCATATTCCTTTAATTTGCTTACAGTGGATGCACCCTGTAAATATTGAGAATAGTATTTGGGCAGTATGCGATAATGATCTAAATGTCAAATATATGACCCAACCTTGTATTAGTAACAAAATAAATATACCTAATCTACTGTGCAATATAGAAGAACATATTAAATACGTATGTGTCTTCTGAGTATCTTACACTAATTGTTCTTCCGCTTAAAAGGTTGAACTCGATGAGTATGGAATTGACTGGGACGGACCTCTTCCTGAAGATACAACAGATGCAACGGTTGAAATTCCACAAATTCATTGTCCCCTACAAGACAATGAATTGGAAGATCTTTATAGTTCCATTGACCCCTTAAGAGACGATAATGCATATGGTATATCAGTGTATCAAAACGTCATTGCCTTTGTAAATACAGTGCTCGACAGGAGAGAATGAATATTATTAGTAAGTCATTTGTAACAACCAGTACAGAGCACATCACAAGATAATCAAATCTGACCACACCGGATTTCTCATAACACTGAATCTGTTTATCAGAACTGTTACTGTGATAGCAATTTTGGATGTTACACAAAATCGCCTAATTGAGTGATGATAAGCAGCACATTAGAAGCCTGTATATGTATTATTTTAATAGCACCTGAAAACAAAACCGTGCGGTTGGCGTCACCCAAAACTTTTCCACAATTCAAATCGGGGCTAGTAAATGTTTTTGAATCGGTGAATCAGCCATTATTGCAATCACAGTAATATCAGAACAGAGATTTCTGCCCACGAATAATTTCAAATTTTTACATAACTAAATTGTGGATTTGATAGATGAATATTCCTCAGATTTGTTTGTTTACCTTCTACAACAGACTAATGGTGTTTGGCGCTATCGTCTGACTTATATAACTAGTTAATGTGCATTGAAGTATTGGCTTGTTAATCGTCGGCAATGAATCATGATTACATCAAAACTCCTGAATCCTATTGATGATCGATTTCATATCGTCTTTTATGTACACCTTCTATTGTGTAAATGCAGATTTATTTATTTTGTAAATAGTAAACTGATTTATGTAGATTCTGAGTATTGCAATTCTGAGCTTACTGGAACAAAACAAAAATATGAGTGTGTTCTACGGTGTATGGTTTTTTTTATGATTTTAATTACATTTTATTATAAACTATACATAATTCTTGGACTGGCAACTGCGAAGAGATTTTAGCTCTGCTGTCATTGAAGATTCATATGATTGTGCTGATGATGACGATAGGTGATTGTCCGGCCATTCGTCAACTATTGGAACTTTCAACTTCTTCTTGAATACCAATTTCTTTGATAACTTTGGTGGATCTGTCAGATTTATTCATTTTGTGATGAATCATATCTTAAATTGTCTATTTTTAATCAATATTTTTATCATTCTTATTCAATCTTCATGAGTGACGTAACTGGTATTTCCATCTATTTGCTTCTATTCCCACTATCCTAAAACGGTAAAAGTGATTGTGTGCTGGACGCCCTTTCGATCCGCCCTTTCACTTTTAACAGTATACTGCCCTCTTTAGGCGCGGGTGTTACGTTCAGCGTAAGTCATTTCGCTGGTTCCCGGCGTCCTTTGCGAATGGCAAGTAAGACGCAGGTATTGTTCCATTTGGGCCGGTTTTCCGGCCGGAAGGAACACGACTGGGTGACGTAATTTGAAAACATTCCAAGTTCCGTTTTGCGTAAACGTGTCTGTAATGCTACAATAAAGCCATGCTCATACATACTGCCTGCTTAGATTTACAGATTTGATATGTTCTGTGCAAATTTATAACAAAAGAAACAATTCTTTTTATTCGCCCAACTTTCGAAAGCAAAAGGAAACCTCTGAACGGCCACGAGCGTAAGCGCTGACGTCAGGTAACTAAGAGAAATGGAACAAGCAACGAGAAAGTGATGTACCAATCAGAATGCCAGAACCTTTACTAGTTACCGGCCTCTTGTGGCTTGGTACGCCATGACACTTGAGGCGGGAACCAGCCAAAGAGTTCGCTATCCTCGGGGGCGGAACTACGTCACGGACGTTCTACGTTGCTAAGACGCGCACCACTGTACCACGTATTTCTATGGGCTCTGTGCCCGCTGCTGTGGAACGCCGGCGGAGCCGGTGAAAACTCGAGAAAACAACACAAACTCAACTTTGAAGTAATCCTGAACAACCAAATTCATATATGTTACACACGTAGGGCTAATCTTGTTACACTGTTCAGGGGACTCTCAACAACCATCGCAAAGTACCATTTTCTGTGAGTTTTTGGTCTTTGTTTTCACCGCGAGGGTTGCCAGGCGGTAGAAAATGCCCGGATGTCCGCCCCCGAGAATAACTATTATGGGCTAGAGTCTCAAACGCGTACGCCAACTGCGTTTTGTATGACTGAAGATCGCTACATAAAGTCCTTCTAAAAGAACACTAGACTCAGCGAAGTAAGTTATTTTTCTGAATTTATTGACTCATGAGTTGATCAGGCCACCTTAGCTCCGAGTGTCGTAATTTGATAAGTGTATTTTTCGCAATTTCCATAAATTTTTCCGTAAGTCGTTCACGCTCGTTCGTTCAGTCAGCGATGACATCATTTGAAATGTGATTTCTTTATCCTGTTATAGTTTTCACCGCTTTCTTGAATAAACTGGTTACCCTAACGCAACTGTGTACGAGTTATTTGGGAAGTGGTTGACACCAGTACGAGTACTAATGCACTTGGACCTCAGAATAGAATGTTGACAAATTCGCGAGTGTGCGTATTTTCGTACAGTGGCAAAAACATTGCTACAATCAAAGACGCGCTGAACAGAAAGTCAATTCTGGGCTAGTACCATTGTCAAATTCTGGGGAGTAGAGGACTATTTATATAGGAGACGTTACAATAAGAACTATTAATATTGTTCGATTTGCATATAGAAATCCTTTATTGGAACAGAGCATGTTCTATAATCACCAAAAAACAAAGTTGTTATGTTTCCAGACACACAACAGACTCGAAACAATAGAAACTGTCCGATCTGAGCGACCTGTGTTCTTGAAAATCTAGTCTTATCGCCCTTGCGTTTCCGAGCAAAAAAACGTTTAGGCTAAAAAAGACCCATTTTCGCCCAATCTTCTATGAATTTTTCATAATTTAGCTAATTCAGTCCAGCAGTTAGATAGGGTAGTTATTAGAGACGCCCTAAGAACCAAAATTTGGGACGTGAATTGCTCCGTCGGCGAAAATAGCCAAGGGGGTGATAGTCCAGTCAATTTATGGTTTGACCCATCATAAATTGCAACAGAAATAATTTCTTCGCAATACATTCCGGGGAGGTGCCTAGATTGACATACTAAAAGTCTAGGAAAATATAGGCTTTCGAAATATACCTAATTTGCATATATTCAAAATGGCCGTTTGGTACGTGTTTACAACATGCAAAATATAACTATTAGGACAAATCTTTAATTCTAGCCGACATTTTTTAGATATTTAAGTTGCTGTGATATGTTTTGGTGTGTTTGGTGTGAATGTATGTGATTGTGAAACATTTGATTGAATAACAATCCATTTGCCTAAATCCAATATGGCGGTCAAAATTGTATCATTTAAATGTGCAACCTTGAGCGGCCCCTCATAGTCTATTCCCCCCTCCATGGGTTGAGGGGGGAACATCGATCCTAGTGACCCGATGGAATATTTCGATCAGTTAGTCTGAAACAATCCACACACTGAGAGCAGAGTGGCGACCCTAAACCTTTGAGTTGTGGCCAGCCCACTGGAACGCTGCAAGCACTCTGGAGCATCAATGGCAAAACGCACCAGCCTCCTAGACCAGCAGACACAGCCAGTGGTGGGACACCACGCGGCTAAACAGAATATCCTGCAGTGTTATCTGGCTCTCGTGGGTGGCAGGGGCTGCCTCTGTACAGTGGAATGCGGTTTTGGCTGTTTTCACTGGGCGCACCACCACCTCAGTTACGCAGGCTAAACCTCCCCCACCCTCTTCGTTTTTGAGGATGGATGAAGCAGTCTTGATGCTTCGTGATCCCACTAACCAGTTGGTACAGGTGAGACTCACGCGCCAGTTTGGCTTCTGCCAAGGGTAAGCGGTAAGGCCCCAAGCTGAGAAAACGTAACGACTAAAGTCGGCATCCACTGGCCAGAAGTAGCCAGTAACAAGGAGGGAAGAATGGCTACGTGCCCCCAGGAAGAAGGGACCAGGTGGTGGTCTCCCCCTCTTCCTGTGTGGTCGCCTACCCAACTCGCAGGGGAAGCAGGTTTGATGCTTCCTCTTGCGAGAAGGGGGAGGGGCATATGTTCGCGAGGAGGCAGAGTTGGAATCTATCAATTTCTACAGGTCTCTGTCTATCTCCGACAGTCAGTGGGAGAGAGATCACCCTGATGTGGAACCGCCAAACCAAGACATCTCTGTTGCACTGATTGTGCCGGTTCGGAGGCAGGGCGTAACCAATCCCTGGACTCTCCAGGTTACAAGATCCCACTTCAATCTCCACCCCCTGGCACCAGCCCCCATTCAGGGCACTACCAGGGGACCCCACAAAGTGGGAGCAATGTAACGACACTCCTGGGCCAGGGCCAGGGACACTTTGTCGAACCCTGTGGACCCACATGGACGTTTACGCCTTCCTCCCTTCCAGCTATTCACCGGGTACTAGAGAAACTTTGACAGAAGCGCATCTGCACTTTGACGCCAGCACTTGAATTTCTATTGAGGATAGTGAGATGCAACTGCTCCACAGACTGTCACAGTCTCAGATGTACCTGCAAAAAGCACAACCTTGAATGTTATGCAGTTGGAGGTATGTATGGGGGTCTAAAAACTAACTCTGCAACGCGATTGTGCGACTCGCCGAATGTCGATTATTGCACTCTGCGACAGGATCGCAGTGTCACTCTGCGAAGAGCACGATTCCCATTGGTTGGTTGGTCGAAAAGCGTGAATCCCAATGGTCGATCGATGTAAGGGTACACAGATGTCTTATAGAAATGTTCAGTTTTAAATGGTTATTTGCCCGACTGCTCGCGAACTACGATAAACAAGTATTTACCGACGACATGCCGCACGGTTTGGTAATCAGCAAGTATTTAACATTGATTTATTAACATGTATAACATCCCCCGGAAGGGATGAGAGGGGTTACAAAACACATGCACGTTGGTGTTGGGTGCCTTATTACGGTGTAACATGAGGGAGCTGGTAACATTAACGCCATCTTGAAATTGTAAGGCTTCGTCCGCAACTATGCTCATTAGCATAGGCGGCAGCTTCAAAGCGAGTAGAGCGCGAAGTACGTTTCACACGATCCGGGGCACACGATGTTACTTTCTTTTTTTTGTCATTAGCAAGTATAATTTGTTATGACTATATTCATCACTTTGAATTCCCAAATAAAGCGTGTAGCGGGTCAAACTGTTTCTAGGCAATCAATATTGTTTTATAAAACGTAAAGCTGTGTGAATGGATTGAAACTACTGCTGAAGATGGGAAAACTAAAACGGCAGTGTCAACGGAAAATTAGATGAGTGCACGCTCTCTGCATAAACGGAAACGATGGCTTTGTTTATTTGGCTGATGTCGACGAGCAACAGATTTCCTGTACTCACTTTCTCGTCTGATCACCGGCACTCAACGGTCCCACGTATCGGTGTCGTCATCGGTTAAGTAGTAGAAACTCTCGTGTTGATGCGAATATTTCAGCCTAATCGTTCCTTTCGAACCACTCGCGAGGTTGGTCATAATATGAGCTAGACGTGCTTGCTATCTGTTACGATTCCGATGAAAAATTCTTAAAAAATAAATATAAATTGCATAAACGAAGGGTGAACGCGAAAGTCCTGTAATTTTGCATCGGAATTACAACAGGCTGCATGCAAGTCTAAATTAGGAAATATGACCCTGAGTTGCAGATTTTTCTTTGCCTCGTCTGTCATTGGCGTCTTTGCTTTCTTTTTTTATCGCCATTGCATTAGTAAGATGGTGTTATTAAAATAGAATATAGTGTCGCATACGACTTATTTACCACTTCCGTGTCACTGAGAATGTTCTAGAACCGTACTGTGTCTGGGTGGAATATTCTAGATTTTTTTTTAGAAACTGGTTGAATAGGTAATAGAACACTGTAGGAGGCAATGGAAGGTAATGGAACATTCTAGAAATTTGTAGTAAGTTCAAGACTCATTATGTATGCTGATGTAATGGTCTATTTATAGACAGTGCGGGTATATATAGGGGAGTTGTTGATCGGAGATCTCGTTGAATTGTATTGGAGTTTAAGTATCTAGTTATTGGAGTAGTGGAGTTTTACCGCGTTATTGTACTTGATGTTTGCAGAGTATAATAATACCAGTACCAGTTGAAACCTCATCTGTTGGCTCCGTGTTCGTATTTTATCATCACACCTGTACTATACCAATTACGGTAATATTACGTTGCGTGTGACATATAGACTTAGAAAATGAAACGATTTCTTAGACGAAGTCTTGACTGTAACAATGCTGACAATGGACGTTAGATAAATATGCATTGTTTGCGACAGGAAGCTTGTCACCCGTTCTATCAGAATCGTCAACAACAGAGTATAACCGGTAGTATACATATACATGGTATAAACATTGTGCAAATATAAACGAAACGGTAGTAGTGTTAGCATTTAAGCACTGGTCTTTCCGAAATTTCGAAAAGCTGGGATGATGAATCAAGGTCCAAAGTAACCGTTTTATTACCCCAGACCATTCGTCCCGGTGTTATCGCTATCGCCACACGAGACTCCAGCTTGTCTCCTATACAATTTTCCTTCCGCCCACTTAATTTTAATATTCATATGACCTTTGCACTGACATCGATAGCCAATCGCATTCGACCGCGGACGTCACTCTAAATAAACAACTGAATAAATTAATATACCATATTTGGAAGATAGCGGGTAAATTCAACGTTGTTGGTGTGTTCCTTCGGGTTCCGAAGTCGCACGAAACGAGTTCATGTTCCGTTATCTTTCGCAAGTAAAACAGGTCGATATGTATTAAACATGGCATTTGTTTTCTTGTTTTAACCCCCTTATTACGCAAGCTTCCGTCGAAGTGGTGTTTTTTTCGACGATTTGTGGCATGTTGCAAAACGAACGAAACATTGCGGCATTCTTAGCGGTGGATAAGGGATCGACTATGTCGTCACATTTATGTCTCGTTTGAAAGAGAATAAACAACCGCTCAGAAAAATATGTTGCTAATATTTAAGTGCGGTGCCTTGAAATCGCCTGCCCGACGTCCAAATTTCAAAAGGATGTTCGATTTGCAATGACGACCGTTCATATGTACTAGGCGACGTTACTAATTACTACTAGGGTCGGTGTTTGCATTAAGAATTATAGAACAAAAGATCAGCAAAGCGGTGCTTTTGTCGGCGATTTTGTCAAAGGGATTATTGATAAAATGTTGCAAAACAGAATCGCGAGTTGGGTGAAAAATTGCGCCGGCGGCATTCTCAGCGATGGCGACACCCGAGAAACACCGTGTCACGGTGCATTCGTGCATCAGTACACCGAAGAAATACATACATATTGTTGCGGACGACTATTGTAGACTGTGTTCGTGTAGTCTTCGAGTTTGTGGACAGTTAAAGTCGTGTGTGAATTTATTCAAGCCAGGAAAAGCAGGAGGGATAACTTATGGAAATCGTCTTTCCAATTTGATCCAGTGCGACGTTGTGAAAGGAGCGACTCTGTCGTCTCATTTATGTCTAGTTTGTAAGAGAAAGATTGATAGCGCAGAAAAATCCGCCAATAATGTAAAACAGTGGCGTGAAATTGTCAGTCATTCTAATATCTCCCAACCTGTGAACGAAAGCGTGTAGCGGGTCAAACTGTTTCTAGGCAATCAATATTGTTTTATAAAACGTAAAGCTGTGTGAATGGATTGAAACTACTGCTGAAGATGGGAAAACTAAAACGGCAGTGTCAACGGAAAATTAGATGAGTGCACGCTCTGCATAAACGGAAACGATGGCTTTGTTTATTTGGCTGATGTCGACGAGCAACAGATTTCCTGTACTCACTTTCTCGTCTGATCACCGGCACTCAACGGTCCCACGTATCGGTGTCGTCATCGGTTAAGTAGTAGAAACTCTCGTGTTGATGCGAATATTTCAGCCTAATCGTTCCTTTCGAACCACTCGCGAGGTTGGTCATAATATGAGCTAGACGTGCTTGCTATCTGTTACGATTCCGATGAAAAATTCTTAAAAAATAAATATAAATTGCATAAACGAAGGGTGAACGCGAAAGTCCTGTAATTTTGCATCGGAATTACAACAGGCTGCATGCAAGTCTAAATTAGGAAATATGACCCTGAGTTGCAGATTTTTCTTTGCCTCGTCTGTCATTGGCGTCTTTGCTTTCTTTTTTTATCGCCATTGCATTAGTAAGATGGTGTTATTAAAATAGAATATAGTGTCGCATACGACTTATTTACCACTTCCGTGTCACTGAGAATGTTCTAGAACCGTACTGTGTCTGGGTGGAATATTCTAGATTTTTTTTGAGAAACTGGTTGAATAGGTAATAGAACACTGTAGGAGGCAATGGAAGGTAATGGAACATTCTAGAAATTTGTAGTAAGTTCAAGACTCATTATGTATGCTGATGTAATGGTCTATTTATAGACAGTGCGGGTATATATAGGGGAGTTGTTGTTGATCGGAGATCTCGTTGAATTGTATTGGAGTTTAAGTATCTAGTTATTGGAGTAGTGGAGTTTTACCGCGTTATTGTACTTGATGTTTGCAGAGTATAATAATACCAGTACCAGTTGAAACCTCATCTGTTGGCTCCGTGTTCGTATTTTATCATCACACCTGTACTATACCAATTACGGTAATATTACGTTGCGTGTGACATATAGACTTAGAAAATGAAACGATTTCTTAGACGAAGTCTTGACTGTAACAATGCTGACAATGGACGTTAGATAAATATGCATTGTTTGCGACAGGAAGCTTGTCACCCGTTCTATCAGAATCGTCAACAACAGAGTATAACCGGTAGTATACATATACATGGTATAAACATTGTGCAAATATAAACGAAACGGTAGTAGTGTTAGCATTTAAGCACTGGTCTTTCCGAAATTTCGAAAAGCTGGGATGATGAATCAAGGTCCAAAGTAACCGTTTTATTACCCCAGACCATTCGTCCCGGTGTTATCGCTATCGCCACACGAGACTCCAGCTTGTCTCCTATACAATTTTCCTTCCGCCCACTTAATTTTAATATTCATATGACCTTTGCACTGACATCGATAGCCAATCGCATTCGACCGCGGACGTCACTCTAAATAAACAACTGAATAAATTAATATACCATATTTGGAAGATAGCGGGTAAATTCAACGTTGTTGGTGTGTTCCTTCGGGTTCCGAAGTCGCACGAAACGAGTTCATGTTCCGTTATCTTTCGCAAGTAAAACAGGTCGATATGTATTAAACATGGCATTTGTTTTCTTGTTTTAACCCCCTTATTACGCAAGCTTCCGTCGAAGTGGTGTTTTTTTCGACGATTTGTGGCATGTTGCAAAACGAACGAAACATTGCGGCATTCTTAGCGGTGGATAAGGGATCGACTATGTCGTCACATTTATGTCTCGTTTGAAAGAGAATAAACAACCGCTCAGAAAAATATGTTGCTAATATTTAAGTGCGGTGCCTTGAAATCGCCTGCCCGACGTCCAAATTTCAAAAGGATGTTCGATTTGCAATGACGACCGTTCATATGTACTAGGCGACGTTACTAATTACTACTAGGGTCGGTGTTTGCATTAAGAATTATAGAACAAAAGATCAGCAAAGCGGTGCTTTTGTCGGCGATTTTGTCAAAGGGATTATTGATAAAATGTTGCAAAACAGAATCGCGAGTTGGGTGAAAAATTGCGCCGGCGGCATTCTCAGCGATGGCGACACCCGAGAAACACCGTGTCACGGTGCATTCGTGCATCAGTACACCGAAGAAATACATACATATTGTTGCAGACGACTATTGTAGACTGTGTTCGTGTAGTCTTCGAGTTTGTGGACAGTTAAAGTCGTGTGTGAATTTATTCAAGCCAGGAAAAGCAGGAGGGATAACTTATGGAAATCGTCTTTCCAATTTGATCCAGTGCGACGTTGTGAAAGGAGCGACTCTGTCGTCTCATCTATGTCTAGTTTGTAAGAGAAAGATTGATAGCGCAGAAAAATCCGCCAATAATGTAAAACAGTGGCGTGAAATTGTCAGTCATTCTAATATCTCCCAACCTGTGAACGAAAGGGTTAAGCGTGCTGCCTTGAAATCGCCTGCCAAAACTAAAATGGCGCGTGTCATGTGACTTTGTTTACTAAAGATAGCGTGGGCGTTTGATTGACACTCAACTTATTAGTATTCCACCAATCACAGCTACATCTACTTTCTGGATGTGCGCAGTCAAATTGTATAGGAGACAAGCTGGAGTCTCGTGTGGCGATAGCGATAACACCGGGACGAATGGTCTGGGGTACCGTTTTATCAATTATTGGAAAATCAAGAAAAAAAAGAAGAATTTCCCTTCCCGCTACATTAAGATCAATATGGACCACCGAAATTTGGCGAAATAAACCACAATACTGACTTCAAAAATTATGATACAAAAATAATTACATTCATACCACAAACCAACGCCGTTTTTGTTTACTTTTCACAACTGTTGCAAAGTATTTCATTTCTGGTGGTTAAAATACCAGCTGATCGATCGCAGACCACAAGTCTTGAGTCCGTTTATGATCTAAACGAAGGCAGACGATTGCAAACAACTGCTGTCATGGCAAACGTTGCGCGTCGTGAATGATTTTTGACTCCCATGTGCGAAGCACAAAATGGGAGTCTTTGCAGTTAGTGTGTCTGTATGGGTGTGTGTGTGTATGTATGTGCGTCCGACTGTTCCACTGCTATCTCAAGAACCATACATCGGTTTTTGATGAAACTTGGTGCATAGATGCTCTGGGCCAATGCGCAGATTTGATTAGGTTTTGGTAAAAATCCATGCTCGTTAATTACCTAATTTGCATGATAATTAGCTAATTTTTAGCTGTTCTATGACTGTTCCACTGATATCTAAAGAACCACTCATTGGATTTTGATGAAACTTGGTACATAGATGCTCTGAACATATGCACAGATTATATTAGTTTTTGGTAAAAATCCGTGCTTATTAATTACCTCATTTGCATGATAATTAGCTATTTTTTAGTGGTTCCATGACTGTTCCACTGATATCTAAACAACCACTCATTGGATTTTGATGAAACTTGGTACATAGATGCTCTGAACTAATGCTAGATTTTGATTAGTTTTTGGTAATAATCCATTGATACTAATTACCTAATTTGCATAATGATTAGTCAATTTTCGGTTTTTCCACTGATATCTCAAGTACTAATCATCACATTTCAATGAAACTTGGTACATAGATGTCATATGACACTGCACAGACCTGATAGTTTTTATGGTAATATCAGTACATATTAATTACCTAATTTGCATAATTAATTAATTTTCAGCATTTGATATAAGTAGTGAGCATTACATTTCTATGGAAAGCCGTACGTGACCCTGCTGCGTCAATATAAATTGCATGGTAAAACATATAGCTTCAAAATTATGCTGCTTCTTCAACAAAAGTGCGATTTCCGATGTCTACGTTTACTAGCTAATTGTAGTAGTAGCAATCAGTGCAAAACTTATTCACTATCGTCGCTAATGAATTAGCAGTTATCGCAAAGCGAGTTGTAGTAGTTGCGATTTAACGGGTGATGATTTGTAGAAGTCACTAACACACTACAGCGTATATGTCGCTGACGCGGTTCCTTAATTTATAGATGACGACATTTCATTTTCCAAGTTGTCAAAGCAAACAAGTCCCCCTAGTAGACGACGCAACTTGCACTTTTCAAGTTGTCGACTCAAAACGAGTCCCCCTAGGTGACTTTCCTTTTTTCATTTCAAGTTGACGCAGACGCATTTTTTGCTAGTAGACGACGACGCATATAGCATTCTCAAGTTGACGCAGACGCATTTTTTCTAGTAGACGACGACGCACATTGCATTTTCAAGTTGACGCAGACCGTTTTTCTGGTAGACGACGACACAAAATGTACAGTGCATTTTCAAGTTCAACATCACGAGAATAGGTCTGTCAAGAATAAGTAAATGACAAAAACCTGGAAGTATAGTCATCGATTGACCTGATCTGAGTTGGTCATGTTCAATACTGTATGTTATTAATTGGTTTTAGTATTGCTCCCAGGCAAACGAGCACAATCAAGTATTGACTGGTATTCTGTTCATAGTTCCACCAAATATCGCTGAAATATCCATTGTACACACTAAAATATCTCGTCACCCGTTAGCCCCCCAAAAAAACCTATGTTGCCCTCAAGTCGGAAAATTGAAAAATTGGGTCGGTCGATCGGATTTTTTTTTAAACTTAATTTTGTCAACCGGGGGTGTGTGTGGGGGATGGGGGTGGGGGTGTAAACCCTGACCCCCCAGATCCGCCACTGGTACGTACACACGATGGCATTACTGCAATACTGACAGCGCTAAAACGTGCAAAAGCCATCGTTTTGTTTGTGATGTAAACGGGTGAGAGTTTTAATATAAATTGTCAAGTTTTGTAAATTCAATTAAAAATTTGTGCATTTCATTTATTAAAAATAATATTTACTACAACAAACGTATTGTTTTTGTCAATAATGTTTTTATTTAATTAAGAAAATACTTGGTACGGCGATATTTTTAATATTGTGCACCAACTATCCTTCGAATCGCAAATGTCAAAATGGCCTGAAATGCAAAAGACGTGTTTGCTCTTCAGACTTCATAGTTCATAGTATTCGGAACATGTCAGAGAAATACAGATCAACCCGAGGTTCAAAGTCGCCACTTATCCCCCTGGGAACCCTGGGGATCAAACAACGATCCGGTGTCATGATATGTAATCGACTGCCTATTTAATACTTGGAGTTGTAAGGCTTCATCCCGACGACTATGCTCATTAGCATAGGCGGCAGCTTCAAAGCGATTGGAACGCGAAGTACTTTTCACGCGTTCTGCAACGAATGTTGTACGTCTGCTTTGACTTTGTTGAGTGCATCAAGGAAAATAATTTGCATGCAGTGAAAAATCAAAGAAAGCTTAGAAAGAACTCCCATGTGCTGAGAGTATTGGAGACACATTAAATATAATTTGAAATTACTTAGCTGAAAACTAATTATGCAAATCAGAAAATTAATATGAACAGATTTGATTGTAAAACTAATGAGGTCTGCGCAATGTAACAAAAACTCTATGTACCAAGTTTAATTGAAATGTGATTAGAACCAAAAAATTATGAATTATTATGCTAATTAGGGAAATAATATGAACAGAGTTTTACCCCAAACTAATTAGGTTTGTACATCGTCCTAGAGCATCTTTGTACTAAGTCTCATTAAAATGGAAATTAGTACTTTAGATATCAGTGTGAAAGCTTAAAATTGGTTAATTATGCAAATTGGGTAATTAATATGTACAGATTTTAACCCACAATTATCCAGGTCTGTCTATTGTCCTATAGCATCCATGTATAAACATTCATTGATATGTGATGATTACCGTAAAATCTGTATTAGAAGCCGCATCCCTAATAGAAGTCGCACCCATTCTTTTTGAATAATTGAGAACTAAAAATTCATCATTTCTCATATGTGTAGGTGCTCTAATAGAAGCCGCATCCCCTCTGTTGCACTGTACCATTTTAATAGAAGCCGCGGCTTCTAATACAGATTTTACAGTAGTACTTAAGATATCAGTAGAAAAGCTGAAAAATAATTATGCAATTGAACAAGGCTAACCGAGTCGTGACCTCGATGTGGTTCGTAACCAGTCTTGTGATTGGTTGTTGACAAATGCTGAACAGGCCACGCCTCCAACTGGGCCGTGCGTTCGGGCAAACCGTTAGGAATTCCTAATTGGAATAAATTTGTGTAGTTTTCTTGATTTATTCTGCAGATATCGGTAAAATGTAGGTAGGGCTTTGGCGAAATTTGAAGAAGCAACTAATATTCTTCAACCTGGTATTTTTTTTATATTTTATTTTTCATTCTTTTCGTCTGTTTTTTCGAGTTTAAATAATGTGAGCTGGCTGGAGCCTTCATCCCTTGTCTATTTCTTACACTAGATACCAGCCGATACCCCCCGCCCCCACTCATAGAGACTGCGTATTACATTTGATTTGATTATAGTTCCTGGGCTCCCTGTGCTTATCCTTGGCAAGTAAATATACATTCCTAGAAGAACAGTTAAATAAGCAAGCAGTAGAATACAATAACTTTATGGGTTTAACAAAGAAAAAAGAAATAGAATTTGAAGCGGAAACAAGAGTGCTAAGAGAACAAAATGCGGCTCTCTCACATGAAAAACGAAGGTTTTTAGTCCACATGTGGTGTGAAACAGGGTTGTAATGTCTCACCCACCCTTTTTAACATATTCATCAATGATCTTCCAGGTCATTTTGGTAAAAGTGGTGATACACCAATCATGATTGGTGATAAACCCTTAAACTCTATTTTATATGCAGACCATCTTGTTTTGTTTTCACAGACTGCAGAGGGTTTACAAAATTGTCTGAATAAATTAGCAGACAATTGTAAAACCTGGAATCTTGATGTGAATGTTAAGAAAACCAAAGTGATGATATTCAACACAAGTAACAGAATGCTGAAAAACCAAACTTTTATTATAGATGGTAAAAACATAACACCAGTCAAGGAGTTCTGTTATTTGGGTACGATATTTACTCCAAATGGAAAATTTAAAACAAACCATTGTCTGCTAAAAAATAAAGCAATGAAGATATTATTTGCCATTAGACAAACTATACTTAGTCATAAAATGATTTCAACTTCATTGTGTTTAAAATTATTTGATCAGTTAGTTACACCCATTCTAATGTATGGGTCAGAAATTTGGGCAGGTGAACTAACAAATGACACAAATAACCTAGAGCAAGTTTGTAATAATTATTATCGTTTTATTCTTGGTGTTAGTAAATTTACACCATCAGTTGGTATAAGGGGTGAACTAGGTAGATTACCAGTAAGAATAAATGCAATGGCTTCAAAGGTTAAATACTGGTACAGAATAAATTTGCTTCCTGAAAATCACATATTAAAATGTGCATTAAAGGAAATACAAAATAATTCTACCTGGATTACTCAAATAAAAACAATTTTTGGAGAAAAAAACTTGTCTAAAATAAAAGAAACTAACAAGATCAACAATATTAATCAACTAACCAATGTTGTAAAAACAAAGCTATCAAATGAATTTATTCAATCATGGAGAAAACAATTAAATAAAAAAGAGGGGAACAAACTTAGAACATATAGTGTATTTAAACAAAAATTTGAACTAGAAAACTATCTAAATGAAATGAAAAACTTCAGCCAACGTAGAGTTTTAGCAAAGTTTAGGCTCAGTGACCACAACCTTGAAATTGAATTGGGAAGGAAGAGTAAACCAAAAACCCCAGAAAATGAAAGAACGTGTAAAAAATGCAATTCAGATCAAATTGAAGATGAAATGCATTTCATCTTAGATTGCAATTTCTATGAAGTAGAGAGAAAACATGTCTTGGAGTATTTTAAAATAAAAATTAATGACTTGTCCAGAATGGAAAGCTTTGTGAAAATAATGGGAAATAATATGGCTTTGTCATATTATTTAAAAAATACAATTTTCTAAAAGATAAATATGTAACTGTGGTCTGGGAGAACCTTGCTACTGTTTAATCAATTTTTTCAGAGATATTCCAATTTGCATTTCTTTCTATGTTGAATTTCAGTGTATTTTAATTTTAGTGTGTCTTATTTTATTTGTCTTTTGTATTCATTTTTTTTACCTTACTAAACCCACAGATGGTTAAGTTGTGTAATAAAGTTATTATTATTAACCAAAACTGTTTTTCTCGAGTTGAAGTTTTGATTCAGTACGACTCATTGGGACTGCCACAAAATCGAGTGCGTATGAAATAATTTAAGGACAAAAAAAAACAAACCTGCGTAGAAACCGGAATAGGTCTTATGATTACCGGAGACACATTTCAATGGACTTGATTACGGATAATGCATGACGTAAATTTCACCAGGAAATTACGCAGTGTGCTCTCGCAATCGCGTACTTAGTAATTTTTACTAGGTTCGCCATTTTTGATGTCACGTGATAATTATGTGAACAATGACTGTCCAGTTTGTGCCAACTTGTACCTCTATACTTAGTCTTTTGAAATATAGAAGCTAAATTACTGATCTGAGCGAGACAACAGACAGAGAATGTTTTATTCGAAAACCTCACAAAACCTTTCTCGCTACTTTAACATGATTGGTCATGTTGGATATAACAGCATTTATTTAAACAAAACAGCTGTCAGTCGGCCATTTTGAATCTGTTCTGAAAAAAACAGACAATCATCAGGATCCCATATTGTTTAATGTATGTACCAAATGTGAATAAAATCCATCCATACATGACTGAGATCTGGTTCCAGAATGGCAGAAATGCATGATTTTGATGAATTTTTAACTTAAATTGAATCAAATGAATATATAAAGTTTGAATATGATCAGTCAAGGCATGTCATAGATATGGCTCCAGTCGAGCAAAATGGCTGCCAGTTGTCCATATTGAATACGATCTGAAAAACGAAATGATGTACATAAAAACCTATAATTTCCAAAGTATGCACTAAGTTTGTCCATACAGGACCAAGATTTGGTTCCAGAATGACAAAAATGTATTTTTAGCACAAAAACAGTGTTTATTCAGCCATTTTGAATCGGATCACGAAACAAATGGGAGTGCATATGTAAACATTGTATGTTGTTTGTATGCAGTTAAATGTAAATCATCCAGACAATGACACGATACAGGTAGAGACGCACAGATGCATACACATGGGTCAAATCACAAGCCCCCATTTTCGAACTTCACTCGATCACAAAGATACAAAATCATTTTGTACAAACCTTGTCATAGCCAGAAGCAAATATTTACTTTTACTTGCACTAAAGAATGGGGATATAAATGCAATTCCACATGATACTCTTCCATATATGGACCCAATTTAAAAGAATCTCAATATTATAATCATTAGGCCAGTCTCTCAACAGGGACTGTCATTAGGCTTACAAAAATAATTATCCTAGTTATCAAGGCATCAGTGGCCGATATCACCATGGCAATAGATAAAACATTTATGAGAACATTCTTTGTTATTGACGTCTTAATGTCAATTATGGACATTAAGGAAAGTATACAAGGAATGTACATGTTGTATCTGACAAGGATGTTACCGGTACTGGTTATTTTGCACTGCATTGTGGGATATAAATACAGAGTTTGAAACTAAAATTGTTTATCAACTGCCAATCTTTTAAAATTTGTAACAAACCGAGGATGTATGTTTTTTTTGTCACCAAAATAAGTTTTGAGATATGACCATAAGATAAATTCCATCATAAGAAAGAAAGAAAAAAGTAACAATGAAATGAACATTGTTTTAAGTTTCAAACTGAATTAAGCTTCACAGATTGTTGAAATGTTTGCTGTGTCTATGAACTTGAATGTCAAAGTTTGTGGGAAACGCCAGTTATCTCATGTCATCCCATGTTATAACCTACAAAGATTATATTATCAACTATTTTGTTACCCCTTCTCAACATAGCGTAGCATCACAGTCCCACTATCAAAGAACTTTGATGGAATATTTCATGAATGAACAAAGCACCAATGCTTTTAATTTCAACACACTCAGCAGTCAGGATCAACCAGTTTAAAAGATTTTATTTTAAGATATGACACTACAGTATATTGTAAGCATATTTATATATTTAAAAACAAAATTAATACATGTACTACTAATGAGGAACATATTTGTTTTACACCACTGATGTATTATTATCCTTTTCAGAGAATACTTGTGTATTTTTTATTTTTTATAAAGTTTCTGCACTAATGCAATCACAGCGTAACATTCCTTAAATAGTTCAGCAGACAGAGACTTTGGTTAAATTGTTGATGTATTCGTTGCCATGATGATTGATGAACTGAAGATAACTTCTGCACACTATCCAGCAAACTTGGCTCTGAAGAAATGATATCGCCGTGGAGCTGAAAACAAAAATCGATTGTCAAAAGCATTACAATTGTACACACCAACTTGAATTTGTGACTCAAGACGATAATCAGTATAATATTTCTCGCTCTGTGGAATCTGCTGTGAGAGGATGATCTTGGATGAAAACTCATTTTACAAGTACTATTTGCTGGTAGTAGAGGATTCATATCTAAATCACCTTCTAACCAGTAAAATAACATGGATGTTTACTTAATTTTATGTCCAATGATGTCATACCCAAATAAACACAAATCTAATATACAATTCATATAAATAACACTCACCTTCAAAAATATTGCAATATACGCCTGTGCTAGTTCAAAATCCTGATTACTTTCCAACATGTGTTGTAAGAACTGTAAGAACTGTAACATGTGTTCAATGGAACCTCCACCAATGGGTGATAGGCTTCTAATCTCTATATCAATACTGGACGGTGACAGTTCTTTCAGTTTACCTAATATTGACTCAACTGGAATATCAAAGCAAAGTAATTGACATGAAAACAATGATGTAATTTCCTACAAAGCTGTCATTAAATCATATTGATTCGTGTAATCTCAATATTAGATAAAACCTCCACAAAATAAAATATAAATCAGTATTCAGTTGCAGGTACTATAGGAAAATATTTTAATTTCTGGTCATTGTGCACATCAGTATCCCACTATTACAATATACTTGTACATGTAGATCTATACTGGTCCAGCCAGCGCAATTTTACAAAAAAAAATTCTTAAATCGTGGTCCAATGCTAAATTACTACAACTGGTCTATTCTGAGGCATATTCATTGTTATTATTTTTTCATGATAAGCAGTGACGTTATGGAACACTTCCAAAAGAGGGAAGAGGGCATGTGCTTTCGCAAAAGATTTTATACATCAGGACACATGTGTGTTATGGTTACGTATAACAGATCAGACCATGAGCTTATTGGTTGGCAGCTTACAAGTCATGATACTGATTAGCATATTTATCACCACAAAAACATGGTGACAACTATAGAGAGCGTGGCAGAACAAACCAGTCACCCCGTGTCGCCCCCTTTTGTGTGTATATTTTTACAACAAAGAAAAAACTTGACGACGCAAATTTGACCCTTTTGTTCTTTTTCTTGGTGTCAGCTTTCAACTGTAATTTGTCTCCCTCATGCATATCTTGTTCATTTTTACCCATGTTTTTTAGAAATGGATAGAAGTTAGGGCAGGCACGCCAGAAGCTCATCGCCGCCGGTTTTGTCCCCTCAATTTACGAGGAGACTGTGTAGCGGTTATGATCAGAATTTACCATTTTCAAAATGCTACGTGTGCTTAGACTGCCTGCGGGGCTTTGTAATATCTGGGGTTCTGAGGCCTTGGATACTTTCCAGAGCCACGTCCAAATCGCTGAGACTGACTGCGTCACTCGTCTTCACAGCAAAGGTTGTGTGTCCAGTAAACTTGGTGTAAGTGAGTGGTGTGTTGGCATGAGAAGAAAGTTCTCCCACTTGTCTACCAGTACCTCATGTGCCAAGACGTCGAGTGAGAGGCCCGACAATGGAGGTCCCGAGATTTCCCAGCCCCCCGTGCTGATGGAAGGGCATCCTCGCCATCTGTTGTTTCAGACAGTGGTTTGCCTGAGCATGCCAGTTCAGGCCTTTGAGTTTGGTGGGGACCAAGCAGGACAGAGATTTGTACATTGACATTTTACACACACACACCCCCGCGCATTCTGCCAGCCAGGGATCGTCTGATGGACCAAGCGACAAGGGATTAATTTTATTTTCCCCAAGTCTTGCCTCCACTACAGGTCACTCCCCCTTTGAGGACCCACGGATGCTCCCAGAGGGGACCTGCTTGGCCATAAAAAAATTAGTCTGTGGAGTCTGTTCTTCATAATGACTCTTCTCTTTTCGGGATCCAAAGCAAAACCAACTGCAGGACTCTCCTGGTCTGGCCGAGTGCTGGACGTAAGGGCACAGGTGGTGTTGGCCTAAATCTATAGGGTTGGGCAATTTTATGTCAATCTTTTCCGCTGGACCAAGTGCTACCCAATCAAGCGGTGTTTGAGACCGGAGTCAGCAGTGTCTGGAGTCAAATCTTTGTAGCCGATCAGATCCTTTTGTTCCTCTCTGACCCCAGCACCACGAAAGGGGGTGGCAGCGTTCTAGGGTTTTTTTTAAACCGCTTAGTCGGAAACAATCCACGCACTGAGAGCAGAGTGGTGACCCTCAACCTTCAAGTTGTGGCCAGCCAAATGGAACGCATTGTTTTGCGCCATCAGCACTCTAAGTCTCAAAGGCAGAACGCACCAGCCTCCTAGACCAGCAGACACAGCCATTGGTGAGAGACCACACGACTACACGGGATATCCCGCAGTGTCATCTGGCTCTCGTGGCAGGGGCTGCCTCTGTACAGCAGATTGCGGTTTTGGCTGTTTTCACTGGGCGCATCACCACCTCAGTACGCAGACTGGACCTCCCCAACCCTCTTCTTTTTTGAGGATGGAAGGAGCAGTCTCGGTGCTTCGGGATCCCACTGACCAGTTGGTACAGGTGAAGACCCGCAAGCCAGTTTGGCTTCTGCCAAGGACAAGCGGTAAGGGGGGGGGGGGAGTGGCGACCCCCGTCTTTGGAAAGCTCCGGGAATAAGGGACGTCCCATAAATAAAGTTTGCAGGAGGAAAAGGTAAACCATAGTTATCAAATTCCACTCTATCTGTTTCTTTTATAAAGCGAGGTAACAGTTTATAAATTGAATAACAGAAAGTCTTCAAATGTTCAATAGAAAATCGTTAACCCGAAACTTGAACAGTAACACAACACAATACAATACAGGAACACAGTTAAAATTATAGTTTCTTAAATGTCCAAAACTCCTTCTTCCAGCGTCTTCATCAATTGTAGAGGAGATGCTCCTTTCTTAGTTAAACAGTCTGCCAACTGTTTAGTCGTGTCTGACCAGATCACTTCTTTCACCAGTTTACTTTCTACCAATTCTTTTATACCACTTATCTCAATTCTTAGTTTTTTCTCACTGACTAATTTGGTAGACCTAATTGCTTCATATAGAGATTTGCAATCTGTTATGCAGGTAAGTGGTAAAGTGTCTGGATCAGGTATTCTTGTGGTCAGTTCAGCATACAGGGTGGCAATGAACACGCCTGCATCAATGGCATCAGCCATTGCCAACGTCTCTCCTGCTAATGTGCTTCGGACAACCCAACGGATTTTATGAGAGTTCCAACATATTGGTAAGAACTTTCCTGATTGTCCCCGTAAGAAAATAAGATACCCCTCTTGACTGCCACCATCTGGGAGGTTTCCCAATGATGCATCGCTGAATACAATGAGAGATAGTTTACCCTCTCCCAGATATTGAAACTTCAGAGGCACAGTTTCTGATTTGACTTTTCTGATCACTTTGTTAACATCAAGAAGTTCTCTTACTGTCCCATCCTTGACTCGCGATGCTAAACTACATGCATCATACAACACATCTGGTCTACTCTGGTGCGCTATCCATAATCTGTCCAATCTTTGACCTCATTAAATCTATCTCTTTGTTTGTAAGAGGGTGGTCCTTTTGCTTAGCTATGGATTTGTCAATATGAATCTGTCTTAGGTTATCTGCATAATCAGTCTGATGTAGAGCTATTCCAAAATCTTCACTAATAAGCCTGATTCTTATGTATTGGAATGCACAACTATCTTCTTTACCTATAGAAAATTCAGTTCTCACACAATCAACAATTGAGGATTCAAATTGTTTAGTACCACCCACATAAAATCATCAACGTGGCTTGCTTATATGCCAACGAGACATCCATCCTTATCCATCCAGTAGAAAACTGCAGGGTCTACCTTTGACACTGTTGCACCTAATCTTCTCATCACTGACCTTACTTTCTGGTACCAGTGTAAAGATGCATCACCCAACCCATACACACATTTCTTAAGATGACATATTACGTTAGTACAATTTGCCTCTTTGGATGGCTGGATATATACTTCTCTTCAGATTTCTTGTCTATGCAGGAATGCTGATTTTATATCCATTGAATATGGCTTTCATTTATTCTGTGCTAATAGGGCCAGAATCAGTCTTAACAACTCCTTTCCGCAGGTGGGCGAACCTTTAAGTATCTGATTACCCTCTACTTCTTCACCTTGTTCTGTAGTTTTCAAAGTGCACACCCATCTGGTCGATATGCACTTTTGACCATCATCAGGAATTTCCTCATAGACGGCATTTAACTTCCAGTTGTTCAATTCTTTTGATTTGGCCTTCTCAAATGACAAGTTCTCACAAACCAACACATCTTCATCATTTTTGCTCTCATCATTACTGGTAGGATTTATCACTTGAAGGTCATTAGCTTGTGTTAGATCTACAGATTGTTTGACACCTTCTAGTTGTGTTGGTTTGAAGTATTCTAGATTATACAACTTACAATATTTGCCAGTGACTTTGCCACCACGATTCAGTACCTTAGCAGTACCTTGGTGTTGCCAGGCTTAATTGCCTGATAGGTATTGGTCGTGTCAGCAATTGTAGGACTATGATTTTCATCAGGTTCTTTATTCCTAGTTTCCATATCATCATCAGGTTCCATATCTTGAGTCTTTGTCACAGCAGGAATACATGCATTTCTTTCAGTTTGTATGCCTTCATGTTTACCACTATCTTCTGACCAAATTTCTTTTTTTTTAATCTGCACTGATGAACTATCATTCCAGCATGACTTACAAATATCACAACACCATCACATTCTATTACTACTGCTGGTCGTTTCCATTTAGCAGCACCTGGCCTTTTGTAATAGACTTTGTCCCCCATCTTAACTGTTTCTGTAGCAGGTCTTACTTGCTTCCTTAGTGCTCGTCTAATTCTTTCTGAACATTCAGATTCTGTAAATATACGTCTCACATTGTACAGACCAGAAATGTGTTTAGTCACAACTTCACTTGTTGTAATCCCTTCTAGAGCAGGAGGTTCATCAACTAGTGTAGAGGGTAGATTTGGGTTTTTTCCATAAACAAGTTGATATGAACTATATCCGTGTACATTACACAAACTATTCTTTGCTGACAAAGCCCAGCTAAGCGCCGTCTCCCAGTCCAAACTTTTTTCTGACCTAACTTTTCTCAGAATCTCTGTTAACGATTGGTTGTGTCTCTCCAGAAGCCCATTGCTCCATGGACTGTAAGCTGCAGTAGTTTTGAACTCAATGTTAAAATTCTCACACATTTCTATTACCTCCTTATTATTAAACTCACCACCATTGTCGCTGAACAATCCCTTTGGTGCCCCATGTATGCTAATCCAATGCTGGATAAAGTTCTGTACAAAAACAGACGGTTTCTTACTGGTAATTATGGATCCAGCGCTAAATCTAGCAAACTCATCTATGATGTGTAAATACCATAGGTTACTTTCCAACTCATGCAAATCGACAGCTACAGTCTCAGAAGCTAATGGAAAACCAACTGCAGGTTTGGGAGATTGTTTTTTTATATTTGAAGCACACTTCACAGTTGTCAATCACTTCCACCAGACTCTGAAAGACATTTTTATCCTTTGTGCCAGCATTGTCCAATAATTTTCTTAATCGTTCTGGCGAGGCATGCCCAAATTGGCAGTGAAGTTTAACCAGGATTTTCTTTTGATCCACTCTGTTTATATTCTCACCAATCAGTATCATTTCACTTTCAGTCACCTCGCAGGCTCTGTATTTTCAGCCATCCAGGCCATAGCTTGCTGATCAGTAATTTTATTCTCTTTGAATTTCCTGATGTCAACACAATGTCCACTAGATGTGAATTCCAGTTTGACAGGCTCTTTGAACATTTCTGCTTTGTCGTTGCAAATATCTAATTTTGTCTCAGCTCTCTTTAATGATGTTTTACTCAGCAACAGAGGTATATCTACATCTACCACTTCTGTATCAATCTTGCAAATATTGTTTCCTATCTTTGCCGGTAGTATGACATTTTCCTTTGAAATTATCTTCTTACCATCATCAAATTTGAAGGCTTTATTACTGCATTTCCTGATAACCACCTTTTTCTGTATGGTGTCAATTCATCCACATAATTTTCCAGCCATTTCCTTCCACACACAGTGCGTGTACATGCAGTATCAATTATAGCACACCCAAATGATTCAGTCATTAAAATCACATTATCAGGCTGTATTTTAGTAAGTAAAGTTATATTACAGGTCTCATTAATCGGATCATTCTCTTGAATCATGCATGCCTTTTGTTTATCTTTGTCTGGGCAATTCTTAGCCCAGTGGAATACTGACTGGCAGACCATGCATCTGGTTCTCTTCTAATATCTATCCAATGGATTTGTACCTCTAGGGGTTTCCGAGCTATCCGAATTTCTGTACTTTTTGGTTTGCTTATACGATGGAAAGGCCTTTTTGCCACCGGAGAACTTGGAATTGTTAAATCTTTCAGTGACATATGGCGATTCCTGTTTTATCGTGATGCCAGAGGCGCCATTCCCACTCAAATCACTTTCCCCAGTCACGCGATCCCGGAAAAAATTCTCTTCAAGGCCGATTTCATTAATGCAAACTTTAAATCAGACGCCGCTGTTAACACCATTTGCCTCTAGGTTTTATCTAATTGGGCTTTATCCAACAGCTTGAAGGCAAGAACAGCATCGGGGAGGGTCATTTGGTACTTTTGACATTGGGTATACAGTCGTTCGTACTCAATGATAAATTCCGCCATCGGCATATTTTCTTTTCTTCTGTAAGACTCAAATTTTGAAGAAGCATCATACGCAAGATCGACTGTTTCTTTCATAAATAAAGAATCCAGTTCTCTAAGCAAAATATTCAAACCATCTTCCTTATTAAGCTCACTTACTTCTAAATCTAGCGCCTTCGCTTTGGCTTGGCCAGTGAGTGACAGAGTTACCGCTAACGCCTGTTTCTTTTTCTCAATGTCGATCATCCATCTCCATATTTTAACTTCATTTTTCCATGTTTCATAAACCGCATCAGAAGCAAACATGGGTGGATTCTTGTAATTATTTGCCATTCGTATGCTCTGCTACCATTTAATAAGTCACCAAAACAAATATGGCGCCACTCAAGAACATAACGACCCAAGTCCGACCCGAACGTCTTCGGAAAGCTCCGAAAATAAAGGACGTCCCATAAATAAAGTTCGCAGGGGGAAAGGGTAAACCATAGTTATCAGGAGCAATCCAACAGGAGGTAGATAGTTTACTCACAAAGGGCGCTATACACAGGATAGGGAACATGGTGTTTAGTCCGGGCTCCTACTTGCAAGTAATGACGATTCCAAAGACTACAGGTGGCTGCACCCAGTTCTGGAAACGCCGAGTACCATACTATTCTCAGTCTTCTGTTTCTACTGGTTAGCCTCGCTAGATTTGAGCAATACTTACCTGCACATACCGATACACCCAGTGACTCAGCGACTCCCTCGTTTCTCCCAGCTGGGCCAAGTAGTCAAGTGCAGGGTGCTCCCCTTCGGGTTTTGCATGGCTCCATACGTATTCACCAGAGTGTGGAAACAGGTGGTGCTACTGCCGTGCCGGTACACATCACATCGGTACACATCAACGTGTACCTCGATGGCTTGTTGCTACACAACCCAACAAGGGGTGCTTAGTCAAACAGTATGGCTAACACCAGATTTTCTGGACCAGTTGTGCTTCCTAGTAAATCGAGCAAGTCTCAGCCAACACAACAGTTGGTGTTCCTGGGCAGGGAG
Source organism: Saccoglossus kowalevskii (assembly GCF_978046115.1). NCBI lineage: Eukaryota > Metazoa > Hemichordata > Enteropneusta > Harrimaniidae > Saccoglossus > Saccoglossus kowalevskii. The sequence goes on along the minus strand of NC_140646.1, from coordinate 292,805 downwards.
TTCGACATGGAGTTGGGCTTGGTACGGTCGCCGCAGGCCTGTTGCCTAAACAACCTAGCCAAACGCCAAGTCAGTGTCCCTCCGAGAACTGATGCAGATCGTCAGAATGATATCTGCAGTTCGCATGATAGTTCCCCCAGACCGCGTTCGTGGATGCCTATTACGGCACACGTTTGTTGCAACACCGGGCTCTCTTACAGAAACTGGAGAGGCAAGTAACACTCTCGGACCATGTGAGGGATGCCTTGCCTTGGTGGTCGGCAATTGCCAACCTCAGGCAGACCCACTCACCACAGCTATGACTCTGGAAACAGATGCCTCCCTCACATGGGGAGCGCACCTATTGGACGAACAAGCCCATTGGAAAATACGGCCCCTGCGTTAGATTCAGGGCTGCCATATCAACTGGCTCAAACTGAAACAAGTGCGCTTAGCACTGATTCACATTCTACCCTTAGTTCGAGACCACAGACTCTTGCTTCGCACGGTCAACACAATGGACAAGGAGGGGGGGGGCAGATCCCCATTGTTGTCAGTCGTAGCGGAGCAAATTCTCCTTTGGTACCTGAAATACATGTGCAGCTAGCCGCACACCATCTTCCAGGGGCGAGAAACAGTCAAGCGAACGCCATCTCGTGGCAGCTCTGCCCCAGAGCGTGGAGTGGCGGATACCCCAATGGGTAGCCTCCAGACTGTTCCGGCGGTTGGATGGTCCAAGGTTAGACCTATTTACCACACCCCGGAACACCAAGCTCCTGACGTACATGACACTTCTGCCAACTACAGGAACCTGGGTCACGGACACTTTGTCGGGCCAGGGACACTTTGTCGACCCCATGGACCCACATGGATGTGTACGCCTTCCCTCCCTTCCCGCTATTCACTGTGTACTGGAGAAACTTCGACAGGAGCGCATCTGCACTTTGACGCTGGTGGCGCCCAACAGGCCAAGCAAGGTCTGGTTTCCACTACTGTTGGAAATGTTAGTCGAAACACAAGGGGTGCTTCTGGACTTCTGGATCTGCTGTCCCAACCGAACGGCACACTGCCTTTGAGCCCAGCGATGTACCACTTACACGCCTCAAAGCTATCAGTTGACTCACTCATTCTGAGTGAGCTGCCAACGTTCTGGCCAGGGTGAACAGGGATACCACCAACACAGTCTACGCCTCAAGATGACGTGCGTACACTGATTGGTGTAGTGGAAGGGAGATCTATGCCATTCCTCTGTTGGCCAGGCACCATTGGGATTCTCTGGGGACGAGACTACCCGGTTGTCCTACCATTAGGAGACAGTTCACTGTTGAATCAGAGGCCTAGACCCCGAATGAGGGAACCAGCCAATTGGAACTTATCAGTTGTGTTGGCCGCTTTAAGCAGACTTCCCATTGAGCCTCTCTAATTAGCACCACTCAATCCTTTGACGTGGAAACAGTCTTCTTACTCGCCCTTGCCTCAGGTAGGCGTCTGGCTGAACTAGGGTCCCTGTCCTTCTCGGACAGGTGTGTTGCTTTTATGGACAATCGTGTCGTGATGAAGACACAAATCGGGTCTTTCGCCAGGAAGCAAATCCCAGGACACGATCCATAACTGATCGTCATCCCCCGGCTGGCAACATTGCCAATCCGGAGGATCAGGAGGAGTTGCTGCTGTGCCCGGTTCGAGCACAGAGTTGCTACGAACGCCGTACTAAGGAGTTGGAGCATGGCAAGCACAAGTTTATGTGTTATGGCCAGGGTAAGTAGGACAGACTAGCCTCCCCGACTTCCATGTACAGGTGGATCACTGCAACCAGGCTCAAGGTTTTAATCTTTCGGCATCCTCAACGCAGATTCTACAGAGACACCAAGTATGGGCACATGAGGTCCATGCAATTGCTAACTCACTAGCACTAGCATCAGGTGCCCTCCTCGAACATATTCTGAGGGCAGGCGTCTGGAGAATGCAGAACGTCTTTATCAACTACTACCTAAGAGATACTCAATCCATTGAGGAGGGTCTCTTTAAGATGGGTCCCATCGTAGTGTGTCAGACTTTGGTTGCTGACCCAGCCTGAACGACCACAGGGATCTCTGGGCATAGGCATAGGCGATAAGTCAGTTTCAGCAATTTTGCAGACAGATTCCTACCATCGGCACTCCCTGGAACTTTCAAGCAGAAGTTTTGAACTGTTTCAGTCTTTATTTCAAGCTAGTTATCTCAGAATTGGGGTTGGGGTCTAGCATTCTTGGGCACACCAAACCCTGTCACCATGGCAACATTTTGGCTTTTGCTTCAGGGACGGCACAGGCAAGGTACAACACCATTTCCTGCATTTTTAAATTTTTTTTTATTTATTTATTTCACCAGAATGACCATTATTACAGAACTTATTAACAAAATACAATAGTAGTAATTCTGGTGTGGACCATGGAAATAGTCCTTTTGGACTAGTCCAATCAAGTAGAATTACAATTTACTAGTAAAGGAAAGGAAAATTACTATTTACATAACGAAAATTGAAAGGTAATCTACATGGTTTAGATATCAAAATGATCAAAATATTATGTGTAATAATAATATAAACGAACTACTGGTACAACGAATGTATATGCAGAAGAAAAGTAAAAAAATGCAGAGAAATTGGAGGTAATAGAGGAATTTAACAAAGCAAATAATGTTTCATTTCATATTTAAATTTGTTTCTGTTGTTGATGTTTTTGAGGGAGTCTGGAAGTGAATTCGGTCATGTGGTTCATGACGCGAGGACAAATCTTGATGTCATGGGGCTCCTCTGACCTAGATATATTTCTCCGTCATTGGCTGAATCGCAGATTAATGCCTACAGTTCAAAATACAGTCAAACCTGTGTTAACGGCCACCTGGATATAGCGGCCACCTGCCTATAGCGGTCACAACCGAACAGTCCCTACGAATTTTACATGTAAAGTACCCTGTTTACAGTGGCCACCTGCCTAACGCGGCCAACGGCCACGCTTCAGCGGCCGCAGTGAACAGTTGAACTGCATATAACGGGCATAGTTCCCGGATGTCTTGCAGACTACTGCCTTCCACCTCAGACAACTAATAAGCTCACAAAGGACAAAGGACAAAGTTAGCACGTTTTCACACCTTTCATTCAACCGATGGCTTCGGCAATTATGTTTTATTCTTGTTTATAATTCAGTTTACCACGGCAAGCACACCGTACCGATGGCTATGGAACGCCAAAAACATAATTACGAATTTGAAAGTGTCTTGATAAAAAAACATGCTGTCATTAATGTTTTGTTGAAATATGTATACCATTGGAATAACTTACAATTTTGTTCAATTAATGAATCTAGCAATCACAACGATGACGACCCGCAAAAGTTGTGAGTCGCCAGGACACAGTCACGGTCCCTATGCATGTGGCTGGGGTGAATCGGAATGCCGACGGTAAATCCCCGATCGAATTGATTACCAACAAAAAAAACATAACAGCTCACTTGTTATTTAGTATCGATATTTATTCACTTTGAACTCCTATAAATACCGATAAATACGCATGTAACTGGAACTGATAGCAAAAACACGGTTACTCTTTTTTAGTAACCGTGGCAAAAAGTAAAAAAATCAACGCAACGGCCATGCCTGTTTATCCATCCGCATGTGCGTTCTTGTTCTTCCGGGGTTATGATAACTCGGGTCAAAAAGAAGAGTCGTTTCCGTTAGCCCTGCGTTAGTGTGTATCGATCACTGCGAGGGAATGTGTGTGCAGTATCGTCTCGTTGTCTAAACTAAATTCGTTCAACAATTTTTTTTCCGGTCGCTACTGCCTCGGTACATGTAACAATAGATGCTTTTAACAATGATGTTAAATTGCCCCCAGTTCGCCGGCCCATTATTACCTCCATGGCCGGCCAAAGCCGCCAGGCATATTTCACATGTTCCTATTGTTGCACCAGTACAATAACATGGAAGTCGCACAGATTTCGATTGCGCAAAGTAATGTTTTGATTAGGGATCAACCATTTCATAAGTGAGGTAGGTCGAGAAAATTTTTGAAAAAAAATGAACGAAATGTTTAGGGAATTGTGATTTGGGAGGAAACTTTCAAGTTGTCACGTACATGTAACTGGAAGGATACAATAGATAAGTGTTCTTTCTGTATACGTAACGTTGTAGGGATCAATAAAGCACTGCTAACTGTCCCTATTCCTTCTCCTTGAAAGAATTTGCTATAGCCCAGAAACATTCCGATTTATTAGAACAGTTACCAGACACAATAGATATTTAAAGAAACAAAGAAATTCAGAATAGCTAAGCAAAGCAAGCTGAGTGATTTCTTTAGTAGGAAATGAGACTCAAACTGCTGCTGAACATCAACTTTACTGTACAAATCTTCAAATAATTTTCATACTACTCATTATTGTGCAATGATCGATTTTTTGTGAAATGATTTTAGTTTACATAATACAATTTAAAATCAACATTTTTATTTGTAATAAAGTGTTTGGATACAGTGTACAGTAGTGTAATAGTGTTTCAAATGGGGTTGCGAGATCCGTTTTAATACATTCAGTGCCTAATTAATATTCATGAATAAATTAGTGAACCTGTATAGAAAGGCCACCTGTCTGTAAAGGCCAAAATTTCAAAGTCCCTTGGGTGGCCGCTATAGACAGGTTTGACTGTAGTCATTTTGACTGACCGGAGTCTATGGTGAGTATGAACTATGTGAATAGGCGTGTTCCCAGAACCCTCTGCCTAAATCAGGTTTATGGTCAGAGCATAGCAAAAAGATATTTTTAAAACCAAATTTAATAACACAATTATAATTATTAATAATGCTATTGGTTGGATGATATGTGTACTCACAGTTGTTCATTTCAATATTCTCTTTTATAAGTTGGATAAACTCAGATTCTGCCTGCAGACCAGCAAAATCAATAACATGGGACATCACCTGAAATAAATTGTAATAATGTGATGAGATGACAAGGAAATCTACACTGGTAGAACTAATATGTGCTAGTGGTTTATATCTACATCAGTGATTATACGATATCAAATGTTAAGCACTGTCGATTAATTCAATTAATAAAACTGTTCCACCAGATTACACTGGGTTAGATGCACACTGCTACGATATCTGAACAAAAATATTCCATATTTTCCCACATTTTGAAACATCGTCTAAACAAAACACTAACTAGGATTCTTTCAAGGAGTTCAGACAATTGACACATGGAAAATTACCTGCACCTTTAATGCAGTTTGATTGTGTATATTACAAGTTATATGTAAAATTCTATCATTTTGGAAGCATCAAGAAAAATTTCCCATTTCCTTCTTCTCAAGCATACCTATGTGTGTGCATTCAATTTTCCCAGTATTGTGGATACCAGGTATTATTATAATTAAAACAAGGGCTCTGCATTGTCTCTCAATTACAGCACAATAAGATGGCTTAAATGTCAGTTCATCAATCTCTGTTCCCTAAATAAAATATATTGGCATGATACCACCATAGACCATGGGTACTCAGTTGTATAGAAGTCCAACTCATAGCTTTATTAGCCAATCACATCAAATTCTTCAAGATTATACTCCACATGTACAAAAATAAAGTAGTGAAATTAATGTACCTTTTTTTCAGCATCTACATCAGGTTGTTTGAACTGAGGGGTCAGACCTGGGATGGTTGGTAGAAAAAATGGTGCTGATTTAGCAACCTTTGGTGGCTCTTTTGGTTTATTTCTTTTCTATAACAACAAAATATTAACTATGCGTTAAAAGAATGCAACTGTTGAGTAATGGGGGTTGCTATGTGGTATTTGTGTGAAATAGTATGTAGTTTGATGTAGAAAACAATTTTAAATATGATAAATCATTATTTTCAAATTAACAAAATATTAACTACTGTATGCTTTGAAAGACTGCAACATGCTTGGTTGCTATGTGGCATCTGTGTAGAATAGTATGTAGTTTAACTAATACTAAAACGAATAGTTGTAATATGCGCACATGTAAAAAAACTTGCGAGTATGATTCCTCAAGTAATTGAAATGGCTTTCCTATGGTGAGACTATCACGAATCAAATCAAATGAGAGGGAATAATCATCATTTACAAGCAATTTGCCAGGTTAGTAGAGCAGACAACAACAAAACAGCAGTAAAATTTACTTGAACAATAGACAATCAAATTGTGGAAGATGTATCACCAAACTCAGATGTATGCAATGATTAAGTGAAGGTAAGGGGATGAAGAAAGACAACTTGCACAGTTACACAATTGTTTTCATCTCAATACAGATTAGCTTGCATTGTGTATGTTTCACAGAGTGGCAGTCCCGGGCACACATTTTTAAAGATAGTCTTTGTAATATTTTAAAAATGAATGACAAAGAAACTACTATTGCTGACCTTAATCAACTCCAAATTGGTGAGATTTTTCCACCTGGAATGCGGCAACAACGATAATGTGATCAACTCAGCTGAAATTTGTTGTGGTGATTTGAATTCTTCATCCACATTCACACTGACTGTACTATCACTGATATCGTCATGGTGATCTTAAAAATATACAACATATAATACATTCTAGTTATTAACATATAATCTACAAACTCAAATAAGCGTAATCTTACATAAGGATAACAATAAATTTATATCTGGGCAAGAGATGTTAACAGCAAGTGCAGTGAGCACCATTTTTCCCTGTTTGTTGTTTCCCTTTTACAATGTTTGGGCAGAAGCACCAAAATGTGGTGAGCTTTTGAACTGCTGCTTGCGTTGATCATAGACAAACCTTTTTTTAGAAGGGGGTCTAAAATCTTGAAACTTTCATTGCAGCGGGGTAACATGTTACCATGGCAATCAAGCAAAAAAAAGAGAAGTTCAATGTTACAGAGGCAAATGCAAGAAGTTGGAGAGGCAGAAACAGAAATGATCAGAAGATTATCTCTTTTATTGGTATTTTGAGACAAATAAAAACCGACTTTACCTTCTCCATGATGGGTGCCGGGCAAGAGCAGCTGTGTTGGAATGTAGTCCTCAGGTAATGGGTGGAGTGATACATGGGAAAACAGAGTGCGATTTGACCTGAATTTATTAAGTGGCATTAAAATCAGAAAATTATCAAGATGTAACTGAGCATCCTTTAAATAGCAAAATGGTATTAGTCTTCATGGCTATAATGCTACTACAATACTACATTCATACTGGTATGTGGCAATTAAGGGATATCAGTAATTGCTACTACAATACTACATTCATACTGGTATGTGGCAATTAAGGGATATCAGTAAATGCTACTACAATACTACATTCATACTGGTATGTGGCAATTAAGGGATATCAGTAAATGCTACTAGAATACTACATTCATACTGGTATGTGGCGATTAAGGGATATCAGTAAATGCTACTACAATACTACATTCATACTGGTATGTGGCAATTAAGGGATATCAGTAAATGCTACTACAATACTACATTCATACTGGTATGTGGCAATTAAGGGATATCAGTAAATGCTACGGTACTACAATACTACATTCATACTGGTATGTGGCATTAAGGGATATCAGTAATTGCTACTACAATACTACATTCATACTGGTATGTGGCAATTAAGGGATATCAGTAAATGCTACTACAATACTACATTCATACTGGTATGTGGCAATTAAGGGATATCAGTAATTGCTTATGCATTTTGATGTAGCAAGTCCTGGTGAGAAAATTCAGATAATCTGTGTAACTATCACAATTGTAACAATTTCTTGTTTTAAAACAGGGGTCCTACTGTCTAATATACTAGTATGGGGTACAGGAAGCAAATATGGGGTTACCACCAACCCTGTGGAAAATCAAAGACAAAAAGAATATTAACCACACTTAACCTAATTTAAGTGGTCATAATAAGATACAAGTTAAACCTGAGTACCAACATCAAACTTTGTCAGTTAAATTATATCAATTTGGTTAAAAATTAATAAAAAATACATAAAGTTCATTTTGGTATGTGGCAATGGCTATGTGTGGATTGACTTGAGACAAAGTGAATATATTAGACTTGTACAAATTAAAGCAATTTGTTCATGCCTAGGACTTGACTCTTCTACCGATACGAACACTTGATTATGAAAATAGGGAAATTTAAACTCAATAATGATATAAAACTTTCAATAAATGTTTGATGATATTTGAGAACTCAAATTCAGTTAATAAACATTCACAAGACAGGATGAATAAATGTTATCAGCTATTTTTGAAGTGCATGTCGAAAACAAATGTACAAATATATCAAGCCAATGACATGTATTAGTGCATAGTGATGCCATAAGTGTGAGACTCACCAAAGATAGACAATGACATGTATTAGTGCATAGTGATGCCATAAGTGTAAGACTCACCAAAGATAGACAATGACATGTATTAGTGCATAGTGATGCCATAAGTGTGAGACTCACCAAAGATAGACAATGACATGTATTAGTGCATAGTGATGCCATAAGTGTGAGACTCACCAAAGATAGACAATGACATGTATTAGTGCATAGTGATGCCATAAGTGTGAGACTCACCAAAGATAGACAATGACATGTATTAGTGCATAGTGATGCCATAAGTGTAAGACTCACCAAAGATAGACAATGACATGTATTAGTGCATAGTGATGCCATAAGTGTGAGACTCACCAAAGATAGACAATGACATGTATTAGTGCATAGTGATGCCATAAGTGTGAGACTCACCAAAGATAGACAATGACATGTATTAGTGCATAGTGATGCCATAAGTGTGAGACTCACCAAAGATAGACAATGACATGTATTAGTGCATAGTGATGCCAAAAGTGTGAGACTCACCAAAGATAGACAATGACATGTATTAGTGCATAGTGATGCCATAAGAGTGAGACTCACCAAAGATAGACACCTAGATCATCGACATGACTTGTTGCTATAAAATCAGCTGTTGGTGACATGGTTACACTGGTAGGAGGCGGATCGACCAGAAAGACATCAATCAATCTAGGTAAACACAAGCATACTTATTTTATTGCTTGAATACAGACACAGATTAAGCACACTTATTTTATTGCTTGAATACAGACACAGATTAACAAAACATGAATGGGTAGAGTCAGACAGACATGGTAAACTCAAAAACTCCTTTTTCACATGGAAGTCAATTAAACATTAACAATTTGTAAACCTGAATTCAAACCCAGATGTTACAATTCTGCTGTCAGTACACATCTGCAATAGTCATCCTGGTAAATCATGTCCTACATTACCATATGGCTGTTATAACCCACCAACAAAATCACCAAGTCAGAAAATGGATTTCAATATTTTTTTTTTTTTTTCATTTTTGACCTGTATAAACATGTTCCAAAACATACATTTGATTCCTAGTTTCTATGTGTGGATGACATAGACATTATTGAAGGTGATGATACCTCTACATTTATTGATCGCATCCATACTAACCTGCCAGAGGGTAAATGCCAAGTTCGAACAGCAGAATCCATCGACGTTGTTAGTAACCAACGACCATCAGGACTAAAACACTAAAAGAAAAAAATTGCCTCACAGTCTCAAACATGTACTCAACGTATTCATAGGATGAAATCAGTTGAATCAAATCTTAACCAACAAAACAAGCAAATGAACAAACTAATACAATTGTCAGAGAAAACCCAAGATATGTTCAAGAAATCTACTCAGTCGAAATCACACGACAGCTCCAGTGAATTAAAAGAAGACATAAAAATACTTGGGAATAAAATCAATCTACGAGACACCAATATCCTAAACATGAAAGAAATTATACAACACACCCAAGCCAAGACTGATGAAGTTATTAAACTGTCTAGTGAATATAAAGTACATCTCAAGAAATCAGAAAAAGACAAAGAAAGAGTACAAGAGGAACTATTATTAGCAGAAACGAAGATAAACGAATTAACTAAAGAAAATGAGAATCTTGAAGCTAAAATAAAAGAAGCAGAGGACAATAAACAACAATCTTGGAACAACCATAATCCACCACCACTAGTTTCAACAAATCCCTTCACTCCACTAATAAATGAAACTAATAATGAGGAGTCAAATCTAGTCAATAACACCATAACTACTCAAGCAAGTAACACAAATCAGTGGAGATCACCAAAGATAAAGTCCCATTCGAAGATGGAAACTCTTATTGTCCGTGACTCGATTCTGCAAAATATAAAGCCATCTAGAGTATACAGAAATATGCATGTGAGGACCCTTAGAGGCAGCAACGTTCCACAAGTTACAGACTATATTATGTCAGTCAAATCTTCAAATACAACAAATGTTGTCTTTGGCACAAATGACATTGATAGTAATATTTCTCCAGATGCCATAATGAGAGAGTACAATCGTCTAACTGAATCTGTGTCAACGAAATTCCCTGAGGCTACGATATATGTATCATCTATACTACCGCGAAGAAATAAAGTAAACTTTAATATCATAGCTAACAATATAAACGCAAGACTGCAAACCATGTGTGATGGAAATACTAAATTGGTATTTATACACAATAGAAATATTTCTATCAGACATCTATCTGATGAAGTTCATCTTAATGATAGAGGTACTGCTCTATTAGTCAGAAATATTAAAGATGTTATTGGTCCAAAACTGGGAATAAATAGAATACGCCGCTCTGTAAATAACAAATATCCTCAATACTACAGTGAAGAAAGAGCAAAGATATCAGGAACACATCACTCTACCCAGTACAATAATTTGTTTTGAATAAATAGTAACTAAATTAACAAATTCATGATCCCACGCAAATGTAAACAAAAATCCATTTCTATTTCCTACTGGAATGTCCAGGGTATTATAAATAAACTTCAGGATACATATTTCCTCATAAATATCAATCATCATGACATCATAGGTCTCTGAGAAACATGGCTTACTACTGGGAACAAGAATATGTTAAATTTATCTGGTTACTATGATTACTCAGTTGTACGAAAGAATAATAAGAGAGGCGGGGTTTCCATCCTCATCAAAAAATCAATAGAAAAAGGCATACAAATTATTAATTTTAACAGTGCTGATATGATTTGGTGTAAATTGGAAAAACAGTTCTTTAATATTGACAAAGATTTGTATATTTGTTTTATATATAATCCACCAGAAAATTCAATTAATCAGTCAGTCTTTTTTTGATCAATTGGAAAAAATGATAACTGGCTATATAGTTCTAATGGTTCAGTTCTAATTATGGGTGATATTAATTCCCGAACTGGTCTTCTTCCTGATTATGTCAAACATGATACTTCCATTCATATCCCAGTTCCTTCAAACTATTTTGTAGATTCTGATACAAATAGATGTAATATGGATAACAAGGAAAATAATTTTGGAAAACATTTGATTGATATTTGTAAAAGTTGCAATATTCGTATCTTAAATGGCAGATTACCTGGTGATTTATGTGAAAAATTTTCTTGTTATCACTGGAATGGGAATAGTACAGTAGACTATGCTATGCTCCAATGATATTATTTCAGAATTTGAATACTTTCATGTTAATAATTTCACTATATACTCTTGATCATTGTCAAATATCCACATTACTCAAAGTTGGTTATTTGGAGCAAAAGAGTGACAGAAATAACAATTTAAACCTGCCTCCTTCAAAATGGAAACGGAATAAGTTATGTTTTCAACTATCACATGAAACTTAAATCGACTGATACCCAATTTCCAATTAATAACTTTAATAAGACTAGTTACAGTAAAACACAGGAGAACATTAACCAAGCCACTTCTTCATTTAATGATATTATCAACCACGCTGCCACTGGAATCTTTAAGAAGCAAACATTTAGAAATACAGACAAAACTAGAAATAAAAATCATAAATGGTTTGATAATGATTGTAAATTAACAAAAAACGATCTTGTAGCTACTGCAAAATTGATTAATAGATTTCCTTTTGACAATAATCTTAGGGCAACTTATTATGCAAAAAAGAAACAATATAAAAAACAAATTAAACTTAAAAAAAAAATATTAATCCAAAAAGATATTAATACTTTAAACAATCTCTATGCGAATAAATCTAATGAGATGTGGAATATTCTAAATCTTATGAAGGAGTCTAATCAAGATAAGAAAAATTACTATAATAATATGAATTCAGATAACATGAACTTAAATACGTTTCATGATAGTGTTAAAAATGAATTATTAAGATTTGAAAACAGTGTACCACACAATGATATATTAGATACAGAAATTACGCAAAAAGACATTGTTAATGCATTGAAAATACAAAAAACTAAAAAAGCAGCAGGCTTGGATGGTTTATGTATTGAACTTTTGAAATACAGTTGTAATTTCTTAATTGAACCTCTAGTTAAATTATTTAATTTAATTCATGAATCTTTGATATTTCCGAATATTTGGAACACCAGTATAATTACATATTTATATAAAAAAGGTGACAAACATGATCCCCAAAACTACAGAGGAATATCTGTATCTAGTTGTATTGGTAAACTGTTTTGTAGCATAATAAATTCTCGTCTTAACTATATTGAAGAGAACAAACTAATCTATAATAACCAAGCTGGTTTTAGAAAGAACCATCGTACTATTGATCATATTTTTGTCTTAAAAACTCTAATTTCAAAACAATTATGTAAGAAAAAGAGACTTTTTGTATGTTTTGTTGATTTTGCAAAAGCTTTTGATTCAATTTGGAGAATGGGACTTTTTTACAAACTTCTTAAACATAATATCAATGGAAGGGTTTACCGTCTCATTAAAAATATGTACTCTAATACTAAAGCACATATAAAAATATCAAATTTAATTACCCAGAGTTTTTTGATGTTACAAAAGGGATGAAACAAGGCTGTGTATTTAGTCCAACATTATTTAATATTTTCATTAATGATTTTAAAGACCGCCTTGACAAAACAAACACAGAACCACCAACATTGAATAATACACCAGTAAATTCATTAATATATGCAGATGACATGGCTCTCATTTTCACTACATCAGATGGACTTCAACAAGCTTTGAATAAACTTGAACAATATTGCTCCAATTGGCAACTTAAAATAAACATATCTAAAACCAAAATTGTTATTTTCAATAAATCACCACTGCAAAAAAGATACTTTTTTACTATTGGCAACCACTGCATTAAATGTAATAAACAGTATATTTATTTAGGGATTATTTTCAGTTCAAATGGTAATTTCAATGAGGCAACAGCCAATATAGCAGAGAAAGCTGGAAAAGCACTTTTTGCTATGAACAAAATACTATGGGATAATAAAAATATTAAACTTTCTTTACATTTATTTAACGTTTTTATAAAACCCATCCTTCTATATGGATCAGAGGTATGGGGACAAAGTTTCATCAACAACAACAAATGGGAAAAAAACACGATAGAAAAAACCATTTGAAGTTTTGTAAGCAAATCTTGCAGATTAACAGTACCTCATGTAATCTAGCAGCAAGAGCAGAATTGGGGCAATATCCTCTTTTACTTGACATCAAAAAACAAATAATAAAATATTGGCTGCATATCGTGGAATTACCAGATGATAATCTAACTATTAAACAAGCATTCTCTGAACAGAAAAAGTCATCTATATCAAATAGTTGGTTCATTAATCTTAAAACCATATTACAGGAAGCATCATTAGATTTTCTTCTGAAAAGAAAAATCCTCAAAACACAAACAGCAACAATTTGTAAAATTTTACAATCAAATTTACAAAGCAGGTATGTGAACAAGTGGAGAACTGCTATATCAAATGAAAATTCTAAACTCAGAACATATTCAAAACAAAGAATAATTTGGAGCCTTATTTACTTAATTTGAACGGTGAAAATAGAAAAATGTTCACTAAATTCAGGGTTAGCGATCACCAATAAATAACAGACTTTGTCAATTTTTTAATAACTGCATTGAAGATGAGATCCATTTCCTTTTATTTATTTATTTATTTATTAACACACAACATCCCCCGGAGGGGATGAAAAGGGTTACAAATCAGATATTAGTAAAAGAAAAATAACCACATAAAGAGTAAGGGAACAAAAAGGCATAAAAAAAAAAAAAAGATAATAAGTTGAATACAAGGAATGTATTACTGGCTTAGTTTATGTAGGTGCTGCTGTCTTGTATTAAAACAGTTTTTTAAATATTGCGCTAAAGGAATTGACATTTTCTCATCACTTAGTAATGATATGAATTTATTTTCATTACTAAATTTGTCAAAATTTGGTATACGTTTATTAGCTACAATGTAAAGTTTTGATCTTATTTCATTGTAATTAGATTGTGAAAAATATGAACAGCAGAGATCTCAACTGTTACATAAAATTAAAGTCCTGGCTGACAATAACATTTCTTGTTTCACATATTTACTTTCACATCCAGATAAATTAGTTCAACAAGAGATATCAAACTTTATTTTAGCTGCGACCAAAATTAGAGATTAGATTTCTTTAATAATTTATTTGTGCATTTATTTTTATACATATTTATTTATTTGTGAATTTTAAGTACATTCATTCAAGTTATTTTCAAAATATTGTCTTGTTAACAAAACCTCTTTATTGTTGCAAACACCCTATGTAACCTACTCTTTTTTTACACGGGAACAATAAAGTTCATTCATTCATTCATTCATTCATTCATTCATATGGGCTTGAGAAGACGTCAATCTTCTATAACCTATTGCCTATAGCTATATTTCACACATGAATAAAGTTATTATTATGATAAATTTTCATATTATTCTGCACATTCATGAAAACAGCTAACACTCAGGAATTTCCTGTAGTTTTAAAAGATGAGATATCTGAATATTTTTTTAGTTCGAAATAGCTCAATGCTATGGAAAAACCAAAAATTCATAGTTTTGAAGGAAAGAAGTTTGGGTACCAGATTCTTTTTCATTTAGGCCAGACTTTTTTTTATTCCTTGTTTCTCAAGTTTTTATAAGGCAATTGTTTTTAGTAGGGCGCAAAAAAAATAAAATTAATTCTATTTTTCCATTAGATTTGTGCGATTCTCAAAGAATTGAAAGTGAGATCATTGATCAGAGAAGAAATGAAATAAAATTTTGTTCCATGTATAACCTTGTTCCTCATCTGCGCGAGACTTCGGTACTTTGATCATGATACTCCCACGAAAATGCTTCTTGGGTTGTTATGTGGCAGGCAGAAAAAAAATGAAGATAAAAATAATTTTTTTTCAGCAATTTTTTGCACTTGCAAATCGGCGGGCGCGAGAAATTACGCTGAAATAAAATTTTATTTTTATTTCATTTCCGGCTCCTGCTCATTCAGCGGGTTCGCGAATCAAGGGATAATAAAAGTCTGGCCTTATTTGATGAAACATTTTGCTCAGGATAATAACACTACACTAGATATAGCCCTTCTTCAAAGCCTTATTGTACATAAATATCAAAAAATAGATAAATTGTAAAAATATAACTACTACGGAAACTGCAAGAAGATAAATAACTTTCTCTAATTTTATTTTTCAGATGAAAACTAAACACAAACACAATAACGCTACAGTCGGCGAATTTCACATCAACAGCATAGTTATGTGTCGATATCAAACTTGAAATGGCACGACGACTAACACATTAAATTGAGGTGGTCAATGTGACTACGTGCATTTGATGTGGTCCATAGTAATATATACACATAATATGTTGTCTATTTGCATAATATTTGAATGCATACAGTCGTGATGACCGCCTCCCTTCCAGTAATTACTAAAAAGTTCAATCTCCTCTCAATTCAGAATAGCACGTTTAATTGTTAAATACTTACCATATCTGTTATTCTGTTTTTATGACCAATAAATTTTCGCACAATCCTTCTGACATCAATATCGACAATAATTAAAGAAAAATCATCATTTGCCACAGCGAGCATGGAACTAAAGTAAATAAAAACAATAAATAAATATTTAATTACATGTTGATCATGCATTTTTAAATTCTACTGGTTGCAGTTGCTCGCAAAATAATGAAAACGTCTATCTCCCTATAAGTTTTATTTGGAACACTGCAACATTTTTTTGCAAGATTCTTAGCGGTGTTTGTCAGAAACATCAAAAATACCAGTAAAATATTATAGAAGTGTACAAATTCAAAATTAAATTGTATGTTTGTGATCACTTGATAATTCATTGCATTCAAGTTTAGTATGCTCCTACGATGTAAATATTCATTATTATTTCATTATTTCATGCAGTTACTTCACTCTGAGCTCTGATGGAAACCGGTTTTCACAAAATCAACAGTCCACAGCTTTACTTTGAATATGGATAACAACTTCTCATTATATTCAGCAATATTTTTAACAATAATTTGAATTTTCACACTTAACATAACACAGTAGTTGAAAAATTAAAAAAATCATAGTTAAACTGTAAATAGCTCCCGTGTGATCAGAGCATGTATTATAAAGGTACAGGCTTTGCCTAATAAGTGAATGTAATTGCATGTAGGTCAATCCATCAATAAAATTGATCAAGATGTCTGAGAATCTATGACATACTGTATATGGAAACACATGATCTTAATATGGGCATTTTGAAAAACATGCAAGGACACTATACTTGTAAACAAAGGGCACTAATGAGGCATTCTATGAATGAGGTATTTCTAGAGGTCGGGGTTTGTCTCGTCTGCAGTTGAATAATTTTTGCTTTGATTTTCTTAAGGTTTTTTTCCCAACGCGACTTAATTTCACTTGTTTTTTTTAATTCTTGGTAATTAGTGTCATTAGCCATCGGAGTAGTAAAAACCGCAATTAACCTCAGTGCAGCAAATCTGGATAGATCTTCCTGACGCAATGGGCAAATTTCGCTATTTTCGCTGACAAGTAAAATCTGCTAAATTAAACCTACGTGAACATGTAAAGTAACAACAGATTGTTTCCTTGACAGATTCTTGAAATTCAATCATCAAAAAAGTACAACTAAAAAGTCTGTACAACATACCTAGAACAGATAAATAAAAACATCGTAGTTTAATGTTCGCCCGGACTTTGAGCCCTTGAAAGTAAGTGATCCAGCCCTTACATATGCCAACGATTGAAATTTGTTTAA
Source organism: Saccoglossus kowalevskii (assembly GCF_978046115.1). NCBI lineage: Eukaryota > Metazoa > Hemichordata > Enteropneusta > Harrimaniidae > Saccoglossus > Saccoglossus kowalevskii. The sequence goes on along the minus strand of NC_140646.1, from coordinate 275,675 downwards.
TTACTATCAAATTATCGCTTGAAAAAAAAAAATTTAATTTGTGAGACATGGATTTGATACAATCCGAAGATCGCGATCGACCCTACACAAAAGTACCGCCATTTTGTCTTCCTTGTCCTCGTTCGTCAAAAACAAAAAAATCGCATATTTACTATTTGTTTAATGAGTGCATTTTTGTTTAAAAATAACAAACAAGAATAAACACTAAGTAAAATAGGAATCAACTGCTTTGTTTTATTTGAGTAAAATGGAAACCATGCGAAAACTAATGTCAAACATTATTGGGAGAAGACACTGGGAGTTGTGTGCAAAGAGATTGTTTACAAATTAGATCACATTGGAAGTGCTTTCAGTCACGTTGTGTAACTCCAATGCGTAAAATAGAAAATTTACATCTTGAATAAAACTGACAAACTTCCTTGGTGTTGCTGTCGAGTGTCTGCCTTGTACATGGATTAAGTGTAGATGCAGGGATTCAGCTTTCCATCTCTCTGCTCGTGGTGTCGCAATAGTGGTGAAGGTCAGTACTGGGTTGAACAGACAGCCATGGCCACTATATTTTGAATGATCATAAATAATTTTTGAACCCAATAGTAGTGATCACTGTGATTATTATATAAATTTCTTGCAAAGTCTGGAACGATACTGAAAAAATATCGTTGATTTCCTTCTATATTCATGCTTGAAAATAGGCCGAAGTATCCGCAGACCCGCAGGTAAATACGAGTATCCAGATAATAAGTTAGGATCGATCAGTTCACACGAATTGTTCTGTTCTGATTCATCATTGCAAAACAATGGCCTGGAAACGGCCCAGCTTGAGGGAAACAGTATCGTTGAAAGAAAGAACAGTATCGGATCCAATACCCTTAAAAGACCTGATGAGAACACTGCGAAACGAAAGTTATGCTGCTATTGTCTAAGCGACGCAGGCCCGAGGAGAACACTGTACATGTAACCAGCACATTTACGAATCAAGATTGGCAGAAAGTTGTACGGCATCTGTCTTTGATTTTGTCTATTGATGAATATGACGCACAAAGTGAAATTGAACTTGCGTTCATGAAAATCGGAAAGGGTACTGCTGAAAAAATGGCCGCGTCACTCTTGTAACTGCGCATGCGTACTCCCCATACTTGCATACATTTGATGTTTTTAGTCACTGTATCTGCTCAAATAACATCCATCATGATATAATAAATCATTATATACTAAAATTCGCAAATTTGCAGACCTTCCAATTAAATATTACCAGTTTTTTTTGGCGACAGAATATCTAATCAGCACATCTACTCATCATATATTAGCTATGTGCCAAATCTCATTTGAATTGAAATTGTAGATCTTGAGTTATGAGTGGAACAAATTTTAGTCACAGAATCACTGAGTCACAGACACCGGTACCATATAAGCTCCGTTTCACGGGAGCTAAAAACAGCAGGGGTTCTTTCAGACAGTTCTTCCACTCTGGTGACAATGATTGATTTTGGGGTGCCGACTGTCAAAACAAACACCACTAAGAATGTCCCAAGGGACATTGCTATATTCCAAAGAAAATTGATCAGGAGATAGTAGTTTTCATGTTCAGTTTAATTTGGCACCTACAGTAACTATAAACCTGTTCATAAGACTAAACCAAGAGGTAATATTCACCACAAGGAAAAAATGATGAGGATATGTTATACTGCAAACAACCTAATTTTGCAGAAGTCCTAGTTAAACCTGATATCTTTTACCCAATGGCTTCATAATATAATCAACGCACCTCTCTCTGTGCAGCAATATTTGAGATATTGACAAATCTGTTTTCAACGTAAACAAAAGATTCTTCTTTTTAAATCTCCAGAATTTAAGCGTCTTATCTGTAGATGCTGTAACAACGATCTGGTTCAAGCCGTCAATGGCCACACCTCTAACAGCACCACTATGAGCTGAAATGAAAAGTTAAAGTGATTAATAAATCATCAAATGTATCAAAACTATATATTTTTTAATGTCTGAGTGCCAGGTGACATTTCCCAGCACTGAATGTCACTGTTTTTCCTAAATTTTTTTTATGTGTAAATTACAAATGCTGATGGTACCGGTATATGTAGAGTATTTTCCATAGAAAACTTATTCTATGTTAAAGAGTATGTAACACTGAGTGATCATCTTGCCATCTGGCATCAACCAAGCCAGGGAACAAAAGTGTTCATAAATTGTATACAAATTCCAGTCAAGTATGGCGTTGGCCTTTCTATTGTGTCTGTGACACACTCAGTGTTAAAGCAGTGTTCACCCCCACATAGAATTTGAACATGTGACTGAATATTATTAATATTTCTATTCATGAAATGATTTTGATAAAATGATGATGTCTCGCACATGTCAAACCATTCACAGTAGACAAAGAGAAATATGAATCTAAAATATACTTAGTATCTTACTTTTATTGTATCTGTACAAGGTTAAAGAAAATACAGAACTGAAATTATTAGAGTTATAACTACATTGTGTCTAACACTCACCAACTGTTTGGCCATACTGGCCTCTATGGATACCAGATTGAATGTTATAAAGGTCAACATGACCTTTATTCCAACCAACAATAAAGAAATTACCACAACTACTGATATCTGTACACTGAAACAAAAAATACCAAGAATCAACAGTAATTCCTACAGCTCATACACCAAAACTTTGTAATGATAAACTGTATTAGTGATTTATACATACTGGGAATCAGTACATTTTACCAGAGAAATTAAACCAAGTTACCAGAAATAATGATTCTATAATTGCACTGTATTTCTTGGGGGAAAATATTTACATTTAACCCTTTCATCACCAAAAGTCAAATTTTATCACCTTTTTCAAAATAAAACCTGTATAATTTTTTTGCATATTTTTTCCAACATTTCCATCAAGGCCGAAAATTATATCTATTTGGTCAAAATTATGATCACAGATTTCTATTTGACCAAAACATTTAAAATTCTTCATTATATCATATCAGATTCTAAATAATGTATCACATGTTAAAAGTTCACGTAGATGGCATAAGCATTTGTGAAAGCGAACAAGACTATATCTAAATCTTATTTTTTTTTGCAAAAAGCAGAAAAAATTATCATTTTTAGATGGAAATAAAACCAGTGAATTTGAATGTTTTAATTAGCAGTGAAGACATTATAATGTACATAGCAGAGTTCACATAAAGTATGATTTATCTTCTCTGGAAGATGTTTTGTTCTGTGATGTTTTGAAAATTATTTACTGTATCATTTTTCCATAAATATAGTGCTCACTCACCAATGCTTCTATATGCTTTTCCTCTGTAAACCTCTCATGCTGTATTTTATGTTTACCCATACTGCACTTTTGATAATTCCATGATGTAACAACAGGACTACCAAGATGACATGCGATTATACCATCCCATTCACTCTGCCGACTTGTCTCTATGAAGAAAGAAAACATATAACAGTCACATGATACAAAGCAGCGCCAGATGTCCCACCGATCTGGTTTGCATTTAATCTTCAAAATGCAACATTATTTGTCCAACAATTGAGCAAATATTTATGATAATTGGGTTTAACCAATCAAATTTGACTTCCTGAAAAGTGGTTACATATATTTTGTCCAATCTATATAGTAATTTTAAATTAGTGCTATACAAATCAACAAAACTTCTGGGTTCACAAACAAACTAATACAGACAGCAATCCTTTTTCGAGCGTTGTTTGCATAATTCCCCAAAAATTATTGTTCTCATGCTTCTCTTTTGAACCAAAAATACTCCATGGTCATACTGATTTTTATTACATGCTATGTCCACAACATAAAATAATATTTTTGCTGATTTCAGTTGACAGAATAATGTAACACTACTGTGCACTATTCATGTTTAGGGCCTTCTTCTAAACACTAAAAATATTGGTATAGGGTGTATTTTACCACGTCATACATAATTAAAAATATGGAATAAATCGGAATTAAGTATTCAGGCAATTGAAATGTTGGTATAATATATAAGCTAATATGAGGTTATTACAAGGATACTGCAAAGTATGCATGAAGACAGTACAGCAGGAGTATCAACCCAGGAATACATCATGGGAATGACGAAATCCAAAAACATTAGAACAGATTTAGTGAACTTTTTTGTGAGGAGTCCGGTCAAACCAATGGGGGCAGCCACGTTTGTTTTTATTATTAGAACGTTCGAATTCAGTCCATATTTGGAATTTTAGTTTCCTAATATGGAAGGATGAAAATACCCAATGTAATACCACGCTGCAACTCGTAGTGTTACAGTGCAGATGAATAATAATATTTGTTAGGTAAATTTCTGCTGTAACCTTATAACTATCGTATAACAATGCATGACTTGACCAACTCAAAGGCGGGATTTATACAGAGCTCATCCCACCCGTGGCAATGCCCACCCATGGCAATGCCCATTCATGGCAATGCCCACCCATGGCAATGTCTACCCATGGCAATGTCTACCCATGGCAATGTCTACCCATGACAATGAGAAACCCATGGCAATGCATACCTATGACAATGTCTACCCATGGCAATGAGAAACCCATGGCAATGCCCACCCATGGCAATGAGAAACCCATGGCAATGCCCATCCATGGCAATGTCTACCCATGGCAATGTCTACCCATGGCAATGTCTACCCATGGCAATGTCTACCCATGGCAATGAGAAACCCATGGCAATGAGAAACCCATGGCAATGAGAAACCCATGGCAATGCCCATCCATGGCAATGTCTATCCATGGCAATGTCTACCCATGGCAATGAGAAACCCATGGCAATGCATACCCATGACAATGTCTACCCATGGCAATGAGAAACCCATGGCAATGTCTACCCATGGCAATGTCTACCCATGGCAATGCCTACCCATGGCAATGCCTACCCATGGCAATGTCTACCCATGGCAATGCCTACCCATGGCAATGAGAAACCCATGGCAATGAGAAACCCATGGCAATGCCTACCCATGGCAATGTCTACCCATGGCAATGCCTACCCATGGCAATGCCTACCCATGGCAATGAGAAACCCATGGCAATGAGAAACCCATGGCAATGCCTACCCATGGCAATGTCTACCCATGGCAATGCCTACCCATGGCAATGCCTACCCATGGCAATGCATACCCATGGCAATGTCTACCCATGGCAATGCCTACCCATGGCAATGAGAAACCCATGGCAATGAGAAACCCATGGCAATGCCTACCCATGGCAATGTCTACCCATGGCAATGTCTACCCATGGCAATGCCTACCCATGGCAATGAGAAACCCATGGCAATGAGAAACCCATGGCAATGAGAAACCCATGGCAATGCCTACCCATGGCAATGTCTACCCATGGCAATGCCTACCCATGGCAATGTCTACCCATGGCAATGTCTACCCATGGCAATGAGAAACCCATGGCAATGCATACCCACGACAATGTCTACCCATGGCAATGCCTACCCATGGCAATGAGAAACCCATGGCAATGAGAAACCCATGGCAATGTCTACCCATGGCAATGCCTACCCATGGCAATTAGAAACCCATGGCAATGAGAAACCCATGGCAATGAGAAACCCATGGCAATGAGAAACCCATGGCAATGCCTACCCATGGCAATGCATACCCACGACAATGTCTACCCATGGCAATGCCTACCCATGACAATGCCTACCCATGGCAATGAGAAACCCATGGCAATGCATACCCACGACAATGTCTACCCATGGCAATGCCTACCCATGGCAATGCCTACCCATGGCAATGCCTACCCATGGCAATGAGAAACCCATGGCAATGTCTACCCATGGCAATGCCTACCCATGACAATGTCTACCCATGGCAATGAGAAACCCATGGCAATGCATACCCATGGCAATTCCTACCCATGGCAATTCCTACCCATGGCAATTCCTACCCATGGCAATTCCTACCCATGGCAATGTCTACCCATGGCAATGTCTACCCATGGCAATGTCTACCCATGGCAATGTCTACCCATGGCAATGCCTACCCATGGCAATGCCTACCCATGGCAGGCAATTCCTACCCATGGCAATTCCTACCCATGGCAATTCCTACCCATGGCAATGTCTACCCATGGCAATGCCTACCCATGGCAATGCCTACCCATGGCAATGCCTACCCATGGCAATGCCTGCCCATGGCAATGCCTGCCCATGGCAATGTCTGCCCATGGCAATGTCTGCCCATGGCAATGCCTACCCATGGCAATGCCTACCCATGGCAATGCCTACCCATGACAATGCCTACCCATGGCAATGCATACCCATGACAATGCCTACCCATGGCAATGAGAAACCCATGGCAATGCATACTCATGACAATGCCTACCCATGGCAATGAGAAACCCATGGCAATGCATACCCATGGCAATGCCTACCCATGGCAATGTCTACCCATGGCAATGTCTACCCATGGCAATGTCTACCCATGGCAGGCAATTCCTACCCATGGCAATGAGAAACCCATGGCAATGCCTACCCATGGCAATGTCTGCCCATGGCAATGCCTACCCATGGCAATGTCTACCCATGGCAATGTCTACCCATGGCAATGCCTACCCATGGCAATGCCTACCCATGGCAATGCCTACCCATGGCAGGCAATTCCTACCCATGGCAGGCAATTCCTACCCATGGCAGGCAATTCCTACCCATGGCAATGAGAAACCCATGGCAATTCCTACCCATGGCAATGTCTACCCATGGCAATGAGAAACCCATGGCAATGAGAAACCCATGGCAATGAGAAACTCATGGCAATGAGAAACCCATGGCAATGAGAAACCCATGGCAATGCATAACCATGGCAATGTCTAAAAACTACTAGATCTAGTGCAAAAATGGCACTAGATCTAGTGCTAAAATGTACATAGTGCGAGTAGCATTGATATTGCGTTGTCAATGACGTCAAGACATCCCGTAATTCTCTGAAAATAAATTAATATTTACGTAAAATTGTTGTATCTTTCATTCATTGGAAATGTACTACAGTGGGAAAATTGAGAATGTCATTGTCCACGTTTGTCGTAATAGACCGTTGGAACAACGCGATCGGCCGGGAAACTAGCTGAAACAGTGAAACTGCAGGTCGAACTTCCGGTTGTGAAATACGTATTTTAACCCTTCACAGCTAAATGGGACCAAGAAATCGTCCAGGGCGATTTTTCGGCAGTTTTTAAATTTATTTTTTAAAACATTTTGTTGTAATTTATCGGACATTTCAATCGTTCCTGACGCCTAAATCTGTCTATTTAAGTTTTTATTCAAGAGCGTGTTTATTGTGACTAGCGTAAGCTTCGTTTGGACAAAGAGCTGTTATCACTGTAAACAATGTTAAATTATTCTTCTTATGCTAAGTTCATCTTTGAAAACAACTATATTTTTATTTTAAAAAAATCATGCCATTTTCCCATCAAAATCCAAGCCAAAAGTGCATACTACAACATTGGCAAATCTCTTCCGCGTTGCGTTCAATAACATTAACATATTTAAATGAGCTATGGTGATTTGAACGCGTTGGCATCATCCAGCATTTTGATTGGTTAATTAGCTGTTTGACCTATTTGCTCAACTCACGCAAGAGAAACATGGCGGATACCCTACCGCATCGAGCGTTTATATGTGATCGGAATCATTTGCTTACGATGAAACTAAGTAGAATTTTATTTGAATCAACGAATTTATTTTTTGTGCGTTATTTTAATCACTACTGAGTAATATTCAACGTTTGTGAAATGTAGCATGTCCGGATTGAGCATCTGTGATCGCTTGCTGCTACGCAATGCAGTTGTGTTCGTTTTTATTAGAAACGTCGTTTAAAAATATACTTTTGTTACCAATAAAATAAAAACAAATGTATTTGAAAAATGACACTGGGCAACACTGTAATGACATTCCAGGTGGCCTACTTTTTAATTCAGCAAGAATTATTAATTATTGTTAATTCTGCAATAGTTTTTTTCGTCTTGGGTGGCCCAACTGACGGCGTAGAAAGTCTGTAGTTGGATACAATGAAAATTTCCCCCAAAAATATTTGATAATTATTTTTTGAAATTTTGAACCCCAAATAAGCGCCCATCACCCGTGAAATCCCCAGGGCGATTTTTCGGATGGCCGAATTTATGGCAGAATCCGGTATTATATAAAGAAAGTATTACTATGGACATCTCGCGCATATTGCCGATGTTTTATACTGTTTGTAGTTTACATATGAAAGTGGTTGTTGATGCCCCTCCTATTATTCGACATCGTTGACAATGCGATAACAATGCCACTCGCACTGTGCACATTTTAGCACTAGATCTAGTGCCATTTTAGCACTAGATCTAGTGCCATTTTAGCGCTAGATCTAGTGCCATTTTTGCACTAGATCTAGTACTTTTTCGGATTAGTGCTACTAGCACTAGCCACTCGCACTATGTCCATTTCGACACATTTACATACATGCCTACCCATGGCAATGTCTACCCATGACAATGCCTATCCACGGCAATGCCTACCCATGGCAATGAGAAACCCATGGCAATGCCTACCCATGGCAATGCCTACCCATGGCAATGCCTACCCATGGCAATGTCTACCCATGGCAATGTCTACCCATGGCAATGTCTACCCATGGCAATGTCTGCCCATGGCAATTTCTACCCATGGCAATGTCTGCCCATGGCAATGCCTACCCATGGCAATGTCTACCCATGGCAATGCCTACCTGACGCAAATACTGTGATGGGTGGTAATTTGTATTCATCATACTTGATTCCTTTTCTCTTGGCAAGTTTTCGATTCATAGATGCCTGGCCGAGGTTTTTATTATGCTTGTCATGCTCAGTTGAGAATGATTTTAGGGTGCTGTCCTGACCTGTGGAAAGAAAATACATCTAAGAGTGCCAGAAAGATTGCAGTACACACATCTGTTTAAATTATTACCCCTAGACACCATTGACTGGCAATGAGGGCAACAGTATACACATATTGACTGTCAATGAGGGCAACAGTATATACATATAAACTGGCAATGAGAGCAACAGTATATACATACTGACTGGCAATGAGGGCAACAGCATACACATACTGACTGGCAATGAGGGCAACAGCATACACATACTGACTGGCAATGAGGGCAACAGCATACACATACTGACTGGCAATGAGGGCAACAGTATACACATATTGACTGGCAATGAGGGCATCAGTATACACATATTGACTGGCAATGAGGGCATCAGTATACACATAATGACTGGCAATGAGGGCAACAGTATACACATAATGACTGGCAATGAGGGCAACAGTATACACATAATGACTGGCAATGAGGGCAACAGTATACACATATTGACTGGCAATGAGGCAACAGTATACACATATTGACTGGCAATGAGGGCAACAGTATACACATTGACTGTCATTGAGGGCAACAGTATACATCTATTGAAACCATGAACAAAAAAATAGGCCAATGGCCAACAGCTATTGTACAAAAGATTAGTGCTGTATATGACAAATACCCCAAAAGGCAGTGAGTGAGACAATACAACATAATGCTAAAAAATCAATAATATTAGAATCAAAGAGAGCTTAAAAAGAACTCTAGCGTGTTGAGAGAATAACATTACATAATATTTGCAATTATCTGAATTTGTAATACATGTATATACCTAGTTTTGTTGAAATATGTTGAATGGTTCTTGAAATAGCACCCAAATAGCTTGAATTTCACTAGCTGATATGCAAATTAGATATTTTGCATAAATTTCCACCAAAAACTAAATATATCTGCACCAAGTTTTATTACCGTAAAATCTGTATTAAAAGCCGCATCCCTAATAGAAGTCGCATCCATTCTATTTGAATAATTGAGAACCAAAAATTCCTCATTTCTCATATGTGTAGATGCTCTAATAGAAGCCGCATCCCCTCTGCTGCATTGTACCATTTTAATAGAAGCCGCGGCTTCTAATACAGATTTTACAGTAAAACATATTAAATGGTTCTCAAGATATCACCAAAATATTAGAATGTAAATTAGGCAATTTGCATAATTTTCCACCAAAATCAATCATGTCTATACACATTTAAATATGTGGTTATGTTTTCATTACAATCACAATAGACCAATCAAAGAAAACTTAGAACTCTCATGTGCTATGTGAGAATGAGAAACAGTTGACAGAACATATCTCCCTGTGAGCATATAATTTCAATATGGCATCATTGTATAATCTTTCCAAGTTTTGTCCATTTTCCAACAACTGTAGTGCATTAAAAAGAGGGTAATAAAAAAATCATGAATTTCTGAAATTTTTGATAAAATTGGCCACTTTTAGTGACTGGGTGAAGTGCCATCCAAGCTACATGTGAACCAAGTATCAAAGAATTTGGACTACTGGTTTTGAAGAACAAGTCAAAAGTACTATTTTTAATGAAAAATGACAAAATATTTGATAAAAATAGAGAATTGAAGATGTCAACACAAAATGAACAAATCTTATATACGATGCTGGTTTGAGAGCAATCGGACTACCAGTTTCGAAGAAGAAGTCGAAAACAGCATTTTTGAGAATTGAAGATATGGACATAAAATGAACAAATCTGATAGAGGTCCATCCAAGGTATATACAACACGAGTTTGAGTGCAATCAGACCATCAGTTTCAGAGAAGAAGTCGAAAATTGCATTTTTGACCAAAAATTACCATTTTAAAATATTCGCCAAAATTAGGAAATTGAAAATTTCATTACCAAATTAACAAAACTGACAGACAGACAGAAACCCATCCCATAGGCTCAGCGGACCTATGGTCTGTTGAGCCAAAAACAAAACCCAAGCCTGTTTCAACAATTTATAATTACCTGCACTTAATATATCTGTACCGTTTGGACCATAGAATCGAATTTTACTTGGGGGAGCATAATGCCCACTTCTCTGTCGTAAAAGACGTCCACCACCATCAGCAATATCAAATATCCATATCTACATATAATGAATACATGTGAATGTAGTATATGTAATATTAATAAGAATTTGAACATCATTTCAGAAAGCAGTTGACATTATTTAGAGGCTGCACTGTAATTGCTGGGACTGATCCATAGACGGATCCATAGACGGATCAGAGGCAATTTCCTAGATGTCAGAGGTGGTAACATTAGTTCTTCTAGATATTTTCAATATTATTCCCATAATGCAACTTTGGCCTTGACAATGGATGCACTGTCAAATCTGAAGTTCACACCCTGTATTGGCATTTATATGAATGGAAACCAGCTATGGTCAATAAAGAATACATTTACAAATTATTCAAGTATTTTCTTGTTAGTGATATTTTGCAATGTATACATTGTGCTTGTCTTAATTTAGTTAATTGAAGAAAATTGACTCACATTTGATGATTCAGATGGTAATGACTAGACTAGAGAATGTTTATTTAATTAGTACTGATATATACAAATTTTTGATCATACCTTAATGGAGTTGTCTGCTGAGGTAGATACCATCAATGGCTCTGATGGAAGGTACTTTAATGATGCCACGGCACCATGGTGAACATCACGCATCTGACTTAATAACTTGCGCTCTTCTAAATCCCACAATGCAACATGTCCAGCAGTACTTCCTGTTGCCATAACAGGATGGCCATCTGTGGGCATGACAAGTCCCATTATAAACAAGTCATTGTCAATGACACGTCCCCGTTCCGTTCATATTTGAGTGACATATACATTCAAAGCAGATCATGACCGAAATGCACCTGCATATGTACAACACATTGTACTAAATCTGAACAAAATCCATCCATGCATGACTGAGATCTGGTTCCGGAATTGTGAAAATACGTGATTTTAATGCATTTTCGGTCTTAAAATGGCCATCATTCAGCTATTGTTAAGCGGATCATGAAACAAATGCACATATCTATTTGTGACATGATGCACCATGTGTGTGTGAAGTTTGAACTTGATCAATCCAGACTTGTCTTGGATACGGATCCAGAACTGAATTCTTTAAGAAAATGGCCGCCAGTCGGCCATTTCGAACTTGATCCGGGGAAAAAAAATGACGTGCATCAAGGTCCTATTATGTTTAATGTAAGTACCAAATTTGAACGAAATCCGTCCATGCATAACTGAGATCCGGGTTCGGAATGGTGAAAATGTGCGATTTCAATGCATTTTCGGCCTTAAAGCGGCCGCCATTTGGCTATCGTTAATGGGATCATGAAACAAATGCACATACATATTTGTGACATGATGTACCTTGTAAACCTTCAAACACTTTTAAGTTACCGGTAAGATTCATAAGTTGGAATTTTTTGCTTTAGATATGAAAAACATTGAAGAACAGCAGCTTGAAGCCATTTCACTTTAATTTCATTGACATCTGCATGTGTAACATCTGCATGTGTTGTCTGCCGTGATAAATTTTGCCCTCGTCGAGGACGTTCTTCTGGACAGTTCTTTTATGATGCTAACTGAAATACACAGTATTTTAAAGTGGGATATTCAAACAACGCATACTTATTTTCTCACCTGTTCGAAATGCTATGGTCGTAACAGGTCCCCATTCCTGTGTGAATGTCATTATACTTTCATCGTATTTGATATTATGGATAATGACTTTTCCAGACTCTAATCCAATACCAATCACATCAACGGCCGGTGCCTGTTCCAATGTGTGTATTCGGGAATGAAAACTGTCGAAGCTATAAACTAGTTTGCTGAAAATAAATATTTATTGTTTATTATTGCTGAAATAAAGACGTGTTGCAAAAAAAAGCTAATGTAAAATGCTTTAATTTTATTAGGAAATTCAGGGAACGGCCAAGTAAATTTCAAGACAGAAAGCCAGGGAAAATTGTCTTGTTTCTCATTTCTGCACCTGGGACAATTATTAGCTGAGAAAAATACAAATTTCCATGTGTGGCTCATTAGAGTAAAATCTGCAGTCAAAAAGTTAAAATCATATTCAATCTTCATCAATTAGAAATTGTATCATCTGACAGCATTTAAGGTATAGATGCAGATTCGTGGGCACTTGGGAGTGAATTTTCTTTTTTTTGCTTTTTATTATCCAAACAGGCTTGGCTATAGACTGTTAAAATTTCACAGCATTATGAATAGTGGAACATACTTAAGACGATTTTAAAATATAGAATACTGGTACAAACATTCCCTTTTTTGAATGCTTAGCAAGATTTAGCAAGGCTGTACATAAATAATCAAAAAGAAACAAGGTGAAAAAAAAAGTAATGACGGGATCTCCATATTATGCACTATATTTAACTTTTTACAAAACGATAATAGGTTTAAATTTGGAACTGTTACAGCCATTTAATTACGAGCATTAGCAAACTTCTTACTGAGTGAATGGTTATGCAAATTAGCCATTATCATATACCTCGTATTGCCCGGCCTCGTAACGCTATGGGAATCCCGATGCGCGAGCCGTGCAATAATTTTCCATATCACGCCCGGGCCCCGTTTACCATATTTGGTAAATGCGTCTAATTCCAGGAACTACTTTCTGTTCATAAACAACGCGCGTAATTTGCGTCTGTGCTTCGATAATTGCTAACGATATTATTCTGTGGATGAAAAATATACCGAAAACACCAGTTGGACTCATTATTACCTTGACGAAAGCCGACATTCCACCACAACCAATCATAAATATAACTGGTCACAAAAATGTGTAAAGTTTACAGCACTACGATACTCACATTCAGCTGACATCGGTGTCGCGGGATACACCCAGCGACACCGATGCCAGCTGACCGTCTGACGATACTGTCTCTCAACGGAAGATCGTCGGCGCATTTCAGATATTGTTGGTTACGCCAGGATCTGGAACTGTAAACCAAACTGCTTCTTGTCAAGCAATTGTTTCTCGTTCACCGACTACGGTTTTCAACTGTGAAATTAACGTGTCTTTACCCGTCTTTACCTGTGGCTACAACATCAGCTCCAAGAAATCGTCCGTTGTCGGACGGTCAGTAAATGACCAACTTAGCTGGACTGTAGTGTCCATTCTTAAGAAAGCAAGTTTATAATGAGTTTTTATTATTTTATTTATTACCGTTAAAATATTGTTATAAATTTATGTCCATTTGCTGTTTCATTAAAACGTAATTAGTGGATATACTTGGTGACATTCGTTTGTCTATAGATCCCTGTCACTGACGTCTATTGTGTGAGAGATGTTGACGCGTTTGCGTCATTTAGAATCCTCCGTATAAATCGTATCGAAACCCGGGTGAAAGACGAGCGAAAAATAACATAACTAAAGACTTTTTTTTTCATATAAGGTATATGATAAAACCTTTATGGACTGGATACGGCTTTTGCTGCCCTCGATCGTACGGCTTACGCACCCTCGCAAGCTCGGGCACTTCCGCCGCACAACCTCAGGCCGCAAAAGCCGTATCTAGTCCATAAAGAATATTATTAACACTTTTTCAGTTTACCACGGCCCTACTAATTGATGCGTGGGACTGTCCCGGCACGCGCGGGGGCAAATGGGGAGAAATACCTAACGCGTGGAACAGCGGCAGCAATCCTAGTACTGTATAATATTTGTTTATGCTCAAATTTGAAACAGAGTGGCGAATTCAAGTAGATATCCACACTTTTTATGATCGACGCCCGGGCATTCCGGCGAGTCAAGTCCGCCATGATGTTTACTAATGTTGGTTAGCGTTTAACAATAGGACAATACCATTCGATCCATGGGGGCGACAATGCTACGCACACGTGCAATAAATCCACGTTAATCAGTTGTTTATTTACAAAGTTGTCAAGCAGGATGTGTGCCGTATAGTCAATCCTGGTCAGTATTTCACACTTCGAATGTCATTGTCCGAGAATGCAACGCTTTAAAAATAAGCCCAGACGTCCTTTTGTTCGAAGAGACGATGTCAAAATAGTGTGAAAATGTCAAGACAAACTGACAAAAACTGTGGGAGCTAATTAATTTTCAATCTCGCTGACCAACAAGAAAATACGAACGGAGATAATGGCCGTTTTATGAAAGTGACGTTAATCGTCAACAAAAATGGCTATTGCATCACGACGACATGCCAAAATCCATCATACATCGACGCTTGCTGATGTTCAATCGTAAGATAAAAAAATAAAATAAAAAATATTTACAATACCAGGGAAACTGACGTAAAATCGTCCGCGGAGTCAAAACCTTGGGTAAAAAATGTCATGGCCTTGTGTTATCTTTTCCACTTAGGGAGGGGCACAATGGATTACGTAAAGCCGATATTCATACAGTTATATAAACATAGCGATCGCCATTGATTGGGTGGGTTGAGTTTAAATTTACCTTTCCTCAAACCTTTAAAAAAATCGAGTTTTTCACAATCTCCGGTGAAATGGACCGTGCGAAGTTAGACGGCCATGTTGAAATGGGCCGTAATATTTTGCTACACAACAGCTATTCGCAGTTTTTGTACTCAATCGCTCAAACACCGGTGAGAAAAAGTCGAAATGGAAGACAACTATTGTAAATCAAAACAGGTTTCATTCAACTACGAGCAAACGAGACGGGTAGATAAAAATTAAAACGAACCCGGACCTCTGGAAATACCTCATTCATAGAGTGCCATAGTACCAGAGGTCGCCGAGCACGGCTGTACAACGTACTTTGCGACATCGCTACAGATGCATGCTCGCTGACAAGGGGGTTTCTGATTAAGGTAACCAAGATGGCATCGCAGAGTGCGCGATTTTTCTGCGGTGTTTAAAAACAGCATCCCGTTGCCGATGTTTCTGTAATTTTCGGGGTATTTTTTATTTTTAATTAACCAAGCATTTCACGTTTGAGTATTTTGCCACTGAAAATTTAATTATCGATGACAGCACAGTAATGGTCTGAATGGTGTTTTTCCACTGGGCCGCTTGTATCCCCCCGTAGATAGAGCTACGTGTTGACGCCCTCTATGGTACTTTCGTTTTTATTGACGTCTTGGACACTATTACGAGTAAGTTGACCACACCGGCGATTGACTTTGTGGGTTTTTGGCGTTCAGTACGCCTGTGAGAGAACATTATAGACCCAACGAAGTAGGTTAATTTCATTGTAACTGTTTTATCTTTTAGAGTTTATGTTTTAAGAGATTCTGAGTGATAATTGTGAATCTTTGATGTATTTTTCGAAATATCGTTTCACACGTGATTTTGTCATAGCACATTGTACGCTACTTTTGTTGTTGACAAACTGTCATTTTCTGTTTGTAGTATTCACCGCTTGGAATAAATGATTATCCCCTGAAGCACTTGTGGGTGGTTGTTTTTCGAAGTGGTTGATCACAAGTACGGGTATAAAAACACCTAGACCCCAGAACAATGAATATTCGAAGTCTGTATCTGCAGTGAAAATTAGTCTACACTACGGAGAGAAACCAAACCTGTGATCAGCAGTGTTGTTGAATGCACACATCCGCACTGATTATCAAGACTACAACACGTAAGTGAAATAGAAAATCGCTAAAATATGGCAAGTAATACAAAATCTGAACCTTTAGAAGATAAGGAAGATGAGAGATTTGAACATGATATCACACGGCGCCCTCAACGACAGAGAACTCTCTCAGCCAAAGCTCTTACTAACAAAATTATAGAAACAGAGAACATTTTACATGGGCTATGGCAGCAAACAAAGCAAAAGTTATCATGTATCGAAGTCACAGACCCCAGTGAAATAATTTCAGAAATTGAGTGGCTCAGTCAGCAGTATGCCTTGACATGGGAGGAGTTAGAAGCTCTGTATGAGAAAGACAAATTGGGTGATTCTCGCGATGATGCAGAATACATGAAACAAATGATTCTTCGAAACAAGCGAATCATTGACACAGAGATTAATGAAGCGAAGATGAGACAAATGAGAAAAACTGCATATCACAAAGAGCCATACGAACCCTCAGTCTCGAGCTCATCTTCCAGAAATAGCATACACACTACAAAGTCGTCAAAATATGGACAATCAGTTTCAAGCTCAAACATATCTAAGACGTCATCCAGACTTAGTGTAGCGAAAACACATGCTTTGGCGAAGGCAAAAATTAGAGTCCTTGAGGCCGACAAAAAGGCTGAAGCTGCTCATGTAACAGCGACCGTTTTACAACAGGCTGTAGACGAAGAGAATGGACTGTTCCCTACAACCCCAGAACAGTCATCAAATGATCATGTGAATACATTTTTGGCTAAAAATTCACAGAAACATTCGAAAACAAACAGTGATGGCAGTTTACAATTACAAGAAACTCGTACTACTAACCCGTTGTCGAATGGAATATCGATTCTCCCATTCACAATACGAGCTGAACAAACTTCTGAGCGACAAATGACAGCACCGGAGAGACAGTTTGGAATGACAGACTGCAACACACATTCAGTTTCTGAAGAATACATACGAATACTGGCTCGACAACGCCTGCCAGTGTAGGAGCCCGAGATTTACGGTGGTGACCCCGTCATGTTTTGGCCTTGGAAGAGAGCGTTTGATACCCTGGTGCAGTCGGCTTGCGTGTCAACTGCAGAGAATTTGTCCTTTCTGGGCAAGTACACCACAGGTACAACAAAAATACTGGTAGACAGATATCGACTGAGAAACGTAGAAAGAGCATACAAAGAAGAACTGGAGTCAAGATTTGGCAACCCAGCCGTCATTTCCTCAATCATCATAAAACAGTTAAGTACATTCAGCAAAATCAAAGCTGACGACAACCAGCGAATTCTCGACTTGTGCGTTGACGCAGTTGCACACATGAAGGACCTACCTCATCTGATTATACTTGATACTCCACATGGAATGAATCCAGTAGTTGAGAAGTTGCCATCATATGTATTGAACAGATGGAGGGAGAGAGTGGCGACTTACAAGCAGATCAACAAGAAATTCACAACATTTCAATACTTCACAGAATTTCTTACAACCGTAGCAAAGACACAGAATGATCCTGATGTTACCCGCTTTAATAATACACAGATCAGACCAAATAAACGTAAAGCAAGTCAACAGCACAGAACCCGGGTTTTTTCCACAAACACAAAGGATCATACCAAACAGGGTGCCTACCACGAGACTCCTGGCTATGACCTGACTGAGTGTAAAGCATTCATGAGAAAACCAATAGGAGAACGGCTAGAACTATGTAGAAAAAAGGGTTTGTGCTTCCGGTGCACACAAACACATCTTGCCAAAGACTATACTGCTGAGATAATATGCACAACTTGCCAAAGTAAGAGACACATAACCTGTCTCCATTCATCACCTGCAGAAAAACCACAAACGACCAATAAAACAGATACAAATCAAGAAGTTACTACTAGGTGTACAAGGTTATCTAAGTGTTCGGCAGGACGTTCTTGATAATCTTAGCAAAAGTGTACAGAAAGGGTCGGCCGACCGACTTCATAGAAACATGTGCGGTCCTTGACGACCAGTCTAACGCTTGTATGGAAACTACTAGTCTCTTCAATTCAGTGGGAATTCACGGCCCTGACCTAGAATACGAACTTTCCACATGCAGCACAAAAGGAGAGAACAGGAAGGGACGGTGTGGTGTTGACATTATCATTGAATCCTGTGACGGACAGAAACAATACCCACTCCCTGTAGTACTAGAAAACAATGACCTTCCCAGCGACAAAGGTGAAATACCAACACCTGATGTATGCAAGGCATTTGATCACCTCAAACCGATCACTAATAAGATTCCAGAAATTAGAGAAGACATAGGTATAAAGCTCCTCGTTGGCAGAAATTGTCCTGAAATATTAAAGGTGAGAGAGAACAGA
This sequence comes from Saccoglossus kowalevskii, assembly GCF_978046115.1. Taxonomy (NCBI): domain Eukaryota; kingdom Metazoa; phylum Hemichordata; class Enteropneusta; family Harrimaniidae; genus Saccoglossus; species Saccoglossus kowalevskii. The sequence goes on along the minus strand of NC_140646.1, from coordinate 256,815 downwards.
AATGGCCCTGTTGGTGCTCCTTGGGCTCAACGCACAGATTTAGGATGGACTGTATCGGGTGAGTTATGTTTAGAAACAACTAGAGGCACAATTCGTGCTTCTGTTCATCGCACGACAGCAAGCTGCGATGTGACATCATACAACACGAACCAGTGTACCAGAGAAAGATTTCAGTGTCACAATCACATATATGCAAAAGATATAATTGTACCTAAACCAGATAGGAATACTGACGTCTTTGAGGAGACAGCGAGGGATGAGAATAAATCGCGATCGGTAGAGGACAAACAGTTCTTGGATATCATGGATAAGCATTCCCATGTCAATACTCAAGGCAATTTAGAACTTCCCCTACCCTTTAAACAGGAACCAGAACAACTGCCAAACAACTATCAGTCAGTATTTAATCATTTTAACAACCTCCGGAACCAGTTCAGATGCAATCCGGACTTGATGAACCAATATGTTCAGTACATGGAGAAATTAATCAAACGCGAACACGCAAGTCCAGTTCCAACAACTGAATTGAATGCAAAGAATACATGGTACTTACCACATTTCGCAGTGCAACACCCTCAGAGATATCAGAGTGGTTTTTGACTCGAGTTCAAAGTTTAATGGTATATCACTCAACGATGTCCTGTTACAGGGACCAGATCAAATGAACAGTTTGCTTGGCGTCCTACTTAGATTCAGATGCAACCCAATAGGCATAATGGGAGACGTGGAACAGATGTTCCATAACTTCCACGTCTGCCAAGTACATAGAGAGACTACATGCGCTTCCTGTGGTTTCAGGATAATAACCCGACAAAACCGGTAACCCAGTACCGTATGAACGTGCACATTTTTGGAAATGTGTCATCCCCGGCCATTGCCACATATGGCCTAAGAAAGATCGCTCATGAAAACAGATTGACCTACGGAGATGACGTGAGTGAATTTATACACAAGGATTTTTACGTAGATGATGGCCTTACCTCTCAGCCTGACATCGCAACAGCAATCAGCATTATCCAACGCACGCGAGAGATGCTAGCAACGAGAAATGTTAACTTTCATAAAATCGTATCAAACGACAGACATTCGCGCCAAAGACTTGCAGCTCTTCAATCTTAACCGAGACATGCTACCTACGCAGCATTCACTGGGGATCCAGTGGTCCTTACAGGGGGACACATTCACCTTTAAAGCGAACCTAAATGTGGCCTTAATTTATAGTTGTGTATATTTTAAACTGTATTCGAAATAATATTGCAGTGGTTTAATTTTGTTTTAATTATAACTGTAGCTTGGATAGGCATTTGAAGTGCTTGCCATGGAGGTCTTTCATGGAGGGGAATAATTAACGAACGAACATATTTAACATCCGGGTACTTTTCAAAGCTATGACGTTTTAGTATCTGATCGCATTCGTATACGCCATTGTACATAGCCGTTCATGCTGCCAAGCATTGCGTACTATTAGTATAAACTCAACTTTTATATGCACAATGTGCTTTTTAAAACTTGGGTTAGAGCCTTATGCGTTTGAACCACAGTATTCTGAGAGTGAAAGCCCAATTGCGTTAAAGTACCGTACTTCCCCGATCGCAAGCCCCTCTCGAGTATGAAGCCCATCTCTATGTTTTTACTTGGTATTTATCGAGTTGAGGGCATTCACGATTATAAGCCCAGAGTGTTTTTACTGGGCGTCGACGATATTCTTTAAAATATGCGTGTAAAAGGTGTGTTTCATTTCATAATAATCGTGATTGGCATGTTAGTTTGGTTCATGCTTTTAGTTTTATGAGAAAACTCGCATTAATTTCAAGTTCAGAGTGCATGGCGAACGTACACAACGTGATTCGCATCGTTTCTATTCTGTCATTTACTCAGGATGAACATCGATGTTGCAATTCTGGAGTAATTCATATTTCTTTGAGTAGTAGCCTTCAAAAAGCCAAAAATGTGATCGTCAAGACGTGTACCTGGTTATCGGGCATGGTTTACTTTGAGACTATCATGAAAGGCCTAGGGTTTGAACGATGAGACATGTTGGCGACCGAGAAAGGTGTTTAAATTCTTCCTCCACACTCAGTTTACCCACGGTTACTATTAACCGTCGTTTATATTTCGGAAATTGTGAATCGCCAGTTTTTAGGGAAAAAAATCATCGTTTTTTCGTTGCAATCAGTGCTACAGATCGCATTTTAACATTGCGGTAATTCACTTCCGCATTGCGCTAAAAAATCATCGTCAATAATCGGAAAATTTCATCATTACGACACATCATTTTGATTGGTTAATGAAAGACATGACCTGTTATGTCAAAGGAAGTTGTTCCAGGTCAAATCGTGCTGAAAAACCTCATGGTGGAAAATTGTTTTGCGTCGAGAGTTTGCGTACGATCGAAAACGAACCAAAACGAAGATAATGATAAATGCCTTCGTCCACTGTTTCCTCACAGACCCTACCCATTATTTCACCGTAAATTCAGACGGTATGTAAATCGTATTGTAATAAAATGTGTGTGTTTTTTATGAACATGTTTGTTTCTTCATTGTAAGTATGTTCAAATCAATGACGCATTTTTTTTCAAAAATAAGTATTATTTTCCCGAGCCCGGCGTGGTGAACGAATAGTTCTTTTGGATAATATTTCGTTGTTTGCAAGATGGTTACAGTGTTTAACCCCAAAACAAAATAATTTTTTTCGAGTTGGTCCTCGAGTACAAGCTCATCCCTTACTTTTCCTTTACGTGTTCATGCCTCCGGGTTTATGATCAGGGAAGTACGGTATACTGTGACGATTCAGATCAGTCCAGTGTGAGTGATGAGAGTATATCGTCGACGATGCCCCTTGTTCGGATGAAAATTTTATTTCAAATTACACGGAAGTCTGTGAACAATCTGCTTGGTGTTCCTGTGACACTTGTCTCATGATTTGCCAGTGCAGCCCCGTGAATACATGGACGAAAATGTTTCCACCACCACCCTACGAACTCAAGATTGCATACTCCAGCATCCATACTTTGAATAATTTGCACGCCGCACAGTGCAGTACTGGAAACAGCATTTATTAGACAGTTAGACAAAAAACAAAACAAAATGCCTGTCTCGATCAATCGCACATCTATAATGTTTGTATGTTGATATGCTTGTAAATAACATTAACGTAAAAGTCGAAACAACCTAGACTAGAAGTCAATTCACCAGTCCAGCCAACTATGGCTCCCTAAGTTGCTTATATTTAATCAGATACTATTTCGTCATCATGCTTTGTTACCTTACCTGTTTATACCTCATGAGGGCGTTTTTTTATGGCAAGATGGCGCAAACGGAAGTCCTTAGCAGGTTTATGGTTTCTCATATTTAAATCATAACATAACATAAGGTACACCTGAAAGTGAAACAGTTTTCACGGCGGGGAGTCTTAACGACTGTAAATTCAGTATTCGATCCCTTGGGAATCCTGGCACCAGTTACGTTGGAGGGCAAACTTATTCTCAGAGAACTCCTGAAGGACGAGACAAACGTAGGTTTGGACAACCCCTTATCAGAGAAATACTTTCCCCGTTGGGATCGGTGGTGCAGTAGCCCGACAAGCGTCGAGCGTGTTCACCTGAATCGCTGTTACACCTCCGCAGACTTTGGTTTGGTTAAAAAACGCGAATGCCACGTCTTTTCTGACGCCAGTGACATAGCGATAGGTGCCGTTGACTACTTACGCTCGATGAACCACGAAAACAAAGTAGATGTTGCATTTCTTCTCGGGAAAGGAAAATTAAATCCAACCCATGCTGTGTCAGTGCTCCGTTTGGAACTCTGTGCAGTCGTATTGGCTACACAACTAGTGCAAGTGATTACAACTGAAATGCAAGATGAAATCGACACAGTGATTTATCACACAGATAGCACTATAGTATTAGGTTACCTCCGGAACAATTCTAAGCGATTTCAAGTTTATGTGGCGAACAGTGTCCAGAAAATACATAGCTGCTCCTCTCCAGTTCAGTGGCGTCATGTACCCTCAACTCAGAACCCCGCTGACCTTGCGTCCCGATCAGTTCCTGCCCACAAGCTCATTTCTACTATGTTTCCTCTGGCAACCAGACTATGCTCCAGAAAGAGAGCTATCCGATGCTGATAAATACAAATTTGAACTACGAGAAGATGATCCTGAAGTACGCAAGCAACCCGGAGCGTTCTCAATTTTGGTTAGCCAGTCAAAACTAATAAGGCAAAACGAACAGGATCCTTTGGGCTCAGAGAGATTTAGTAGGTTTTCCAAATGGAGTTCACTCAGGAGAGCCGTAGCGAGTCTTATAAACTTAGCAATAGCTAACAAGAGAGGTATGCGTGGAGAAAAGAACACACCCCATTAGGTAACCTCAGACATTTTGATTCAAGCTGAAAACGTTGTTCTGCGTACCCTTCAGAAAGATCATTTTCCAGAAGAATACAGCATATTATCTTCCTCAAATAACAGAACTTTGACGAAAAAGAGTTCACTTTACCAACTAAGTCCATTTATAGACAGAGATGGACTCATTCGTGTTGGTGGCAGAATTGGCCAAGCAAACTTCGATTTCGGTGAACGACATCCCATACTGTCACCCAAGGACAGTCATGTATCCAGACTCATAGTAGAGCATGTTCATCAACAAGTACAGCACCAAGGACGTCAGTTTACAATAGTGTCGTCAGATCCAAAGGGTATCGGGTGCCTGGTATACACAACATGGTAATAAATGTCATAAATCAATGTACAGTGTGCAAGAGATTAAGGGCAAAACCCCTGACACAAATAATGACCGACTTGCTAACAGACAGACTAGAAGCAACTCCACCGTTCACCAATGTCGGCATAGATGTTTTTAGACCCTGGAACGTGGCTGTGTGGAAAACCAGGAGTGGAGTGGTAGGACCCAAGCGATGGGGAGTCATATTTGTTTGCTTATATACCACCGCTATTCATATAGAAGTCATTGATTCTATGAACACCTCTGCCTTTATTAATGCGCTTCGTAGATTTATTGCTATAAGGGGAGCTGTGAAGAGACTGAGGTGCGACAACGGTACCAATTTCGTGGGTGCCAAAAATGAACTCCAGACTGCGATGAAAGAACTTAACCATGGCACGGCAAATGTGATATCCCAGAGTTCAATGCGTTTTGTACCATCCAATATACACTTTATCTCCGCACGAGGGCGCAATTTCAAATTGAAAGAAAAACTAGCATACACGCTATTACCATTCTATGACCTCAATTGACCCACCAGCCTCATTCCCAACTTGATACTGGAATTCTCATTTTTTTGATGTATTTAAAGTTTTTTACCCGGATCGTTCTAACCATTTCAATAAATAGTTATAGACTATAATTGATTATGCGAAATTACTGCATTTTTGGTGGTTTTTGGCCTACTCCTCTCACTGTTATGTTAGAATTACCGCGAGAGTGCCTCCTATGGATTGTCAACATGGCGGCTCACAAAGTTACGTTCGATAAGTCCTTTTTTTTTACGTTTTACACAAGAAAAAAGCAATTTTTAGAAAATAACGTTCGATTTCTTCAATTGTTGGCGCCTTTTTTGTTGCAAAAATGCTGGTCGTGAAAATGAAAAACGTAATTTTGTTGGGGATTTCGAAGATTACAAATTTGACAATTTAGGCTGACTTTAGAATAGTTTTACCAAGTGTAAATAATAATTTATTATTATGACAGATTTTTTATATTAAATATTGAGATTAGTTTAATAACAAATGATTTTCAAAGAAAATGTGCCAGGCCCCCTCCACATGCCCCATTTTTTACAGTCAAAGACTTCATAGAAAATAGTGTCATTACAAATTTGACAATTTAGGCTGACTTTGGAATAGTTTTACCAAGTGTAAATAATAATTTATTATTATGACAGATTTTTGATATTAAATATTGAGATTAGTAATGCATCTTGTGTTTTGTTTCAGATCTTTTGTGCTGAACTTACCATGGACAGTTTGCATGTGACGAGTGATACCTGGCTTGATTTTATATACAACATGGAGATGTGATGCACATAGTGTGCATTTGTATTCCTTGTGTGTGCCAAATAAAATTTCAAAATGTGATTCAGCAGAATCCAACAAATTCACTTCAATGTGTTCAGTGTATTTAATTTCAAATGCTAGTGAAGCTGCTTCAAGTTTCTTATCAAGTTTGTTAAGATCATCCTTTTTAGTAACTTGAAGTAACTTTGCTGAATGATTTGCTTCATTAATTTCAACCTTGGTATCAAATTGGTCGACCAGTTTTGTTTCATATTGCTTCACATCATGTTTTTGATCTTCAGATAACTTTGCAAACTTTTGTATAAATTCCAGTTGTTGGTCGATCTTTTGAGCCTCGTTGAAGAGCTTGTCAATTAGTTTACCCACGTTTCTCAATTTAGCATGAAGGTGATCGATCCATAGTGTATTCATTTATGGGGTCATACTTTATAAGAGGATGATTACTCTGACCATTACTTTTTCCTTCTGCCCATGAATTCATATCCGCAAGAGTGATAGACATATCCCATTCATGATTTGGATTGTGACATTTATGAAATGTAGCCAAACATAAATTGCAGAAAAAACTGGTATTCTTTCCCTGCAAGACCAAACTTTTATACTTTTCATCTCGTTCCAGTTTTCTACAGTATTTCATCCCCTTTATACCATGTTGGGCAAATTTTTCAGTGCATGCCAGAACAGGAAGAATATCAACTTCTATCAGTGCATCACTCTGGGGCATTTATAATGGCAAATGGAATGCGGCTTGCATCAGAAGACTGGATTTGGATTTCTCCATACTTCATTACCATTATATTTTATCAGACGTATAGCACCACTGATGGCAAATACTTTGAAATTTTGGGACACTCCCTTGAAATCTTGGAAAGTGTGGCCACCCTCACCTACAACTATTTCTAACTTCTGTCTCTCATTTTCATCATCAAGGTCATAATCCAATTTCTTTTCAGTCAATATGTTGAGGACACTTCTCCAAACCAGGCCTTCAATATCATGAACAAACCAGCCCTTTTTATCTTGAGAGGCAGTTTCTGACACCATAGTGTGGAACCGTTTCAAATTATTTGAAAATTCTTGAAACATTTTCTTGTGTTCTCAGAGATTTCTCTAAACCATCATTGTCAGATTCAGATAGACCACCCCCTAGATGGATAAATATGTGTTCTGCTTCAGAATCATTCCATAATTTAGCGTCATTTGTAGTCTGATCTAATTTCTGGGAAGATGGTGCTGCTAATAAAGCCAATTTAACAGAAGGAGGCAGAATATCTGATGTAATGGCTTCCTTGAAAAATGATACAGATAATACTGATTTGGCAAATGTTTTATCTTTATTTAATCGTAATTGCCAAAGGGCACTCTCATCAAATCCAGACAACTTTTCACCTACTGCCTGGTGCTGATTTAAGATTTTACTGATGTAGGCTCGACTCCCAGTGGCTTTCTTAGAAATTGCTGATCTTTTCGTGCTAAATAGAACTGCAAGAGAGACTTCCAAATATTTCTTTGAATCATCCCATTCGTGACCCTTTAAATTTTCCAGCAAATTTCTCACCACTTGTCTTACTTGAGATGGCCCTTTTTGAATGATCAAATCGGAAAGTTGCCCTATTTCATTAGCAACGAGCGATCTCGCCTTCATCAGCTTAAATCTGTGAAAAGCACGGCTGGCAATAGAGCTTGCCGTCATTCCCATAACGAACAAATCATTCGACGCGATAGCATAAAATCGCCTACAAACCATTCGAAGTGAGCACATCGTTTTAACTTTCTCGAACTGTGAACTATAGTCATCACTGTCATTAAAAAAGCAACAAAACCCGAATATTCGAGTCAAAATCTCGGAAGAAAGATCAGAAAGCGAACGACCTTGTGTGCCGACTGTGCCGACGGACAACATCGGCGATCGAGTGAGCAGTTGAAGCCAATTTCCCACGTAATTTTGCGGCTAAACTTGCCTGCTTGACTCTTTTGGATACTCTTAGCATGATTGTGTAGGAATACGTCCAGAAAATGTGATATTGGTACAATAAATCGCACGATAAGCACATGGAAGGCTAACCCGGAAACAACTCAAGCGCTAAAAACGATTTTTGCGCAGAACGATGCCAGAATTTCAGTTCTGCGCATAGCAATATGCGTTGGTACAGAACGTGTTGAATTCTGGGTAAAACCTCGTACCGTGCATGGTCACATTCAAAAATTCTTGGCGGAACAGGCATGCGAGTGGATCTTCAACCCGCCTCATGCTTCTCACTTCGGCGGGATCTGGGAGCGACAGATCGGCACCGTAAGACGAATCCTGAACGCTATGTATGTGCAGCTAGGTAAGCCGCAATTCAGTCATGACCTGCTAACTACACTGATGGCTGAAGTTTCTGCCATTGTCAACAGTAGACCTATCACAACTGTACCCTCAGACAGTAAAGATCCAGTGGTGTCGACTCCAAACATGATTGTGACTATGAAAACAAGCCCAGTGCCTCCACCTCCAGGTGAGTTTAGCCAGAAAGACCTTTACAGCAGAAATCGATGGCGTCGGGTCCAGTACTTGGCCGACCAGTTCTGGGTACGATGGAAAAGAGAGTTCCTCCAGTATCGTCAAGCTCGACGAAAAGGGAATGTGATCAAGCCCAATATCAATGAAGGAGATATTGTCTTACTTCGAGAGAAGGATCAGTCCCGAAATGACTGGCCTCTTGCACGTGTCATCAAGGCATACAAAAGTGAAGACAACCAAGTGCGTAAAGTGGATGTGATGGTTCACAGGAATGACACAACCCGAATCTATCAGAAGCCCGTTGTGGAGCTTATTCTCAATGAAAAGTGTAACAGAGACAATTTTGAGTAGTTATTATTTCATGACATATTTTTAGGCGGGGAGTGTGCCGCTCGTATCCCCCTGTAGATAGAGCTACGTGTTGACGCCCTCTATGGTACTTTCGTTTTTATTGACGTCTTGGAGACTATTATGGGCTGTTGAGTAAGTTGACCACACCGGCAATTGACTTTTCAGGTTTTCAGCGTTCAGTACGCCTGTGAGAGAACATTATAGACCCAACGAAGTAGGTTAATTTCATTGTAACTGTTTTATCTTTTAGAGTTTATGTTTTAAGAGATTCTGAGTGATAATTGTGAATCTTTGATGTATTTTTCGAAATATCGTTTCACACATGATTTTGTCATAGCACATTGTACGCTACTTTTGTTGTTGACAAACTGTCATTTTCTGTTTGTAGTATTCACCGCTTGGAATAAATGATTATCCCCTGAAGCACTTGTGGGTGGTTGTTCGGATTATCCCCTGAAGCACTTGTGGGTGGTTGTTTTTCGAAGTGGTTGATCACAAGTACGGGTAAAAAAGCACCTAGACCCTGGAACATCCACTACATCGCAATGCTATCAGCACGGTGATCGTTACAGCGAAATGTATAATTAGTTCGTTTTATAATGCCTTCGGAGAAAAAAATGAGTGAAAAAAAAAAATATTCAACAGTATACCACAGGAAGCTGCCAGGCTAGAAATTGTCGACATGTTGAGAGATAAGGGTGAAAAAGTTTACTTATCATTTACACCTGTATGTTTTTGTATTCCGCTTGCATGCTGGAAGCGTCTACGTCTTGTCTTTTTCTTGTAGTTTGCAAGACTAGTTGATAGTGCTTGAGGTAAGTTAAACAGGGTCTTGGACAGGAAGTTACACATCGCCGCACCGTAACTGAGGCCAGCAACTCATTTGCATATTACATCAACAGTGATTTGTCAATCAAAGACTAAGGTAAACAAACTTTCGGGACTTTTAATTACATACGCATGCCTCGATTCCCTATATTTTAAAATCCATTTTTGGGCATGTTCCAGCATTGACAATGCTCTGAAATTTCAACACTATCTAGCCAAGACTATCTGGCTAAGAAAAGCAAAATAAAAATAAATAAAAATTCATGCCGAGTGCCCACGAACCTGCATCTATACCTTAAAGGAAGTTTCACATACTGATGCAGTAGTATAAATGAGAGCACCCACTGTGGTAACTTTTCTTACTTACTTTGTTTTTATGTTCCATAACTGCATTGTTCCTTGACTGCTTCCTAGTAATATCTTATTTAGATATGTACTTGGATGAATGATAGATGAGATTTCAAAAGTAATTTTATTGAATGTCACTTCAAGATACAGTTCTGTTGTGAAAAAAAAACAAAAAAAAAAACATTTACTGGAAGATGGAATTGGCTAGTGAAAGAAGAGTACTTACTCTGGGTACCTACATGTATACACAGTACTGGCATAGAAGCAAATTACACAAACAAAGAAAAAAAACCCGCAAAAAAATTAATGCAAACATACAATTACAAAAAACGAAAATCAAATAAAGCTTAGAAAGAACTCCAGTGTGCTGAGGGAATAGGGATCATGATGTAATATTCGGGAATATTTGAAAATGATAAACAAATTATGAATAATCTATTAAATAAGGAGCCATCTTATCCAAGAGCAACTAGGTACAAAGTTTCAGTGGAATATATAAAATAATTTGTGAGAGAAAGTTAACAAGTTGAAAATGGGCAAATTAGATAATTAATTAATATACATAGATATCAACTGAAAACTAATCAAGTTTATATAGGCATTTAAAAATATTTTAGAAATTTAGTTAACACGGAAAACGTAAAGTAGCAAGAACAACTATGTAAATTTCTGACAAACAATCACAATCTAAATATCTAAAATTCAAACCACTATCTTAATATCAATATGTGTGTCAATAAATATTATATTTATTTATTTTTAGTTTTATAACGTATATTATAGGTATAATGAAGGTATCACAATCTTTAGAGCCCCTTCGATTGGTTTGTATATCCCACGAATCGACATGGTAAAATTACGACACTATCTGGGGCACGTCGCACGTGATGAGTACCAAACAAAAATACACACAGGACATTTTAAGTGGGCTCGAAACAAAACCTATTGGCTAATTTTCGCTTTGAAAACATCAACTAAGTAAAGTAAGGTAAACAACATTTTACCATGAAATCGAACCTACCAACCATCTTCAGATCTTCAACACTGCCATGTTTTTGAAGATGATGAATCTCACATTCATTATTTTCTTGACTGGGCCCACAAAGGGTTCAAAGTACCGTGGCTTGAATGTAATTTTACACCACACGTGAATGTAAACTAGCTTGCACAGTAATTCGTTTCACAGTCATTGAGGTTATATATTTGTTCAATTACTTATTTATTTATTTATTTATTTATACGATACTGTGTTTTTGTACAACACACTGGAAATAACAAAATGGCTGACACCATCATAAATTGCTGGTCATAAAAAATAGAATACGCATGCGCATCATTATGCAAATTAGTCCACTCACTGATTCCTATTCCTGAAACATTTTTAAAAAAAAATAATTAAAAAGTACATAAAAACTGCTACCGGTAAATTTTAATTAAAATGTGAAATAAAACAATGAATTGCAACAACCAATCATGAGTAACATTTTTACCAAGTTACATAAAAATCGTTTTAATGCTTCTTGAGATATAACTGAAATAGCTAAAAATTCACACATTATTATGCAGATGAGCTCATTAATATGCATGGTGTCAACCAAAAACTAATCAATTCTGCACATTGCCCCAGACAATCTATATACCAAGTTTCATTGAAATCTGAACAGTGGTTCTTAAAATATAGATGGGACAGACACAAACACAGACATACACACACACACACTCCCTTTTTGTGCTTCGCACACGGGAGTCAAAAACACATGATAGTGGAAAGCAAGCATAAATTTACAATAACAACATTGTGAAAAAAACCATCTTGCCCAAAACTGATTTTTTACACCATCTGCCCCCCCCCCCCCTATTTTGGTAAGCTCCTAAGACTGTGATTTAATAAAAAAAGTATGAACTATTGGCAAAATAAGGTTTGATGGAAACCAAGCAGGAAAGAATTATTAATGGTTAAATTAGCATTCTAATTTTAAAGTACTTTGCTAGTCAAACTTTTTTGTATTACACAGGACAGACCACATTCATTTTCAGTCAGTGTGCATTATAAACAAGGAATTTCAGAGATAAGTCTTAAACAGTAGTCAAACAAACCTGACAAAACAAAACAAAATCAAGTTCCTGAATTGTGGAAATGATAATAAATTTTTGGCACAAAAATAGCTACAAATACACAGACTTGTGTATCCTAATATGTATGATTTATATGTGAATTTTAAGCATGTAGATGACTGACAGATTATATGTCCCCATTTTAGTTTATTGATATGTACCTTGAGTGTGTATTTTCCATATCTTCAATATGTTAGCATCATCAACGGATACCAAATGTTGTCCAAATGGTAACAATAAGTGAACATCTTTTTCATGGCCTTCATATGTAAATTTAACCTTCATAATTCAGAGTAAATGCATAAATACATTAATAACAGTCATTAAAAGTTATCATACAATATGGTGTTCATATTCACTCAATCTATTGCTATATACAACAAAAAATGTACATGAATTATGTCTATATTTTTAACCTGGCGTTCCAGGGATGACTGAGAGCAGAGTAATCAAACAAAACATATCAGTTAGCGAAGGTAGAAAATTGAACAGCACCGCATCAGATTTGTAATGTTATTTGTATCCTCATTCATACATACTTTCTACTAAATGTACAGGTATGTCTAAACTTCATAGAGGTGAAGACAGGTTAATTTATATTATCCATTTTACATTTCCCTTATTCGTTACTCTATTATGAATGTTAACAAATTTACATTTCTTGTTTAAAATTGAGCGTTTCACAGTACAGAAGAAATGACAATATTCTAGAAAATTATCTGTATTTGTATTTGCCCCCACAGTACATATAGATTAGTGAAGCCATGTATACAATAAAGAGGTTATTACACAACAATCCTGTGATATCACACCTTTTATCTTGGTCTTTTGATTCATCTCTTTGCAACTTGCAAAATATCAAGCTCACTCGTAAATGAGATTCAATAACACAGGCATTATTATGTAGCAGCCTCCAAGTATTTGTGGCATTATTGTGTAGCAGCCTCCAAGTATTGGTGGCATTATTGTGTAGCAGCCTCCAAGTATTGGTGGCATTATTGTATAGCTGCCTCTAAGTATTAATGGCATTATTGTGCAGCAGCCTCCAAGTATTGGTGGCATTATTGTATAGCAGCCTCCAAGTATTAGTGGCATTATTGTGTAGCAGCCTCTAAGTATTGGTGGCATTATTGTGTAGCAGCCTCCAAGTATTGGTGGCATAATTGTGTAGCAGCCTCCAAGTATTGGTGGCATTATTGTGTAGCAGCCTCCAAGTATTGGTGGCATTATTGTGTAGCAGCCTCCACGTATTAGTGGCATTATTGTGTAGCAGCCTCTAAGTATTAGTGGCATTATTGTGTAGCAGCCTCCAAGTAATGGTGGCATTATTGTGTAGCAGCCTCTAAGTATTGGTGGCATTATTGTGCAGCAGCCTCTAAGTATTGGTGGCATTATTGTGCAGCAGCCTCTAAGTATTGGTGGCATTATTGTGCAGCAGCCTCTAAGTATTGGTGGCATTATTGTGCAGCAGCCTCTAAGTATTGGTGGCATTATTGTGCAGCAGCCTCCAAGTATTGGTGGCATTATTGTGTAGCAGCCTCTAAGTATTGGTGGCATTATTGTGTAGCAGCCTCCAAGTATTAGTGGCATTATTGTGTAGCAGCCTCTAAGTATTAGTGGCATTATTGTGCAGCAGCCTCTAAGTATTAGTGGTATTATTGTGTAGCAGCCTCTAAGTATTAGTGGCATTATTGTGTAGCAGCCTCTAAGTATTAGTGGCATTATTGTGTAGCAGCCTCCAAGTATTGGTGGCATTATTGTGTAGCAGCCTCCAAGTATTGGTGGCATTATTGTGTAGCAGCCTCCAAGTATTAGTGGCATTATTGTGTAGCAGCCTCCAAGTATTGGTGGCATTATTGTGCAGCAGCCTCCAAGTATTGGTGGCATAATTGTGTAGCAGCCTCCACGTATTGGTGGCATAATTGTGTAGCAGCCTCCAAGTAATGGTGGCATTATTGTATAGCTGCCTCTAAGTATTAATGGCATTATTGTGTAGCAGCCTCCAAGTATTGGTGGCATTATTGTATAGCAGCCTCCAAGTATTAGTGGCATTATTGTGTAGCAGCCTCTAAGTATTGGTGGCATTATTGTGTAGCAGCCTCCAAGTATTGGTGGCATAATTGTGTAGCAGCCTCCAAGTATTGGTGGCATAATTGTGTAGCAGCCTCCAAGTATTGGTGGCATTATTGTGTAGCAGCCTCCAAGTATTGGTGGCATTATTGTGTAGCAGCCTCCAAGTATTGGTGGCATTATTGTGTAGCAGCCTCCACGTATTAGTGGCATTATTGTGTAGCAGCCTCTAAGTATTAGTGGCATTATTGTGTAGCAGCCTCCAAGTAATGGTGGCATTATTGTGTAGCAGCCTCTAAGTATTGGTGGCATTATTGTGCAGCAGCCTCTAAGTATTGGTGGCATTATTGTGCAGCAGCCTCTAAGTATTGGTGGCATTATTGTGCAGCAGCCTCTAAGTATTGGTGGCATTATTGTGCAGCAGCCTCCAAGTATTGGTGGCATTATTGTGTAGCAGCCTCTAAGTATTGGTGGCATTATTGTGTAGCAGCCTCCAAGTATTAGTGGCATTATTGTGTAGCAGCCTCTAAGTATCGGTGGCATTATTGTGCAGCAGCCTCTAAGTATTAGTGGTATTATTGTGTAGCAGCCTCTAAGTATTAGTGGCATTATTGTGTAGCAGCCTCTAAGTATTAGTGGCATTATTGTGTAGCAGCCTCCAAGTATTGGTGGCATTATTGTGTAGCAGCCTCCAAGTATTGGTGGCATTATTGTGTAGCAGCCTCCAAGTATTAGCGGCATTATTGTGTAGCAGCCTCTAAGTATTGGTGGCATTATTGTGCAGCAGCCTCCAAGTATTGGTGGCATTATTGTGTAGCAGCCTCTAAGTATTGGTGGCATTATTGTGTAGCAGCCTCCAAGTATTAGTGGCATTATTGTGTAGCAGCCTCTAAGTATCGGTGGCATTATTGTGCAGCAGCCTCTAAGTATTAGTGGCATTATTGTGTAGCAGCCTCTAAGTATTAGTGGCATTATTGTGTAGCAGCCTCCAAGTATTGGTGGCATTATTGTGTAGCAGCCTCCAAGTATTGGTGGCATTATTGTGTAGCAGCCTCCAAGTATTAGTGGCATTATTGTATAGCAGCCTCTAAGTATTGGTGGCATTATTGTGCAGCAGCCTCCAAGTATTGGTGGCATAATTGTGTAGCAGCCTCCACGTATTGGTGGCATAATTGTGTAGCAGCCTCCAAGTAATGGTGGCATTATTGTGCAGCAGCCTCTAAGTATTGGTGGCATTATTGTGCAGCAGCCTCTAAGTATTGGTGGCATTATTGTGCAGCAGCCTCTAAGTATTGGTGGCATTATTGTGCAGCAGCCTCTAAGTATTGGTGGCATTATTGTGCAGCAGCCTCTAAGTATTGGTGGCATTATTGTGCAGCAGCCTCTAAGTATTGGTGGCATTATTGTGCAGCAGCCTCTAAGTATTGGTGGCATTATTGTGCAGCAGCCTCCAAGTATTGGTGGCATTATTGTGTAGCAGCCTCTAAGTATTGGTGGCATTATTGTGTAGCAGCCTCCAAGTATTAGTGGCATTATTGTGTAGCAGCCTCTAAGTATCGGTGGCATTATTGTGCAGCAGCCTCTAAGTATTAGTGGCATTATTGTGTAGCAGCCTCCAAGTAATGGTGGCATTATTGTGTAGCAGCCTCTAAGTATTGGTGGCATTATTGTGCAGCAGCCTCTAAGTATTGGTGGCATTATTGTGCAGCAGCCTCTAAGTATTAGTGGCATTATTGTGTAGCAGCCTCCAAGTATTGGTGACATTATTGTGTAGCAGCCTCCAAGTATTGGTGGCATTATTGTGCAGCAGCCTCTAAGTATTGGTGGCATTATTGTGTAGCAGCCTCCAAGTAATGGTGGCATTATTGTGTAGCAGCCTCCAAGTATTGGTGGCATTATTGTGCAGCAGCCTCCAAGTAATGGTGGCATTATTGTGTAGCAGCCTCTAAGTATTGGTGGCATTATTGTGCAGCAGCCTCCAAGTATCTGTGGCATTATTGTGCAGCAGCCTCTAAGTATTGGTGGCATTATTGTGCAGCAGCCTCTAAGTATTGGTGGCATTATTGTGCAGCAGCCTCCAAGTATTGGTGGCATTATTGTGCAGCAGCCTCTAAGTATTAGTGGCATCATTGTGTAGCAGCCTCCGAGTATTGGTGACATTATTGTGTAGCAGCCTCCAAGTATTAGTGGCATTATTGTGTAGCAACCTCCAAGTATTGGTGGCATTATTGTGTAGCAGCCTCTAAGTATTGGTGGCATTATTGTGCAGCAGCCTCTAAGTATTGGTGGCATTATTGTGCAGCAGCCTCCAAGTATTGGTGGCATTATTGTGTAGCAGCCTCTAAGTATTGGTGGCATTATTGTGCAGCAGCCTCTAAGTATTGGTGGCATTATTGTGTAGCAGCCTCCAAGTAATGGTGGCATTATTGTGTAGCAGCCTCCAAGTATTAGTGGCATTATTGTGTAGCAGCCTCTAAGTATTGGTGGCATTATTGTGTAGCAGCCTCCAAGTATTGGTGGCATTATTGTGTAGCAGCCTCTAAGTATTAGTGGCATTATTATGTAGCAGCCTCTAAGTATTAGTGGCATTATTGTGTAGCAGCCTCTAAGTATTAGTGGCATTATTGTGTAGCAGCCTCCAAGTATTGGTGGCATTATTGTGTAGCAGCCTCCAAGTATTAGTGGCATTATTGTGTAGCAGCCTCCACGTATTAGTGGCATTATTGTGTAGCAGCCTCCAAGTATTGGTGGCATTATTGTGTAGCAGCCTCCAAGTAATGGTGGCATTATTGTGTAGCAGCCTCCAAGTATAGGTGGCATTATTGTGTAGCAGCCTCCAAGTATTGGTGGCATTATTGTATAGCTGCCTCTAAGTATTAATGGCATTATTGTGTAGCAGCCTCCAAGTATTAGTGGCATTATTGTGTAGCAGCCTCTAAGTATTGGTGGCATTATTGTGCAGCAGCCTCTAAGTATTAGTGGCATTATTGTGTAGCAGCCTCCAAGTATTAGTGGCATTATTGTGCAGCAGCCTCTAAGTATTGGTGGCATTATTGTGCAGCAGCCTCTAAGTATTAGTGGCATTATTGTGTAGCAGCCTCCAAGTATTAGTGGCATTATTGTGTAGCAGCCTCTAAGTATTGGTGGCATTATTGTGCAGCAGCCTCTAAGTATTGGTGGCATTATTGTGTAGCAGCCTCCAAGTATTAGTGGCATTATTGTGTAGCAGCCTCTAAGTATTGGTGGCATTATTGTGCAGCAGCCTCTAAGTATTAGTGGCATTATTGTGTAGCAGCCTCCAAGTATTAGTGGCATTATTGTGTAGCAGCCTCTAAGTATTGGTGGCATTATTGTGCAGCAGCCTCTAAGTATTGGTGGCATTATTGTATAGCAGCCTCCAAGTATTAGTGGCATTATTGTGTAGCAGCCTCTAAGTATTGGTGGCATTATTGTGTAGCAGCCTCCAAGTATTGGTGGCATAATTGTGTAGCAGCCTCCACGTATTGGTGGCATAATTGTGTAGCAGCCTCCAAGTAATGGTGGCATTATTGTGTAGCAGCCTCTAAGTATTGGTGGCATTATTGTGCAGCAGCCTCCAAGTATTGGTGGCATAATTGTGTAGCAGCCTCCACGTATTGGTGGCATAATTGTGTAGCAGCCTCCAAGTAATGGTGGCATTATTGTGTAGCAGCCTCTAAGTATTGGTGGCATTATTGTGCAGCAGCCTCTAAGTATTGGTGGCATTATTGTGCAGCAGCCTCTAAGTATTGGTGGCATTATTGTGCAGCAGCCTCCAAGTATTGGTAGCATTATTGTGTAGCAGCCTCTAAGTATTGGTGGCATTATTGTGTAGCAGCCTCCAAGTATTAGTGGCATTATTGTGTAGCAGCCTCTAAGTATTGGTGGCATTATTGTGCAGCAGCCTCTAAGTATTAGTGGCATTATTGTGTAGCAGCCTCCAAGTATTAGTGGCATTATTGTGTAGCAGCCTCTAAGTATTGGTGGCATTATTGTGCAGCAGCCTCTAAGTATTGGTGGCATTATTGTGCAGCAGCCTCTAAGTATTAGTGGCATTGTTGTGTAGCAGCCTCCAAGTATTGGTGGCATTATTGTGTAGCAGCCTCCAAGTATTGGTGGCATTATTGTGTAGCAGCCTCTAAGTATTGGTGGCATTATTGTGTAGCAGCCTCCAAGTATTAGTGGCATTATTGTGCAGCAGCCTCTAAGTATTGGTGGCATTATTGTGCAGCAGCCTCTAAGTATTGGTGGCATTATTGTGTAGCAGCCTCTAAGTATTGGTGGCATTATTGTGTAGCAGCCTCCAAGTAATGGTGGCATTATTGTGTAGCAGCCTCCAAGTATTAGTGGCATTATTGTGTAGCAGCCTCTAAGTATTGGTGGCATTATTGTGCAGCAGCCTCTAAGTATTGGTGGCATTATTGTGCAGCAGCCTCCAAGTATTGGTAGCATTATTGTGTAGCAGCCTCTAAGTATTGGTGGCATTATTGTGTAGCAGCCTCCAAGTATTAGTGGCATTATTGTGTAGCAGCCTCTAAGTATTGGTGGCATTATTGTGCAGCAGCCTCTAAGTATTAGTGGCATTATTGTGTAGCAGCCTCCAAGTATTAGTGGCATTATTGTGTAGCAGCCTCTAAGTATTGGTGGCATTATTGTGCAGCAGCCTCTAAGTATTGGTGGCATTATTGTGCAGCAGCCTCTAAGTATTAGTGGCATTGTTGTGTAGCAGCCTCCAAGTATTGGTGGCATTATTGTGTAGCAGCCTCCAAGTATTGGTGGCATTATTGTGTAGCAGCCTCTAAGTATTGGTGGCATTATTGTGTAGCAGCCTCCAAGTATTAGTGGCATTATTGTGTAGCAGCCTCTAAGTATTGGTGGCATTATTGTGTAGCAGCCTCCAAGTATTAGTGGCATTATTGTGTAGCAGCCTCTAAGTATTGGTGGCATTATTGTGTAGCAGCCTCTAAGTATTGGTGGCATTGTACTCATCATTTGATTTTCAAATCCATATCTGTATGATTTTTTTGTTATCTGTACACCCAATCTACATCCAAATTTCAAATTTAGATAATTCTGATTACTAATCAAACACATTTAGGAAATTTACACTATAGTTTCTAAAGTTTATTATATGAATGAGACAACTTCTTGAAAATTCATTTAAATAAAAAAGACAATGCCATCCCATACATACAAATTATATACAAGGTATTATTAAAAACAAGATACAAAAACATTACCGTTTTATTTCGTTGAAATGCTCTAATAATATTTTGACATGCAGTGAATACATATGCAGCATCTGATACCAGGTAATTAATATTATCTGGATGGACATCACCTGTACCACAGAAATAAATAAATCATTAACACACAGAAAGCACTCGGCTCAATTACAGTGAAATGCTTAAAGGTTCACTGTTGTCACTTAGTGTTCAAAACGGTCACATAAAAAGTATACATGTACATGTAAAATATGGTATATTGTTTGATTACACCGACAGGTGACTAAGAAACTTTGTCTATATCATGCATCTATAACACCTATAATTTTATGGTTGCCAGAGGATCTGCTCTCCAGTGTAAGTGGGCGCATGGCCATGGCATGGCATGAGGGTGCTGCGCCTCGATCCCTGGAACTTTCATAGTCTTTATTAGTATGGCTTTGCAGCAGTTATTGTACAGCCAACACACCCTCGCAAGCCAAGGCGCTTCCAGAGCAAAAACTATATCCATGAAAAATATTACTTACTGATACTTGTGATTCCCAGTCTGGAACACTGAAAAATAAAAACAAATAAAATATATTTATAGCAATTAGTATCATATCTACATAGTTGCATTGAAAACAAAATTGCTTCAAGCTCATAAACAATCAGTATTTAAATAACTATCAATATTTGATTTGACAACAATAATTCACATCATATTATATATATTATTTCAATATCATGAGAAATTATAGTAATTTTATCCACAGTCTTGTAATACCCTATTAGAACTTACGTTGTAGGTTTGAAAAGCCTTGCCAACAGCAGTTATCACATAGTTTTCCCGATGCTTCTTGTGATACTGTAACGCTAAGGGAACATGGTTACAATGAAAACCTAATGCTCTGAATCCGACGAAGATCCGACTACCTTCTTGAGGCATTTTAATCGTGCCAAAAACAAGCGTGTCAATACCGCATGTGCAATTAGAGAGAATCCCTAGGTAAATGGTAAATCGCGGTCAAAGTTGAATGTCTTGAAACGCCCTCTTCGACAGAACCATGTTTTTCTAAATAACGTACGATAATTACGCTTCACTTATTTTTAGCAGCTGCAGTCTTTTTACTAAGAGTTCAGATTCATTGGATGTACTTCTAAAAATGTGTGGCCTGTTTTAGTACTCACACAATACGTGGTATTTTAGTGATAATCCATATTCGAGTTAGCTAAGGAGTCTGAATTCTTGTTAAGATGGCCGACGAAAAGACGAAGGAGAAATTTCCCCTGTCACAGGTAGGCGATATTATTACATCATTTGCAACCGAATCTCACAGGAATCAAGCAGTACTTAAACGACTCAACCATGCGCATTTGTGAATTATTTTTCGGTATTTGCCTAACTCTTGTGCACTGTGTTTTGAAAAAAAAAATGTTCCGTATATTTGTTTACGTTTTTACTTGGTAATTGATATTTTCGAGGCATCACGCCACAATAATCTATAGGCACCTAAATATACAGTATATGTTTAATTTACACATGATGTATGTAATACATATATGACTTTAGACCAATTAATAAAAACATAAGTGAAG
Source organism: Saccoglossus kowalevskii (assembly GCF_978046115.1). Taxonomy (NCBI): domain Eukaryota; kingdom Metazoa; phylum Hemichordata; class Enteropneusta; family Harrimaniidae; genus Saccoglossus; species Saccoglossus kowalevskii. Next base: position 235,743 of record NC_140646.1, on the reverse strand, counting down.
TTATCTTCTCACTTACAGTATACAATGTACCTATGATTCACTATACTAGTATCCTGTTTTTACATCTATCATCAAGAAAGGATACTTTGTCTGAAACGTCTTGTAATATTAAATAATTACGACACAAATCTAGAAGCCGTACCTACACATGAATTGGTGACGTCACAAAATACATGACCTTCAATCGGCGGCGTTTCCTCGGTATATACGAATTGGTATATACAAATTACAATAAAGATACTTAAGACATTACACATAAGGTAAAACTAATCACGTGACAATATAATGATAATAATGGTAATAAATCCTAGCTTAACAGTTGAACAGAACGCTCATATAGTCAGTCGGGTGACGCCGAGGTTTATGCACTGTGTTGCAAAATGCCGTGTGGTTGAAACTGGGTCATGGCGTGACGGGTGAGGAAGACATCATTTAACACTCTCAAAATCACAATAAAACGGGGAAGTGGTTGCATATTACGGCGTAGCCAACATGGGAAATAAAAAAACGACAAATACAAATGACATGGGTTCCAAAACCAGCAATCGTTTTGGCTTTTCCGTTCAACTCATCGGAACACTGGAGTAGTTAGAAAAATGAACACCACTTAACGACCAACGTCGTGGCGTGGTACACAAGCGTGCCATCAAAATAAAACAAAAAAGACAGTGGGTTCGAGTCCCGCTCGGAGCTACTGTAAAAACGTAAATCAAATAAACTGAAATCTCTCAAACCGTAAACAAGTAAACAAAGAACGTCGGAAAAAGATAATAAACCTCACAAAACTCCACCATGCAAAACTGAATGAATAAATAATAAAATAACTTACGTCTTAAATTGGATGATGCGCAATTTGTTCAACAGTTTCCAGATTGTGACAAGAGATAAACAAGACCCAAGTCAAGGTAAGTTTTGTTAAAGTGTCGATGGCGTTTCCTATATTACGAAAACAATTAAGGCAACAGACGAATATCTTCTGTGGTGTTGTGGAATTTATACTGTGTCTGCGGAATTGTTGATTGAGGGTTCGAAGCCAGCAGTTAACATTTTGTTAGAAAGTTTCACAATTAAATCAAATATCCAATGATACCAGTATATTTATTTCATTATTTTAACAACTTGCAATGGTGGAAGTTGGTCAAACACGAGTTCTTACACCTAAATAAGTATCAAATATTTGTTGACACATTTATTCTCTCAACCTTGTAGAGGTGGAATTTAATTAAACAACAGGTATTTACTCACAAATATAATGGTCAATATTTGTCCATACATTCATTCAGTCAATTTAAGGTAGCGAGAAGGGAAATTTTCACTTTTTTCTTGATTTTTCAAAATTTGATAAAACGGTTACTTTAGACCTTGATACATCATCCCAGGTTTACAAAAGATCGAAATTGGGAAATAACGTTGCTCAAATTAGTGTCTTAAAACACTAGCAGAAAAGACTACAACTGCCGTTTTGTGGATATTTGAATAGTGTTTATCTTTGGAAGGAATTAAATGATAACATCTTATCTGTATACTGTCAACGATTCTGATATAACGGGTGATAAGCTTCCAGTTGCAAACAATGCGTGTTTATCTAGCATCCATTGTCAGCATTATTGTCAGTCGAGACTTCGTCGGAGAAACATGGTCATACAGTACTCATTTCGCCCAACCTTCCGCTTTTACATTGACCGCTTATCGCTTAATTTCCGACCACGCGGTCTTGTCCGACCGGAAACCGACCGCATTTTAATCGCGTTTTTTTTTTTTCGCTCGCTCGCTCATTGAAAACATTGACTGCTCGCCCAAACACTGAAAATTGGCACATGGGTGGTCGAAATGGTGGTTTTGATAGTAAAGTGTGAACATACAACTAGTATTAACTATTATTACATTCTGAACGACACTTCAAATCTAATAGTTGTATTACACTTGTATCGTGAAAGCAACTGAACTGGGACCTCTTGTTACGTGTTTTTGGTGCTTGTTCTAGATGTAATATTTTTTTTAATTTTAATGAGACAGTTACGTGAAAAAAGCCTAGGTAACTCCTTTTGACAGAGCAGAAAAACGAGGAAATGTTAGTGATTAATTCCAAAAATAATGATACAGAATCCACATCGGTCCTCGTCTGGTAAAATTTGACATTCAATTTTTAAAATTAAGTCACGATCATTGAATGAGCTCGGTCTATACCGTATACGTACCGCAAAAGTGTTCCCACGAAAAATACTAAAAATGGCCACATGCCCTGAAAAAATCGAACAGAGCTTGACATGTATGAATAATTTATTGGGCTTAAAAGAAAAACGTGTCAAATTTAGTTATAGCCATAACTATTTGGTGGCCAGTTGATGAACAATTCGAAACTCAGGATTCACATGGAAGTCCTTCAAGGCTGAAAATCATCGACCCTACTCTGGTTTACTTTATTTCACAACTTGCAGAGAAAACTGATTCACGTGAACTCTAATGTATCTTAGCCTAGTATTTTCTTTTTGAACTAAGGTCAAATTCCATCAGTTTGTCAAAATATATGTTTTTCAACGAATAATTTTGAAGCCTGTCACAGCACAAAAAACTATGTGAATCGACGCCGGCGATTGGATTGTGCGACGACCCTTCAATTAGCGTCAAATATGCTTTGTTACAACATCATTGATTGGCTGAGAGTCACCTGATCGGAGCACGACCTGAGTCACAGAACCATATTTGTCCGTATTATCAACAGGACTTTGCATAACCACACCCACATTTTCAATCTTTTTTAGCGCGGAAGTTGCCAACAAATGTAAAAAAAAAATCATGAATTTCATGGATTTGAATAAAATAAAGCAAGCGATTGATAAGGATGATTATTAATATTTTCCCCGATGCTCTTCGAATTTTTATTTTTTTTTATTTCAAGGTAAGAAATGGCTAGTTGAAGTTGCATCGTCTTCAATGCAGTTGTTTCACCGCGAACAACTCTAGCTCTGTTTTGAGCATGGTTTAGTTTTGCGATGTAAAATAAAATATATATTAAAATAATAATACTTGATTAATTATTTGGGGTTTCAGCCCACAAATTACGGACATGATCTCCATGAATTACGGTCAATGTTTGTCTTCTCTCGGCTGATTGTCACGGTGTTGATCGACGCCCTTCCTAAACTCAGTATGGAGAAACCAACGGGGATCGACATTCCAAACAAACAATCGAAATTATCAACGAAAGACGAGATTTTTCTAGATATTTACATACTGTCATGACAAACATATGTAAAATTAACAAATACACAAAGAGGTGTAATATTAGGTTTTATTTTAGGCTTAGAAATATTTTCTTTCACTCAGTCCATGCATGTAACTGCCATTTAGTTTTACAGTCCTTCAGCATCGGGGGAAAACAACAATAATTATACAAAACACATTGCGAAGACTCAACAATCAGGAAAGAAACCCCAGACAACCATGTCGTACTTGTGTTGAAATACATTTTGTATTTCACGTCAGAATATTGTTTAAAATAAAATATTCAGTCCAAGCCAAATCGAGGTCAAAGGGTCAGGTTGCGTGCATATAATTATATATATTTAAAACAAAAAGTATTTGAACTTTTGTCAGCTGTTCAACATCTATAAAAAACAGACAGACAATTATAAGACAATGTGAACCTCGGAAATTATTCTGTTAGTCCGAATTTTAAATGCGCGCGAGCGAGCAGGTGGGCGGTGATATTTTGGGGTTTGCGCGTTCAAAAATAAAGCGGAAATTGTCCCGTCGAATTCAACAAGCGGTCGCAAAAGCGAGAGAAAAAGGTGATTGGAAAGCGGAAGCGGGCGGGAGGTTGTGCAAAAGGAGTACTGTAACTTTGCACAACTTTCTTTTAAATCGTTTTATTTTCCAAGTCAATATTCTATTTTACTAATACATTTTTTTCTAACGCAATGGCGAAGAAAAGAAAGAAAGCGTTGACAGACGAGGCAAAGAAAAATCTGCCACTCAGTGTCGCACTCTGACACAGCAATTGTTTTTCAAATATCGGCCATTTTGTTTCACCATGAAAACCGTTTTATTAGATGTCTTATCAGAGACACTTGAACTTGAAGGATTAGCTTGTTTGTAAACTGTCAGCGTGTACAGTGGGACAGTAATGTTTGTCAGAGGATTATCCCTCGTTGTTCGTTTGCATAACAATGGAAAACCCGAACGTTCCTGGAGTACGGACTCAAATGCCAGCAGTTTTCTTCATTTTTCACGCTCGAGCTTGAAATTATTCATTATTTGACACCCTTCATGAGTTCTATGATATCAGTGGTTAATATGTTTGGCCATTTTTAGTGTATATTTATAGTAATGAAGCAAATCTACAGTGTTTTATTAACCAAAACTGTTTTTCGCGTTTTTCTCTAGTTGAAGTTTTGATCGAGTACGACTCATTGGGACCGCCGCCAAATCAAGTGCGTTCGGACTAGGACATTCAAACTTGCAGTTATCGTTCAAAAGATAATGATGGTGCGAAATATGTCTGGGTTTTTAAAGAAAATGCTTTGTCACAGAATTATAGTCTGTTAAAGGTGTCAAGTATGAAATAATTTGGGGGACAAAAAAACAAACCTGCATAGAAATCGGAATAATAGGTCTTATGATTATCGGAGACGCATTTCAATGGACTTGATTACGGACAATGCATGACGTAAATTTCACCAGGAAATTCCGCAGTGTGCTCTCACAATCGCGGACTTAGTCATTTTTACAAGGTTCGCCATGTTTGATGTCACGTGATAATTATGTAAACAATGTCTGTCCAGTTTGTGCGAACTTGCACCTCTATACTTAGTCTTTTGATATATATAACCTAAATTACTGTTCTGAACGAGTCAACAGACAGAGAATGTTTTATTTAAAAACGTCACAAAACCTTCTCGCTACCTTAAGAACTTGTAATTGTTGGAATTAATCAAATGAGAGTTGTCTACACCAAAGTAAGTTTCAAATACTTGTCCATACATTTTTTTTCTCAATTTAACAACTTGTAATTTGTAGAGTAAAGTAAATTAAACGTGATTTTTCTACACCAAAATAAGTCTAAATTAAAGCCGCAAGCGGCGTCACCGGGGCCCAAGCTGACAAGATTCTGTTTCATAATTAATGAGGTCACATGTTAGACAATCAGGTAGCTTGTATTATCTGTAACATGAGGTCGAAATGAAATTGGTACCATGTATTTACGTGGTTTGGTTATCGAAATAGGGTTTTCAGGATATATAATGAGCCATGTTCTTATGCACAATAATGAGATTACATAATCATATATAGCCATTTCTAATGTCAGTTACATCTTTCATTCAATGTCTTCATAATGACACTAGTTACATGTCCTGCTCTGCGACAGTGTTTCAGATATGACTGCTATGCATATTAATGAGTTCACATGACCATATATGGTCATCTGTTATTTTAATCAAATCTCTTGTTCACTGTTGTCATAATAACACAGGATTCATCTTCCCAACTCCAACAGTGTTTAAGATATAATGGTTATGCATGTTAATGAGTTCACATGACCATATATGGTCATCTGTTATTTTAATCAAATCTCTTGTTCACTGTTGTCATAATAACACAGGATTCATCTTCCTAACTGCAACAGTGTTTAAGATATAATGGTTATGCATATTAATGAGGTTAGAAGCCCCCACCCCATGGGCACGTAGCCACACGACCTAGCCATGTGACATTCAGGGAAAAGAATGCGACTTTTGAGTAGAATTGACATACACAATTTTAGCCAAATCTGACCAATACAACACATGTAATTGCACAAGTTTCATTTTCACAAAATCCAAGATGGCGGCCAAACCACGTGACTTATCGAAAATATATTATTTTTCTCACATGTAGCAATGTTCAGGCATGTTATATTCAAAACCAGCAGTTAATTGGTTGAATCACCTCTGAGAAACAAATGCCCAAACTTTTGGTCAATTTTGCCAAAAATCCAAGATGGCGGGCAAACCATGTGACTGATCTGAAATCTGTTTTAGGTTTCTGAAAGAGTTTGATATACAGATGCCATGCAGCAATATTGAACGTAATCCCTCAAGTGTGGCATGAGTAAAAAACTACTTCCTGTTTAGAAGAAACCCAAAATGGCGGCCAAACCATGTGACCAATCATAACAATTTTTTCAAGCGTAAATGGGCTTCATATATAGAAGCCAAATACTACATATGAGAGCATTCTGCATAGTGGTTCTGAAGAAGAAGATTTTCAAGTGTTTTTTGCCGTTTTTAGGAAAAACAAAATGGCGGGAAAAGTCACATGACCGCTAAAGTTTTTATTGCTGATATCTATTGCACATGAGTTGTACTATATGCCATAAAAAAATCTAGACACCTAGACCCTCAGAAAGTGGTCAAACAGCCACTTCCTGTTTAACTTCAATCCAATATGGCTGCCAAACTAATTGACCAATCAAAATTCTAAAAGCATGTTGCACCAGTTCACATTAGGGACCATCAGTATACAGCATTATCAGACCATTCTCTTCAGCGGTTTTCTCAAACGGCTTGACGAAAAAAGTTACGGAAGAAAGAAAGAAAGAAGAAAAAACTGAACAATTAAAGCTGCAAGCAGCATCACAGGGGCCCAAGTATACATGCCATAAATAATGTCAAATGATACACATGATACACAATTAGTTTGAATGATTAGTACCATGAGGTCGAAATGCAGTTGGTTCCATATATTTATTAGAGATATAAAGGTTATAAATATATGGTCATCTTCTGTTATTTTAATCAAATCTCTTGTTCAACATAGTCATGATAACACAGGATTCATCTTCCTAACTGCAACAGTGTTTGAGATACAACGATTATGCATATTAATGAGCTTACATGACCATATATGGTCATCTGTTATTTTATTCAAATCTCTTGTTTAACATCATCATAATAACACAGGTTTCATCTTTCTACCTGCAACAGTGCTTGAGATATAACAGTTATGCATATTAATGAGTTCACATGACCATATATGGTCATATGTTATTTTAATCAAATCTAAGGTTCACTGTTGTCATGATAACACAGGAATCATCTTCCTACCTGCAACAGTGCTTGAGATATAACAGTTATGCATATTAATGAGTTCACATGACCATATATGGTAATCTGTTATTTTAATGAAATTGCTTGTTCACTGTTGTCATGATAACACAGGAATCATCTTCCTAACTGCAACAGTGCTTGAGATATAGCAGCTATGCATATTAATGAGGTTAGAAGCCCCCACCCCATGGGCGTGTAGCCATATGACCTAGCCATATGCCATTCAGGGGAAAGAATGTATCTAAAGAGTAGAATACACATACAAAATTTTATTCCAATCGGACTAATACAAAACATGTAGTTGCATAATTTCAATTTTCACAAAATGCAAGATGGCGGCCAAACCACGTGACTTATCGAAAATATATTATTTTTTTCATATGCAGTTGAGGCCAGGCATGGTAAATATAAAAACATCTAGTAGATTCGTTGACTCACCTCTGAGAAACAAATGCCCAAACTTTTAATCAATTTTGCTTAAAATCCAAGATGGCGGCCAAACCATGTGACTGATCTGAAATTTTTTTTAGGTTTCTGAAAGGGTTAGTTAGAGACATGCCATGACGCAATATTTGAGATAATCGCTCAAGTGCGGCATGAGTAAAAAACTACTTCCTGTTGAGAACAAACCCAAAATGGCAGCCAAACCACGTGACCAATCATAATGAATTTCTCAAATCTAAATCTGCTCCATATGTAGAAGCTAAGTACTGAATATGAGAACATTTTACTTGGCGGTTCTGAAGAAAAAGATTTTAAAGTGTTTTTTGCCGTTTTTAGGAAAAACAAAATGGCGGGAAAAGTCACATGACCGCTAAAGTTTTTATTTCTGATATTTATTACACATGAGTTGTACTATATACCATAAAAAAATCTAGACGCCTAGACCCTCAGAAAGTGGTCAAACAGCCACTTCCGGTTTTATTTCAATTCAATATGGCTGCCAAACTAATTGGCCAATCAAAATTCTGAAAGCATGTTGCACCAGTTCACATTAGGGACTATCAGTATAGAGCATTATCAGACTATTCCGTTCAGCGGTTTTCTCAAACGGCTTGACGAAAAAAGTTACGGAAGAAAGAAGAAAGAAGAAAGAAGAAAGAAAAAACCGAACAATAAGAATAGGGGCCACGCCCTACAGGCTTGGGCCCCTAAATATTTGTCCACACATTTAGTCTCTCAATTTAACAACTTGTAATGGTGTAAAATAATTAAACGAGAGCTGTCTACACCAAAATAAGTCTAAAATATTTGTCCGCACATTTATTCTCTCAATTTAACAACTTGTAATTGTGGGAATTAATCGAACTAGAGCTGTCTACACCAAAGAAAGTCTAAAATATTTGTCCATACATTTATTCTCTCAATTTAACAACTTGTAATGGTGTAAAATAATTAAACGAGAGCTGTCTACACCAAAATAAGTCTAAAATATTTGTCCGCACATTTATTCTCTCAATTTAACAACTTGTAATTGTGGGAATTAATCAAACGAGAGCAGTCTACACCAAAATAAGTCTGAAATATTTGTTCGCACACTTATTCTCTAAGTCCTCGAGGCGGAGAGAAAGGAACCAGAGTGATGGACGGCTACCTGTGGCGTTGCCAGGTGGCCTCGGTCACGTGGGTTTGTGACGTAAGGGGTAAAAGAATCTTGAGGTCATGGGGCTTCCCCTGACCTGGATTCTATCTCTCCGTCACTGGCAGAATCGCTGATTAATGCCTACAGTTCAAAATAGTCATTTTGACTGACCGGAGTCTATGGTGGGTATGAACTATGTGAATAGGCGGGTTCGAAGAACCCTCGCCTAAGTCTAAAATATTTGTCCATACATTTATTCTCTCAATTTAACAACTTGTAATGGTGTAAAATAATTAAACGAGAGTTGTCTACACCAAAATAAGTCTAAAATATTTGTCCGCACATTTATTCTCTCAATTTAACAACTTGTAATTGTGGGAATTAATCGAACTAGAGCTGTCTACACCAAAGAAAGTCTAAAATATTTGTCCACACATTTATTCTCTCAATTTAACAACTTGTAATGGTGTAAAATAATTAAACGAGAGTTGTCTACACGAAAATTAATCTCAAATATTTGTCCATACATTTATTCTCTCAATTTAACAACTTGTAATGGTGTAAAATAATTAAACGAGAGCTATCTACACCAAAATAAGTCTAAAATATTTGTCCGCACATTTATTCTCTCAATTTAACAACTTGTAATGGTGTAAAATAATTAAACGAGAGCTGTCTACACCAAAATAAGTCTAAAATATTTGTCCGCACATTTATTCTCTCAATTTAACAACTTGTAATTGTGGGAATTAATCAAACGAGAGCAGTCTACACCAAAATAAGTCTAAAATATTTGTCCGCACACTTATTCTCTCAATTTAACAACTTGTAATGGTGTAAAATAATTTAACGAGAGCTGTCTACACCAAAATAAGTCTAAAATATTTGTCCATACATTTATTCTCTCAATTTAACAACTTGTAATGGTATAAAATAATTAAACAAGAGCTGTCTACACCAAAATAAGTCTAAAATATTTGTCCGCACATTTATTCTCTCAATTTAACAACTTGTAATGGTGTAAAATAATTAAACGAGAGCTGTCTACACCAAAATAAGTCTAAAATATTTGTCCGCACATTTATTCTCTCAATTTAACAACTTGTAATGGTGTAAAATAATTAAACGAGAGCTGTCTACACCAAAATAAGTCTAAAATATTTGTCCGCACATTTATTCTCTCAATTTAACAACTTGTAATGGTATAAAATAATTAAACGAGAGCTGTCTACACCAAAATAAGTCTAAAATATTTGTCCGCACACTTATTCTCTCAATTTAACAACTTGTAATGGTGTAAAATAATTTAACGAGAGCTGTCTACACCAAAATAAGTCTAAAATATTTGTCCATACATTTATTCTCTCAATTTAACAACTTGTAATGGTATAAAATAATTAAACGAGAGCTGTCTACACCAAAATAAGTCTAAAATATTTGTCCGCACACTTATTCTCTCAATTTAACAACTTGTAATGGTGTAAAATAATTTAACGAGAGCTGTCTACACCAAAATAAGTCTAAAATATTTGTCCATACATTTATTCTCTCAATTTAACAACTTGTAATGGTATAAAATAATTAAACGAGAGCTGTCTACACCAAAATAAGTCTAAAATATTTGTCCACACACTTATTCTCTCAATTTAACAACTTGTAATGGTGTAAAATAATTTAACGAGAGCTGTCTACACCAAAATAAGTCTAAAATATTTGTCCATACATTTATTCTCTCAATTTAACAACTTGTAATGGTATAAAATAATTAAACGAGAGCAGTCTACACCAAAATAAGTCTAAAATATTTGTCCGCACATTTATTCTCTCAATTTAACAACTTGTAATTGTGGGAATTAATCAAACGAGAGCAGTCTACACCAAAATAAGTCTAAAATATTTGTCCGCACACTTATTCTCTCAATTTAACAACTTGTAATGGTGTAAAATAATTAAACGAGAGCTATCTACACCAAAATAAGTCTAAAATATTTGTCCGCACATTTATTCTCTCAATTTAACAACTTGTAATGGTGTAAAATAATTAAACGAGAGCTATCTACACCAAAATAAGTCTAAAATATTTGTCCGCACATTTATTCTCTCAATTTAACAACTTGTAATGGTGTAAAATAATTAAACGAGAGCTATCTACACCAAAATAAGTCTAAAATATTTGTCCGCACATTTATTCTCTCAATTTAACAACTTGTAATGGTGTAAAATAATTAAACGAGAGCTGTCTACACGAAAATAAGTCTAAAATATTTGTCTATACATTTATTCTCTCAATTTAACAACTTGTAATGATGTAAAATAATTAAACGAGAGCTGTCTACACCAAAATAAGTCTAAAATATTTGTCCATACATTTATTCTCTCAATTTAACAACTTGTAATGGTGTAAAATAATTAAACGAGAGCTATCTACACCAAAATAAGTCTAAAATATTTGTCCGCACATTTATTCTCTCAATTTAACAACTTGTAATGGTGTAAAATAATTAAACGAGAGCTGTCTACACGAAAATAAGTCTAAAATATTTGTCCGCACATTTATTCTCTCAATTTAACAACTTGTAATTGTGGGAATTAATCAAACGAGAGCAGTCTACACCAAAATAAGTCTAAAATATTTGTCCGCACACTTATTCTCTCAATTTAACAACTTGTAATGGTGTAAAATAATTTAACGAGAGCTGTCTACACCAAAATAAGTCTAAAATATTTGTCCATACATTTATTCTCTCAATTTAACAACTTGTAATGGTATAAAATAATTAAACGAGAGCTGTCTACACCAAAATAAGTCTAAAATATTTGTCCGCACATTTATTCTCTCAATTTAACAACTTGTAATGGTGTAAAATAATTAAAGGAGAGCTGTCTACACGAAAATAAGTCTAAAATATTTGTCTGCACATTTATTCTCTCAATTTAACAACTTGTAATTGTGGGAATTAATCAAACGAGAGCAGTCTACACCAAAATAAGTCTGAAATATTTGTTCGCACACTTATTCTCTAAGTCCTCGAGGCGGAGAGAAAGGAACCAGAGTGATGGACGGCTACCTGTGGCGTTGCCAGGTGGCCTCGGTCACGTGGGTTTGTGACGTAAGGGGTAAAAGAATCTTGAGGTCATGGGGCTTCCCCTGACCTGGATTCTATCTCTCCGTCACTGGCAGAATCACTGATTAATGCCTACAGTTCAAAATAGTCATTTTGACTGACCGGAGTCTATGGTGGGTATGAACTATGTGAATAGGCGGGTTCGAAGAACCCTCGCCTAAGTCTAAAATATTTGTCCATACATTTATTCTCTCAATTTAACAACTTGTAATGGTGTAAAATAATTAAACGAGAGTTGTCTACACCAAAATAAGTCTAAAATATTTGTCCGCACATTTATTCTCTCAATTTAACAACTTGTAATTGTGGGAATTAATCGAACTAGAGCTGTCTACACCAAAGAAAGTCTAAAATATTTGTCCACACATTTATTCTCTCAATTTAACAACTTGTAATGGTGTAAAATAATTAAACGAGAGTTGTCTACACGAAAATTAATCTCAAATATTTGTCCATACATTTATTCTCTCAATTTAACAACTTGTAATGGTGTAAAATAATTAAACGAGAGCTATCTACACCAAAATAAGTCTAAAATATTTGTCCGCACATTTATTCTCTCAATTTAACAACTTGTAATGGTGTAAAATAATTAAACGAGAGCTGTCTACACCAAAATAAGTCTAAAATATTTGTCCGCACATTTATTCTCTCAATTTAACAACTTGTAATTGTGGGAATTAATCAAACGAGAGCAGTCTACACCAAAATAAGTCTAAAATATTTGTCCGCACACTTATTCTCTCAATTTAACAACTTGTAATGGTGTAAAATAATTTAACGAGAGCTGTCTACACCAAAATAAGTCTAAAATATTTGTCCATACATTTATTCTCTCAATTTAACAACTTGTAATGGTATAAAATAATTAAACAAGAGCTGTCTACACCAAAATAAGTCTAAAATATTTGTCCGCACATTTATTCTCTCAATTTAACAACTTGTAATGGTGTAAAATAATTAAACGAGAGCTGTCTACACCAAAATAAGTCTAAAATATTTGTCCGCACATTTATTCTCTCAATTTAACAACTTGTAATGGTGTAAAATAATTAAACGAGAGCTGTCTACACCAAAATAAGTCTAAAATATTTGTCCGCACATTTATTCTCTCAATTTAACAACTTGTAATGGTATAAAATAATTAAACGAGAGCTGTCTACACCAAAATAAGTCTAAAATATTTGTCCGCACACTTATTCTCTCAATTTAACAACTTGTAATGGTGTAAAATAATTTAACGAGAGCTGTCTACACCAAAATAAGTCTAAAATATTTGTCCATACATTTATTCTCTCAATTTAACAACTTGTAATGGTATAAAATAATTAAACGAGAGCTGTCTACACCAAAATAAGTCTAAAATATTTGTCCGCACACTTATTCTCTCAATTTAACAACTTGTAATGGTGTAAAATAATTTAACGAGAGCTGTCTACACCAAAATAAGTCTAAAATATTTGTCCATACATTTATTCTCTCAATTTAACAACTTGTAATGGTATAAAATAATTAAACGAGAGCTGTCTACACCAAAATAAGTCTAAAATATTTGTCCACACACTTATTCTCTCAATTTAACAACTTGTAATGGTGTAAAATAATTTAACGAGAGCTGTCTACACCAAAATAAGTCTAAAATATTTGTCCATACATTTATTCTCTCAATTTAACAACTTGTAATGGTATAAAATAATTAAACGAGAGCAGTCTACACCAAAATAAGTCTAAAATATTTGTCCGCACACTTATTCTCTCAATTTAACAACTTGTAATTGTGGGAATTAATCAAACGAGAGCTGTCTACACCAAAATAAGTCTAAAATATTTCTCCGCACATTTATTCTCTCAATTTAACAACTTGTAATGGTGTAAAATAATTAAACGAGAGCTGTCTACACCAAAATAAGTCTAAAATATTTGTCCATACATTTATTCTCTCAATTTAACAACTTGTAATGGTGTAAAATAATTAAACGAGAGCTGTCTACACCAAAATAAGTCTAAAATATTTGTCCGCACATTTATTCTCTCAATTTAACAACTTGTAATTGTGGGAATTAATCAAACGAGAGCAGTCTACACCAAAATAAGTCTAAAATATTTGTCCGCACACTTATTCTCTCAATTTAACAACTTGTAATGGTGTAAAATAATTAAACGAGAGCTATCTACACCAAAATAAGTCTAAAATATTTGTCCGCACATTTATTCTCTCAATTTAACAACTTGTAATGGTGTAAAATAATTAAACGAGAGCTATCTACACCAAAATAAGTCTAAAATATTTGTCCGCACATTTATTCTCTCAATTTAACAACTTGTAATGGTGTAAAATAATTAAACGAGAGCTATCTACACCAAAATAAGTCTAAAATATTTGTCCGCACATTTATTCTCTCAATTTAACAACTTGTAATGGTGTAAAATAATTAAACGAGAGCTGTCTACACGAAAATAAGTCTAAAATATTTGTCTATACATTTATTCTCTCAATTTAACAACTTGTAATGGTGTAAAATAATTAAACGAGAGCTGTCTACACCAAAATAAGTCTAAAATATTTGTCCATACATTTATTCTCTCAATTTAACAACTTGTAATGGTGTAAAATAATTAAACGAGAGCTATCTACACCAAAATAAGTCTAAAATATTTGTCCGCACATTTATTCTCTCAATTTAACAACTTGTAATGGTGTAAAATAATTAAACGAGAGCTGTCTACACGAAAATAAGTCTAAAATATTTGTCCGCACATTTATTCTCTCAATTTAACAACTTGTAATTGTGGGAATTAATCAAACGAGAGCAGTCTACACCAAAATAAGTCTAAAATATTTGTCCGCACACTTATTCTCTCAATTTAACAACTTGTAATGGTGTAAAATAATTTAACGAGAGCTGTCTACACCAAAATAAGTCTAAAATATTTGTCCATACATTTATTCTCTCAATTTAACAACTTGTAATGGTATAAAATAATTAAACGAGAGCTGTCTACACCAAAATAAGTCTAAAATATTTGTCCGCACATTTATTCTCTCAATTTAACAACTTGTAATGGTGTAAAATAATTAAACGAGAGCTGTCTACACGAAAATAAGTCTAAAATATTTGTCTGCACATTTATTCTCTCAATTTAACAACTTGTAATTGTGGGAATTAATCAAACGAGAGCAGTCTACACCAAAATAAGTCTGAAATATTTGTTCGCACACTTATTCTCTAAGTCCTCGAGGCGGAGAGAAAGGAACCAGAGTGATGGACGGCTACCTGTGGCGTTGCCAGGTGGCCTCGGTCACGTGGGTTTGTGACGTAAGGGGTAAAAGAATCTTGAGGTCATGGGGCTTCCCCTGACCTGGATTCTATCTCTCCGTCACTGGCAGAATCGCTGATTAATGCCTACAGTTCAAAATAGTCATTTTGACTGACCGGAGTCTATGGTGGGTATGAACTATGTGAATAGGCGGGTTCGAAGAACCCTCGCCTAAGTCTAAAATATTTGTCCATACATTTATTCTCTCAATTTAACAACTTGTAATGGTGTAAAATAATTAAACGAGAGTTGTCTACACCAAAATAAGTCTAAAATATTTGTCCGCACATTTATTCTCTCAATTTAACAACTTGTAATTGTGGGAATTAATCAAACGAGAGCTGTCTACACCAAAATAAGTCTAAAATATTTGTCTGCACACTTATTCTCTCAATTTAACAACTTGTAATTGTGGGAATTAATCGAACGAGAGCTGTCTACACGAAAATTAATCTCAAATATTTGTCCATACATTTATTCTCTCAATTTAACAACTTGTAATGGTGTAAAATAATTAAACGAGAGCTATCTACACCAAAATAAGTCTAAAATATTTGTCCGCACATTTATTCTCTCAATTTAACAACTTGTAATGGTGTAAAATAATTAAACGAGAGCTGTCTACACGAAAATAAGTCTAAAATATTTGTCCGCACATTTATTCTCTCAATTTAACAACTTGTAATTGTGGGAATTAATCAAACGAGAGCAGTCTACACCAAAATAAGTCTAAAATATTTGTCCGCACACTTATTCTCTCAATTTAACAACTTGTAATGGTGTAAAATAATTTAACGAGAGCTGTCTACACCAAAATAAGTCTAAAATATTTGTCCATACATTTATTCTCTCAATTTAACAACTTGTAATGGTATAAAATAATTAAACGAGAGCTGTCTACACCAAAATAAGTCTAAAATATTTGTCCATACATTTATTCTCTCAATTTAACAACTTGTAATGGTGTAAAATAATTAAACGAGAGCTGTCTACACCAAAATAAGTCTAAAATATTTGTCCATACATTTATTCTCTCAATTTAACAACTTGTAATGGTGTAAAATAATTAAACGAGAGCTGTCTACACCAAAATAAGTCTAAAATATTTGTCCGCACATTTATTCTCTCAATTTAACAACTTGTAATGGTGTAAAATAATTAAACGAGAGCTGTCTACACGAAAATAAGTCTAAAATATTTGTCCGCACATTTATTCTCTCAATTTAACAACTTGTAATTGTGGGAATTAATCAAACGAGAGCAGTCTACACCAAAATAAGTCTAAAATATTTGTCCGCACACTTATTCTCTCAATTTAACAACTTGTAATGGTGTAAAATAATTAAACGAGAGCTATCTACACCAAAATAAGTCTAAAATATTTGTCCGCACATTTATTCTCTCAATTTAACAACTTGTAATGGTGTAAAATAATTAAACGAGAGCTATCTACACCAAAATAAGTCTAAAATATTTGTCCGCACATTTATTCTCTCAATTTAACAACTTGTAATGGTGTAAAATAATTAAACGAGAGCTGTCTACACGAAAATAAGTCTAAAATATTTGTCCATACATTTATTCTCTCAATTTAACAACTTGTAATGGTGTAAAATAATTAAACGAGAGCTGTCTACACCAAAATAAGTCTAAAATATTTGTCCATACATTTATTCTCTCAATTTAACAACTTGTAATGGTGTAAAATAATTAAACGAGAGCTATCTACACCAAAATAAGTCTAAAATATTTGTCCGCACATTTATTCTCTCAATTTAACAACTTGTAATGGTGTAAAATAATTAAACGAGAGCTGTCTACACGAAAATAAGTCTAAAATATTTGTCCGCACATTTATTCTCTCAATTTAACAACTTGTAATTGTGGGAATTAATCAAACGAGAGCAGTCTACACCAAAATAAGTCTAAAATATTTGTCCGCACACTTATTCTCTCAATTTAACAACTTGTAATTGTGAGAATTAATCAAACGAGAGCTGTCTACACCAAAATAAGTCTAAAATATTTGTCCGCACACTTATTCTCTCAATTTAACAACTTGTAATGGTGTAAAATAATTAAACGAGAGCTGTCTACACCAAAATAAGTATAAAATATTTGTCCATACATTTATTCTCTCAATTTAACAACTTGTAATGGTGTAAAATAATTAAACGAGAGCTATCTACACCAAAATAAGTCTAAAATATTTGTCCGCACATTTATTCTCTCAATTTAACAACTTGTAATGGTGTAAAATAATTAAACGAGAGCTGTCTACACCAAAATAAGTCTAAAATATTTGTCCGCACATTTATTCTCTCAATTTAACAACTTGTAATTGTGGGAATTAATCAAACGAGAGCAGTCTACACCAAAAGAAGTCTAAAATATTTGTCCGCACACTTATTCTCTCAATTTAACAACTTGTAATTGTGAGAATTAATCAAACGAGAGCTGTCTACACCAAAATAAGTCTAAAATATTTGTCCGCACACTTATTCTCTCAATTTAACAACTTGTAATGGTGTAAAATAATTTAACGAGAGCTGTCTACACCAAAATAAGTCTAAAATATTTGTCCATACATTTATTCTCTCAATTTAACAACTTGTAATGGTGTAAAATAATTAAACGAGAGCTGTCTACACCAAAGAAAGTCTAAAATATTTCTCCGCACATTTATTCTCTCAATTTAACAACTTGTAATTGTGGGAATTAATCAAACGAGAGCAGTCTACACCAAAATAAGTCTAAAATATTTGTCCGCACACTTATTCTCTCAATTTAACAACTTGTAATGGTGTAAAATAATTTAACGAGAGCTGTCTACACCAAAATAAGTCTAAAATATTTGTCCATACATTTATTCTCTCAATTTAACAACTTGTAATGGTATAAAATAATTAAACGAGAGCTGTCTACACCAAAATAAGTCTAAAATATTTGTCCACACACTTATTCTCTCAATTTAACAACTTGTAATGGTGTAAAATAATTTAACGAGAGCTGTCTACACCAAAATAAGTCTAAAATATTTGTCCATACATTTATTCTCTCAATTTAACAACTTGTAATGGTATAAAATAATTAAACGAGAGCAGTCTACACCAAAATAAGTCTAAAATATTTGTCCGCACACTTATTCTCTCAATTTAACAACTTGTAATTGTGGGAATTAATCAAACGAGAGCTGTCTACACCAAAATAAGTCTAAAATATTTCTCCGCACATTTATTCTCTCAATTTAACAACTTGTAATGGTGTAAAATAATTAAACGAGAGCTGTCTACACCAAAATTAGTCTAAAATATTTGTCCGCACACTTATTCTCTCAATTTAACAACTTGTAATGGTGTAAAATAATTAAACGAGAGCTATCTACACCAAAATAAGTCTAAAATATTTGTCCGCACATTTATTCTCTCAATTTAACAACTTGTAATGGTGTAAAATAATTAAACGAGAGCTATCTACACCAAAATAAGTCTAAAATATTTGTCCGCACATTTATTCTCTCAATTTAACAACTTGTAATGGTGTAAAATAATTAAACGAGAGCTATCTACACCAAAATAAGTCTAAAATATTTGTCCGCACATTTATTCTCTCAATTTAACAACTTGTAATGGTGTAAAATAATTAAACGAGAGCTGTCTACACGAAAATAAGTCTAAAATATTTGTCCATACATTTATTCTCTCAATTTAACAACTTGTAATGGTGTAAAATAATTAAACGAGAGCTGTCTACACCAAAATAAGTCTAAAATATTTGTCCATACATTTATTCTCTCAATTTAACAACTTGTATTGGTGTAAAATAATTAAACGAGAGCTATCTACACCAAAATAAGTCTAAAATATTTGTCCGCACATTTATTCTCTCAATTTAACAACTTGTAATGGTGTAAAATAATTAAACGAGAGCTGTCTACACGAAAATAAGTCTAAAATATTTGTCCGCACATTTATTCTCTCAATTTAACAACTTGTAATTGTGGGAATTAATCAAACGAGAGCAGTCTACACCAAAATAAGTCTAAAATATTTGTCCGCACACTTATTCTCTCAATTTAACAACTTGTAATTGTGAGAATTAATCAAACGAGAGCTGTCTACACCAAAATAAGTCTAAAATATTTGTCCGCACACTTATTCTCTCAATTTAACAACTTGTAATGGTGTAAAATAATTAAACGAGAGCTGTCTACACCAAAATAAGTATAAAATATTTGTCCATACATTTATTCTCTCAATTTAACAACTTGTAATGGTGTAAAATAATTAAACGAGAGCTATCTACACCAAAATAAGTCTAAAATATTTGTCCGCACATTTATTCTCTCAATTTAACAACTTGTAATGGTGTAAAATAATTAAACGAGAGCTGTCTACACCAAAATAAGTCTAAAATATTTGTCCGCACATTTATTCTCTCAATTTAACAACTTGTAATTGTGGGAATTAATCAAACGAGAGCAGTCTACACCAAAAGAAGTCTAAAATATTTGTCCGCACACTTATTCTCTCAATTTAACAACTTGTAATTGTGAGAATTAATCAAACGAGAGCTGTCTACACCAAAATAAGTCTAAAATATTTGTCCGCACACTTATTCTCTCAATTTAACAACTTGTAATGGTGTAAAATAATTTAACGAGAGCTGTCTACACCAAAATAAGTCTAAAATATTTGTCCATACATTTATTCTCTCAATTTAACAACTTGTAATGGTGTAAAATAATTAAACGAGAGCTGTCTACACCAAAGAAAGTCTAAAATATTTCTCCGCACATTTATTCTCTCAATTTAACAACTTGTAATTGTGGGAATTAATCAAACGAGAGCAGTCTACACCAAAATAAGTCTAAAATATTTGTCCGCACACTTATTCTCTCAATTTAACAACTTGTAATGGTGTAAAATAATTAAACGAGAGTTGTCTACACCAAAATTAATCTCAAATATTTGTCCACACATTTATTCTCTCAATTTAACAACTTGTAATGGTGTAAAATAATTAAACGAGAGCTGTCTACACCAAAATAAGTCTAAAATATTTGTCCGCACATTGTTTTCTCAATTTAACAACTTGTAATGGTGTAAAATAATTAAACGAGAGCTGTCTACACCAAAATAAGTCTAAAATATTTGTCCATACATTTATTCTCTCAATTTAACAACTTGTAATGGTGTAAAATAATTAAACGAGAGCTGTCTACACCAAAATAAGTCTAAAATATTTGTCCATACATTTATTCTCTCAATTTAACAACTTGTAATGGTGTAAAATAATTAAACGAGAGCTATCTACACCAAAATAAGTCTAAAATATTTGTCCGCACATTTATTCTCTCAATTTAACAACTTGTAATGGTGTAAAATAATTAAACGAGAGCTGTCTACACGAAAATAAGTCTAAAATATTTGTCCGCACATTTATTCTCTCAATTTAACAACTTGTAATTGTGGGAATTAATCAAACGAGAGCAGTCTACACCAAAATAAGTCTAAAATATTTGTCCGCACACTTATTCTCTCAATTTAACAACTTGTAATTGTGAGAATTAATCAAACGAGAGCTGTCTACACCAAAATAAGTCTAAAATATTTGTCCGCACACTTATTCTCTCAATTTAACAACTTGTAATGGTGTAAAATAATTAAACGAGAGCTGTCTACACCAAAATAAGTATAAAATATTTGTCCATACATTTATTCTCTCAATTTAACAACTTGTAATGGTGTAAAATAATTAAACGAGAGCTATCTACACCAAAATAAGTCTAAAATATTTGTCCGCACATTTATTCTCTCAATTTAACAACTTGTAATGGTGTAAAATAATTAAATGAGAGCTGTCTACACCAAAATAAGTCTAAAATATTTGTCCGCACATTTATTCTCTCAATTTAACAACTTGTAATTGTGGGAATTAATCAAACGAGAGCAGTCTACACCAAAAGAAGTCTAAAATATTTGTCCGCACACTTATTCTCTCAATTTAACAACTTGTAATTGTGAGAATTAATCAAACGAGAGCTGTCTACACCAAAATAAGTCTAAAATATTTGTCCGCACACTTATTCTCTCAATTTAACAACTTGTAATGGTGTAAAATAATTTAACGAGAGCTGTCTACACCAAAATAAGTCTAAAATATTTGTCCATACATTTATTCTCTCAATTTAACAACTTGTAATGGTGTAAAATAATTAAACGAGAGCTGTCTACACCAAAGAAAGTCTAAAATATTTCTCCGCACATTTATTCTCTCAATTTAACAACTTGTAATTGTGGGAATTAATCAAACGAGAGCAGTCTACACCAAAATAAGTCTAAAATATTTGTCCGCACACTTATTCTCTCAATTTAACAACTTGTAATGGTGTAAAATAATTAAACGAGAGTTGTCTACACCAAAATTAATCTCAAATATTTGTCCACACATTTATTCTCTCAATTTAACAACTTGTAATGGTGTAAAATAATTAAACGAGAGCTGTCTACACCAAAATAAGTCTAAAATATTTCTCCGCACATTTATTCTCTCAATTTAACAACTTGTAATTGTGGGAATTAATCAAACGAGAGCAGTCTACACCAAAATAAGTCTAAAATATTTGTCCGCACACTTATTCTCTCAATTTAACAACTTGTAATGGTGTAAAATAATTAAACGAGAGTTGTCTACACCAAAATTAATCTCAAATATTTGTCCACACATTTATTCTCTCAATTTAACAACTTGTAATGGTGTAAAATAATTAAACGAGAGCTGTCTACACCAAAATAAGTCTAAAATATTTGTCCGCACATTGTTTTCTCAATTTAACAACTTGTAATGGTGTAAAATAATTAAACGAGAGCTGTCTACACCAAAATAAGTCTAAAATATTTGTCCATACATTTATTCTCTCAATTTAACAACTTGTAATGGTGTAAAATAATTAAACGAGAGCTGTCTACACCAAAATAAGTCTAAAATATTTGTCCATACATTTATTCTCTCAATTTAACAACTTGTAATGGTGTAAAATAATTAAACGAGAGCTATCTACACCAAAATAAGTCTAAAATATTTGTCCGCACATTTATTCTCTCAATTTAACAACTTGTAATGGTGTAAAATAATTAAACGAGAGCTGTCTACACGAAAATAAGTCTAAAATATTTGTCCGCACATTTATTCTCTCAATTTAACAACTTGTAATTGTGGGAATTAATCAAACGAGAGCAGTCTACACCAAAATAAGTCTAAAATATTTGTCCGCACACTTATTCTCTCAATTTAACAACTTGTAATTGTGAGAATTAATCAAACGAGAGCTGTCTACACCAAAATAAGTCTAAAATATTTGTCCGCACACTTATTCTCTCAATTTAACAACTTGTAATGGTGTAAAATAATTAAACGAGAGCTGTCTACACCAAAATAAGTATAAAATATTTGTCCATACATTTATTCTCTCAATTTAACAACTTGTAATGGTGTAAAATAATTAAACGAGAGCTATCTACACCAAAATAAGTCTAAAATATTTGTCCGCACATTTATTCTCTCAATTTAACAACTTGTAATGGTGTAAAATAATTAAATGAGAGCTGTCTACACCAAAATAAGTCTAAAATATTTGTCCGCACATTTATTCTCTCAATTTAACAACTTGTAATTGTGGGAATTAATCAAACGAGAGCAGTCTACACCAAAAGAAGTCTAAAATATTTGTCCGCACACTTATTCTCTCAATTTAACAACTTGTAATTGTGAGAATTAATCAAACGAGAGCTGTCTACACCAAAATAAGTCTAAAATATTTGTCCGCACACTTATTCTCTCAATTTAACAACTTGTAATGGTGTAAAATAATTTAACGAGAGCTGTCTACACCAAAATAAGTCTAAAATATTTGTCCATACATTTATTCTCTCAATTTAACAACTTGTAATGGTGTAAAATAATTAAACGAGAGCTGTCTACACCAAAGAAAGTCTAAAATATTTCTCCGCACATTTATTCTCTCAATTTAACAACTTGTAATTGTGGGAATTAATCAAACGAGAGCAGTCTACACCAAAATAAGTCTAAAATATTTGTCCGCACACTTATTCTCTCAATTTAACAACTTGTAATGGTGTAAAATAATTAAACGAGAGTTGTCTACACCAAAATTAATCTCAAATATTTGTCCACACATTTATTCTCTCAATTTAACAACTTGTAATGGTGTAAAATAATTAAACGAGAGCTGTCTACACCAAAATAAGTCTAAAATATTTCTCCGCACATTTATTCTCTCAATTTAACAACTTGTAATTGTGGGAATTAATCAAACGAGAGCAGTCTACACCAAAATAAGTCTAAAATATTTGTCCGCACACTTATTCTCTCAATTTAACAACTTGTAATGGTGTAAAATAATTAAACGAGAGTTGTCTACACCAAAATTAATCTCAAATATTTGTCCACACATTTATTGTCACAATTTAACCACTTGTTAATAGTGGAAATTACTTAAACGCGACTTGTTTAATCAGTTGACATCAATGCAGCTTACCCGCAGACAGTGCACAACAGAGTATCAGTATTGAGTAATTATTAACAGGAACGTGTCTTGGCATTAGGGTTAGGGTCGGGTCAGGTATGGCAACGGAATTATTAACAGGAACGTGTCTTGGCATTAGGGTTAGGGTCGGGTCAGGTATGGGCAACGGAATTATTAACAGGAACGTGTCTTGACATTAGGGTTAGGGTCGGGTCAGGTATGGGCAACGGAATTATTAACAGGAACGTGTCTTGACATTAGGGTTAGGGTCGGGTCAGGTATGGGCAACGGAATTATTAACAGGAACGTGTCTTGACATTAGGGTTAGGGTCGGGTCAGGTATGGCAACGGAATTATTAACAGGAACGTGTCTTGACATTAGGGTTAGGGTCGGGTCAGGTATGGCAACGGAATTATTAACAGGAACGTGTCTTGACATTAGGGTTAGGGTCGGGTCAGGTATGGGCAACGGAATTATTAACAGGAACGTGTCTTGACATTAGGGTTAGGGTCGGGTCAGGTATGGGCAACGGAATTATTAACAGGAACGTGTCTTGACATTAGGGTTAGGGTCGGGTCAGGTATGGGCAACGGAATTATTAACAGGAACGTGTCTTGACATTAGGGTTAGGGTCGGGTCAGGTATGGGCAACGGAATTATTAACAGGAACGTGTCTTGGCATTAGGGTTAGGGTCGGGTCAGGTAAGGGCAACGGAATTATTAACAGGAACGTGTCTTGGCATTAGGGTTAGGGTCGGGTCAGGTATGGGCAACACAAATGGCAAACACCCAATTGGCAAGATGTACACTAACGGGTTATGGCATGCATATAGCTTACACAAGTAAAAACACAAAATTGGCAATTTTTTGGACAATTGTAACTCAATAATAGAAATATGTTGTATTTCTATATATATATATACACACTATATAGTCTTATCAAATGCCAACACATCCAGTCAATCCATTGTGGTCTTGTGGTTCAGTTGTCTACACAGTGATCAGGAGGACCAGGGTTCAATTCTCATGTCTGCCCGTCTTTTCTCGCAAACACTAATTTGCAATAAAGCTAAATATAAAAACAAATTATTCATTTGCATGACTACCCATATGATTCAGTGGATATGTACAATGTAGGCAATGTGAGAGATCGCTGGTTCGAATCCAGTACGGTTAGTATGATTTTTGAATGCTAGTGAAAACATTGATCCTATAAGTAGGACTTAAATCCTATCATTTGCATGAAGACACTCGTGGTACAGTGGACAAGACAGTGCGCTGGGAACTCAAAGATTGCAAGTTTGAATCACGAACAGGACACTCCTACAAGACAAGATATGAAAGAAAAAAAGAACATAAACAGCAACTTCTGTATATCAAAAACTCAAGTCAGAAAAACAGAACACAAGAAACTACCTCACACAGAAGCCAGTCGAAGTCGTCGAAGAACGAACACAGTTGACAGCTGCAGGTCACGTGCAACAACAGACACGAGGAACAATGCTGCTCTCCAAATGGGTCCCTTCTTTTGTATTGACCCCCTAAGGATTGCTAATCCCCCTTTCTAACTCTTCCCCCAAAAATAATATATCGCCCCTTTTAGAATGTATTGATCCACAAATTAATGAATATTCATGAGCACAGAAACTGCTATGTCTTGAATAAATTAGCATAATTTTAAACAAATTTACATAAAGTGTAGGTACTCCTTCTGGAGTCCTGCCAATAATTACCAAGAACTATGAGTAATTACTATCAATTTCTTAGCAGGCAGTTCCTGACAAGTGAGTGCAGTTGAACTGATTTAATAAAAATAGAACTATAGAACTGACATAATCATAGAACGCAGAGCATATAAATAAACTGTGGGTATCTAGCCATTATTTCATGCACAAGTTAAGCTGGATTCATGTTGATGACATGCACTATTTGTGAGTCTTCACTGATTAATATCACTCAACACCATTTAAAGTTTTTCAGTCCAGAAAACAATTGCCTTATTATTCCACAACATTTCTGAAAATGACACTCATTATGAATGATCTGTCTTGATTCTCTTAATTTGTGAAACCAGAAACGAAATGTCACTGCTTATTCACCAGAAGTGCACTATTTCCAAACTCTTGGTATATTGATTTCTTCAAACTCTTTCCTCTATTTTCACATGTTATCTATAGAGCCAGCTCACTTTCCCTGAGGTCACTATAAATTATACCTATGATAGGTCCGCTGTTAAATCTATTATGGTATAAATTACAGCATTGACATAAGGGTCTGGCCTATACTTTAATGCTTCTTTATTAACATTAACATATGCAAGTAAGGACCCCTGGATCTATGTGACACATTACATCTATTCATATTGAAAAATCACATTTTTTGTCATTTTCTGCCTGACTGAGATAGCTGCAGAAAAAAAAAATAACTAAATACTTATTGGATTATTGTTTGTAGATATATTCCGTAGGTGTGTATTTCTTAAGCCTTTGTCACATGCAACGTAATATTACCGTAATTGGTATAGTACAGGTGTGATGGTTCAAATGGCAACAGTAACAGAAAGACTTCCCGAGCGGCAATGATAAAATACGAACACGGAGCCAACAGATGAGGTTTCAACTGGTATTGGTATTATTATACTCTGCAAACATCAAGTACAATAACGCGGTAAAACTCCACTACTCCAATAACTAGATACTTAAACTCCAATACAATTCAACGAGATCTCCGATCTGAACTCAGTGCTGATCAACTCCCCTATATATACCCCACTGTCTATAAATAGATCATTACAGCAGCATACATAATGAGTCTGGAACTTACTACCAATTTCTAGAATGTTCCATTACCTTCTATTGCCTCCTACAGTGTTTTATTACCTACTGTAAAGTAGGTTTATTCGGTGTTATTTGCTTACTTTACTTCCTATGTCGACAGCAACTATGGGTTTTAATTTAGCTTATTTCGCTGACTGGAAAAATGCGCTAAATTAAAACACAGTGAATATGTAAAATTTAGCATAGAACACATTATCTAAATGACGAAACCGTGAATTTAAAACCCACTGAATATGCCTGAAATGGTAAATCAGTGAAATTTAAACCCAGTGAAAATTAGTCATTTTACAGTATTCAACCATTTTCTAAAAAAAATCTAGAATATTCCACCCAGACACAGTACGGTTCTAGAACATTCTCAGTGACACGGAAGTGGTAAATAAGTCGTATGCGACAGTCTTCTTTATGCATTTTCTATAATATAACAATGAATTATCGTTTTTTTCCATTGCAGAGTAAAGAAGAGAAGAAAGCAGATGAAGCCCTACTATCGTTACCCACCAAAATACCAGAACCAACACTCAAACCCAAAACTAAAAAAGGTTGGCGTCCAATTTTTCATAGAATACCAGTCCTCATTAATCAGACACTTGTATATTTATAAAGAATGATCAAAATGGTATGCTGAATGAGCTGTTTATCTGCAGAAAAATAGGAAGAAACATTTGAATATGTTTTTGCGGTAATCAAATTTTGGCTTTTCGAAGCATGCTACAAGATCATGAACACGTCTATTGAATTAATTTTGATCAATTTGACAGTCTATATCTTTAGTCATATTAGGCACATAAAGAAAATATTAATTAGAAAATTATGCATGAAAATAAAAATATTGTCATAGATACTTTTGGATAATCCCCTAATAATAGTAAAACTGTTTTTCCCATGTCACTACCTTAATGAAGCAACCAGTTTTATAAGGCCATTATGAGTTAGTTTTACCCTACACAGTACAGTATCAAACTTGAGCAAAATTTCATACACAGACCCATTCAGTTCTGTTTGATTTGTGTTTCTGCTGTTTAGCTCCAGAATTACCTATATTTGAAAGAAGAAACTGGTTGATTCACCTCCACTATGTTAGAAAAGAGTTCAACACATGTAAGGTAGGAAACATTCTATTTTTAATATTATCCATATTTTCATTATTTTAGTGTCAATCCATTCCATCGTCACCTTCATAATTTTTGAAATGTGAGAATCTTAACTGATTTGGGATATTATCATCTATGTCCGTACTAGCTGGCAGACCAGAAATAACTTGTATGTTTTTGTTTTTAAAGTCTTTGATAAAGGAGCAGTTGGAAGAAACACAAGGAATGTGTGAATATGCAGTGTATGTACAGGGTCTGATAATGAGAATGGAAGGCAGAATACAAGAATCGTTAGAGTTGTTCCAGACATGTAGTTTATTGAATTCACAGAGTACTGATAATCTTAAACAAGTAGCAAGGTCGCTGTAAGTAACTTGAGTCTTATATATTATTCATAATTTAATACTATGGCACTATTATTTGTCAATTTTCAATTATATTAACAAGATTATACAACTGTACCACCAGAATTCATTTTTGGTATATACATTTTGTGATAGGTACATACGAAAATGTTACAGGCTACATACATGATCTTCAAGACCTGTATGGTCGTATTTGTCGGGGGACAAATAGAGAAAGCTTTTCAGACATCAATGATTTTAGAAAATCTTCAGTGGAAAACTTGCCATTTTTCAACATTTATGTAGTAAAAGATAATCAGGGATTAACAGCATACCTAAAACCTTACAGAGAGCTGTTAGGCTGAACAGCACATTGTTATTCAATAAATTTATTTAATGGAGAAAGTCGTATCAACAAGTAGAATATGCACTTGGTGACAGTTCTCTTTAACTTCTCTTCGTAGTTATTTAGGTTCATTGTACGTTCATCACCGGTTATCCAAATCATTTCAGGTTTTTACTTGGTAGACACAAAGCTGCAATAGATGTGTACAACGAAGCTGCCAAATTGAGTCAGCGAGACTGGGAAGTGTCACATAATATGGGAATATGTTACATGTATCTAAAAATGTATGACAAGGTTAGACAATGTTTTTATTTTTTTTAAATTAATAATTTCAAAGTTGATATTTGATATCCTTGTATGAATTCTAGTCTTCTACATTCCTCCTACTTGAATAAGACAGATTACACTTGGGCAATACTTTCCAGTGATATTTACACATCACTCACTGAAATCCTCCATGGACATACCAAAATCAAAAGGGAAAAAAGGTGTCAGTTATATTATGTGATTTACTTCTCTCAATTTATGTCATTACCAGTAGTTGTTTGATCACCCTCATTTGAAATGATTTTGTTTTTATAATCATCTTATTCTGCCTATACATTAGATGTCTCATTATGTAGTGTGTGTGTGTTTTTTATTGACAGGCCAAGGAATCATTGAAACATGCAATCCAATGTAATCGCCATGACTTGTCATTTATCATGCTGGGCAAGATATTCTTAATGGAAGGAGATTTAGAGATGGCAATTGATGTATATAAGAGAGCTGTCGAGTAAGTCATAGGTCCTGGCTCCTCTGAAAAATAGGTTTTATCAGATTATACAAAAGAAAATGGGCTATTCCTGTAGTGATGTGTTTCTTGTTTTGTCATGGACTGTTTTCTGGCTTCAGGGTGAAAATACCTTTATTCTTTTTTGCAACTGATATTAAGAGGACAAAAACTGTACAATATTAAATGGATTAAAAAAATATGGAAAAAGTTACCAAAAACTATTATTATAGCTTATGTCATTTGATGGGGTTGATTTGTTGAATTAAAGATTAAATGTCATGTTCATCATACCTTCATTACTATGGCTTCATGCCATCAGGATACCAAAAATGAAAATCAATTGGAGTCACCAGACAGTTGTTTGAGTCCAAAAAATCATGGAAAATGGTCAAAATTGGCATTTTTACACTGGTTTCTATAGTGACATTATTTCAAAAATTTGCTTTTTGAATCCTTAATATTGTGAAAACACTTCAAAACATACTATAATTTAGTGAATTTGACTTGACCTGTCTCAAAGCAAATGTAGAGATAGTTTCCTTAATCTGACTGGTATTTTTGTCAATCAAACTAATTTAGAACAAAACAGGAACAGGAGATTGAATGATTTAATTATGATAATCATTTTGCTACATTGATAACTTCATTGATATATATCAGTTACAATCCATTGTATGCATTACTCATTCAATAACACAATTAACTGACTGATCATACCGGGTATTTCATATTTCTTTTCAGATTCAACCCCGAAAATCCAGAGTTGTTATCAACGCTTGGATTACTATATTTACAGGTTGGTATATATGAAAAATAAATTATTAACTACATATTTAGAAAAAGATTAAATTCACTGCGTTCAATTACGAACCCACGTGACCGTGGCCACATGGCAGCGCCATAGGTAGCCGTCAATCACTCTTCATTTTTCTCCGCCTCGTCGAGGAATGATTCTGAGCGGCTCTGCCTGGCTCTGTTGCTTTTTCCTGTCCGGGTTTCTAGCATGGTACTTTGTCGTAGCTGCGTGCGGGGTTCAGAGTTTTTTGCGTGAAGGTGTGTGTTTTTTCACTGGAGTTCTGAGGCCTGAGATTTTTTTTCAGAGCCATCAAAGTCACTGATACTGACCGCGTCACAGCAAGGTCGCGCGTCCAGTAAACAAATCGGTTAAAGTGAGTTGCGTGTTTTGCATGAGTGGAAAGTCCTCACGCTCGGCTAACGATGCTTCGTGTACCGGGACGTCGAGCAAGAGGCCCGACGGTGGAGGTACCGATATTTTTCTCGATCTCCCCTGCTGATCGGAGGGCATCCTCACAGTCTGTTTTTTCAGGCGATGATTTACCCGATTTTACAGTCTGCAGGGAGGCTGTGCCCCTGGAGGCTTTCCTCCTATGGGGCCTGTTGCGGGTCCCTTTGTGGACCCTTCCTCACACGGCGCCGGGTTTGCCTTCGAGTTGAAGGCTTTGGTCGAAGGACTGTCGGGGCAATTGCATCCCTGGCAGGCTGGGTAGATCAGACGCAGTCGAATCGAGCTGTCTCCACGGCTGATCTGCACTGGCTCGGAAGATGAATTCTGATTGGCTAAAAAAACAAAAAAACTTGTGGCGTTGAATGCACGTTCATTGTCAGTATTGTTATGCAAAATTCAAACTAGCTAATCATTTGCAACCTTCCGAGCCAGTGCAGATTAGCCCTGTCTCCGCTGTGGGCAAGCAGGAAGAAACACGAAAGCATGTTTGCATTCAATCACGTCTCTTCCGGGGAACCCCTGTTCCCAGCCGCGGCTCTCCCACTATTTTGGGAGAAGGCAGAGGCTCAGGCTAATTGCACCGGGCCTCCTCTGGAGCCTCGGGCACTGAATGCCAACAGGGTGCTGGCAGCCAAGCCTCTGATCTCGGGGCAGGGCTTTCAGGGCAGGGCACACGTTGACCACCCCTACTTTCAGCCAGCTAGGGTTCGTCACACGGTAACGGTAAAACAGTAACGAATTTATCCTTGTGTCCGGTTTCCGCTGTGGGTTTTGACTCGCTTCGTACCGACCCATGGGGCGTCCCCATTGGGAACCGACCCTGTCCTGAGACGCACAGTCGAACACACTCCCTCTCACATATTTAAAGTGAAAGAGGATGCAGTTCACTTGTGTCGGATACAGTCGGTACTCCGGGCGGTCCCTCAGAGTCTTCCATCTGTATGACTCGGTGAGCCACGCTTTTGGGGTGAGGCAGAGTATCATCGATCCCAGTGATACGATGTAGATACCCCCACTCTTGATCCTAAGGCGACCACCTAAGGTTGCTTCACGAGCGTCGGGATCCAAAGCCACCCCGTCGGCACATCGATTCCTGTCCGTCTGAGTGCGGAGTGGGGCACAGAGCACACAAACGGTGTTGATGGGCGGCATTGGTCAGCCGCGGAGGATGTAATGCTTAAGGCCCCTGGGTGAGGATAACATTAGGCAACTCTTCCCGCTGGACCAAACGCTACCCGGTCGGTGTTGTTTCGGGATCAGACCCCATAGCGTGGGATGAGACCAAAACTCCCCCAAGGCTCCTTCCCCAGACTCCGGTACCACGAATTTGGCAAACCGGGCAAAGGGGGGGGGGGTTAGCTGCGTTCCATGGGTGTCCTTGCCAATCAAAGACGACCCATCCAGCCCTGAGGGCAGAGTTGCTTGAGCTCATTACTGTGTGTGCCCAGGACTCTGGAGACCTTGGAGGCAGAACGCACCAGCCTCCTAGACCAGGCAACATTTTTACTGGTAGGCCACCGCACATCTACATGCGACACCCCCTAGTGTCGCCTGGCTCTCTTGGCCGGGGCCACTACTGTGCTACGAGACGCGGCCTTAGACGCACGTGTTTTCGCCGACAAGCTGAGCTGGGGTACGTCCCCACCTCAGTGACTCAGACTGAACATCCTCCACCCTCTTTGTTCAGGGAATGGTGGGTACAGTCTCGGAGCTTCGAAGTGCAATGAACCAGAGGGTTCAGATCGAATCTGCTAGCCAGTTGGCCCTGCCATGGGTAAGCGGAGGGCGCCCCAAGCACAGAAAACACAACGCCCTAGGGCGCCGTCCGCTAGCCAGAGTCAGCCAGGAGGCAAGCGCTCATACCCTTCCATGGGAGGGAAGAGTAGTGGCACGCCCCCAGGGAGGAAAGAGCCAGGTGGTGGCTCCTCACCCTCTCTGGGCGGATGTCTACCCGGCAGCGGGGGAAGCGTGTTTGACGCTCACCTCTGCAACCGGGGGGAACAGGCATGTGTTCGGCGAGTGGCAAGGTCACAACTTAGTGACTACTTCAGGCCTTGGGGAACTCACCTCATGGGGAAAGGGAGCACCCTCCCTTGCAACTGCTGAACACATGGCCACATATCCCTGTCGTACACAGATTGCGCCGGTGTAGTCCGGTTTGGAGAAATCTCCATTTCCCCCCGTCAGTGTCTCCCCTGTTGGGCACTGCCAGGGGACTCAATTAGACAGGAAGTAGCAGTTTGCTGGGAAAAGGCGCCATACACAGGGTACATCAGCCGGAACTAAGTACAGACTTTACCCAAATGTTTTCGTAGTACCAAATCTACAAGTGGCGGGCGTCCAGTTCTGGACCAAGGTAGATTGAATCAGTACGTGCTCCTCGATCGGTTCCACATGGAGACACCATTCAGGGTTCTCCTCTCCATCCACCGTTTGGACTGGCTAGCCCCACTAGACTTAAGTGGGGCCTACCTACACATACCGATGCACCCAGTGAGTTGCCATCTTCTTCCAATTGCCCAGCTGAGCCAAGTATTCGAATTGTGGGTGCCCTCCCGTTTGGGTTAGGCACAGCGCCCTACGTGTTCACCCGAGTGATAAAACAGGTAGTGCTGCTGCTTCACCAGATGTCGGTACACCTCAATCCGTACCCAGACTACTGGTTACAACCAAGGGGTTAATAGCCAAACACATGAGGCTAACACAAGATTTACTTTACCAGTTGGGCTCGTTAGTAAATCGACAAGTCCCCCTTGACCCAACTGGCAGTTGGTGTCCCTGGGCATGGAGTTTTGACACAGAGGTAAGCTTGGCTTATCAAGCGTGTTGCTTAGCGCTAAGCAGCCTAGCCGAATGCCTAGTCAGCATTCCCTCAGTGTCCCTCCGAGAACTAATGCGGATCATTGGAATGATGACCTCAGTTCAAAGGGTTGTTCCCCAGGCTGCACTACACAGCCGCCCGGTATAACGCTTGTTATAGCGCCGAGCTCTCCTATGGGAACTAGATGAAGGAAGCCCTGCCCTGGTGGTCGACACTGGCCAACCTCGGACAGGGGGGCCCCTTGGACCCACTCGCCGCAGGTATGACTCTGGTAACAGATGCCCCCCCCCCAGGGTTGGGGAGCACATCTATTGGACCAACAAGCCCAAGGATATGGCTCCGCATTAGTTTCAGGACTACCATATCAACCGGCTCGAACTGAGAGTAGTGTACTTAGCACTACCACACTTTCTACCTGTAGTTCGAGACCACAGAGTCCTGCTCGCACAGGCAACGCAGCGGTGGTCTCCTTCAAGGAGGGGGGGTGGTTGTCCGTCCTAGTGGAGCAAATCCTCCTTTGGTGCCTGGAATACAATGTGGAGCTAACTGCACACCACCTTCCAGGGGTGAGGAACAGTCTGGCAACGCCCTTTCAGAACGGCCCCGTCTCCAGAACACGGAGTGGCTAATACCCCAGTGGGTAGCCTCCAGGCTGTTTCGACTGTGGGACGGACCAAGGTTGGACTGGTTTGCTGCACCCGGAACGCCAAGCTCCCGACGTACATAACACTCCTGCCGACTCCAGTAGCCTGGGCCAGAGTCGCTTTGCTAACCCCGTGGACCCATTTAGTTGTGTACGCCTTTCCTCCCTTCCCGCTAGTTCACCGGGCACCAGAGAAATCTTCGACAGGTGCACACCCGCATATTATCATGGGTTGCACCCAAATGGCCAAGCAAGGCCTAGTTTCCACTTCTGTTGGAAATGCTAGTCGAAACACCAGTAGTGCTTCCGGACTTACCGGAATGGCCGTCCCAACCAGACGACGCACTACCAACGAGCCCAGCAGGTATCATTTACACACATAGAGGCTCTCAGTAGACCCGCACATACGAAAGCCTTATCTGAGCGGGCTGCCAACATCCTGGCCAGGGAGAACAGGGATTCCATCAACGCGGCCTACATTTCTAGTCTGCGAGCATACACTGGTGTAGCGGAAGGGAGATTGATCCATACCATCCCTCTATTGGCCAGGTAGCAGGCCCCTTCGTCCACCTGTTTGATGAAGTGGGTTTGTCCTATGCAGCGATCGTTGGATACAGGTCGGTCTTGTCCCCCACCACTCAAAACGTACTGGAACAAGACTAGCCGATTGTCCTATTATTAGGAGACTATTTACTGCTTTCCGGACGCCAAGACCCCATACAAGGGAGCCGCCCAACTGGGACTCATCAGCTGTGTTGTCTGCTCTAATCAGACCACCCTTTGAGCCTCTCCAATCAGCACCACTCAAATTTTTGACGTGGAAAATAGTCTTCCTACTGGCCCTCGCCTCAGGTAGGCGTCGGCCAGAGCTGGGGGGCATTGTCCTTCTCGGATGATGGACCGCCGTTATGGACAATCAAGTTGTGCTAAAGACACAAATCGGGTTTCTCGCCTAGAACCAAATCCCAGGACACGATCCTCACCCGATCGTCATCCCCCGGCTGTCAAATTTTGTCTGCTCGGAGGGTCAGGAGGAATTGCTTCTCTACCCGGTTCGAGCACGGAGTTGCCACCAAACAGTACTAAGGATTTGGAATGGGGTGCCAGGCATATATGTTTGTGTTATGGCCCAGGCAGTATAGGCCGGCCTCTCCAACATCCATAACCAGGTGGTTTACTGTGACTGTATTAGAGGTTAATACTTTAAATTCCTCGACACAGAGCTTGCAGAGACACCAAGTATGAGCACACGAGGTCTGTGCGATTGCTAACTCGCTAGTGCTAGCGTCAGCCCCCCCCTCCCCCCGAGCACACATGGAGGGCAGGCTTCTGGAGAATGCAGAACGTCTTTATCAACTACCACCTAAGAGACTCCAAATCCATTGAAAAGGGTCTCTCTAGGTTGGGTCCCGTCGTAGCGGGTCAGTCTTGGTTTGCTGACCCAGCCCGAACGACCGCTAGGGTCCCTGCGCATAGGCAATAAGTCAGTCCGGCATTATATGCGGACAGATTTCTCTACCATCAGCACTCCCCTGGGAGCTCCCAGGTCCCGCTTGCCCTCATGCAGAACTGTTTCGGTCTTTACTTCGAAAGCTTACTACCCCCCAGAATTGGGTTGGGGTCTAGCTTTCTCGGGCACACCGAACCCTGTCACCATAGCAGCATTTTGGCTTCTTGCTCTCGGGACAGCACAGGCAAGGTAAGACACCACCCTTTTTTGGGTCTTAACTAGGGTGTTGAGTTTGTTTGGGAAAAGACTTTCATCATTTTTTCTGTTGGCTCGGAAAATCCCGCCACCTATCGGCGTCTGACTCTGCCTACAGTTCAAAATAGTCATTTTGCTGACCAGAGTCTATGGTGGGTATGAACTATGTGAATAGGCGGGTTCGGAGAACCCTTGCCTAAAACTAGAATTTTATTTTTATTAAGTTGACATATGTTTTTGGGATTCTATATTGAGATCAGCTTGGTTATGCATTGTTGGTTTAGACATTATGTTGCCGTACTACATACTACATACAATACTTTTATATTCAGTGTGTCAATTTTATCTTCAAAAAAAATTATTTCAATTTACTTACATGTATTATGGGGTACCTAGTATCAGTGATTTAAAGTGTTTGAATGCAAATTATTTTACCATGAAATTCATCTCGTTCCTTTAATACAGATTGGACAAACTCAGAAAGCTTTTGAACACCTTGGAAATGCCTTAACCTATGATCCTTCCAATGTAAAGGTATGAAATTCTGTTATTATATCAATGTAGTCACCAGGTAAATGTCTAAAGCATGGTGCCTAATTTGCATAATAATATTATATAATTTGCATATGTTACAATCAAAATAATTAACATATCAATGACCAACACCTGATATCACCTGCAATTATTTATATTTTAATATTTTTTCATAATTTACCCATACTTACCAAACTAGTCTGGATATTAAACTTTGTGTACTTTTCTAGTACTTGTTCTTCTTTTATTTGTTTTGGAGTTTCACTTTTGTCTGCTTTGAGACATCAATATTCAAGCTGCTATGTCAGAGATTTGTAAACTTTTAGATCAATTGTTGTAAGGTCCCAAACCATATTAGTTTGTTCTATCAACTGCACCTTATTAATTATACATGGTTCACTACTTGCATGACTTGTGGTGACAATTTAACATCTACACACTAGCACATATAATAGAGAAAATTCTGTATTAAATTTGCAACATGAGATGACTGTCGACAAATTGCCTCCAAATTCACTGCGGAAGGCTACTCATAGATTTTTGGTCATAAATATCATAACAATGTTCATTGGTTAATTGTGCAAAATCATGAGGCTATTGTTTCATGGCACCATGGAATATCTAGCATTCTTTTGTGTGCTATAGTGACGTATTTTGTAAAACCTTGTGCTATTTTTAGAACTATTTTTTGGAGCACAATGAAAATAGCAATTTTTGACACTTTTTAAAACCAAGATTTTTTAAACAACAAAAAGTATATAATTTTTCAGCCTATGTCATCAGCCTAAGAACCTATGATAAAAGCAGTATAATATAGCCAAAATGGCCACTATCCACTATAAATACAACCATCATTTTCTTAAAAAATTAAGCTGGTGACCCCCAATATTCTTATATTTGAAAATGAATAAATTTTGGGTTTTTGAAATCATAAGTAGGCTTATAGTTTAAGGAACTTGAATTCAAATGTTCACTGCTATAAAGTTTCATCATTTTTCAAGGATTCAATAGAAATTTGTCTCCTGCGGAATTGAAACAGTTTACAGTGTACAATTTTGATTATACTCTCGTTATAGGCTATATTAGCAGCCGGATGCATGATGCAGCAACACGGTGACTTTGAAGTTGCTTTAACCAAATACAGGATTGCTGCGGCTGCTGTGCCGGAAAGTCCTCCACTCTGGAATAATATTGGCATGTGTTTTTTTGGAAAGAAGAAATATGTGGCAGTAAGTACATGTAGTCATGAATATTAGAGTACTAAGACAGTGTGGGATAAAGTGAACCTGCATCTACACGACCGACACCCTATTAAAGTAGCTGTCTCTGGTGACACATTCCAAGGATCGTAATCATCTAGCACTGAAAACAATAGAATTTATGGTTTCGTAAAAAAAACATCTTTGTGTTTTTGAAACCTGTAAACTACATCACCAATATTAAGTGCATTGAAGATCATTTACGTCTCATATGAACATCAGATACAACAGCAATACACCATAAGTCAGAAATGAAATACTATCCCAAACAGTCATACAGGAACAAATTTCCTGAAGCGTCTCCCGCTGGCATTTTGTGCTGTTCTCTGTCGCTCAAGTATTACAACACGCAGGTGAAAGCAAAGTGTATTATGATATACGCAATGTATGCACTCGGGCAGTACTGAATTACATCAACCTACACTGTGTACAGTGTTTACTTTTGAGTATCATCTAAAGTTGTCGCTGAAAAACCTTTTAAATTGAACAGAGCTAGTCTTGGAGGAGTAAAACCAGTTGCTGATAAGTACAGTCTAAAATGTTTGTGAATTGTCATTTGCTCTATAGTTTCAAACTTGGTTTCACCATTTCAGTGTTACATATTATATTCACTTGAAGATTAGACTTGATCACCTACCAGTTCTATGCTTGAGGTGATATAAACACTTACTGATTTGATGTATCTGTCTTCTGATTGCATATGAGAAATAACTGAACACAGGCTAAATTTTATTTTATTGTTGACTGTATATATTTAATTTGATTCTGTACATAAAAGAATGAATAAATGATTTTAATGATATTTATTTTTAAATACAAAATCTTTTCAGGCTATCAGTTGTTTGAAACGTGCCAATTATCTAGCTCCGTTTGACTGGAAAATACTGTACAATCTCGGTTTAGTTCATCTAACAATGCAGCAGTATGCGTCAGCGTTTCATTTTCTGAGTGCTGCTATCAATCTTAAACCAAAGATGGGACAGTTATTCATGCTACTTGCAGGTAAGCATAGAAAATAATTTAATTATACATGTGACACAATTTCAAGTAACCTTAAAGTTGTATTGGCAGCCAAATTTTGTTTGAAGTTTTTATGAATTGTTACGTGTATTATTGCAAGATATCAGATTTTTATGAATTGTTACGTGTATTATTGCAAGATATCAGATTTTTATGAATTGTTACGTGTATTATTGCAAGATATCAGATTTTTATGAATTGTTACGTGTATTATTGCAAGATATCAGATTTTTATGAATTGTTACGTGTATTATTGCAAGATATCAGATTTTTATGAATTGTTACGTGTATTATTGCAAGATATCAGATTTTTATGAATTGTTACGTGTATTATTGCAAGATATCAGATTTTTATGAATTGCTACGTGTATTATTGCAAGATATCAGATTTTTATGAATTGTTACGTGTATTATTGCAAGATATCAGATTTTTATGAATTGTTACGTGTATTATTGCAAGATATCAGATTTTTATGAATTGTTACGTGTATTATTGCAAGATATCAGATTTTTATGAATTGTTACGTGTATTATTGCAAGATATCAGATTTTTATGAATTGTTACGTGTATTATTGCAAGATATCAGATTTTTATGAATTGTTACGTGTATTATTGCAAGATATCAGATTTTTATGAATTGTTACGTGTATTATTGCAAGATATCAGATTTTTCTTGCCAATTGCTGGGCAATTTTGTGGATTCTGTTGTGATTGAGTTCTTAGATTAGGGTGTCACCAAGTCATAGAATCTGACGCAGGATTCTCTGTTTGATGATCAAAGGTTTAGTACAAACTCAGTTTTCAGTGTAAAACATTTTCATTAAGATTAGTCTGAGATGCATGACAGCTCCCTGAGTTGTTTATGTTTCCTATATGTTCATGAGGCACCTCCCTCCTGAATTTATCGAATGACTATTTCAATTATGATTCCAATCAACAATTATTTACTTTAGTACACACCCAAAACAGAATTCATAATGACATGATTTATTGTAGTAAAGACAATAAAATAACTTTCAGTATTATACATCTGTCATCGTAACGCCATAGCTTACAGCATGCCGTAATTTTGTAGTATTTTCATCTTCTCATTTAAGAAAATGCCAATTCCAAATATGGAATGATTACTAGCATAAGTGTCCTCTAATAATAAAAACAAATATGGCTGCCACCAGGGTTTGACCAGACAGACTCCACACAAAGAAGTTTGCTGATTCTGTTCTGAACTTCTTGGATTTCCGCATTCCCATGGTGTATCCTTGGAAGGAAAAGATGTATAATAATAAGGTTATTACAAAAATACCTCAAATGATGCGCTCAGACAGTATTCCGTGTAACGATCTCCGCTGCGTGTCGGTTGATACTCCCCCTACTGTCTTCATGCATACTTTAAGGTATCTTCGTAATAGCCTCCTAGTATAACTAAATAAGTATAACTCACAAAAACCATTACTTTATTTGATTTTGGCCAAACTGAAAGGGCTTTCAACTAAGTTTTGCTGACAATACTACTTTATGAAGGGCTGTGAGGGATTTTTTTTTTTTTTAACAAATAATTCTTATATTTTATGAAGAATACTATAGTGTCCCACAGCAAGCTGCTAACATATTCTTGTTTTTTATTGTTTAGTTGCTTTGACTCACCTAGAGGATCCTGACAATGCTAGACAAGCGTATGAACAGGCAGTCTCCTTGGAACAGTAAGTCAGAATTGGATTTAAATAGAACATATCTACATGTATTGCTTTCCCATACATTTCATATTTCTGTTAAAAATTTATTTATTTAAGCAAAATGTCAAAAACTTCTGTGCGGATTTTGATCAAATTTGGTAAATAGGTGCTATGGGGTAATGTGCAGTAAAGATTAGTTTTGGAGCAAAGTATATGCATATTAAGTAGGTGATTTGCCTATTGCCTTATTTCAGTCTATGTAAGCAAAATGTGTTCTGCAATAAAACAATAGAAAATAAAACAAAATTGACATTATATTTAATATATTTAAAGTTTTATATTATGATTTAAGATGATAGTGTAATGCATATAATTGTTTCCTTGTTTCATCTCCAGAAGTGACCCATCCGTCCATCTCAATTTTGCAATATATCTGTACAATATTGGGGATCGGAAAGCAGCCTCACATCACTTCTCTCAATTTGAACAGAAACTACAAGCCCAGAGAAAAGACAACGTCAATGTGGAAATTGATACAGAGGTCAGTACATATTAACTACATGTATTGTATGTGTCATTTCATAAATAAATTCCAACATTTATGATTGAATTTAATTTTTTAGCTCTGCTGTCGACAAAGTCAACACAGCGTTCATATTACTGATTGTCCGTCGTCGTCTGTCGTAGTCAACTTTACAATTTCAACTTCTTCTTCAAAACCGCAATCAGAATGTTTTCAAATTTGATATGCAAGTACCTTGGATGGTTCTTTCTCAGATTTGTTCATTTCATGTCACAATCTCAAATTCTCTATTTTTGGTGAATATTTTTGTAATTTTATTGTTCAATTTCTAATGGTATCTTCTGTTCTTTAGGCCAGACTTTTATTATCCCTTGTTTCGCGAACCCGCCTAATGAACAGGAGCCGAAAATGAAATAAAAACAACATTTTATTTCAGCGTAATTTCTTGCGTCAATTCTTCATTTTTTTTCCCGCCCGCCGCATAACATACCCAAGTCGCATTTTCGTGGGAGTATCATGATCAAAGTACCGAAGTCTCGTGCAGATGAGAAACAAGGTTACACATGGAATAAAACTTCATTTCATTTCTTCTCTCCGATCAATGATCTCACTTACAATTCTTTGAGAATCACACAAATCTAATTATTTTTATTTTTTCTCACCCTCCTCAAAAAAATTGCCCTATATAAACTCAAGAAACAAGGAATAAAAAAAAGTCTGGCCTTAATTGAAATGTGCATTGCTAACAGCGGAGCTATCTCAGCTGACAGGCTGCTTGTTGAAATGTGCATTGCTAACAGCGGAGCTATCTCAGCTGACAGGCTGCTTGTTGTAATGTACATTGCTAACAGTGGAGCTATCTCAGCTGACAGGCTGCTTGTTGTAATGTGCATTGCTAACAGTGGAGCTATCTCAGCTGACAGGCTGCTTGTTGTAATGTGCATTGCTAACAGCGGAGCTATCTCAGCCGACAGACTGCTTGTTGTAATGTGCATTGCTAACAGCGGAGCTATCTCAGCTGACAGGATGCTTGTTGTAATGTGCATTGCTAACAGCGGAGCTATCTCAGCTGACAGGCTGCTTGTTGTAATGTGCATTGCTAACAGCGGAGCTATCTCAGCTGACAGGCTGCTTGTTGTAATGTGCATTGCTAACAGCGGAGCTATCTCAGCTGACAGGCTGCTTGTTGTAATGTGCATTGCTAACAGCGGAGCTATCTCAGCTGACAGGATGCTTGTTGTAATGTGCATTGCTAACAGCGGAGCTATCTCAGCTGACAGGCTGCTTGTTGTAATGTGCATTGCTAACAGCGGAGCTATCTCAGCCGACAGACTGCTTGTTGTAATGTGCATTGCTAACAGCGGAGCTATCTCAGCTGACAGGATGCTTGTTGTAATGTGCATTGCTAACAGCGGAGCTATCTCAGCTGACAGGCTGCTTGTTGTAATGTGCATTGCTAACAGCGGAGCTATCTCAGCCGACAGACTGCTTGTTGTAATGTGCATTGCTAACAGCGGAGCTATCTCAGCTGACAGGATGCTTGTTGTAATGTGCATTGCTAACAGCGGAGCTATCTCAGCTGACAGGCTGCTTGTTGTAATGTGCATTGCTAACAGCGGAGCTATCTCAGCTGACAGGCTGCTTGTTGTAATGTGCATTGCTAACAGCGGAGCTATCTCAGCTGACAGGCTGCTTGTTGTAATGTGCATTGCTAACAGCGGTGCTATCTCAGCCGACAGGCTGCTTGTTGTAATGTGCATTGCTAACAGCGGAGCTATCTCAGCTGACAGGCTGCTTGTTCTAATGTGCATTGCTAACAGTGGAGCTATCTCAGCCGACAGACTGCTTGTTGTAATGTGCATTGCTAACAGCGGAGCTATCTCAGCTGACAGGCTGCTTGTTGTAATGTGCATTGCTAACAGCGGAGCTATCTCAGCTGTCAGGCTGCTTGTTGTAATGTGCATTGCTAACAGTGGAGCTATCTCAGCTGACAGGCTGCTTGTTGTAATGTGCATTGCTAACAGCGGAGCTATCTCAGCCGACAGACTGCTTGTTGTAATGTGCATTGCTAACAGCGGAGCTATCTCAGCTGACAGGCTGCTTGTTGTAATGTGCATTGCTAACAGCGGAGCTATCTCAGCCGACAGACTGCTTGTTGTAATGTGCATTGCTAACAGCGGAGCTATCTCAGCTGACAGGCTGCTTGTTGTAATGTGCATTGCTAACAGCGGAGCTATCTCAGCCGACAGACTGCTTGTTGTAATGTGCATTGCTAACAGCGGAGCTATCTCAGCTGACAGGCTGCTTGTTGTAATGTGCATTGCTAACAGCGGAGCTATCTCAGCTGACAGGCTGCTTGTTCTAATGTGCATTGCTAACAGCGGAGCTATCTCAGCCGACAGACTGCTTGTTGAAATGTGCATTGCTAACAGCGGAGCTATCTCAGCCGACAGGCTGCTTGTTGTAATGTGCATTGCTAACAGCGGAGCTATCTCAGCTGACAGGCTGCTTGTTGTAATGTGCATTGCTAACAGCGGAGCTATCTCAGCTGACAGGCTGCTTGTTGTAATGTGCATTGCTAACAGTGGAGCTATCTCAGCTGACAGGCTGCTTGTTGTAATGTGCATTGCTAACAGTGGAGCTATCTCAGCCGACAGGCTGCTTGTTGTAATGTGCATTGCTAACAGCGGAGCTATCTCAGCTGACAGGCTGCTTGTTGTAATGTGCATTGCTAACAGCGGAGCTATCTCAGCTGACAGGCTGCTTGTTGTAATGTGCATTGCTAACAGCGGAGCTATCTCAGCTGACAGGCTGCTTGTTGTAATGTGCATTGCTAACAGCGGTGCTATCTCAGCTGACAGGCTGCTTGTTGTAATGTGCATTGCTAACAGCGGAGCTATCTCAGCTGACAGGCTGCTTGTTGTAATGTGCATTGCTAACAGCGGAGCTATCTCAGCTGACAGGCTGCTTGTTGTAATGTGCATTGCTAACAGAGGAGCTATCTCAGCTGACAGGCTGCTTGTTGTAATGTGCATTGCTAACAGCGGAGCTATCTCAGCCGACAGGCTGCTTGTTGTAATGTGCATTGCTAACAGTGGAGCTATCTCAGCCGACAGGCTGCTTGTTGTAATGTGCATTGCTAACAGCGGAGCTATCTCAGCTGACAGGCTGCTTGTTGTAATGTGCATTGCTAACAGTGGAGCTATCTCAGCCGATAGGCTGCTTGTTGTAATGTGCATTGCTAACAGCGGAGCTATCTCAGCTGACAGACTGCTTGTTGTAATGTGCATTGCTAACAGCGGAGCTATTTCAGC
Source organism: Saccoglossus kowalevskii (assembly GCF_978046115.1). Classification (NCBI taxonomy): domain Eukaryota; kingdom Metazoa; phylum Hemichordata; class Enteropneusta; family Harrimaniidae; genus Saccoglossus; species Saccoglossus kowalevskii. The sequence continues at coordinate 191,946 of NC_140646.1, read as the reverse complement.
TGTCAGGCTGCTTGTTGTAATGTGCATTGCTAACAGCGGAGCTATCTCAGCTGACAGGCTGCTTGTTGTAATGTGCATTGCTAACAGCGGAGCTATCTCAGCTGACAGGCTGCTTGTTGTAATGTGCATTGCTAACAGCGGAGCTATCTCAGCTGACAGGCTGCTTGTTGTAATGTGCATTGCTAACAGTGGAGCTATCTCAGCCGATAGGCTGCTTGTTGTAATGTGCATTGCTAACAGCGGAGCTATCTCAGCTGACAGACTGCTTGTTGTAATGTGCATTGCTTACAGCGGAGCTATCTCAGCTGTCAGGCTGCTTGTTGTAATGTGCATTGCTAACAGCGGAGCTATCTCAGCTGACAGGCTGCTTGTTGTAATGTGCATTGCTAACAGCGGAGCTATCTCAGCTGACAGGCTGCTTGTTGTAATGTGCATTGCTAACAGCGGAGCTATCTCAGCTGACAGGCTGCTTGTTGTAATGTGCATTGCTAACAGCGGAGCTATCTCAGCTGACAGGCTGCTTGTTGTAATGTGCATTGCTAACAGCGGAGCTATCTCTGCTGACAGGCTGCTTGTTGTAATGTGCATTGCTAACAGCGGAGCTATCTCAGCTGACAGGCTGCTTGTTGTAATGTGCATTGCTAACAGCGGAGCTATCTCAGCCGACAGGCTGCTTGTTGTAATGTGCATTGCTAACAGCGGAGCTATCTCAGCCGACAGGCTGCTTGTTGTAATGTGCATTGCTAACAGCGGAGCTATCTCAGCTGACAGGCTGCTTGTTGTAATGTGCATTGCTAACAGTGGAGCTATCTCAGCTGACAGGCTGCTTGTTGTAATGTGCATTGCTAACAGCGGAGCTATCTCAGCCGACAGACTGCTTGTTGAAATGTGCATTACTAACAGCAGAGCTATCTCAGCTGACAGGCTGCTTGTTGTAAATTGCATTGCTAACAGCGGAGCTATCTCAGCTGACAGGCTGCTTGTTGTAATGTGCATTGCTAACAGTGGAGCTATCTCAGCTGACAGGCTGCTTGTTGTAATGTGCATTGCTAACAGCGGAGCTATCTCAGCTGACAGGCTGCTTGTTGTAATGTGCATTGCTAACAGCGGAGCTATCTCAGCCGACAGACTGCTTGTTGTAATGTGCATTGCTAACAGCGGAGCTATCTCAGCTGACAGGCTGCTTGTTGTAATGTGCATTGCTAACAGCGAGCTATCTCAGCCGACAGACTGCTTGTTGTAATGTGCATTGCTAACAGCGGAGCTATCTCAGCTGACAGGCTGCTTGTTGTAATGTGCATTGCTAACAGCGGAGCTATCTCAGCTGACAGGCTGCTTGTTGTAATGTGCATTGCTAACAGCGGAGCTCTCTCAGCTGACAGGCTGCTTGTTGTAATGTGCATTGCTAACAGTGGAGCTATCTCAGCCGACAGGCTGCTTGTTGTAATGTGCATTGCTAACAGCGGAGCTATCGCAGTCAACAGGCTGCTAGTTGTAATGTGCATTGCTAACAGCGGAGCTATCTCTGCTGACAGACTTCTTGTTGTAATGTGCATTGCTAACAGCGGAGCTATCTCAGCTGACAGGCTGCTTGTTGTAATGTGCATTGCTAACAGTGGAGCTATCTCAGCCGACAGGCTGCTTGTTGTAATGTGCATTGCTAACAGCGGAGCTATCTCAGCTGACAGGCTGCTTGTTGTAATGTGCATTGCTAACAGTGGAGCTATCTCAGCTGACAGGCTGCTTGTTGTAATGTGCATTGCTAACAGCGGAGCTATCTCAGCTGACAGGCTGCTTGTTGTAATGTGCATTGCTAACAGCGGAGCTATCTCAGCTGACAGGCTGCTTGTTGTAATGTGCATTGCTAACAGCGGAGCTATCTCAGCTGACAGGCTGCTTGTTGTAATGTGCATTGCTAACAGTGGAGCTATTTCAGCCGACAGGCTGCTTGTTGTAATGTGCATTGCTAACAGCGGAGCTATCTCAGCTGACAAGCTGCTTGTTGTAATGTACATTGCTAACAGCGGAGCTATCTCAGCTGACAGGCTGCTTGTTGTAATGTGCATTGCTAACAGCGGAGCTATCTCAGCTGACAGGCTGCTTGTTGTAATGTGCATTGCTAACAGCGGAGCTATCTCAGCTGACAGGCTGCTTGTAATGTGCATTGCTAACAGCGGAGCTATCTCAGCTGACAGGCTGCTTGTTGTAATGTGCATTGCTAACAGCGGAGCTATCTCAGCTGACAGGCTGCTTGTTGTAATGTGCATTGCTAACAGCGGAGCTATCTCAGCTGACAGGCTGCTTGTTGTAATGTGCATTGCTAACAGCGGAGCTATCTCAGCCGACAGACTGCTTGTTGTAATGTGCATTGCTAACAGCGGAGCTATCTCAGCTGACAGGCTGCTTGTTGTAATGTGCATTGCTAACAGCGGAGCTATCTCAGCCGACTGACTGCTTGTTGTAATGTGCATTGCTAACAGCGGAGCTATCTCAGCTGACAGGCTGCTTGTTGTAATGTGCATTGCTAACAGCGGAGCTATCTCAGCTGACAGGCTGCTTGTTGTAATGTGCATTGCTAACAGCGGAGCTATCTCAGCTGACAGGCTGCTTGTTGTAATGTGCATTGCTAACAGTGGAGCTATCTCAGCCGACAGGCTGCTTGTTGTAATGTGCATTGCTAACAGCGGAGCTATCTCAGTCAACAGGCTGCTTGTTGTAATGTGCATTGCTAACAGCGGAGCTATCTCAGCTGACAGACTTCTTGTTGTAATGTGCATTGCTAACAGCGGAGCTATCTCAGCTGACAGGCTGCTTGTTGTAATGTGCATTGCTAACAGTGGAGCTATCTCAGCCGACAGGCTGCTTGTTGTAATGTGCATTGCTAACAGCGGAGCTATCTCAGCTGACAGGCTGCTTGTTGTAATGTGCATTGCTAACAGCGGAGCTATCTCAGCTGACAGGCTGCTTGTTGTAATGTGCATTGCTAACAGCGGAGCTATCTCAGCTGACAGGCTGCTTGTTGTAATGTGCATTGCTAACAGCGGAGCTATCTCAGCTGACAGGCTGCTTGTTGTAATGTGCATTGCTAACAGCGGAGCTATCTCAGCTGACAGGCTGCTTGTTGTAATGTGCATTGCTAACAGTGGAGCTATCTCAGCCGACAGGCTGCTTGTTGTAATGTGCATTGCTAACAGCGGAGCTATCTCAGCTGACAGGCTGCTTGTTGTAATGTGCATTGCTAACAGCGGAGCTATCTCAGCTGACAGGCTGCTTGTTGTAATGTGCATTGCTAACAGCGGAGCTATCTCAGCTGACAGGCTGCTTGTTGTAATGTGCATTGCTAACAGCAGAGCTATCTCAGCTGACAGGCTGCTTGTTGTAATGTGCATTGCTAACAGCGGAGCTATCTCAGCTGACAAGCTGCTTGTTGTAATGTGCATTGCTAACAGTGGAGCTATCTCAGCTGACAGGCTGCTTGTTGTAATGTGCATTGCTAACAGCAGAGCTATCTCAGCTGACAGGCTGCTTGTTGTAATGTGCATTGCTAACAGCGGAGCTATCTCAGCTGACAGGCTGCTTGTTGAAATGTGCATTGCTAACAGCGGAGCTATCTCAGCCGACAGGCTGCTTGTTATAATGTGCATTGCTAACAGCGGAGCTATCTCAGCTGACAGGCTGCTTGTTGTAATGTGCATTGCTAACAGCGGAGCTATCTCAGCTGACAGGCTGCTTGTTGTAATGTGCATTGCTAACAGCGGAGCTATCTCAGCTGACAGGCTGCTTGTTGTAATGTGCATTGCTAACAGCGGAGCTATCTCAGCTGACAGGCTGCTTGTAATGTGCATTGCTAACAGCGGAGCTATCTCAGCTGACAGGCTGCTTGTTGTAATGTGCATTGCTAACAGCGGAGCTATCTCAGCTGACAGGCTGCTTGTTGTAATGTGCATTGCTAACAGCGGAGCTATCTCAGCTGACAGGCTGCTTGTTGTAATGTGCATTGCTAACAGCGGAGCTATCTCAGCTGACAGACTGCTTGTTGTAATGTGCATTGCTAACAGCGGAGCTATCTCAGCTGACAGACTGCTTGTTCTAATGTGCATTGCTAACAGCGGAGCTATCTCAGCTGACAGGCTGCTTGTTGTAATGTGCATTGCTAACAGCGGAGCTATCTCAGCTGACAGACTGCTTGTTGTAATGTGCATTGCTAACAGCGGAGCTATCTCAGCTGACAGGCTGCTTGTTGTAATGTGCATTGCTAACAGCGAAGCTATCTCAGCTGACAGGCTGCTTGTTGTAATGTGCATTGCTAACAGCGGAGCTATCTCAGCTGACAGGCTGCTTGTTGTATTGTGCATTGCTAACTGCGGAGCTATCTCAGCTGACAGGCTGCTTGTTGAAATGTGCATTGCTAACAGCGGAGCTATCTCAGCCGACAGGCTGCTTGTTATAAGGTGCATTGCTAACAGCGGAGCTATCTCAGCTGACAGACTGCTTGTTGAAATGTGCATTGCTAACAGCGGAGCTATCTCAGCTGACAGACTGCTTGTTGAAATGTGCATTGCTAACAGCGGAGCTATCTCAGCTGACAGGCTGCTTGTTGTAATGTGCATTGCTAACAGCAGAGCTATCTCAGCCGACAGGCTGCTTGTTGTAATGTGCATTGCTAACAGCGGAGCTATCTCAGCTGACAGGCTGCTTGTTGAAATGTGCATTGCTAACAGCGGAGCTATCTCAGCCGACAGGCTGTTTGTTATAATCTGCATTGCTAACAGCGGAGCTATCTCAGCTGACAGGCTGCTTGTTGTAATGTGCATTGCTAACAGCGGAGCTATCTCAGCTGACAGGCTGCTTGTTGTAATGTGCATTGCTAACAGTGGAGCTATCTCAGCCGACAGGCTGCTTGTTGTAATGTGCATTGCTAACAGCGGAGCTATCTCAGCTGACATGCTGCTTGTTGTAATGTGCATTGCTAACAGCAGAGCTATCTCAGCTGACAGGCTGCTTGTTGTAATGTGCATTGCTGACAGCGGAGCTATCTCAGCTGACAGGCTGCTTGTTGTAATGTGCATTGCTAACAGCGGAGCTATCTCAGCTGACAGGCTGCTTGTTGTAATGTGCATTGCTAACAGTGGAGCTATCTCAGCTGACAGGCTGCTTGTTGTAATGTGCATTGCTAACAGTGGAGCTATCTCAGCCGACAGGCTGCTTGTTGTAATGTGCATTGCTAACAGCGGAGCTATCTCAGCTGACATGCTGCTTGTTGTAATGTGCATTGCTAACAGCGGAGCTATCTCAGCTGACAGGCTGCTTGTTGTAATGTGCATTGCTAACAGCGGAGCTATCTCAGCTGACAGGCTGCTTGTTGTAATGTGCATTGCTAACAGCGGAGCTATCTCAGCTGACAGGCTGCTTGTAATGTGCAGTGCTAACAGCGGAGCTATCTCAGCTGACAGGCTGCTTGTTGTAATGTGCATTGCTAACAGCAGAGCTATCTCAGCTGACAGGCTGCTTGTTGTAATGTGCATTGCTAACAGCGGAGCTATCTCAGCTGACAGACTGCTTGTTGTAGTGTGCATTGCTAACAGCGGAGCTATCTCAGCTGACAGACTGCTTGTTGTAATGTGCATTGCTAACAGCGGAGCTATCTCAGCTGGTAGGCTGCTTGTTGTAATGTGCATTGCTAACAGTGGAGCTATCTCAGCCGACAGGCTGCTTGTTGTAATGTGCATTGCTAACAGCGGAGCTATCTCAGCTGACAGGCTGCTTGTTATAATGTGCATTGCTAACAGCGGAGCTAACTCAGCTGACAGGCTGCTTGTTATAATGTGCATTGCTAACAGCGGAGCTATCTCAGCTGTCAGGCTGCTTGTTATAATATGCATTGCTAACAGCGGAGCTATCTCAGCTGACAGGCTGCTTGTTATAATATGCATTGCTAACAGCGGAGCTATCTCAGCTGACAGGCTGCTTGTTGTAATGTGCATTGCTAACAGCGGAGCTATCTCAGCCGACAGGCTGCTTGTTGTAATGTGCATTGCTAACAGCGGAGCTATCTCAGCTGACAGACTGCTTGTTGAAATGTGCATTGCTAACAGCGGAGCTATCTCAGCTGACCGGCTGCTTGTTGAAATGTGCATTGCTAACAGCAGAGCTATCTCAGCTGACAGGCTGCTTGTTGTAATGTGCATTGCTAACAGCGGAGCTATCTCAGCTGACAGGCTGCTTGTTGAAATGTGCATTGCTAACAGCGGAGCTATCTCAGCCGACAGGCTGCTTGTTATAATGTGCATTGCTAACAGCGGAGCTATCTCAGCCGACAGGCTGCTTGTTGTAATGTGCATTGCTAACAGCGGAGCTATCTCAGCTGACAGGCTGCTTGTTGTAATGTGCATTGCTAACAGCGGAGCTATCTCAGCTGACAGACTGCTTGTTGTAATGTGCATTGCTAACAGTGGAGCTATCTCAGCTGACAGGCTGCTTGTTGTAATGTGCATTGCTAACAGCGGAGCTATCTCAGCCGACAGGCTGCTTGTTGTAATGTGCATTGCTAACAGCGGAGCTATCTCAGCTGACAGACTGCTTGTTGTAATGTGCATTGCTAACAGCGGAGCTATCTCAGCTGACAGACTGCTTGTTGTAATGTGCATTGCTAACAGCGGAGCTATCTCAGCTGACAGGCTGCTTGTTGAAATGTGCATTGCTAACAGCGGAGCTATCTCAGCTGACAGGCTGCTTGTTGTAATGTGCATTGCTAACAGCGGAGCTATCTCTGCTGACAGACTTCTTGTTGTAATGTGCATTGCTAACAACGGAGCTATCTCAGCTGACAGGCTGCTTGTTGTAATGTGCATTGCTAACAGTGGAGCTATCTCAGCCGACAGGCTGCTTGTTGTAATGTGCATTGCTAACAGCGGAGCTATCTCAGCTGACAGGCTGCTTGTTGTAATGTGCATTGCTAACAGTGGAGCTATCTCAGCTGACAGGCTGCTTGTTGTAATGTGCATTGCTAACAGTGGAGCTATCTCAGCCGACAGGCTGCTTGTTGTAATGTGCATTGCTAACAGCGGAGCTATCTCAGCTGACAGGCTGCTTGTTGTAATGTGCATTGCTAACAGTGGAGCTATCTCAGCTGACAGGCTGCTTGTTGTATTGTGCATTGCTAACAGCGGAGCTATCTCAGCTGACAGGCTGCTTGTTGTAATGTGCATTGCTAACAGCGGAGCTATCTCAGCTGACAGGCTGCTTGTTGTAATGTGCATTGCTAACAGCGGAGCTATCTCAGCTGACAGGCTGCTTGTTGTAATGTGCATTGCTAACAGTGGAGCTATTTCAGCCGACAGGCTGCTTGTTGTAATGTGCATTGCTAACAGCGGAGCTATCTCAGCTGACAGGCTGCTTGTTGTAATGTACATTGCTAACAGCGGAGCTATCTCAGCTGACAGGCTGCTTGTTGTAATGTGCATTGCTAACAGCGGAGCTATCTCAGCTGACAGGCTGCTTGTTGTAATGTGCATTGCTAACAGCGGAGCTATCTCAGCTGACAGGCTGCTTGTAATGTGCATTGCTAACAGCGGAGCTATCTCAGCTGACAGGCTGCTTGTTGTAATGTGCATTGCTAACAGCGGAGCTATCTCAGCTGACAGGCTGCTTGTTGTAATGTGCATTGCTAACAGCGGAGCTATCTCAGCTGACAGGCTGCTTGTAATGTGCATTGCTAACAGCGGAGCTATCTCAGCTGACAGGCTGCTTGTTGTAATGTGCATTGCTAACAGCGGAGCTATCTCAGCTGACAGGCTGCTTGTTGTAATGTGCATTGCTAACAGCGGAGCTATCTCAGCTGACAGGCTGCTTGTTGTAATGTGCATTGCTAACAGCGGAGCTATCTCAGCCGACAGACTGCTTGTTGTAATGTGCATTGCTAACAGCGGAGCTATCTCAGCCGACAGACTGCTTGTTGTAATGTGCATTGCTAACAGCGGAGCTATCTCAGCTGACAGGCTGCTTGTTGTAATGTGCATTGCTAACAGCGGAGCTATCTCAGCCGACAGACTGCTTGTTGTAATGTGCATTGCTAACAGCGGAGCTATCTCAGCTGACAGGCTGCTTGTTGTAATGTGCATTGCTAACAGCGGAGCTATCTCAGCTGACAGGCTGCTTGTTATAATGTGCATTGCTAACAGCGGAGCTATCTCAGCTGACAGGCTGCTTGTTGTAATGTGCATTGCTAACAGCGGAGCTATCTCAGCTGACAGGCTGCTTGTTGTAATGTGCATTGCTAACAGCGGAGCTATCTCAGCTGACAGGCTGCTTGTTGTAATGTGCATTGCTAACAGCGGAGCTATCTCAGCTGACAGGCTGCTTGTAATGTGCATTGCTAACAGCGGAGCTATCTCAGCTGACAGGCTGCTTGTTGTAATGTGCATTGCTAACAGCGGAGCTATCTCAGCTGACAGGCTGCTTGTTGTAATGTGCATTGCTAACAGCGGAGCTATCTCAGCTGACAGGCTGCTTGTTGTAATGTGCATTGCTAACAGCGGAGCTATCTCAGCTGACAGACTGCTTGTTGTAATGTGCATTGCTAACAGCGGAGCTATCTCAGCTGACAGACTGCTTGTTGTAATGTGCATTGCTAACAGCGGAGCTATCTCAGCTGACAGGCTGCTTGTTGTAATGTGCATTGATAACAGCGGAGCTATCTCAGCTGACAGACTGCTTGTTGTAATGTGCATTGCTAACAGCGGAGCTATCTCAGCTGACAGGCTGCTTGTTGAAATGTGCATTGCTAACAGCGGAGCTATCTCAGCTGACAGGCTGCTTGTTGTAATGTGCATTGCTAACAGCGGAGCTATCTCAGCTGACAGGCTGCTTGTTGTAATGTGCATTGCTAACAGCGAAGCTATCTCAGCTGACAGGCTGCTTGTTGTAATGTGCATTGCTAACAGCGGAGCTATCTCAGCTGACAGGCTGCTTGTTGTAATGTGCATTGCTAACTGCGGAGCTATCTCAGCTGACAGGCTGCTTGTTGAAATGTGCATTGCTAACAGCGGAGCTATCTCAGCCGACAGGCTGCTTGTTATAAGGTGCATTGCTAACAGCGGAGCTATCTCAGCTGACAGACTGCTTGTTGAAATGTGCATTGCTAACAGCGGAGCTATCTCAGCCGACAGGCTGCTTGTTGTAATGTGCATTGCTAACAGCGGAGCTATCTCAGCTGACAGACTGCTTGTTGAAATGTGCATTGCTAACAGCGGAGCTATCTCAGCTGACAGGCTGCTTGTTGTAATGTGCATTGCTAACAGCAGAGCTATCTCAGCCGACAGGCTGCTTATTGTAATGTGCATTGCTAACAGCGGAGCTATCTCAGCTGACAGGCTGCTTGTTGAAATGTGCATTGCTAACAGCGGAGCTATCTCAGCCGACAGGCTGTTTGTTATAATGTGCATTGCTAACAGCGGAGCTATCTCAGCTGACAGGCTGCTTGTTGTAATGTGCATTGCTAACAGCGGAGCTATCTCAGCTGACAGGCTGCTTGTTGTAATGTGCATTGCTAACAGTGGAGCTATCTCAGCCGACAGGCTGCTTGTTGTAATGTGCATTGCTAACAGCGGAGCTATCTCAGCTGACATGCTGCTTGTTGTAATGTGCATTGCTAACAGCGGAGCTATCTCAGCTGACAGGCTGCTTGTTGTAATGTGCATTGCTGACAGCGGAGCTATCTCAGCTGACAGGCTGCTTGTTGTAATGTGCATTGCTAACAGCGGAGCTATCTCTGCTGACAGGCTGCTTGTTGTAATGTGCATTGCTAACAGTGGAGCTATCTCAGCTGACAGGCTGCTTGTTGTAATGTGCATTGCTAACAGTGGAGCTATCTCAGCCGACAGGCTGCTTGTTGTAATGTGCATTGCTATCAGCGGAGCTATCTCAGCTGACATGCTGCTTGTTGTAATGTGCATTGCTAACAGCGGAGCTATCTCAGCTGACAGGCTGCTTGTTGTAATGTGCATTGCTAACAGCGGAGCTATCTCAGCTGACAGGCTGCTTGTTGTAATGTGCATTGCTAACAGCGGAGCTATCTCAGCTGACAGGCTGCTTGTAATGTGCAGTGCTAACAGCGGAGCTATCTCAGCTGACAGGCTGCTTGTTGTAATGTGCATTGCTAACAGCAGAGCTATCTCAGCTGACAGGCTGCTTGTTGTAATGTGCATTGCTAACAGCGGAGCTATCTCAGCTGACAGACTGCTTGTTGTAATGTGCATTGCTAACAGCGGAGCTATCTCAGCTGACAGACTGCTTGTTGTAATGTGCATTGCTAACAGCGGAGCTATCTCAGCTGGTAGGCTGCTTGTTGTAATGTGCATTGCTAACATTGGAGCTATCTCAGCCGACAGGCTGCTTGTTGTAATGTGCATTGCTAACAGCGGAGCTATCTCAGCTGACAGGCTGCTTGTTATAATGTGCATTGCTAACAGCGGAGCTAACTCAGCTGACAGGCTGCTTGTTATAATGTGCATTGCTAACAGCGGAGCTATCTCAGCTGACAGGCTGCTTGTTATAATATGCATTGCTAACAGCGGAGCTATCTCAGCTGACCGGCTGCTTGTTGAAATGTGCATTGCTAACAGCAGAGCTATCTCAGCTGACAGGCTGCTTGTTGTAATGTGCATTGCTAACAGCGGAGCTATCTCAGCTGACAGGCTGCTTGTTGAAATGTGCATTGCTAACAGCGGAGCTATCTCAGCCGACAGGCTGCTTGTTATAATGTGCATTGCTAACAGCAGAGCTATCTCAGCCGACAGGCTGCTTGTTGTAATGTGCATTGCTAACAGCGGAGCTATCTCAGCTGACAGGCTGCTTGTTGTAATGTGCATTGCTAACAGCGGAGCTATCTCAGCTGACAGACTGCTTGTTGTAATGTGCATTGCTAACAGTGGAGCTATCTCAGCTGACAGGCTGCTTGTTGTAATGTGCATTGCTAACAGCGGAGCTATCTCAGCCGACAGGCTGCTTGTTGTAATGTGCATTGCTAACAGCGGAGCTATCTCAGCTGACAGACTGCTTGTTGTAATGTGCATTGCTAACAGCGGAGCTATCTCAGCTGACAGACTGCTTGTTGTAATGTGCATTGCTAACAGCGGAGCTATCTCAGCTGACAGGCTGCTTGTTGAAATGTGCATTGCTAACAGCGGAGCTATCTCAGCTGACAGGCTGCTTGTTGTAATGTGCATTGCTAACAGCGGAGCTATCTCAGTCAACAGGCTGCTAGTTGTAATGTGCATTGCTAACAGCGGAGCTATCTCTGCTGACAGACTTCTTGTTGTAATGTGCATTGCTAACAGCGGAGCTATCTCAGCTGACAGGCTGCTTGTTGTAATGTGCATTGCTAACAGTGGAGCTATCTCAGCCGACAGGCTGCTTGTTGTAATGTGCATTGCTAACAGCGGAGCTATCTCAGCTGACAGGCTGCTTGTTGTAATGTGCATTGCTAACAGTGGAGCTATCTCAGCTGACAGGCTGCTTGTTGTAATGTGCATTGCTAACAGCGGAGCTATCTCAGCTGACAGGCTGCTTGTTGTAATGTGCATTGCTAACAGCGGAGCTATCTCAGCTGACAGGCTGCTTGTTGTAATGTGCATTGCTAACAGCGGAGCTATCTCAGCTGACAGGCTGCTTGTTGTAATGTGCATTGCTAACAGTGGAGCTATTTCAGCCGACAGGCTGCTTGTTGTAATGTGCATTGCTAACAGCGGAGCTATCTCAGCTGACAGGCTGCTTGTTGTAATGTACATTGCTAACAGCGGAGCTATCTCAGCTGACAGGCTGCTTGTTGTAATGTGCATTGCTAACAGCGGAGCTATCTCAGCTGACAGGCTGCTTGTTGTAATGTGCATTGCTAACAGCGGAGCTATCTCAGCTGACAGGCTGCTTGTAATGTGCATTGCTAACAGCGGAGCTATCTCAGCTGACAGGCTGCTTGTTGTAATGTGCATTGCTAACAGCGGAGCTATCTCAGCTGACAGGCTGCTTGTTGTAATGTGCATTGCTAACAGCGGAGCTATCTCAGCTGACAGGCTGCTTGTTGTAATGTGCATTGCTAACAGCGGAGCTATCTCAGCCGACAGACTGCTTGTTGTAATGTGCATTGCTAACAGCGGAGCTATCTCAGCTGACAGGCTGCTTGTTGTAATGTGCATTGCTAACAGCGGAGCTATCTCAGCCGACTGACTGCTTGTTGTAATGTGCATTGCTAACAGCGGAGCTATCTCAGCTGACAGGCTGCTTGTTGTAATGTGCATTGCTAACAGCGGAGCTATCTCAGCTGACAGGCTGCTTGTTGTAATGTGCATTGCTAACAGCGGAGCTATCTCAGCTGACAGGCTGCTTGTTGTAATGTGCATTGCTAACAGTGGAGCTATCTCAGCCGACAGGCTGCTTGTTGTAATGTGCATTGCTAACAGCGGAGCTATCTCAGTCAACAGGCTGCTTGTTGTAATGTGCATTGCTAACAGCGGAGCTATCTCAGCTGACAGACTTCTTGTTGTAATGTGCATTGCTAACAGCGGAGCTATCTCAGCTGACAGGCTGCTTGTTGTAATGTGCATTGCTAACAGTGGAGCTATCTCAGCCGACAGGCTGCTTGTTGTAATGTGCATTGCTAACAGCGGAGCTATCTCAGCTGACAGGCTGCTTGTTGTAATGTGCATTGCTAACAGCGGAGCTATCTCAGCTGACAGGCTGCTTGTTGTAATGTGCATTGCTAACAGCGGAGCTATCTCAGCTGACAGGCTGCTTGTTGTAATGTGCATTGCTAACAGCGGAGCTATCTCAGCTGACAGGCTGCTTGTTGTAATGTGCATTGCTAACAGCGGAGCTATCTCAGCTGACAGGCTGCTTGTTGTAATGTGCATTGCTAACAGCGGAGCTATCTCAGCTGACAGGCTGCTTGTTGTAATGTGCATTGCTAACAGTGGAGCTATCTCAGCCGACAGGCTGCTTGTTGTAATGTGCATTGCTAACAGCGGAGCTATCTCAGTCAACAGGCTGCTTGTTGTAATGTGCATTGCTAACAGCGGAGCTATCTCAGCTGACAGACTTCTTGTTGTAATGTGCATTGCTAACAGCGGAGCTATCTCAGCTGACAGGCTGCTTGTTGTAATGTGCATTGCTAACAGTGGAGCTATCTCAGCCGACAGGCTGCTTGTTGTAATGTGCATTGCTAACAGCGGAGCTATCTCAGCTGACAGGCTGCTTGTTGTAATGTGCATTGCTAACAGCGGAGCTATCTCAGCTGACAGGCTGCTTGTTGTAATGTGCATTGCTAACAGCGGAGCTATCTCAGCTGACAGGCTGCTTGTTGTAATGTGCATTGCTAACAGCGGAGCTATCTCAGCTGACAGGCTGCTTGTTGTAATGTGCATTGCTAACAGCGGAGCTATCTCAGCTGACAGGCTGCTTGTTGTAATGTGCATTGCTAACAGTGGAGCTATCTCAGCCGACAGGCTGCTTGTTGTAATGTGCATTGCTAACAGCGGAGCTATCTCAGCTGACAGGCTGCTTGTTGTAATGTGCATTGCTAACAGCGGAGCTATCTCAGCTGACAGGCTGCTTGTTGTAATGTGCATTGCTAACAGCGGAGCTATCTCAGCTGACAGGCTGCTTGTTGTAATGTGCATTGCTAACAGCGGAGCTATCTCAGCTGACAGGCTGCTTGTTGTAATGTGCATTGCTAACAGCGGAGCTATCTCAGCTGACAAGCTGCTTGTTGTAATGTGCATTGCTAACAGTGGAGCTATCTCAGCTGACAGGCTGCTTGTTGTAATGTGCATTGCTAACAGCAGAGCTATCTCAGCTGACAGGCTGCTTGTTGTAATGTGCATTGCTAACAGCGGAGCTATCTCAGCTGACAGGCTGCTTGTTGAAATGTGCATTGCTAACAGCGGAGCTATCTCAGCTGACAGGCTGCTTGTTATAATGTGCATTGCTAACAGCGGAGCTATCTCAGCTGACAGGCTGCTTGTTGTAATGTGCATTGCTAACAGCGGAGCTATCTCAGCTGACAGGCTGCTTGTTGTAATGTGCATTGCTAGCAGCGGAGCTATCTCAGCTGACAGGCTGCTTGTAATGTGCATTGCTAACAGCGGAGCTATCTCAGCTGACAGGCTGCTTGTTGTAATGTGCATTGCTAACAGCGGAGCTATCTCAGCTGACAGGCTGCTTGTTGTAATGTGCATTGCTAACAGCGGAGCTATCTCAGCTGACAGGCTGCTTGTAATGTGCATTGCTAACAGCGGAGCTATCTCAGCTGACAGGCTGCTTGTTGTAATGTGCATTGCTAACAGCGGAGCTATCTCAGCTGACAGGCTGCTTGTTGTAATGTGCATTGCTAACAGCGGAGCTATCTCAGCTGACAGGCTGCTTGTTGTAATGTGCATTGCTAACAGCGGAGCTATCTCAGCCGACAGACTGCTTGTTGTAATGTGCATTGCTAACAGCGGAGCTATCTCAGCTGACAGGCTGCTTGTTGTAATGTGCATTGCTAACAGCGGAGCTATCTCAGCCGACTGACTGCTTGTTGTAATGTGCTTTGCTAACAGCGGAGCTATCTCAGCTGACAGGCTGCTTGTTGTAATGTGCATTGCTAACAGCGGAGCTATCTCAGCTGACAGGCTGCTTGTTGTAATGTGCATTGCTAACAGCAGAGCTATCTCAGCTGACAGGCTGCTTGTTGTAATGTGCATTGCTAACAGTGGAGCTATCTCAGCTGACAGGCTGCTTGTTGTAATGTGCATTGCTAACAGTGGAGCTATCTCAGCCGACAGGCTGCTTGTTGTAATGTGCATTGCTAACAGCGGAGCTATCTCAGCTGACAGGCTGCTTGTTGTAATGTGCATTGCTAACAGCGGAGCTATCTCAGCTGACAGGCTGCTTGTTGAAATGTGCATTGCTAACAGCGGAGCTATCTCAGCTGACAGGCTGCTTGTTATAATGTGCATTGCTAATAGCGGAGCTATCTCAGCTGACAGGCTGCTTGTTGTAATGTGCATTGCTAACAGCGGAGCTATCTCAGCTGACAGGCTGCTTGTTGTAATGTGCATTGCTAACAGCGGAGCTATCTCAGCTGACAGGCTGCTTGTTGTAATGTGCATTGCTAACAGCGGAGCTATCTCAGCTGACAGGCTGCTTGTAATGTGCATTGCTAACAGCGGAGCTATCTCAGCTGACAGGCTGCTTGTTGTAATGTGCATTGCTAACAGCGGAGCTATCTCAGCTGACAGGCTGCTTGTTGTAATGTGCATTGCTAACAGCGGAGCTATCTCAGCTGACAGGCTGCTTGTAATGTGCATTGCTAACAGCGGAGCTATCTCAGCTGACAGGCTGCTTGTTGTAATGTGCATTGCTAACAGCGGAGCTATCTCAGCTGACAGGCTGCTTGTTGTAATGTGCATTGCTAACAGCGGAGCTATCTCAGCTGACAGGCTGCTTGTTGTAATGTGCATTGCTAACAGCGGAGCTATCTCAGCCGACAGACTGCTTGTTGTAATGTGCATTGCTAACAGCGGAGCTATCTCAGCTGACAGGCTGCTTGTTGTAATGTGCATTGCTAACAGCGGAGCTATCTCAGCCGACTGACTGCTTGTTGTAATGTGCATTGCTAACAGCGGAGCTATCTCAGCTGACAGGCTGCTTGTTGTAATGTGCATTGCTAACAGCGGAGCTATCTCAGCTGACAGGCTGCTTGTTGTAATGTGCATTGCTAACAGCGGAGCTATCTCAGCTGACAGGCTGCTTGTTGTAATGTGCATTGCTAACAGTGGAGCTATCTCAGCCGACAGGCTGCTTGTTGTAATGTGCATTGCTAACAGCGGAGCTATCTCAGTCAACAGGCTGCTTGTTGTAATGTGCATTGCTAACAGCGGAGCTATCTCAGCTGACAGACTTCTTGTTGTAATGTGCATTGCTAACAGCGGAGCTATCTCAGCTGACAGGCTGCTTGTTGTAATGTGCATTGCTAACAGTGGAGCTATCTCAGCCGACAGGCTGCTTGTTGTAATGTGCATTGCTAACAGCGGAGCTATCTCAGCTGACAGGCTGCTTGTTGTAATGTGCATTGCTAACAGCGGAGCTATTTCAGCTGACAGGCTGCTTGTTGTAATGTGCATTGCTAACAGCGGAGCTATCTCAGCTGACAGGCTGCTTGTTGTAATGTGCATTGCTAACAGCGGAGCTATCTCAGCCGACAGGCTGCTTGTTGTAATGTGCATTGCTAACAGCGGAGCTATCTCAGCTGACAGGCTGCTTGTTGTAATGTGCATTGCTAACAGTGGAGCTATCTCAGCCGACAGGCTGCTTGTTGTAATGTGCATTGCTAACAGCGGAGCTATCTCAGCTGACAGGCTGCTTGTTGTAATGTGCATTGCTAACAGCGGAGCTATCTCAGCTGACAAGCTGCTTGTTGTAATGTGCATTGCTAACAGTGGAGCTATCTCAGCTGACAGGCTGCTTGTTGTAATGTGCATTGCTAACAGCGGAGCTATCTCAGCTGACAAGCTGCTTGTTGTAATGTGCATTGCTAACAGTGGAGCTATCTCAGCTGACAGGCTGCTTGTTGTAATGTGCATTGCTAACAGCAGAGCTATCTCAGCTGACAGGCTGCTTGTTGTAATGTGCATTGCTAACAGCGGAGCTATCTCAGCTGACAGGCTGCTTGTTGAAATGTGCATTGCTAACAGCGGAGCTATCTCAGCTGACAGGCTGCTTGTTATAATGTGCATTGCTAACAGCGGAGCTATCTCAGCTGACAGGCTGCTTGTTGTAATGTGCATTGCTAACAGCGGAGCTATCTCAGCTGACAGGCTGCTTGTTGTAATGTGCATTGCTAACAGCGGAGCTATCTCAGCTGACAGGCTGCTTGTTGTAATGTGCATTGCTAACAGCGGAGCTATCTCAGCTGACAGGCTGCTTGTAATGTGCATTGCTAACAGCGGAGCTATCTCAGCTGACAGGCTGCTTGTTGTAATGTGCATTGCTAACAGCGGAGCTATCTCAGCTGACAGGCTGCTTGTTGTAATGTGCATTGCTAACAGCGGAGCTATCTCAGCTGACAGACTGCTTGTTGTAATGTGCATTGCTAACAGCGGAGCTATCTCAGCTGACAGACTGCTTGTTGTAATGTGCATTGCTAACAGCGGAGCTATCTCAGCTGACAGGCTGCTTGTTGTAATGTGCATTGCTAACAGCGGAGCTATCTCAGCTGACAGACTGCTTGTTGTAATGTGCATTGCTAACAGCGGAGCTATCTCAGCTGACAGGCTGCTTGTTGAAATGTGCATTGCTAACAGCGGAGCTATCTCAGCTGACAGGCTGCTTGTTGTAATGTGCATTGCTAACAGCGGAGCTATCTCAGCTGACAGGCTGCTTGTTGTAATGTGCATTGCTAACAGCGAAGCTATCTCAGCTGACAGGCTGCTTGTTGTAATGTGCATTGCTAACAGCGGAGTTATCTCAGCTGACAGGCTGCTTGTTGTAATGTGCATTGCTAACTGCGGAGCTATCTCAGCTGACAGGCTGCTTGTTGAAATGTGCATTGCTAACAGCGGAGCTATCTCAGTCGACAGGCTGCTTGTTATAAGGTGCATTGCTAACAGCGGAGCTATCTCAGCTGACAGACTGCTTGTTGAAATGTGCATTGCTAACAGCGGAGCTATCTCAGCCGACAGGCTGCTTGTTGTAATGTGCATTGCTAACAGCGGAGCTATCTCAGCTAACAGACTGCTTGTTGAAATGTGCATTGCTAACAGCGGAGCTATCTCAGCTGACAGGCTGCTTGTTGTAATGTGCATTGCTAACAGCAGAGCTATCTCAGCTGACAGGCTGCTTGTTGTAATGTGCATTGCTAACAGCGGAGCTATCTCAGCTGACAGGCTGCTTGTTGAAATGTGCATTGCTAACAGCGGAGCTATCTCAGCCGACAGGCTGCTTGTTATAATGTGCATTGCTAACAGCGGAGCTGTCTCAGCTGACAGGCTGCTTGTTGTAATGTGCATTGCTAACAGCGGAGCTATCTCAGCTGACAGGCTGCTTGTTGTAATGTGCATTGCTAACAGTGGAGCTATCTCAGCCGACAGGCTGCTTGTTGTAATGTGCATTGCTAACAGCGGAGCTATCTCAGCTGACATGCTGCTTGTTGTAATGTGCATTGCTAACAGCGGAGCTATCTCAGCTGACAGGCTGCTTGTTGTAATGTGCATTGCTAACAGCGGAGCTATCTCAGCTGACAGGCTGCTTGTTGTAATGTGCATTGCTAACAGCGGAGCTATCTCAGCTGACAGGCTGCTTGTTGTAATGTGCATTGCTAACAGTGGAGCTATCTCAGCTGACAGGCTGCTTGTTGTAATGTGCATTGCTAACAGTGGAGCTATCTCAGCCGACAGGCTGCTTGTTGTAATGTGCATTGCTAACAGCGGAGCTATCTCAGCTGACATGCTGCTTGTTGTAATGTGCATTGCTAACAGCGGAGCTATCTCAGCTGACAGGCTGCTTGTTGTAATGTGCATTGCTAACAGCGGAGCTATCTCAGCTGACAGGCTGCTTGTTGTAATGTGCATTGCTAACAGCGGAGCTATCTCAGCTGACAGGCTGCTTGTAATGTGCATTGCTAACAGCGGAGCTATCTCAGCTGACAGGCTGCTTGTTGTAATGTGCATTGCTAACAGCAGAGCTATCTCAGCTGACAGGCTGCTTGTTGTAATGTGCATTGCTAACAGCGGAGCTATCTCAGCTGACAGACTGCTTGTTGTAATGTGCATTGCTAACAGCGGAGCTATCTCAGCTGACAGACTGCTTGTTGTAATGTGCATTGCTAACAGCGGAGCTATCTCAGCTGGTAGGCTGCTTGTTGTAATGTGCATTGCTAACAGTGGAGCTATGTCAGCCGACAGGCTGCTTGTTGTAATGTGCATTTCTAACAGCGGAGCTATCTCAGCTGACAGGCTGCTTGTTATAATGTGCATTGCTAACAGCGGAGCTAACTCAGCTGACAGGCTGCTTGTTATAATGTGCATTGCTAACAGCGGAGCTATCTCAGCTGACAGGCTGCTTGTTATAATATGCATTGCTAACAGCGGAGCTATCTCAGCTGACAGGCTGCTTATAATATGCATTGCTAACAGCGGAGCTATCTCAGCTGACAGGCTGCTTGTTGTAATGTGCATTGCTAACAGCGGAGCTATCTCAGCCGACAGGCTGCTTGTTGTAATGTGCATTGCTAACAGCGGAGCTATCTCAGCTGACAGACTGCTTGTTGAAATGTGCATTGCTAACAGCGGAGCTATCTCAGCTGACCGGCTGCTTGTTGAAATGTGCATTGCTAACAGCAGAGCTATCTCAGCTGACAGGCTGCTTGTTGTAATGTGCATTGCTAACAGCGGAGCTATCTCAGCTGACAGGCTGCTTGTTGAAATGTGCATTGCTAACAGCGGAGCTATCTCAGCCGACAGGCTGCTTGTTATAATGTGCATTGCTAACAGCGGAGCTATCTCAGCCGACAGGCTGCTTGTTGTAATGTGCATTGCTAACAGCGGAGCTATCTCAGCTGACAGGCTGCTTGTTGTAATGTGCATTGCTAACAGCGGAGCTATCTCAGCTGACAGACTGCTTGTTGTAATGTGCATTGCTAACAGTGGAGCTATCTCAGCTGACAGGCTGCTTGTTGTAATGTGCATTGCTAACAGCGGAGCTATCTCAGCCGACAGGCTGCTTGTTGTAATGTGCATTGCTAACAGCGGAGCTATCTCAGCTGACAGACTGCTTGTTGTAATGTGCATTGCTAACAGCGGAGCTATCTCAGCTGACAGACTGCTTGTTGTAATGTGCATTGCTAACAGCGGAGCTATCTCAGCTGACAGGCTGCTTGTTGAAATGTGCATTGCTAACAGCGGAGCTATCTCAGCTGACAGGCTGCTTGTTGTAATGTGCATTGCTAACAGCGGAGCTATCTCAGCTGACAGGCTGCTTGTTGTAATGTGCATTGCTAACAGCGGAGCTATCTCAGCCGACAGGCTGCTTGTTGAAATGTGCATTGCTAACAGCGGAGCTATCTCAGCTGACAGGCTGCTTGTTGAAATGTGCATTGCTAACAGCGGAGCTATCTCAGCTGACAGACTGCTTGTTGTAATGTGCATTGCTAACAGCGGAGCTATCTCAGCTGACAGGCTGCTTGTTGTAATGTGCATTGCTAACAGCGAAGCTATCTCAGCTGACAGGCTGCTTGTTGTAATGTGCATTGCTAACAGCGGAGTTATCTCAGCTGACAGGCTGCTTGTTGTAATGTGCATTGCTAACTGCGGAGCTATCTCAGCTGACAGGCTGCTTGTTGAAATGTGCATTGCTAACAGCGGAGCTATCTCAGCCGACAGGCTGCTTGTTATAAGGTGCATTGCTAACAGCGGAGCTATCTCAGCTGACAGACTGCTTGTTGAAATGTGCATTGCTAACAGCGGAGCTATCTCAGCCGACAGGCTGCTTGTTGTAATGTGCATTGCTAACAGCGGAGCTATCTCAGCTAACAGACTGCTTGTTGAAATGTGCATTGCTAACAGCGGAGCTATCTCAGCTGACAGGCTGCTTGTTGTAATGTGCATTGCTAACAGCAGAGCTATCTCAGCTGACAGGCTGCTTGTTGTAATGTGCATTGCTAACAGCGGAGCTATCTCAGCTGACAGGCTGCTTGTTGAAATGTGCATTGCTAACAGCGGAGCTATCTCAGCCGACAGGCTGCTTGTTATAATGTGCATTGCTAACAGCGGAGCTATCTCAGCTGACAGGCTGCTTGTTGTAATGTGCATTGCTAACAGCGGAGCTATCTCAGCTGACAGGCTGCTTGTTGTAATGTGCATTGCTAACAGTGGAGCTATCTCAGCCGACAGGCTGCTTGTTGTAATGTGCATTGCTAACAGCGGAGCTATCTCAGCTGACATGCTGCTTGTTGTAATGTGCATTGCTAACAGCGGAGCTATCTCAGCTGACAGGCTGCTTGTTGTAATGTGCATTGCTAACAGCGGAGCTATCTCAGCTGACAGGCTGCTTGTTGTAATGTGCATTGCTAACAGCGGAGCTATCTCAGCTGACAGGCTGCTTGTTGTAATGTGCATTGCTAACAGTGGAGCTATCTCAGCTGACAGGCTGCTTGTTGTAATGTGCATTGCTAACAGTGGAGCTATCTCAGCCGACAGGCTGCTTGTTGTAATGTGCATTGCTAACAGCGGAGCTATCTCAGCTGACAGGCTGCTTGTTGTAATGTGCATTGCTAACAGCGGAGCTATCTCAGCTGACATGCTGCTTGTTGTAATGTGCATTGCTAACAGCGGAGCTATCTCAGCTGACAGGCTGCTTGTTGTAATGTGCATTGCTAACAGCGGAGCTATCTCAGCTGACAGGCTGCTTGTAATGTGCATTGCTAACAGCGGAGCTATCTCAGCTGACAGGCTGCTTGTAATGTGCATTGCTAACAGCGGAGCTATCTCAGCTGACAGGCTGCTTGTTGTAATGTGCATTGCTAACAGCAGAGCTATCTCAGCTGACAGGCTGCTTGTTGTAATGTGCATTGCTAACAGCGGAGCTATCTCAGCTGACAGACTGCTTGTTGTAATGTGCATTGCTAACAGCGGAGCTATCTCAGCTGACAGACTGCTTGTTGTAATGTGCATTGCTAACAGCGGAGCTATCTCAGCTGGTAGGCTGCTTGTTGTAATGTGCATTGCTAACAGTGGAGCTATGTCAGCCGACAGGCTGCTTGTTGTAATGTGCATTGCTAACAGCGGAGCTATCTCAGCTGACAGGCTGCTTGTTATAATGTGCATTGCTAACAGCGGAGCTAACTCAGCTGACAGGCTGCTTGTTATAATGTGCATTGCTAACAGCGGAGCTATCTCAGCTGACAGGCTGCTTGTTATAATATGCATTGCTAACAGCGGAGCTATCTCAGCTGACAGGCTGCTTGTTATAATATGCATTGCTAACAGCGGAGCTATCTCAGCTGACAGGCTGCTTGTTGTAATGTGCATTGCTAACAGCGGAGCTATCTCAGCCGACAGGCTGCTTGTTGTAATGTGCATTGCTAACAGCGGAGCTATCTCAGCTGACCGGCTGCTTGTTGAAATGTGCATTGCTAACAGCAGAGCTATCTCAGCTGACAGGCTGCTTGTTGTAATGTGCATTGCTAACAGCGGAGCTATCTCAGCTGACAGGCTGCTTGTTGAAATGTGCATTGCTAACAGCGGAGCTATCTCAGCCGACAGGCTGCTTGTTATAATGTGCATTGCTAACAGCGGAGCTATCTCAGCCGACAGGCTGCTTGTTGTAATGTGCATTGCTAACAGCGGAGCTATCTCAGCTGACAGACTGCTTGTTGTAATGTGCATTGCTAACAGCGGAGCTATCTCAGCTGACAGACTGCTTGTTGTAATGTGCATTGCTAACAGCGGAGCTATCTCAGCTGACAGGCTGCTTGTTGAAATGTGCATTGCTAACAGCGGAGCTATCTCAGCTGACAGGCTGCTTGTTGTAATGTGCATTGCTAACAGCGGAGCTATCTCAGCTGACAGGCTGCTTGTTGTAATGTGCATTGCTAACAGCGGAGCTATCTCAGCCGACAGGCTGCTTGTTGAAATGTGCATTGCTAACAGCGGAGCTATCTCAGCTGACAGGCTGCTTGTTGAAATGTGCATTGCTAACAGCGGAGCTATCTCAGCTGACAGACTGCTTGTTGTAATGTGCATTGCTAACAGCGGAGCTATCTCAGCTGACAGGCTGCTTGTTGTAATGTGCATTGCTAACAGCGAAGCTATCTCAGCTGACAGGCTGCTTGTTATAATGTGCATTGCTAACAGCGGAGCTATCTAAGCTGACAGACTGCTTGTTGTAATGTGCATTGCTAACAGCGGAGCTATCTCAGCTGACAGACTGCTTGTTGTAATGTGCATTGCTAACAGTGGAGCTATCTCAGCTGACAGGCTGCTTGTTGTAATGTGCATTGCTAACAGCGGAGCTATCTCAGCTGACAGGCTGCTTGTTGTAATGTGCATTGCTAACAGCGGAGCTATCTCAGCTGACAGGCTGCTTGTTGTAATGTGCATTGCTAACAGCGGAGCTATCTCAGCTGACAGGCTGCTTGTTGTAACGTGCATTGCTAACAGCGGAGCTATCTCAGCTGACAGACTGCTTGTTGTAATGTGCATTGCTAACAGTGGAGCTATCTCAGCTGACAGGCTGCTTGTTGTAATGTGCATTGCTAACAGCGGAGCTATCTCAGCCGACAGGCTGCTTGTTGTAATGTCCATTGCTAACAGCGGAGCTATCTCAGCTGACAGACTGCTTGTTGTAATGTGCATTGCTAACAGCGGAGCTATCTCAGCTGACAGGCTGCTTGTTGTAATGTGCATTGCTAACAGCGGAGCTATCTCAGCTGACAGACTGCTTGTTGTAATGTGCATTGCTAACAGCGGAGCTATCTCAGCTGACAGGCTGCTTGTTGAAATGTGCATTGCTAACAGCGGAGCTATCTCAGCCGACAGGCTGCTTGTTATAATGTGCATTGCTAACAGCGGAGCTATCTCTGCTGACAGGCTGCTTGTTGTAATGTGCATTGCTAACAGCGGAGCTATCTCAGCTGACAGGCTGCTTGTTGTAATGTGCATTGCTAACAGCGGAGCTATCTCAGCTGACAGACTGCTTGTTGTAATGTGCATTGCTAACAGTGGAGCTATCTCAGCTGACAGGCTGCTTGTTGTAATGTGCATTGCTAACAGCGGAGCTATCTCAGCCGACAGGCTGCTTGTTGTAATGTGCATTGCATGTGTAATATTAATTATCTTTATTACACTGTAATGTAATGTTAACTTCATCTTAGGCACAAAAATAAGAACAAAACTGAAAATGTATGTTATTTGTTCAGTTAACATCAAAGAACATTGAAATCACTTCACATGGTACAAGTTTTCAGCATTTCTTGTTCATATTTCTCCTGTCTTTGTGTTTGTAGTTGATAGATGTTGCAAGTAAACTTGGACCAGCATTGCAAGTAGGAGAGAACCTAGTTTGGAAACCGCCCCAGGCTCAGCCATCTAAGCCGCAGCAGGTTGAAACTAGTCGAGTTGCATCCAAACCATTAGCTGAGCTGCCTACTCCACCAAGTCATGACCCCAATAAAGATCAAATGAAGGAAAAAGAGAAAGAAAAGGAAAAAGAGAAAGAAAAGGAAAAAGAAACAATGGCTTTAGCATAGTTGTATATACATGTATTCTAGATTTTTGGTCCAACTAAATGTGCAAAACATTTTATTTTTCTGCAAATGGTTTAAAAATATTTATGAATACTGTGATGTGTTTATTAAAATTTCTGTTTTACTTCCCGTATATAGATTTTCTTTGTATGGTCACCCCTTCCATATATGGAGAAATGTGTCACATGACCTGGTACAGCTTTACTGAATCTATTGTATGCAATTTTGGCAAAAATGGCAAATTATGTGCATTTGGTTTCAAATTAAAAATGAAATTATAAACAAATATATAAAAATTGCAAAATGTGACACCAAGATTTTGGCTGGCATACACACCGCATGTAAAATCCATTGTTTGTTTGCACGAAATTCAATCACGCGCTGTGCGGCGACCGCCGCCCTTTAAAGCCTTTGTTGTATCTCTGAAACCCTACCAGTATATGATTTGTAATTTTTGCTTGGAATGCTGGGTAATCCCTGTAAAATGTTGTTCACTCTATAATATATATAGAGGGCAGTATATTACAAAACTTGTGTGATTTTCAGACATTATGGAAAAATATACTGTAAAAGGGTTAATTATTCACCGGGTTTTAAGGTAGATATGCAGTTTACCTGACAGGTATTTTAATTAGTTAATTAGGAAACCAAGATGACCTCCCTTGTCCACAAAACTATTTATTTTCGGAAAGCTTATTGTATGAATTTTAAAGTTTTGTTAGTATTTTATTTTTATGGACACTGTAGTTTGAAATATGCACAAAAATGTGCTTTTTTGGTCAAAAGTGATTTAAAAAAAATTAGCTTCTAAACCATGCTTCTGTTTCCCGTGAAAATTGGTTTATGTGTACATCTGTTTACTATGAAGAAAGTGCCGTCTTGAAAACTGTCTACCAGTTGTCAATTTTGTAGGGCAGCAGCTCAAATTTCACAACTTCAAGTTTATGCATAAATTAACACCCAGGCTAGTTGTCTGTACGATTTCTGTAACACTATTCAACTAAAAACAATGCCCCGACGGCGTTTTGAAGATAAACACATTGCCAATCATTTGTGAAAATTTCAAAACAAAAGATCAAAGCGTCTAGGAGCTATTTTTTTTAAAGTTCTGGAATGTGCACTAAAAAGAAGCTGAGATAATTGCTAATTTGCATAACGATTCACTCAGTAAGAAGTTTGCTAATGCTCATAATTAAAATGGCTGTTACAGTTTCAAATTTTAATGTATTATCGTTTTGTAAAAAGTTAAATACTGTGCATAATATGGAGACCCCGTCATTTCTTTTTTTCACAATGTTTTTTTTTTATTATTTATGTACAGCCATGCTAAATCTTGCTAAGCATTCAAAAGAGACAATTTTGCACCTGTTATCTATATTTTAAAATCGTTTTTTGAGTATGTTCCACTATTCACAATTCTACCAAATTTCAACAGTCTATAGCCAAGACTTTTTGGATAATAAAAAGCAAAAAAAAAAAAATCACCACAAAGTGCCCACGAACCTGCATCTCTACCTTAATTTGGCTTATTTTGCTGACTTGAAAATGTACTAAATTAAAACCCAATGAATATGTAAAATTGAGCATAGAACACATTATCTAAATGATAAAACCGTGAATTTTAAACCCACTGAATATGCCTGAAATGCTAAATCAGCAAAATTTAAACCCAATGAAAATTAGTCATTTTACAGTAATCAGTTTATTTTCTGGAAGTTCCATTCATTTCAACATTTCTTGCAGTGCATTTTTATTCATCTGAAAAGCTTTAGATTATCAGTCCGTCCATCATACATAGCACCTTCCAATCCAGGAAAACACAGTCACTAAAAGTTCTGTTCAACTTTATCATTATTGCTTAACCATGTATTTTATGTGACAACAATATACTGCTATACCATATATGTATATATATTTATGTTATTATTGCTTTTCCTGAATTATTTTATTTGTGTTCTTGAGATTTAATATGTATATTCGAACTGTATGCTGGCCACACAAAAAATAACGTTCAAGTTATATTTCTTTTTTATTACGATGGTTTGTCATAGATTACTTAGTTGTAAATTTGGAATGTCTTGTTCTTTGAGGCTCATCTTAATAAATAATTTCAAGTAAATAATAATATATTCTGTTGCCATGACTGAACCTCAAAATTAAACAAACTTATCAGTAGTACTGCAGTAATACATGAAAATCTTATTAGTGGTATGAGACCTGAAATAGACCTGAAATAGAGTGCTACCATAGTTTACCAAAATGTGCGCTCCAGGGACCAACAAAAGGTCCATTCCTGCCTATGCTTCATAATGTAGTAAGTGCCATTTTTTTAAAAAACAATGTAGCACCATGTTTTTATTCCCATAACAGATACTTTAAAATTATGCTTTAAGTAAATAAAACAAAATAAATTTCTTAATGAAACCACTGTCAAATGACATTTTATTGTCATGCACATTTCTTGTGGTCAGTTGCAGCTCCTGCAGTAACTCCAGATTGCGTTTAAGTTACAACTTGTTACATGTTTATTTGATAACAACTAATAACACAAAAGAAATATTATCATATTGACTTAGAGTATTAATGGATTTCTTCATCATGGTGACATGCATCATGTACGTTTGCCAAGCACACAACACTGAAAACAAACATTAGCAATCCACTGATACACCCAATCTGATTAAAATAAGATCCTAGTTTGTTTGCTGGTATTTTTTTTAAGTTTTGGTAATCGCGAAAGCCAAAACTTTAAAAAAATATCAGCAAACAAATTTAAACAAAAAATAATAGAATATATGAAAAAAATATGAATTATATTATTTTGACAAAAAAAAAAAAAAAAAAAAGCCCAAACTAGGATCTTATTTTAATCAGATTGTGATACACCGTGACATTTTCAGAAAAGTTTTGCATATTGCTATAATTTCAGATGGCAAATATTATTAATGATTTGCTCATAGAAATTTTGTGAAGATCAAAAATATAGGTTGTTGTGACAGTTTTTCTGAAAAAAAAAATAGAACAATTTTTGTTCATTTTGTCAAATGATATTTTTGTAAATTTTAATGATAGAACACATTGAGTTACATGTGCACGCTATTTGTCATTAATCTATCAACATTATATAAATGCTTTCAGAATAATTATAAAAATGGAAGCAACCTATTTCACTCAAAAACTGGCAACAAAGTGTGTAAATTTAAAAATTTCTTTTTAAACATTTTGCTCACAATTCCAAACAATGAGTGTGCTTTTTGGGTGAATTTAAAAATAATTTATGTTGTAGAATGACAATTCGCTACATTCAATTACCCACCATAGACTCCAGTCAGTCAAAATGACTATTTTAAACTGTAGGCATTAATCAGCGATTCTGCCGGTGACGGAGAGATACATTCTAGGTCAGGGGAATCCCCATGACCCCAAGATTCTCTTCCCATTACATCATGAACCACGTGACCGTGACCATATGGCAGCGCCGTAGACGACCGTACAATCACTCTTCTTTTTTCTCCGCATCTGTGGGGATGAGGTTTTAGCGGCTCTGCTGGATCGCTTGTCTTTTTTCCTGTCCGGGTTTCTAGCTTGGGTTGTTGCTGCTGCACGGCTGCCATTTTCCTGTTGGTTTCCTCGCGTTTTGAGTCGACTGTGCGGTGGTTATATTCAGAATTTACCAGCATAGAACCCGCATCCGAGATACATTGTCGTAGCTGCGTGCGGGGTTTTTGCGTGAAGTTGTGTGTTTTTCACTGGAGTTCTGAGCCTGAGATTTTCTTTCAGAACCATCAAAATCGCTGAGACTGACTGCGTCACAGCAAGGTCGCGCATCTAGTAAACAAATCGGTTAAAGTGAGTTGCGTGTTTGGCATGAGTGGAAAGTCCTCACACTCGGCTACTGGTGCTTTGCGTACCGGGACGTCAAGTAACCCCTGGAGGCTTTCCTCTTGTGGGGTCCGTTGCGGGTCCCTTCGTGGACCCTTCCTTGCACGGCACAGGGTTTGCCTCCGAGTTGAGGGCTTTGGTCGACGGACTGTCGGGGCAATTGCGTCCCTGGCAGGCCGGGTAGATCAGATGCAGTCGGAGCGAGCTGTCCCCACTGCAAACATGAAAGCTTGTTTGCATTCAAACACGTCTCTTCTGGGGAACCCCCGTTTCCAGCCGCGGCTCTTCCACTATTTTTCGGGGAGGCCGAGGCTCAGGCTAATTGCACCAGGCCTCCTCTGTAGCCTCAGGCACTGAATGCCAACGGGGTGCTGGCAGCCAAGCCTCCGATTTCGCGGCAGGGCTTTCAGGCCAGGGCACACGTTGACCCCCCTACCTTTAGCCAGCTAGGGTTCGTCACGAGGTAACGGTACAACGGTAAAGAATTTATCCTTGTGTCCGGTCTCCGCGGTGGGTTTTGACTCCCTTCTTACCGACCCAAGGGCGTCTCCAGACGGAATCGACCCTGTCATGAGACGCACAGTCGAACACGCTCCCTCTCACATATTTAAAGTGAAAGGAGACGCAGTTCGATCATGTCGGATACAGCCGGTACTCCGGGCGGCCCCTCAGAGTCTTCCATCCATATGACTCGGTGAGCCACGCTTTTGGGGTGATGCGGAGTATCATCGATCCCAGTGATACGATGTAAATACCCCCACCGTTGATCCTAAGGCGACCACCTAAGATTGCTTCAACGCTTATGGGATCACGGGCGTCAGGATCCAAAGCAACCCTGTCGGCACATCTCTCCCTGTCCGTCTGAGTGCGGAGTGGAGCGCGGAACACGCAACCGGTGTTAATGGGCGGACGTTTGTCAGCAGCGGAGGATGTAACGCTTAAGGCCCCCGGGTGGGGAAAACATTAGACAGCCCTGAGGGCAGAGTTGCTTAAGCGCATTATTGTGCGTGCCCAGGACTCTGGAGACCTTGGAGGCAGAACGAACCAGCCTCCTAGACCAGGCAACATTTTTACTGATGGGCCACCGCACATTTACGTGTGACCTGGCTCTCTTGGCCGGGACCACTACTGCGCTACGAGATGCGGCCTTAGATGTGGGGTATGTCCCCACCTCAGTGATGCACACTGGACATCCTCCACTCCCTTTGTTCAGGGAATGGTGGGTAAGTCGCAGAGCTTCGGAGTGCAATGAATCAGAGGGTTCAGATCGAATCCGCTAGTGTTGTAGGTCTCAATCAGGCGTCAAAACACGGAAGCAACTCAGTAAAAAACAGGTTCCTTTAATAATCGTGGACTTTCCAAAGAAAACGTTACAGTACTGTTACAGGATGTTAGTTCACTGGAGTCTGCCTAGCACCTGATTACTTACTCAGTTAAAAACAGATGGTATCAATTACCACTTCCTGTCATTGCATATCTGTACATAAGACTTAAATAACTAATTAACTATAAACTTGGCATGTAATAAAACTCTGCTAAACTAAATAACAATAATTATAGTATTTTTCAGGTATGTGAAATGTAGTTGTATACTGAGTTAACATATCATTTATTTCTACATACTAACTTTTTAACACTAACTACATTTACCATAATCATGTCATAACTGACTATCCAAGATGACCATCTTGAGAGTGCCAGACTAGCCAGTTGGCCCTGCCAAGGGCAAGCGGAGGGCACCCAGAGCACAGAAAACACAATGCCCTAGGGCATCGTTCGCTAGCCATAGTCAGCCAGGAGGCAAGCGCTCATAGCCTTCCATGGGAAGAAAGAGTAGTGGCTCCTCACCCTCCCTGGGTGGACATCTACCCGGCAGCAGGGGAAGCGTGTTTGACACTCACCTCTGAAATGGGGGGGGGGGCAGGCATGTGTTCGATGAGTGGCCAGGTCACAACTTAGTGACTACTTCAGGCCTTGGGGAATTCACCTCATGGGGGAAGGGAGCACCCCCCCCCCTCGCAACTGCCGAACCCATGGCCACATATCCCTGTCGTACACAGATTGCACCGGTGTAGTCCGGTTTGGAGACAGCGGGTGACTGATCCCTGGACTAGGTGGTAACATCCTGTTATGGGATACCGCTGAAATCTCCATTTCCCCCTGTCAATGCCTCCCCTGTTGGGCACTGCCAGGGGACTCAATCAGACAGGAAGTAGCAGTTTGCTGGGAAAAGGCACTAAACAGCCTAGCCAAATGCCCTTAGTGTCCCTCCGAGAACTAATGCAGATCATCGGAATGATGACCTCAGTTCAAAGGGTCGTTCCCCAGGCCGCACTATGCAGCCGCTCGGTATAACGCTTTTTATAACGCCAACCTCTCCTATGGGAACTAGATAGGTGGGTTTCGTTCTCGAACCAAGTGAAGGAAGCTCTGCCCTGGTGGTCGTCACTGGCCAACCTTGGACAGGAAGGCCCGTTGGACCCGCTCGCTGCAGGTGTGACTCTGGTAACAGATGCCTCCCCCCAGGGTTGGTGAGTGCATCTATTGGGCCAACAAGCCCAAGGATATGGCCCCGCATTAGTTTCGGGACTACCATATAAAGCAGCTCGAACTGAGAACAGTGTACTTAGCACTACCACGATTTCTACCCGTGGTTCGAGACCACAGAGCCCTGCTCCGCACAGGCAACACATCGGTGGTCTCCTTCTAGAACGCATTCCCCATCGTTGCCAGTCCTAGCAAAGCAAATCCTCCTTTGGTGCCTGGAATACAATGTGGAGCTAACTGCACACCACCTTCCAGGGGTAAGGAACAGTCTGGCGATGCCCTTTCAGGACGGCTCCGTCTCCAGAACATGGCGTGGCTGATACCCCAGTGGGTAGCCTCCAGGCTGCAGAACGCCAAGCTTCTGACGTACATAACACTTCTGCTAACTCCAGGAGCCTGGGCCAGGGTCGCTTTGCTAACCCCGTGGACCCACTTAGTTGTGTATGCCTTTCCTCCCTTCCCGCTAGTTCACTGGAGAAAACTTCGACAGGTGCACACCTGCATATTATCATGGGTTGCACCCAATTGGCCAAGCAAGACCTAGTTCCCACTTCTGTTGGAAATGCTAGTCGAAATACCAGCAGTGCTTCCAGACTTACTGGACATGCCGTCCCAACCAGATGGTGCACTACCAATGAGCCCAGCAGGTATCACTTACATGCATAGAGGCTCTCAGTAGACCCGCACATACAAAAACCTTATCTGAGCGGGCTGC
This sequence comes from Saccoglossus kowalevskii, assembly GCF_978046115.1. Lineage (NCBI taxonomy): Eukaryota > Metazoa > Hemichordata > Enteropneusta > Harrimaniidae > Saccoglossus > Saccoglossus kowalevskii. The sequence goes on along the minus strand of NC_140646.1, from coordinate 160,528 downwards.
CAACGTCCTGGCCAGGGCGAACAGGGATTCCACCAATGCAACCTACATTTCTAAGCTGTGAGCATACACTGATTGGTGTAGCAGAAGGGAGATTGATCCATACCATCCCTCTTTTGGCCAGGTAGCAGGCTCCTTCGTCCATCTGTTTGACAAAGTGGGTTTGTCCTACGCAGCGATCATTGGCTACAGGTCGGTCTTTTCCCCCACCACTTAAAACGTACGGGAACAAGACTAGCCGATTGTTCTATTATTAGGAGACTATTTACTGCTTTCCGGACGCCAAGTCCCCATACAAGGGAGCCGCCCAACTGGGACTCCTCGGCTGTGTTGTCTGCTCTAAGCCGACCACCCTTTGAGCCTCTCCAATCAGCAACACTCAGATTTTTGACGTGGAAAATAGTCTTCCTTCTGGCCCTCGCCTCAGGTAGGCGTCAGCCAGAGCTGAGGGCATTGTCCTTCTCGGATGATGTACCGCCGTTATGGACAATCATGTTGTGCTAAAGACACAAATCGGGTTTCTCGCCTAGAACCAAATCCCAGGACACAATCCTCACCCAATCGTCATCCCCCGGCTGGCAAATATTGTTGGTCCGGAGGATCAGGAGGAATTGCTTCTCTGCCCGGTCCGAGTGCTGAGTTGCTACAAGAACCATACCAGGTTTTCTAGACGGGGAACCAAACACATGTTTTTGTGTTACGGCCTTGGCAAACAGGATAAGCCTGCTTCCCCGACTTCCATCTCCAGGTGGATTACTGTGACTGTACTGAAGGTCTATAATACACTATCTTCCTCAACACAGACCTTGCAGAGACACCTAGTACGAGCACATGAGGTCCGTGCGATTGCTAACTCACTAGCACTAGCGTCAGGCACCCCCTCGAACACATTCTGAGGGCAGGCTTCTGAAGAACGCAGAATGTCTTCATCAACTACTACCCAAGAGACACCCAATCTATTGAGTAGGGTCTCTTCAGGTTAGGCCCCGTCGCAGCAGGTCAGGCTTTGATTACCGACCCAGCCCGAACGACCACAGGGGCCCCTGCGCATAGGCGATAAGTCAGTCACGGCATTCTTGCGGGCAGATTGTCTGTACCACTAACACTTCCGGGAAGCTCCCATGTTTCGCTTCTTTTTTTCGACCTATGCCCTCATGCGAACCATTTCGGTCCTACTTCAAGCTTATCACCCCAGAATTCGGCTTGGGTCTAGCTTTCTCGGGCACACTGAACCCTGTCACCATAGCAGCATTGGCTTCTTGCTTCTGGTACAGCACAGGCAAGGCAAGACACCACCCTTCTTGGGTCTTAACTAAGGTTTTGAGTTTGTTTTCATCCCGGACTGGGAAAAGACTTTCATCATTTTTTTTTCTGTTTTTTTTTTCGGAAAAAACCCGCCACCTATCGGCGTCTGACTGTGCCTACAGTTCAAAATAGTCATTTTGACCAACCAGAGTCTATGGTGGGTAATTGAACGTAGTGAATTTAGGCGAGGGTTCTCCGAACCCGCCTATTCACATAGTTCATCATAGACTCCGGGTCCCCCCAACAACCCCACACTTTCCGTAGCATTGGTCTAAGACCTCGATGTCAAGAGAAAGAAACCAGAGTGATTGTACTGCCATCTACGGCGCTGCCATATGGCCTCAGTCATGTGGTTTGTGACGTAATGGGAAGGGAAACTTGGGGTCATGGGGCTTCCCCTGACCTAGATTCTATCTCTCCGTCACCGATAGAATCGCTGATTACTGCCTACAGTTCAGTCATTTAGACTGACCGGAGTCTATGGTGGGTATGAACTATAGTTCAGAGAACCCTCGCCTAATTCAAAACTAATTAATGTTCCTATATTATATTATTTAACTAGGTATGTGCTTTTGCTCACTCTTTCTACACTTTTCCTATACACTACTGTGGACAATATTTATATTCATCCCCCAAAAACATATAATTGTCTCCTTTCTGATTCTTCTGACTTTAAAGCAATATAAGCATGTGGGTAAATTATTGTTTTCATTGTATACTGTTTGTGAAACCATTTCTTTCTCACCATATGAATGACACTGGGTAGACGTGTGAGCAATTTTACAGTAGCTGGATGCAAATCAAATACAAATCAGCTTTGGTGTGTGGGTAGGCGAAAACGACACAGCTAAAATGATATGGTATAAGTAATAATTAATGTTACAGTGAAAATGGCATAGGCGGTAATAATGTCACAATGAACAAATCTGAGAGAGGTCCACATGTAGTACCTAGATATGTAATATCAAAGCAATTGAACTTTCGGTTTATAAAAATAAGTCGAAAATATCACTTTTTACGATAAATGACAAAAATATTCATCAAAATTAGAGAACTAAAGATATCATCACAAAATGAACAAATCTGAGAGAGGTCCACTCAAGGTACCTACGTACCAAGTATCAAAGCATTTGGACTAGCGGTTTTCAAGAAGACGTCAAAAATAGCATTTTTGACCAAAAATGACAAAAATATTCGCTATAAATAAGACAATTGAACATATCCACACGAAATGAACAATTCCGAGAGAGAACCACCCAAGGTACCTTCCTAGAAAGTTTAACAGCTACACAGTTTGTGTTTTTTAAGAAGAAGTCGAAAATGTAAAGTTGACGGCGGCAGCAGCGACAGCGGGCGCCAGATGCCGACGGAAAATCAGTAATACTATAAGCTCCGCTCGACTTCGTCGACAGTGGAGCTAACAAGAAATGAGTTTCCTCTTAGCAATCATGATGTAGTTCGAAATTAATATCTGACAATTTGGTATTTTGGACACAAGCCTAGGAACCTATGGTAAAAGCAGCATAATATAGCCAAAATGGCAGCTATCCACTATAAATACAACCATCATTTTCTTGAAAAATTAAGCTGGTGACCCCCAAATATTCTTTCAGGAAGCCACATCGGCTTTCAAGTAGGAGGCCTTGCTCAAGCTGTGTGATGAGGCGGTCGAGCAAAATTCTAGCCAGGATTTTGCCTGCAATCACAGTCCCTCTATCATTATATAGATAGATATGATAGAGGAACCGTGCTGCAATGGACAACAGCGAGATTCCGTGATGATTGACACAGGCTTGGCGGTTTTCTTTACGTTTGTAGAGGTGGATGATGGAGGCATCCTTTAACCCTTATGGACATTATCCCTCTGTCGGGGAGAGTTTTGCTGCGTACCTTTTGCGTATTATTATTATTATTATTATACATGATAGGTACCCAAGAGCTCATGCATACATCAACATACAAAAACGTCTTTTTAATAATTTTTATTTGCATAATGAACATATTAGTACATATTAGAATATAAGTTTATAAAATAGTAAAATTAATCTCTTGAACATGGTAAGGCACATGGTCAGGAAAACTTTTGCTATTAAAATCTGTTCAAAATAGTAAATACAATTAAAATTATTTCGCTTTGGACTCGATTTGTATTTAATATTTATCCTCAGATGGCTCACTCGTCTCTTCTCAGCTTCTCATCATTCTTGTCTATGAGTGTAGTTTCACACATCTTCAATTTATAAACCCCATGGACTGAAAAGACAAAATACAATGGAGATTAAGATGAGGTGCAAGAGGAATCTTAAAAAGTAAACTGATAAGCTGATCCTGGTAGTTTGGCTTGCCGGATTGCACGATAACTGTGTATGCTTTGCACAAGAAGTCAAAATTCAATGTGGATGTTGGTGGCTAGCTGATAGTTGGTGGCTCGATAATGCTGGTGTTGGTTAAATAAAGGTGTTTTTTTGTAATGTTTTGTACAGTGTATAATGGATAGTTAAAACGATTTGGCGTAACCTCGTTAGACCCTACAATATCATTTCCTGTGTCCTTGTGGGTATTTTGACTGTAGTGCGCAATAGATTGGTCTGGTGTTTTACTGTTATGTGAGACAATGGTGTTGGTATCCATCGAGGGGATACACATTCCATACGAGGTAACTATGGTTTGCTCTTCGGTGGCGCTGTCCAACGCGGGGATACGATTGTGAAGTGATGTATTTGTGTGGTCCTGGGAGATCAAGTCCAACGCAGGAACACGATTGTGAAGTGATGTATTTGTGTGGCCCTGGGAGACCAAGTCCAATGCGGAGACAAAATGTTTATGAGGGGGTAATACAATTGAGGTATCGGTGATGGTACTGCTGGGATCGTGATTAATGTCCATCACTACTATTTTGTATATTGGTACGTTGTTGTCATTCCTTTGTTTTGTGTGGGCAGTCCTTGGCTGAATGTGTGGCCTTGACTTTGCATATGAACAAACACGGGCGGAAAATATGGTACTCTGTCTCACCAGCCTGGTTTTGATGATCACTCCCATGCCTGCACTGCCCCTTTTTGAAGTTGCCACAGTAGCGTGTCTGATCTCTTATGCTGCTAGTCTGCCTAGTAAAGAGACATCTTGCCTTAATATGTGAAAAGTCACTGTTTCATTCTTGTAAACCTCTCTCTATTTCCTTCAGTACTTCGGCATGGTAACTGCGGACTTCGCTCCAAATATACAACTCACACAAGTGCAGTAAGTCAGTAAGGTGGCGGGCTCTTAGCTGTTTGTTTTGTTCAGGCTCTTGGTGAAAGATGATGTAAATTTCGCCCCTTGCCAATGCTGGGAGGGTCAGTTGGTTGTATGGCAACTCATCCGTATTTGAACCATGTGTAGCCAGTTTACTTGTAAACTCATGGGGCCATGGAACTATGTACAACACTTGATCAGTAGACTTTCTTGCAGCACCTGATTTTGGCTTCTTTTTATTTATTTTGGGGTGAAATACATCATAAGCTAGTTTCCTACCTTTTGTATCGGTGGTTCTGGTATCTCCATTGGAATCTGAAGATGATGTTGTTGACTGACCAAATTCAAAATCGGTTGAGCTATAGGTTTCTACCATTTGCAACTTTTTCTTTGCTTTATGCACTTTTTCTTTACACTACTGTCTTTTTTATGTCAACAATGTTCACTTTGGATTTAGAACTGCATGTTTTCTTGGCTTTGCTTTTGAGAGCTTCGTTTTTGGCCATTTCTGCCTCGATTTGTAATTCAATTTGCAGTTGTTCGTTTTCTTGACGAAGAGCCTCCAGCATATCTTTTCTGTCCTGAGATGTTGTTAAACTCCAACTATGGATCAGTTTGCGTTTCAGTTAACTTATCTTGTAGTGGAAACGATGTGATGCATGCTTCGTCCACAGTCAGCTGGCATCGGTGTCGCTGGGTGAAACCAAATTTGCCGAGTTCGCAGTTTTTCGCCAATAAAAAAATAACTAAGGCAAAAACCCACGGTTTTTCAGCATTTTTGTAATAAAGACATTATTCTCTATCAATAATCCGCCCAAAACAGGAACATTTCTACTAATTCTTGTGTTTTTTTCGACGTTTTTCGAAAAAACCTGCGATTAGGCTGCAAAGTAGAACATTCTGGAAGGGGTGAAGCGGAATTTAGAACGTAAAAATAGAACGCGTATTTTGACCTCTACGTGTCCAATGGCTGGACACGGATACGTTTGCGGTTGTTGCCAAACAGCCCTTCATCCATCGTCAAGCATCAAAATGCTATGTGCCTCCATTTTACGCCACGACTCAAAACAGTCTTTTTTGCATGACGTGTTCATTTGTCTCAATAACGTTTCAGTGCTGTCGCTGTCGTACTCTGAGTCTTGCCGATATCATTTTTGTTCAAATTCACGTACTTATTGTCGAGAAAGCTCGAATTTTCAACTAAAGCTAATTTGCATAACACTGTTTTTTGGCTGAGCCGATTTGGTTCAAACTTGGCAGGCAAATCACACCTTCACTGTAGTTAGGTTGTAAAATCTGAACACAAATTATGGCCCACCGTTTTTATGGCAATAGCCAAAACGGTCATTATACTTAGTTTGGGTGTAGGCAAAAATATACTGTTTGTTTTTTCTTATGTCTATTTTCATTACTGAGAAAATTTACCTCAAACGACTTTTAACTCCTCTGTGATACTTAACGGGTAGGTCGTACCGTCACTAATTGGAAAAAATCATGGCCCACCACTGTCATTGCAACAGCCAAGAACTGATTTTTGAATACTTTCGCCCCAAATTTATTACCTCCTACCAGTTTTGTAATTATAGCCGTGTTCAAATGATCATGCTTTTTATTTTGGCTACAATGCCTGCACATCAGTAAAAGATCACCGGCGCCGACATTTTTACACTGTAACAACATAATCCCAAGGCAACTTTGAACTTTGAATGAACTGTAAATGCTGCCTTCAACTATTGCAAAACGGTTGGAAATAATAAATTTACCAGCAGAACACGTCCTAGCAATAAAATATAGTGACTTCTAAAGACTGAGTGTTTTTTTGGCGAACTTCGTATACGATGGCCGGTGCCTACCGAGGCAACAGCCGAAAACATGTTGCTTGTTTTTTGAGCAGAGCCGATCGCCAACTAGCCTACCGGCTTGTTTTAGTATAAGCTAGTAACAACTTGTCAATAATTATGGGATGATTTGTAGGCATAAGATTGTTATGTGAACTTCGTTCATTAATGGAATCCTGTGCGATGATGCTATTTTCAGGGCCTAACTGATTCAGACTTCTATATATGTCCTGGGCTGTTTACTAGTACCAACCTACTTACTTGTCAATGTCTAGCCCTGGTCTAACTGTTATATCCAGCCCAGACAACGTCAGAATAGTAAAAAAAAGTCAGCTAATGTCAGTTGCCCGTGCCATGAGAGCCGGCCACAGAAGCAAAACAATCTGTCAGCCTTCGCCGCCCACAGCATCGATATGATTTTATATTGTATAGAAATGAACACTAAATGCAGCTATCCCGGTCAGGAATCAAATCACCAATCTTAGAGGTCGGTAAGTGAATGTTGTCAAGCTCGAGTTTGTTTTAACGTACAGCGACGTGAACATTATTGCTACAATTTTTGGCTTGAACATGTTCTATATTCAACAACAACGTACCTGAAACAAAAGTAACCGTCCGATCTAAACGACCTGCGTCTATGAAAATCGAGTTTTATCTCCCTTGCGTTTGCGATCAACAGAAAGTCGGGGCCAATCTACCATGATTGTTTGCTTATCATCAATTCACAAAGGACAAAAACTTTTTAAACGTGAATTTAATGACAAACGTTTTTGAAACGAATCAATGTTCTGGTTATCTCTGGAGCGACTACAGTCTTTGGAACAAACTTGAGGGACTGTAAAATGCAATTTATGGAACACGACTTATAAACGCAATTTACACGTGAGTTTCCCAACAAAGGTTTAAATGTTTTAGTTCTTGATGTTGACGTTTGGTCTTAATATGACTAGCAACATCGCTCTAGACTTGTATCAAATTTACCACCTTTTCTTGACATATTATGATACTATACTAACTGCTGACATCAACATGAATGTGTGAAGAACCATTGGTGAAGATCTCTTGAGTGGTGTAGAAGGGAAAAGACCTAAAAGGCTGAAAAACATAAAACCCTGAGTTTTGTGTACATTGAAGTGACTTTACACTATTGGAGTTACAACAATTCAGACTGCAGTCTTACATAAGGATCTTGGTTAGAGAAATAGTGATCTAGCTACACAATACATCAGTCTGTCTTTTGGTTACTATTCAAGTGTGAATGAAGTGAACTGAGTAATATTTCTGTCCATTACCAAAAACAAAGAAGTCGGAGAAGACAGGGACAAGGGAACAAAGATGGCTACCCAAATAAAAAAATTCAACGAAAGACAAAGAGGGCCAAGACAAAAGAAATAAACAATGTAACAAAGTTGTTGATAATCTCTGTACTTGTATACCAGATGATTCGGAGGGAATACAGAATACCAGTATGTATGTACTTTCTCCACTACCAACAGTGACATCCCCCATACCTGAAGAAGACCGTTCAATCAGCATTAATATATGTGTTATGAATAATGACATGTGAATCCTAGTCAGCTATGTAATAATGAACACAACAAGCAAAATGGTGACAACCAAAAAATCAAAGACAAGACCAATAAGAGCTCTTATAGTTATTATGCAGTTGCCAGAGGAGGGGAATGTGGAGTTTTTAAAAGCTGGTTGGCAGCTGGCAGTCAAGTTGACGGATATAGCCTTGCTTACATAAAAGATTTAATTCACTGGATGATACCAAGTACTATTTACAGCAACATGGTGCACCTGACATTCTTCATGAAGATAAGGAGACTGACCCAATTCTAGAACCCCCAGAAAAATGTGAAGACCAACCAACTGATGTTCAAACTACCAGTAGTTACACCCGTCCTAAAAGAACAACACAGCCCCCAAAACATTATGGAAACTTCATCTATGACAACAAATTTACTACAAATGGAGATGAAACTCTTGATAAGATAGATGAAATAATCAAAACTGATGATGATCAACCACCTGAACTTGGTGGTAATAATGAAAGTAAAGTTTTACGCCATGAAGCCTGTGATTTTTTTGACGGGAAATACACGACAACTCCAACACAGCCAACAAAACAGACAGTTTCCAATCATACAAATATTCTTCCTGTTGAGAACATGAATATAACCTTGATAGGATTATCTACAAAAATAAAATCTTTACATGACAACTGCACTGATGTCAAGTCAAGTGTTCAAGTTCAAATGGAAGACACAAGAAAAATCTCTCTAAGCAAAATTCTGACATGGCTGAAATCAATAAATGCATGAGAGAGTTTATGTACAAATTTGACTTACTGGATTCCAAATTTGATGTAATTACTAGAGATGTAATTACTGTGAAAGAAGAGCAAAAACAACCCTAAGCAGAAAACAAGCATATCATCCTACAATATATGTAAAAGATGAACATCCCACAGTGTCACCTATTGAAACTAGCAATATATACAGTGTATTACCCGTGGAGGAACTGCCACAACAACTCTCGCCATCGGTGGTACAGCAGGATCCACCCATCAGTAAAGAACCAGCATCTCTCATAACGCATGCACTACCTCCCAGAATGCAACAGCCACCAGCTCCCATGTTTCAACCACCACTTCCTATTACACACCAATCACCAGCTCTTGTACCTTTAGTGACAACTACCCTACAACAACAGAAAAGCAACCAGATGCAACAGGCAAACCTATGCCATCTATGCCAACAATAAACCGAAAATCACTTGACAACCCAAAATCTAATCAAAGTGTCCCAGGGAATAACAAAGATGTAGTCCCAGCACCACGACAAATCATTATAGTTGGTGATTCTATGTTACGTGACATTGATACACAACGTTTAAATACAACAACTGTATGGTCTATGAGTGGAGCAGTAATTCCAGATATAAAAACTGAAGTATAAAAACAGGAATGCTATCAAGAACTTTGATGACATAATAATACACGTTGGCACCAATGACAAGAAGAGAGGCATACCAACACAATCAATGATAATTGAGTACAAAGAAACCATATAGTTAGTGAAGAATGCATTCCCTGGTATTAAGGTATACATATCTAGCATATGCCCAAGAGGTGACAAGATACACATGTATGTTGACTTCATTAATCAACAGTTCAGAGCTATTGCAGAAGAGACAGCTTCAACTTTTATCGAACATAAACATTTTGTAAAAGCTGAAAATGGGTTTAGAGATCGATATTTATACAATAATAATATCCATTTTAATTTTCGAGGCACAGCTAGATTACTTCAAAGTTTTGCTTTTCATGTACCAATTTTCAAGGGATATCGGGAGGTCAAACACATTCGGAATTATAACATGACTGATGAACCCTCTCATGGATGTTTCAACTGCAGAGAAAAGGGGCACATTAAACGTGTTTGTAGACATGGTATGAAGATTACATGCCACTCCTGTGAAGAAAAAGGACATAAGATGAAATTCTGCCAGCCCACTATGAAATGATCATATGGCCAAGAAGATCGTGCCTGCTTGAGAAAAGAGGACAAAAAAGTTAGTAAGAGTACAATTACAAAAATAGGATACAACAACATCAGGGGTATTAAAGTAAGAAGCAAGAAGTAGCACAACTCCTACATGTAAACAACATTTCAATTTTTGGTCTTTGTGAGACTTTTACAAAAAAGGATAATGCACTACAAATACCAGATTATAACTTTATTCAGACGCCACGTGCAACAAAAGGAGGGGGCATAGGTATTTTAACTCACAGTTCAGTTATAATGTTAGATGATGGATGTCTGGAATCAGACAAAGATTTATGGATCAAGATCAAGTTTAAGGGGAATAAGGATACAATGTGTATATGCATTGTATACTTTCCTGTTAAAGGTAGGTGAACTTTATCACCAATTACTAGTAGACATAATAACACTGGAAGACCAAGGCAATGATAATATTCTAATTATGGGTGATTTCAATTGTAGAGTAGGCGATTTTTTCAAAGATGGTGAAATCACAAAAAATTATAATGGCCAGAAACTGATACAGTTTTGCTGTGATTCAGATCTGGTTATGGCAAATAATTTACAGTGTGCTGAAGGAAAATTTACATGGTTTAGAAATAATTAGCATTCTATAATCGATTATTTTTTTATCTAAAAAAAAAAAATTAAGAAAACTCAAAGAAATTTATAGTGGATTATAAATCTGACTTTACACCTCAATCAGGTTTCTAATTATCACACAAATCATAGAAAGAAAGAAAGAAAAATGGAGTATAACTTACAATCATGACTGGGGACCCTTCCAGGAAAACATATTTGGGGACTGGGAGATTGATACATGTAACCGTAGAAAAGATATAAACATAGCATGGCTTGATTGGAAGACTAGTTTAATTACAGTTGCAAACAAATGTATCGGAAAGAAACGTGTTAGTAATAGAAGCAAAGAGTGGTGGGACAAAGAGATAGGAGATGTCATAAATAAAAGAAAGAAAGCATGTAGAGAATACAGAAGTTTTGCAAATGTATCTGGAAAACAAGGGAAAATGGAGGATAGAGATAAACTATGGTCTAATTATATTGACTACAAAAAGAAAGTACAAACATTAATTAATTCAAAAATGAAACACAACATAGACTTATCCAAAAGGGGAGGAAGGTCATCGAAACTGTTTTGTCAAAATTTGAAAGGCTTTAAAAATCATGCTAACCAAACATGCATTTATGACATTTTAACCAAAAGTAAAAACATAACAACAAACCCAAAGGTCATTAAGAACAACTTGAAACATTACTGGAATACTTTAGGGAAGATGAATAGGGAAATTAATAATGTAACAAATTTTCATGATCAAATATGTGAGGAACTATATTTAATAAGAAATAATATTTTAAAAAAGGAAATTGATACAAACTCTCTAGTAATTAACACTATAGATATAAAAAAGACGATGTTCTGAAAGCAATACAATTGACCAAATCTGGAAAAGCTTGTGGTCCTGATGAAATCGTCAATGAATTTATTAGGAATGGTGGCGATACAATAACCCAGACATTAATGCTACTTTTTAAGTCCTTTCTAAAAGAAAGCAAAATGTTGTAAAACCAATCCACATAAAGGGTGATACAAAAGACCTCAACAACTACAGAGGTATCACTCTAAATTCCTGTGTTTCAAAAAATTACAGTAAGGTCATTGAAGCAAAGTTAAGAAAATTTGTTGTAGAAAATAACATCCTGGGAGAAATTCAAGGAGGTTTTAGGAAAGATAGGAGATGTGAGGATCATGTGTTTACACTCAAAGGTATAGCGTCCTTAAGGAAATAGAGTAAGAAATCTACTTATGTGGCATTTCTCGATTTCTCAAAAGCGTTTGATAGAGTTTGGAGGGATGGTTTGCGAGTATCCTTGTGGAAAGCAGGAATACAATGACAATTATGGAATATTATAGATGACATGTACGAGAATGTTTTTAATAAGGTCAATTTTAATGATATTGAGACTGAATTCTTTTAAACCAGTGAAGGTGTAAAACAAGGATGCGTTTTAAGCCCCCTAATCAAAACTAGGGGTGAGGATAGGAACACAACAAATTCCAGGGCTTTTTGGGGCAGATGATGTAGCTTAAGTAGCAAATGATGCAAGTGAACTTCAAAGTATGCTTGATATAGCAGCTCAGATCGCTAGTAAATGGAAAATTAGTTATAACCAATCCAAGTCACAGATAATGTATTTTTGGCAAGAAACTCCACAAAAAGGACACAATTTGGAAACTAGGAAATATAACATTAAAAGAAAGTAAAATGTACAAATATTTAGGCATAACCATATCAAAAACACTGAATGATCATACACAATTTACTGAAGTTTATAAAAAAGCAATGACAATCTTAGCATGTGGCAAATCAATAATTAACCAACAGTTTTAATCGATTTGTGTACGGTGATGTGTTATGGCATAGCATAATCATGCCATCAATGAATTATGGGTGTGGAATATGGTTTCAGGATAGCAGAGAAGTTGAAAAGAAATTACAAAGTATTCAGTACCAATTTGGGAAATTTTTATTCAAAGTAAACAGAAATGTGGCACGACCTGCAGTGTTGGGGGACTTAGGATGAGAAGACTTGAATTACATCCAAAATAGAGTGCGGATTCAATACCTGGATAGACTTCAGAAAATGAAAAACAATAGATATACTAAAATAGTTGTTAAAGAAATGAATAATCAGTATAAAAACAAAGTTAAACTGCCTCGGAATTGGCCTGAATATGTAGAAAACATTCTAGTGACTGGTAGCATGGATCATATCTATGGAAATGAAATACCCCAAATTCCAAAATGGATAAGACGTTTTATCAAAATCAGTAAAGAAAATGAAATAAACATGTTTACAAACAATTTAGAGAAGGTGAAATCATTAAAACACTACTGCTGAATTAAAAGAAACTTTAAAAAAGAAAATTACATAATGGATCCTTATGATCATCATGGTATCTGCCTTGTCTTTAAAACTAGGCCAAACTCTTTAGATCTTGAAGGTAACAAAATGGGATGGAAAAATTACAGGAGTAATGGAATTTGTGGAGTCTGCAATCAGGGCAAAAAATACATTTACTACTTTATCTTTGTAGGTCATCTAATCATATTAGAAAGGAATTTTATTTAGCATTAGAAACCTCACTGAGAAACAATGTTGAATCTTCAACACTAATGAATAGTTTTCTTTCAGGGGGGTTGAATTATAGGTTCAATTTTCTTTTTGGTGATACACTATAGAACATAAATGAAAATGTGGGAAATACCTCATCAGCTTTAATTAGGAAATATGTAACTGATTTTTGGCAATATAGAAAAGAAATGATGAATGTAATTTAAAGATATGTATTACTGTTTTCATACTGCGGATACAAAGGTTGAATAAACATTATTATTATCATTATTATGTGGTGTGGCACTAGTGTGGAAAGCTGTATAAAATAGCAACAACCTTCGAACGCATTGTTATGCTAATTTGATTTGACAGATTTCTTGAATTTTCGGCGATAGCTACGTGGATTTTAAGCAAAATGTTATCGGCAAGACTCAGAATGCGACAGTGACAGCCACTGAAACGTAATTGAAGGCAAATGAACACGTCAAGCAAAAAAACATTTTTCCAGTCGTAGGTAAAATGGAGGCAAATACCATTTTGACTCTTGAGGGAAATAGAAATCAGTTGATTTGAGAGTGTCACAATAAGGGAGGGAGTAAATCGTTTATTTTGAACTTATTTTTTGGACTTTAGTACAACGTCATTTTTGTTTGTTACCTAACGTTGTTAGGTTCATGTGCTTTAAGTTACAAAGCACATACCTAAGCGGCCGTCCCTCAGCAAATAATGAAGCAAAGGCATTTTCGATGTCAAAATCGCAAAACTCGCCCTTTTTACGCAAACTGGGAAGTTCGAATTACTAAACAGGACGACGAAGCTTAGATATCCAAGAACCAACACATACCAAAAATGATATCTCAAAAGTGAATATTCGTGGTGTATTTTAAGTTTAACCGGACCATAAGTTGGAATTCCCTAGTACTCTAAATATCCAAATATATTTTAGTATAAGGTATTAATTACCTGTACTAGAGTGAAGTAGCGTTCACTGAGGTATGTAACTACGATGAAACTAGTGAACACCCAAGCAAAACGCAGGAAAAGCTAAGGAACCCTATTTTAAAATAAGCATAACCAATTTAATAAAAAAATTAAGCAAACAATATATATATATATGACAGGGACAGTTGCTTAATTTTTTTATTAAATAAGTGAACTTTTCGTGAATAAATAAGTGAACTTTTCGGTCTAAGTAGTTAGTATTAGCTTAAACTAGTTTTTGCAAACGAGTTTTGTTGTCGATATTTTATGCTGGACACGGTTCACAAATGAATGAATTATAAATGTGCGACACATATAATGGCCAGTCAATACGTTTTTATCATAATGTCATTACAATATGTGTTAAAAAGGCCTCCGTAGAAGTAAAAAAAACAACAACAAAAGAGGTGGTGACAGGCAAAGACTGATACGTGCAAATGACGTAAAGATGACTGCCGTGCAATGGAAATCAATTCTCAAATTAATTGTTGCTAATAGTGTGAAGACAAGTGTAAAATTAACACATACCACCATAGTCATTCATAGTATTGCCGTTTTATTTTAATGAAATAAATAGAAAAGAATTATTTATTCGGATATTTATTGACCTATAACATACCTAAAATACATATTTTTTATATCGAAATATCAAGCAATTTGTAACATTTGTAAACGATCAGTACTAATTTGAATATAAATTAGTCACGACCAGGGAAATAGTCATTTAAGGTAGGGATGCAGGTTTGTGGGCACTTGGGAGTGAATTTTTTTATTTTTGCTTTTTTATTATTCAGACAGTCTTGGCTATAGATTGTTGAAATTTTGTAGAATTTTGAATAGTGGAACATACTCAAAAGACGATTTTAAAATATAGAAAACAGGGAAAAGGAAATGACGGGATCTCCATATTATGCACTATATTTAACTTTTCACAAAACGATAGTACATTTAAATTTGGAACAGCCATTTTAATTATGAACATTAGCAAACTTCTTACTGAGTGAATTGTTATGCAAATTATCAATTATCTTAGCTTCTTTTTAGTACACATCCCAGAACTTTAAAAAAAATAGCTTCTAGACGCTTTGACCTTTTGTTTTGAAATTTTCGCAAATGATTGGCAACGTGTTTATCGTCAAAACGCCGTCAGGGCATTGTTTTTGGTTGAACAGTGTTACAACAATCATACAGACAACTAGCCTGGGTGTTAATTTATGCATAAACTTGAAGTAGTGAAATTTGACCTGCTGCCCTGCAAAATTGGCAACTGGTAGACAGTTTTCAAGACGGCACTTTCTTCATAGTAAAAATATGTACCCGTGAACCAATTTTGACAGGAAACAGAAACATGGTTTAGAAGCTATTTTTTAAAATCACTTTTGACCAAAAAAGCACATTTTTGGGCATATTTCAAACTACAGTGTCCATAAAAAAATACTTACAAAATTTTAAAATTCATTCAATAAGCTTTCCGAAAATATATAGTTTTGTGGACAAGGGAGGTCATCTTGGTTTCCTAATTAACTAATTAAAATACCTGTCAGGTAAACTGGATCTCTACCTTAATGTCTTGTTTGTTGTTTTTTTATTCTAAATGTTAATTGACATATACACCTGCTTTGCAGTAGTTGTCAGACGTCGTCATGTTGGTCTTTGCAACCATGAAAGAACTTCTTTTTCCTATGTCGACAATAATTTAAGCGACAGTCGCTCTGGTCTGATGTTTTTTTCAGTAAAAAGATTTAAGCAATGCGTTTGACCGCCGGCGACTCTTCGTTAGATACGAAATATATCCCTTTTGGCGCAGCTGGTCACCGTCACTGACTAACTGTATAGAAAACCGTATGTTACAGTTTAGTCCCTGGCGACTGACACTATCATCGTGATTTTTTTTTCAGTATTGTGAGGCCGGTGACCACCGTCACATAAAGGGTGGTCGCTTAATTGTTTCCCGACTTTTCAACCGCTATTAGTATAATAATATTATCATAAAAATAAAACATTGATGGCATTTGTCCTAAACAATCGGGTCTTATCTTAGAAATATTTTCTCGCACAAAATTTCCCGCAAGGAGAAGCCATGTTGGTGAACACACGGCTGACAGTTTAATCGAGTCACCTGATTTCAGGTCAAAGGTTACATACAAAATTAGGCACGATGTCGATGAGTGCAACATTTCGACGATGGAGCCAAATTCGGAAAATTGATAAAATATTCCGACAACAGACACGGTATTTCGCGTTTAGTTTGGTAAGATGCAGACAGTTTAATAAGCCTTTGACAGGAGATGAAATGCCGCGAGCTGGTGGGATCGCCTCGATGTGCAGACTTCCTATTCAAAACACAGCAGAAGGTGAGGAACGTATACCTAGCCCTGCGTATAGTGCTGTGTGTACGGGGACGCGTTTGGTTGAAACGCGTCCCCTTACACACAGCACTGTACGCAGGGCTAAACGTACACCATGATGGGTGTACCTGGGTACACCAGGGAGCTGTAATGAGATAATCTCATTACAGATCCCTGGGTACACTAAATGAATCTAAAAGAGTGGCGCATAGCTGCCTACTTTGTTTACCAAATGAAAATATCGCCAACTCTTTCTCGGTCATTCAAAATTAGGGCACGGATCTAGAAGCCGTACCTACACACGAATTGGTGACGTCACAGAATACATGACCTTCAATCGGGGTCATTTCCACTGTATATACGAATTGGTATATACAAATTACAATAAAGATACTTATGACATTACACATAAGGTAAAACAAATCATGTGACAATATAATGATAATAATGGTAATAAATCCTAGCTTAACATTTGAACAGAACGATCATATAATCAGTCGGGTGACACTGAGGGTCGCGCACTGTGTTGCAAAATGGCCGTGTGGTTGAAACTGGGTCATGGCGTGACGGGTGAGGCAGACATCATTAAACACTCTCAAAATCACAATAAAACGGGGAAGTGGTTGCATATTACGGCGTAGCCAACATGGGAAATAAAAAAACGCCCAATACAAACGACATGGGTTCGAATCACACTAGATACACACTCACTAGAACCAAAGCAATCAGAAACCAGCAATCGTTTTGGCTTTTCCGTTCAACTCATCGGAACACTGGAGTAGTTAGAAAAATGAACACCACTTAACGACCAACGTCGTGGCGTGGTACACAAGCGTGCCATCAAAATAAAACAAAATTAGCTTGAAAAGACAGTGGGTTTGAGTCCCGCTCAGAGCTACCGTAAAAACGTAAATAAACTGAAATCTCTCAAATCGTAAACAAGTAAACAAAGAACGTCGCGAAAAAATAATAAACCTCACAAAACTCCACCATACAAAACTGAATGAATAAATAATAAAATAACTTACATCTTAAACTGGACGACGCATAATTTGTTCAACAGTTTCCAGATTGTGAAAAGAGATAAACAAGACCCAAGTCAAGGTAAGTTTTGTTAAAGTGTCGATGGCGTTCCCTATATTACGAAAACAATTCAGGCAACAGACGAATATCTTCTGTGGTGTTGTGGAATTTATACTGTGTCTGTGGAATTGTTGATTGAGGATTCGAAACCAGCAGTTAACATTTTGTTAGGAAGTTTCACAATTAAATCAAATATCCAATGATACCAGTATATTTATTTCATTATTTTAACAACTTGCAATGGTGGAAGTTGGTCAAACACGAGTTCTTACACCTAAATAAGTATCAAATATTTGTCGACACATTTATTCTCTCAATTTAACAATCTTGTAGAGGTGGAAATTAATTAAACAGGTATTTACTCACAAATATAATGGTCAATATTTGTCCATACATTCATTCTGTCAATTTAAGAACTTGTAATTGTTGGAATTCATCAAACGAGAGCCGTCTACACCAAAATAAGTCTTAAATATTTGTCCGCACACTTATTCTCTCAATTTAACAACTTGTAAAATAATTAAACGAGAGCTGTCTACACCAAAATAAGTCTAAAATATTTGTCCATACATTTATTCTCTCAATTTAACAACTTATAATGGTGTTAGATAATTAAACGAGAGCTGTCTACACCAAAATAAGTTTAAAATATTTGTCCGCACATTTATTCTCTCAATTTAACAACTTGTAATGGTGTAAAATAATTAAACGAGACCTGTCTACACCAAAATAAGTCTAAAATATTTGTCCACACATTTATTCTCTTAATTTAACAACTTGTAATGGTGTAAAATAATTAAACGAGAGCTGTCTACACCAAAATAAGTCTAAAATATTTGTCCACACATTTATTCTCTCAATTTAACAACTTGTAATTGTGGGAATTAATCAAACGAGAGCTGTCTACACCAAAATAAGTCTAAAATATTTGTCTGCACACTTATTCTCTCAATTTAACAACTTGTAATTGTGGGAATTAATCAAACGAGAGCTGTCTACACCAAAATAAGTCTAAAATATTTGTCCGCACACTTATTCTCTCAATTTAACAACTTGTAATGGTGTAAAATAATTAAGCGAGAGCTGTCTACACCAAAATAAGTCTAAAATATTTGTCCATACATTTATTCTCTCAATTTAACAACTTGTAATGGTGCAACTTACCCGCAGACAGTGCCCAACAGAGTATCATTATTGAGCAATTATAAACAGGAACGTGTCTTGGCATTAGGTTTAGGGTCGGGTCAGATATGGGCAACGGAATTATTAACAGGAACGTGTCTTGACATTAGGGTTAGGGTCGGGTCAGGTATGGGCAACGCAAATGGCAAACACCCAATTGGCAATTTTTTGGACAATTGTAACTCAATAATAGAAATATGTTGTATTTCTATATATATACACACTATATAGTCTTATCAAATGCCAACACATCCAGTCAATCCATTGTGGTCTTGTGGTTCAGTTGTCTACACAGTGATCAGGAGGACCCGGGTTCAATTCTCATGCCTGCAAGTCTTTTCTCGCAAACACTAATTTGCAATAAAGCTAAATATGAAAACAAATTATTCATTTGCATGACTACCCATATGATTCAGTGGATATGTACAATGTGGGCAATGTGAGAGATCGCTGGTTCGAATCCAGTACGTTTAGTACGATTTTTGAATGCCAGTGAAAATTGATCCTATAAGTAGGACTTAAATCCTATCATTTGTGTGAAGACACTCGTGGTACAGTGGACAAGACAGTGCGGTGGGAACTCAAAGATTGCAAGTTCGAATCACGGACAGGACACTCCTACAAGACAAGATATGAAAGAAAAAAAAACATAAACAGCAACTTCTGTATATCAAGAACTCAAGTCAGAAAAACAGAACACAAGAAACTACCTCACATGGAAGCCAGTCGAAGTCGTCGAAGTACGAACACAGTTGACAGCTGCAGGTCACCTGCAACAACAGACACGAGGATCAATGTTGCTCTCCAAATGGGTCCCTTCTTTTGTATTGATTGCTATGATTGCTAATCCCCCTTTCTAACTCTTCCCCCAAAAATAATATATCGCCTCTTTTAGAATGTATTGATCCACAAATTAATGAATATTCATGAGCACAGAAACTGCTACGTCATGAATAAATTAGCATAATTTAAAAAAATTTGCATAAAGTGTAGGTACTCCTTCTGGTGTCCTGCCGGTGGGGTCGCCCCCTCAAATCATGCTGAAACCCTTCGCCCCTCATGGACATTTAGGGGTGAACCATTAGAAATGGGGGGGGGGGTAAGAATCTCACCATCATTGTGTTCCTGTAACACTTTGCATGCAATTTATTTTTCTATCGGTACCTAGCTTGTAATTTTCTTTTTATCATTCCAACAAATCTTCCAGCCAATCCCCATGATTTCAAATTTCAAAGAGATTCCACAGTAAACGTGGTAGGGGAGGGAGGGGAGGAAGGGAGGTACTGGATGACTCCAGTAAATTTTTTTTTTGTAAATATTGTATTGACATATACCATGAACTTAAAAAGATAACATCAAGAATATATCATAATTTTTTGTTTTATGTTTTTTATGTTTGTTTTTTTCTCTTATTTTTTTTTTTATTTCATTTTAACTTTCAGCATTTTACTTTACTGTATCATGAACAGAATCTCAATTAAGGATATGTTTATCAATAAAGATTATTTTTATTACCAAGCGACAAAATTGTTGCATTCCCATTTTTTTCCAATTCTTTGTTTTACATCATGCAGTTAAAGGGTGGTAGTTGTCGTGCCACGCATAATGTATATATCAGATATATGGGTCTCATATGAACAAGATGGCGACTTTGGTTGTGCCACGCATAATATATATCAGATATATGGATCTCATATAAACAAGATGGCGACTTTGGTTGTGCCACGCATAATATATATCAGATATATGGGTCTTGTATAAACAAGATGGCGGCTTTGGTTGTGCCACGCATAATATATATCAGATATATGGGCCTTGTATAAACAAGATGGCGGCTTTGGTTGTGCCACGCATAATATATATCAGATATATGGGTCTCATATAAACAAGATGGCGACTTTGGTTGTGTCACGCATAATATATATCAGATATATGGGTCTCATATAAACAAGATGGTGGCTTTGGTTGTGCCACGCATAATATATATCAGATATATGGGTCTCATATAAACAAGATGGTGGCTTTGGTTGTGCCACGCATAATATATATATATCAGATATATGGGTCTCATATAAACAAGATGGTGGCTTTGGTTGTGTCACGCATAATATATATCAGATATATGGGTCTCATATAAACAAGATGGCGACTTTGGTTGTGCCACGCATAATATATATCAGATATATGGGTCTCATATAAACAAGATGGTGGCTTTGGTTGTGCCACGCATAATATATATCAGATATATGGGTCTCATATAAACAAGATGGTGGCTTTGGTTGTGCCACGCATAATATACATATATCAGATATATGGGTCTCATATAAACAAGATGGTGGCTTTGGTTGTGCCACGCATAATATATATATATCAGATATATGGGTCTCATATAAACAAGATGGTGGCTTTGGTTGTGCCACGCATAATATATATATATCAGATATATGGGTCTCATATAAACAAGATGGTGGCTTTGGTTGTGCCACGCATAATATATATATATCAGATATATGGGTCTCATATAAACAAGATGGTGGCTTTGGTTGTGCCACGCATAATATATATCAGATATATGGGTCTCGTATAAACAAGATGGCGACTTTGGTTGTGCCACACATAATTTATATCAGCAGAGGTACATTACTTGGGGTTTGCAACTATGGTGACATGATACCAAGATCCCGTTTCAATCTCGTTCTCGCATAAGCGTTCCAACTCAGAAAAATTTGAATGCGCATGCCCGAGGTAACTAGGATACTGGAATGTCCAGGTGGATCAAAATAGCTGCTCACAATATAACTGATTACGATAACTATATTTTCTGTACATTTTCAATGTATTACATTTTTTCACTATGAATGTGGTAATACATGTTTTATTATTTTATTACAAACCGCCTATCTCATGTCAGAAGGTCGTAGCACCAGTCTCGCTATCTACGAGATGAGACTTGAATGGGATCTTGAAGTGATGTCACCATACAGTACTATGCGTGTTGCAAACCCCAAGTAATGTACCTCTGATATCAGATATATGGGTCTCATATAAACAAGATGGTGACTTTGGTTGTGCCACGCATAATATATATCAGATATATGGGTCTCATATAAACAAGATGGTGACTTTGGTTGTGTCACGCATAATATATATCAGATATATGGGTCTCATATAAACAAGATGGTGGCTTTGGTTGTGCCACGCATAATATATATCAGATATATGGGTCTCATGTAAACAAGATGGTGGCTTTGGTTGTGTCACGCATAATATATATCAGATATATGGGTCTCATATAAACAAGATGGTGGCTTTGGTTGTGTCACGCATAATATATATCAGATATATGGGTCTCATATAAACAAGATGGTGGCTTTGGTTGTGCCACGCATAATATATATATATCAGATATATGGGTCTCATATAAACAAGATGGTGGCTTTGGTTGTGCCACGCATAATATATATATATCAGATATATGGGTCTCATATAAACAAGATGGTGGCTTTGGTTGTGCCACGCATAATATATATCAGATATATGGGTCTCGTATAAACAAGATGGCGACTTTGGTTGTGCCACACATAATTTATATCAGCAGAGGTACATTACTTGGGGTTTGCAACTATGGTGACATGATACCAAGATCCCGTTTCAATCTCGTTCTCGCATAAGCGTTCCAACTCAGAAAAATTTGAATGCGCATGCCCGAGGTAACTAGGATACTGGAATGTCCAGGTGGATCAAAATAGCTGCTCACAATATAACTGATTACGATAACTATATTTTCTGTACATTTTCAATGTATTACATTTTTTCACTATGAATGTGGTAATACATGTTTTATTATTTTATTACAAACCGCCTATCTCATGTCAGAAGGTCGTAGCACCAGTCTCGCTATCTACGAGATGAGACTTGAATGGGATCTTGAAGTGATGTCACCATACAGTACTATGCGTGTTGCAAACCCCAAGTAATGTACCTCTGATATCAGATATATGGGTCTCATATAAACAAGATGGTGACTTTGGTTGTGCCACGCATAATATATATCAGATATATGGGTCTCATATAAACAAGATGGTGACTTTGGTTGTGTCACGCATAATATATATCAGATATATGGGTCTCATATAAACAAGATGGTGGCTTTGGTTGTGCCACGCATAATATATATCAGATATATGGGTCTCATGTAAACAAGATGGTGGCTTTGGTTGTGTCACGCATAATATATATCAGATATATGGGTCTCATATAAACAAGATGGTGGCTTTGGTTGTGCCACGCATAATATATATCAGATATATGGGTCTCATATGAACAAGATTGCGACTTTGGTTGTGCCACGCATAATATATATCAGATATATGGGTTTCATATAAACAAGATGGTGACTTTGGTTGTGTCACGCATAATATATATCAGATATATGGGTCTCATATAAACAAGATGGCGACTTTGGTTGTGCCACGCATAATATGTATCAGATATATGGGTCTCATATAAACAAGATTGCGACTTTGGTTGTGCCACGCATAATATATATCAGATATATGGGTCTCATATGAACAAGATGGCGACTTTGGTTGTGCCACGCATAATATGTATCAGATATATGGGTCTCATATAAACAAGATGGTGGCTTTGGTTGTGTCACGCATAATATATATCAGATATATGGGTCTCATATAAACAAGATGGTGGCTTTGGTTGTGTCACGCATAATATATATCAGATATATGGGTCTCATATAAACAAGATGGTGACTTTGGTTGTGCCACGCATAATATGTATCAGATATATGGGTCTCATATAAACAAGATGGTGACTTTGGTTGTGCCACGCATAATATATATCAGATATATGGGTCTCATATAAACAAGATGGTGGCTTTGGTTGTGCCACGCATAATATGTATCAGATATATGGGTCTCATATAAACAAGATGGTGGCTTTGGTTGTGTCACGCATAATATATATCAGATATATGGGTCTCATATAAACAAGATGGTGGCTTTGGTTGTGTCACGCATAATATATATCAGATATATGGGTCTCATATAAACAAGATGGTGGCTTTGGTTGTGTCACGCATAATATATTCAGATATATGGGTCTCATGTAAACAAGATGGTGGCTTTGGTTGTGTCACGCATAATATATATCAGATATATGGGTCTCATATAAACAAGATGGTGGCTTTGGTTGTGTCACGTATAATATATATCAGATATATGGGTCTCATATAAACAAGATGGTGACTTTGGTTGTGCCACGCATAATATATATCAGATATATGGGTCTCATATGAACAAGATGGTGGCTTTGGTTGTGCCACGCATAATATATATCAGATATATGGGTCTCATATAAACAAGATGGTGGCTTTGGTTGTGTCACGCATAATATATATCAGATATATGGGTCTCATATAAACAAGATGGTGACTTTGGTTGTGTCACGCATAATATATATCAGATATATGGGTCTCATATAAACAAGATGGTGACTTTGGTTGTGCCACGCATAATATATATCAGATATATGGGTCTCATATAAACAAGATGGTGGCTTTGGTTGTGCCACGCATAATATATATCAGATATATGGGTCTCATATAAACAAGATGGTGGCTTTGGTTGTGCCACGCATAATATATGTATCAGATATATGGGTCTCATATAAACAAGATGGTGGCTTTGGTTGTGTCACGCATAATATATATCAGATATATGGGTCTCATATAAACAAGATGGTGGCTTTGGTTGTATCACGCATAATATATATCAGATATATGGGTCTCATATAAACAAGATGGTGGCTTTGGTTGTGTCACGCATAATATATATCAGATATATGGGTCTCATATAAACAAGATGGTGACTTTGGTTGTGCCACGCATAATATATATCAGATATATGGGTCTCATATAAACAAGATGGTGGCTTTGGTTGTGCCACGCATAATATATATCAGATATATGGGTCTCATATAAACAAGATGGTGGCTTTGGTTGTGCCACGCATAATATATGTATCAGATATATGGGTCTCATATAAACAAGATTGCGACTTTGGTTGTGCCACGCATAATATATATCAGATATATGGGTCTCATATAAACAAGATGGTGGCTTTGGTTGTGTCACGCATAATATATATCAGATATATGGGTCTCATATAAACAAGATGGCGACTTTGGTTGTGCCACGCATAATATATATCAGATATATGGGTCTTGTATAAACAAGATGGTGGCTTTGGTTGTGCCACGCATAATATATGTATCAGATATATGGGTCTCATATAAACAAGATGGTGGCTTTGGTTGTGCCACGCATACTATATATCAGATATATGGGTCTCATATAAACAAGATGGTGGCTTTGGTTGTGCCACGCATAATATATATCAGATATATGGGTCTCATATAAACAAGATGGTGACTTTGGTTGTGCCACGCATAATATATATCAGATATATGGGTCTCATATAAACAAGATGGCGACTTTGGTTGTGCCACGCATAATATATATCAGATATATGGGTCTCATATAAACAAGATGGTGGCTTTGGTTGTGTCACGCATAATATATATCAGATATATGGGTCTCATGTAAACAAGATGGTGACTTTGGTTGTGCCACGCATAATATATATCAGATATATGGGTCTCATATAAACAAGATGGTGGCTTTGGTTGTGTCACGCATAATATATATCAGATATATGGGTCTCATGTAAACAAGATGGTGACTTTGGTTGTGTCACGCATAATATATATATCAGATATATGGGTCTCATATAAACAAGATGGTGGCTTTGGTTGTGCCACGCATAATATATATCAGATATATGGGTCTCATATAAACAAGATGGTGGCTTTGGTTGTGTCACGCATAATATGTATCAGATATATGGGTCTCATATAAACAAGATGGTGACTTTGGTTGTGCCACGCATAATATATATCAGATATATGGGTCTCATATGAACAAGATGGTGACTTTGGTTGTGCCACGCATAATATATATCAGATATATGGGTCTCATATAAACAAGATGGTGACTTTGGTTGTGCCACGCATAATATATATCAGATATATGGGTCTCATATAAACAAGATGGTGGCTTTGGTTGTGCCACGCATAATATATATCAGATATATGGGTCTCATATAAACAAGATGGTGGCTTTGGTTGTGTCACGCATAATATGTATCAGATATATGGGTCTCATATAAACAAGATGGTGGCTTTGGTTGTGCCACGCATAATATATATCAGATATATGGGTCTCATATAAACAAGATGGTGACTTTGGTTGTGTCACGCATAATATATATCAGATATATGGGTCTCATATAAACAAGATGGCGGCTTTGGTTGTGTCACGCATAATATATATCAGATATATGGGTCTCATATAAACAAGATGGTGGCTTTGGTTGTGTCACGCATAATATATATCAGATATATGGGTCTCATATAAACAAGATGGTGGCTTTGGTTGTGTCACGCATAATATATATCAGATATATGGGTCTCATATAAACAAGATGGTGACTTTGGTTGTGTCATGCATAATATATATCAGATATATGGGTCTCATATAAACAAGATGGTGGCTTTGGTTGTGTCACGCATAATATGTATCAGATATATGGGTCTCATATAAACAAGATGGCGACTTTGGTTGTGTCACGCATAATATATATCAGATATATGGGTCTCATATAAACAAGATGGCGACTTTGGTTGTGCCACGCATAATATATGTATCATATATATGGGTCTCATATTAACAAGATGGTGGCTTTGGTTGTGTCACGCATAATATATATCAGATATATGGGTCTCATATAAACAAGATGGTGGCTTTGGTTGTGCCACGCATAATATATATCAGATATATGGGTCTCATATAAACAAGATGGTGACTTTGGTTGTGCCACGCATAATATATATCAGATATATGGGTCTCATATAAACAAGATGGTGGCTTTGGTTGTGTCACGCATAATATGTATCAGATATATGGGTCTCATAAACAAGATGGTGGCTTTGGTTGTGCCACGCATAATATATATCAGATATATGGGTCTCATATAAACAAGATGGTGGCTTTGGTTGTGCCACGCATAATATATATCAGATATATGGGTCTCATATAAACAAGATGGTGACTTTGGTTGTGCCACGCATAATATATATCAGATATATGGGTCTCATATAAACAAGATGGTGGCTTTGGTTGTGTCACGCATAATATATATATCAGATATATGGGTCTCATATAAACAAGATGGTGACTTTGGTTGTGTCACGCATAATATGTATCAGATATATGGGTCTCATATAAACAAGATGGTGACTTTGGTTGTGCCACGCATAATATATATATCAGATATATGGGTCTCATATAAACAAGATTGCGACTTTGGTTGTGTCACGCATAATATGTATCAGATATATGGGTCTCATATAAACAAGAATAAACAAGATGGTGACTTTGGTTGTGCCACGCATAATATATATATCAGATATATGGGTCTCATATAAACAAGATTGCGACTTTGGTTGTGCCACGCATAATATATATCAGATATATGGGTCTCATATAAACAAGATGGTGACTTTGGTTGTGCCACGCATAATATATATATCAGATATATGGGTCTCATATAAACAAGATTGCGACTTTGGTTGTGCCACGCATAATATATATCAGATATATGGGTCTCATATAAACAAGATGGCGGCTTTGGTTGTGTCACGCATAATATATATCAGATATATGGGTCTCATATAAACAAGATGGTGGCTTTGGTTGTGTCACGCATAATATGTATCAGATATATTTGTCTCATATAAACAAGATGGCGGCTTTGGTTGTGTCACGCATAATATATATCAGATATATGGGTCTCATATAAACAAGATGGTGGCTTTGGTTGTGTCACGCATAATATATATCAGATATATGGGTCTCATATAAACAAGATGGTGGCTTTGGTTGTGTCACGCATAATATATATATCAGATATATGGGTCTCATATAAACAAGATTGCGACTTTGGTTGTGTCACGCATAATATGTATCAGATATATGGGTCTCATATAAACAAGATGGCGACTTTGGTTGTGTCACGCATAATATATATCAGATATATGGGTCTCATATAAACAAGATGGTGGCTTTGGTTGTGCCACGCATAATATATGTATCAGATATATGGGTCTCATATAAACAAGATTGCGACTTTGGTTGTGCCACGCATAATATATATCAGATATATGGGTCTCATATAAACAAGATGGTGACTTTGGTTGTGTCACGCATAATATATATCAGATATATGGGTCTCATATAAACAAGATGGTGACTTTGGTTGTGCCACGCATAATATATATATCAGATATATGGGTCTCATATAAACAAGATGGCGGCTTTGGTTGTGTCACGCATAATATATATCAGATATATGGGTCTCATATAAACAAGATGGCGACTTTGGTTGTGTCACGAATTATATATATCAGATATATGGGTCTCATATAAACAAGATGGCGGCTTTGGTTGTGTCACGCATAATATATATCAGATATATGGGTCTCATATAAACAAGATGGCGACTTTGGTTGTGTCACGCATAATATATATATCAGATATATGGGTCTCATATAAACAAGATGGCGGCTTTGGTTGTGTCACGCATAATATATATCAGATATATGGGTCTCATATAAACAAGATGGTGGCTTTGGTTGTGCCACGCATAATATATATCAGATATATGGGTCTCATATAAACAAGATGGTGACTTTGGTTGTGTCACGCATAATATATATCAGATATATGGGTCTCATGTAAACAAGATGGTGACTTTGGTTGTGCCACGCATAATATATATCAGATATATGGGTCTCATATAAACAAGATGGTGGCTTTGGTTGTGCCACGCATAATATATATATCAGATATATGGGTCTCATATAAACAAGATGGTGGCTTTGGTTGTGTCACGCATAATATATATCAGATATATGGGTCTCATATAAACAAGATGGTGGCTTTGGTTGTGTCACGCATAATATGTATCAGATATATGGGTCTCATATAAACAAGATGGTGGCTTTGGTTGTGCCACGCATAATATATGTATCAGATATATGGGTCTCATATAAACAAGATGGCGGCTTTGGTTGTGTCACGCATAATATATATCAGATATATGGGTCTCATATAAACAAGATGGTGACTTTGGTTGTGTCACGCATAATATATATCAGATATATGGGTCTCATATAAACAAGATGGTGGCTTTGGTTGTGCCACGCATAATATATGTATCAGATATATGGGTCTCATATAAACAAGATGGCGGCTTTGGTTGTGTCACGCATAATATATATCAGATATATGGGTCTCATATAAACAAGATGGTGACTTTGGTTGTGCCACGCATAATATATATCAGATATATGGGTCTCATATAAACAAGATGGTGACTTTGGTTGTGCCACGCATAATATATGTATCAGATATATGGGTCTCATATAAACAAGATGGTGGCTTTGGTTGTGTCACGCATAATATGTATCAGATATATGGGTCTCATATAAACAAGATGGCGGCTTTGGTTGTGTCACGCATAATATATATCAGATATATGGGTCTCATATAAACAAGATGGTGACTTTGGTTGTGTCACGCATAATATGTATCAGATATATGGGTCTCATATAAACAAGATGGTGGCTTTGGTTGTGTCACGCATAATATATATATATCAGATTTATGGGTCTCATATAAACAAGATGGCGACTTTGGTTGTGCCACGCATAATATATATCAGATATATGGGTCTCATATAAACAAGATGGCGGCTTTGGTTGTGTCACGCATAATATATATCAGATATATGGGTCTCATATAAACAAGATGGTGGCTTTGGTTGTGCCACGCATAATATATGTATCAGATATATGGGTCTCATATGAACAAGATGGCGACTTTGGTTGTGTCACGCATAATATATATCAGATATATGGGTCTCATATAAACAAGATGGTGACTTTGGTTGTGTCACGCATAATATATATCAGATATATGGGTCTCATATAAACAAGATGGTGGCTTTGGTTGTGCCACGCATAATATATGTATCAGATATATGGGTCTCATATAAACAAGATTGCGACTTTGGTTGTGCCACGCATAATATATATCAGATATATGGGTCTCATATAAACAAGATGGTGACTTTGGTTGTGTCACGCATAATATATATATCAGATATATGGGTCTCATGTAAACAAGATGGTGACTTTGGTTGTGCCACGCATAATATATATCAGATATATGGGTCTCATATAAACAAGATGGTGGCTTTGGTTGTGCCACGCATAATATATATATCAGATATATGGGTCTCATATAAACAAGATGGTGGCTTTGGTTGTGCCACGCATAATATATATCAGATATATGGGTCTCATATAAACAAGATGGTGACTTTGGTTGTGTCACGCATAATATATATCAGATATATGGGTCTCATATAAACAAGATGGTGACTTTGGTTGTGTCACGCATAATATATATCAGATATATGGGTCTCATATAAACAAGATGGTGGCTTTGGTTGTGCCACGCATAATATATGTATCAGATATATGGGTCTCATATAAACAAGATTGCGACTTTGGTTGTGCCACGCATAATATATATCAGATATATGGGTCTCATATAAACAAGATGGTGACTTTGGTTGTGTCACGCATAATATATATATCAGATATATGGGTCTCATGTAATCAAGATGGTGACTTTGGTTGTGCCACGCATAATATATATCAGATATATGGGTCTCATATAAACAAGATGGCGACTTTGGTTGTGCCACGCATAATATATGTATCAGATATATGGGTCTCATATAAACAAGATGGTGACTTTGGTTGTGTCACGCATAATATATATCAGATATATGGGTCTCATATAAACAAGATGGCGACTTTGGTTGTGCCACGCATAATATATGTATCAGATATATGGGTCTCATATAAACAAGATGGTGACTTTGGTTGTGCCACGCATAATATATATATCAGATATATGGGTCTCATATAAACAAGATGGTGACTTTGGTTGTGCCACGCATAATATATATCAGATATATGGGTCTCATATAAACAAGATGGTGACTTTGGTTGTGCCACGCATAATATATATATCAGATATATGGGTCTCATATAAACAAGATGGCGACTTTGGTTGTGCCACGCATAATATATATCAGATATATGGGTCTCATATAAACAAGATGGCGGCTTTGGTTGTGTCACGCATAATATATATCAGATATATGGGTCTCATATAAACAAGATGGTGGCTTTGGTTGTGCCACGCATAATATATATATCAGATATATGGGACTCGTATAAACAAGATAGCTACTTTGGTTGTGTCACGCATAATATATATATCAGATATATGGGTCTCATATAAACAAGATGGCGACTTTGGTTGTGCCACGCATAATATATATCAGATATATGGGTCTCATATAAACAAGATGGCGACTTTGCTTGTGCCACGCATAATATATATCAGATATATGGGTCTCATATAAACAAGATGGCGACTTTGGTTGTGCCAGGCATAATATATATCAGATATATGGGTCTCATATAAACAAGATGGTGGCTTTGGTTGTGCCACGCATAATATATATCAGATATATGGGTCTCATATAAACAAGATGGTGGCTTTGGTTGTGCCACGCATAATATATATATCAGATATATGGGACTCGTATAAACAAGATAGCTACTTTGGTTGTGTCACGCATAATATATATATCAGATATATGGGTCTCATATAAACAAGATGGCGACTTTGGTTGTGCCACGCATAATATATATCAGATATATGGGTCTCATATAAACAAGATGGCGGCTTTGGTTGTGCCACGCATAATATATATATCAGATATATGGGTCTCATATAAACAAGATGGCGACTTTGGTTGTGCCACGCATAATATATATCAGATATATGGGTCTCATATAAACAAGATGGCGACTTTGGTTGTGCCACGCATAATATATATCAGATATATGGGTCTTGTATAAACAAGATGGCGACTTTGCTTGTGCCACGCATAATATATATCAGATATATGGGTCTCATATAAACAAGATGGCGACTTTGGTTGTGCCAGGCATAATATATATCAGATATATGGGTCTTGTATAAACAAGATGGCGGCTTTGGTTGTGTCACGCATAATATATATATCAGATATATGGGTCTCATATAAACAAGATGGTGGCTTTGGTTGTGCCACGCATAATATATATCAGATATATGGGTCTCATATAAACAAGATGGTGGCTTTGGTTGTGCCACGCATAATATATATCAGATATATGGGTCTCATATAAACAAGATGGTGACTTTGGTTGTGTCACGCATAATATATATCAGATATATGGGTCTCATATAAACAAGATTGCGACTTTGGTTGTGTCATGCATAATATATATCAGATATATGGGTCTCATATAAACAAGATGGTGGCTTTGGTTGTGCCACGCATAATATATATATCAGATATATGGGACTCGTATAAACAAGATGGCGACTTTGGTTGTGCCACGCATAATATATATCAGATATATGGGTCTCATATAAACAAGATGGCGACTTTGGTTGTGCCACGCATAATATATGTATCAGATATATGGGTCTCATATAAACAAGATGGTGACTTTGGTTGTGTCACGCATAATATATATCAGATATATGGGTCTCATATAAACAAGATGGCGACTTTGGTTGTGCCACGCATAATATATGTATCAGATATATGGGTCTTATATAAACAAGATGGTGACTTTGGTTGTGCCACGCATAATATATATATCAGATATATGGGTCTCATATAAACAAGATGGTGACTTTGGTTGTGCCACGCATAATATATATATCAGATATATGGGTCTCATATAAACAAGATGGTGACTTTGGTTGTGTCACGCATAATATACATCAGATATATGGGTCTCATATAAACAAGATGGCGACTTTGGTTGTGCCACGCATAATATATGTATCAGATATATGGGTCTCATATAAACAAGATGGTGACTTTGGTTGTGCCACGCATAATATATATATCAGATATATGGGTCTCATATAAACAAGATGGTGACTTTGGTTGTGCCACGCATAATATATATCAGATATATGGGTCTCATATAAACAAGATGGTGACTTTGGTTGTGCCACGCATAATATATATATCAGATATATGGGTCTCATATAAACAAGATGGCGACTTTGGTTGTGCCACGCATAATATATATCAGATATATGGGTCTCATATAAACAAGATGGCGGCTTTGGTTGTGTCACGCATAATATATATCAGATATATGGGTCTCATATAAACAAGATGGTGGCTTTGGTTGTGTCACGCATAATATATGTATCAGATATATGGGTCTCATATAAACAAGATGGTGGCTTTGGTTGTGCCACGCATAATATATGTATCAGATATATGGGTCTCATATAAACAAGATGGTGGCTTTGGTTGTGCCACGCATAATATATATATCAGATATATGGGTCTCATATAAACAAGATGGCGACTTTGGTTGTGCCAGGCATAATATATATCAGATATATGGGTCTTGTATAAACAAGATGGCGGCTTTGGTTGTGCCACGCATAATATATATCAGATATATGGGTCTCATATGAACAAGATGGCGACTTTGACTGTTCAACGATTACAAACTGAGATGTTACCAAGCTTTAATTAGGTATTTTTTAGGCGATTGGAAGGTATTGAAAGAGTCATCGGCGGTAATTAGTGCAAGTCACGCCCAGGTCAAACTTCATACTTGTGATTTCCATTAGAAGAGCGCATTGGATTGTGGGAAAATGAATGTTCATCAACAAACATATGTCACATGTGCGCAGCACGACAACTGCTGCCGTTTAATTTTTTGTCATGTAAGTTATTTCTCTTACCCACATTTTTTTTTCACACAATCCTCCAGCTTAACCTCTTCAATGTTAACATATTTTTTTTTCCAATAATTTCTGTTCATACTGGACCTAATGGACATAATTTTGTGTTTGAATATGGAAAAAAGGATTACTTAGCTGTCATACTGGTAAACAGAGAGTACACAGTGGCCATTGAATGTTTGAATATTTTGTAAACAAACAATATATTTTACTATAGATACATTACTGTGGGTGCTATATCAGACAGGAAGCAATGCACAACTGCAGCCCTTCGATTTATCCAAAACGTTTCAATTAATATGTTCTTTGGCAAACGTATGTTGAATTATTAATTACTCTATTGATTTATTTTGTAATAATTTAATATATAACATTTTGTTGTATTTGTATATCCTGAACTGTGGCTGATTAAGAAAATAATTGATCAATCAAGCTATCATTATATTTTAATTTTACAATTTACCTATATATCTAGGTTTGGACGTTTGTTTTGTTGGAATTCCTTTGGATATAGGCACATCTTTTCGGTCTGGTACACGCCATGGTCCTCGTCAAATTCGCAATGAGTCCTCCATTATCGGAGCTTTTAATTGTTCTACAGGTATGTATGTATGTATGTATGTATGTACGTCTTATAAACACAATTTTCAATTTCTTTACCTACCTGACCATCAAGCACTCATAATAATGATCCAGCATAATAATAATAATAGATAACAATTTCAATGAATATCATGATTTCTTTTTTAATCTGTGCTCAATTGACAGCCTGTTACTGATAACAGTCTGTGATTATCTGAACCAAATATTAATAATTTAAACTGAGTATATGAGGTTATTACGAGGATACTGCAAATTATGCACAAAGACAGTACAGCGGAGGTCTATTCGACCACGTACTGTCTGACTGCATACTTTGCAGTATTCTCGTAACAACCTTATTGTTATACATCTTTTCCTCCCAGGGATACATCATGGGAATGCTGAAATCCAAAACGTTTAGAAACGATTTAGCGAACATCTTTCTGTGGAGTCCGGCCAAACCCTGGTGGTAGCCAATTTTGTTGTTATTATTAGAGGACGCTTAATCGTTCCATATTTGGAATTCACGTTTCCTACTATGGTAGAATAAAAATACCCTCTGCAATACCACAAAATTACAGCATGTTGTAACTGATGGCGTTACAGTGACAGATGAAAATAATAACTGATAAGGGACATTGCCTATGGTATAGCACAGTGATATCATTCTGATGTTATTTAATTTTTATATTGTAATGTTTTGTTGTTTTTTATTACTGGTACCCACATTTTATTCTCTATTACTTTAACCGTCACTGAGAGTACCCAACATTTAAAAAAGACTACCAGTAAATATCTAATAAATTAATTAAAATAAAAAAAATACATAATTAAATTTCAATATTTAAAAACCAAACTAAGATTCTATTTCAAACAGATTGAGCCAATCTATAATATAAATTTTGCATTATCTTGTATTGTATCCGCTTCTGTAGGTGCAGCTCCATTTGAATCATTACAGATAGCAGACATTGGTGACATTAATCTGAATTTGTATGATTTGAAACAAGCTTGTAACGACATCCGTGAATTTTATAGAACCAAAGTGTTACCATATAATTGTGTGCCTCTTACTATGGGCGGAGATCATACACTTTCTTATCCAGTGTTACAGGCCATCAAGGTAAGGTCAAAGGTCGGCAGTTAAAGAGGATTTATTTATTTATTTTGTCACTTTAACACAGCTACAATGTAACAAAAAAGGTGTACAAGGTATAAAATATGCAGAGAACAGATTACAACACTCATAAATCTTATTTACAGATTTCAATCGAAATAAGTTAAAATATTATGAAGTCATATATTATGATAACAGTTGGCATACTGCAAATATACACCTAAAAATGAAAACAGCTGCAGCATCGGTTGTTGGCCCTCAGTTCAGTTTTAATGTAATGCCCTCAGTGGTAACTACTGCTAATTTAAATGTCTTTCTTTTTTTACCTTTAGGAGAAACATGGTGCAGTTGGTATGGTTCATATTGATGCTCATCCAGACACTTTAGGTACTATGATGGGTAAAGATGTTGCACATGGTACACCGTTTTTAAGATCTGTTGAGGAAGGCTTACTGGATTGCAACAAAGTTATAACTATTGGTTTACGAGGCCATGCTGCGCTGCCGGGTGGTGATTGGAAAGTACCAGTAAGTGTAGTTAATTATTTGAAAACTAATCAACATGTCTTATTTCCTATATTGCACACAAGCTGGACAAAATAAGTGCAGGACAGATAAAACTGCTAAAAGACAATGAAATACAGGACACGAATTCAATCGGCAGGGCAGCCAATTCACTTGTTTTGAAGCATGGTTTAGGCAAACCTTCTCTCGTACTAAATATTTGGATAACAATTAATTGCCATTTTCATCATGACACTATTTTCAGTGGTAAACAATTTGTACTATCAGTATATTATTACTGCATGTGCTGTAAATTTATACATTTTAGAAACTCATTTAGCTGTCAAATGCAAGGCTAATAGTCATAGTCTGTAGGTAATTCCCAATTTTCGAGTTCTCAATGGCAGCTAATTTACACATGCATTTCAAGGTTCCGCCGTGTGGGGGCGAACTCGTGGAACTTGCAAATGAGTTAAAAGTTCGCCCTTTAGAGCCTGACGATCGCAAAACCTCGAGCAAGCATCGCCGTACAGTTCAGGACATGGAATCTACCCTGACATTAGAACATGTCATCTGCAGATATATTTGCTTACTTAATACATCGATGTGACTGGACACCGTCCAGGTTAAAAGAATATCGATATGACAATGGTTTTCTTATGTACAAAGATGGACATATTGTTTCCGTCAAGCTTCACCATGTTAAAGAAACTGAAGTTATTTACATCATGGCTGAGTGTGTTCGAGAAACACCCAAAAAAAAAAAACCTTACCAATGCTGGTTTCTGGTTAAAACAAGTTCAGAAATAATTTCCGGTGGCTGTAATTGCGTTGCACAAGTCATTTTTTTTATTAAGAACTAAACGCAACTACAAGCGTCACCATGACATATGTTACATTCCCGCTCCTCGTCGACGTGACTTGAAATAAATGTTATTAATAATCGCTTTAATGATTGTAACTAAAAATAATTTCCATTGAAAATATAATAGAGAACATGGTTCTTGCAAACACTGTGTGGCGCTACAACTATTCAGTATCCAGGATTTTGAGTCATGCCACAAAGATCGTGCAACACAGGTCGGCACAGATGTTGCATGTATATGGGACAAGCCGAGAAAGGAATTCACCCCCTGCAAAATGATAGTATTGATACAAGACGAAATAAATCGCGTCCAGCCACTGCTAAACCAACATTGTCATCTTACAACCCAGGAAGAAAATCATGCCATGAAAACAACAAAGTTTAATCAAAGCTATTTACGATATTTTCTCTGTTAACTCATGCTACAACCACAGTTTTTGGATGGAGTTTCCTACAAGAAGGCTCTAAAAATACATGAGCACATGTGCAATTGGATGAGTGCATTTGCCCCTATTACACCAGTATTCAGTGGGGAAGGTGCTCAGTGTCTGTTCTCCTGGCACTGGTATTTTGAAGTGTAGCAGTGGGGTTAACACCGGGGGGTGGGGGGTTGTGGGGTGGTGGGGTTTGTCACTCTATATGTTGTTACTACCCTATGTGCGTTCCAAATTTAGTGGGAAAGCTAATTTGTTTGCTAATCAGTTTAGCACAATAAATCAAGTCTTTCTTATGGGTTCTACAATCTTTGTCAAACCACTTTCTTATGTTTTTGTTTTCGTTTTGTTTTGATGTTTGATTTTGTTCTTTTTAAAGGTTTGATCAGCTACATCACCAATAATTGAGTTGAAATTCAGTACTGCATCATGTATTCCATCGTTATCCAAGTTATATTTGTTGTCTAAGAAAGTTTTAATTAAATTTTGAGCTTTTTCAGATGATAAGTTTTCATAATAATCAAAGATAGACAGTTTGTCCCAGATCCAACTCTTAGGGAGGTTATTTTTGTTATATTTTGAATTAATTTTCTTGATTGATGAATTTTTCTAATGTAAATAAACATGATATCTGGCAGTGATCTGACAGGATGGTAAAATTATGAACTTGGAAATATTTAAAATTACAGAGCAAGTTTGATGAAGCTAAGGCATAATCTACTGTGCTATTGCCATTGTAATGATAACATGTGAAGTTACCACACGAGTCACCAGGAATTCTTCCATTTAGGATTCAAATGCCAGTGCTCTTACATAGTTCCAATAGTGATTTACCGTGTGTATTTATAAGTGTGTCTCTGTTACTACGTTGTAATATGGTATCATCATTTGTATAACAGTGTGGGGTAGGCATGAATGAATCGCCATCAGTATTTACAAAGTCAGTCATATTCCCTGTCCTACTATTAAAGTCTCCAAGTATTATAATATCTCCACATTAAGAATAATTACAAATATCTGCTTCCAAGTAATCAAAAAAGTCAGTTCGGCAGTGTTTTGAATTTGAAGGAGGATTGTAAATGAAACAAAGATATATGTTTTTTTTTAAGTTTACACCATAGTATATCATCAAAAAATGTTCTTTTTAATTATTATTCCTTGTTTTACCAGTATAGATATTCCTCCTCCCTGTTGGTTGTTCCTAGTAACTGAAAAGGTATAGTATCCTGGTATTGAAAGGGAACTGTGAGAATTGTTATTCAACCATGTCTCACCGAGACCGATGATATCATGGCATGTTATGTTTTTTATAAAGTCACCATCGTCAAGTTTTCTTTTCACATTTTGTATGTTCCAGTATGACAGTGATAGTGCATTTTTCTGGTAAATTTTTCTTTTTCTTGTAGCTGAAGAATGATTTGTTTTCTTGTTTGTTGTCATGTCCATCATCAGTTGCAGTTTGGTCTTTGACCATATATACTTGCCCAGTCAAAATGGAATGGCATACCTGCTAAGTGAGTCATTGGAGACTGATATGGGTTTCCTCTTGTTGGGTATGGCATGTTGTTTTTGTTTTTATACTGATTCCCTGTATTCCTCTGGTTGTAGGTTTTGAAGTGTCGACCCTTTCTATATGATCTGTTTACCCCAATGAGTGGTCCAATAATATCTTTAATATTCTTCACTAATGTTGCTGTGCCTTTATCAGTTAGATGTACTGTATCTACTAGGTGTACATCACTTTCAATGTTGCTGTTATCAATGTATGTGGTGTTGTCAATATTCCTCAGCTTCTTGTTGATGTTAGCAATAGTGTGATTGACAGCTGGGTCATTCTTTCTATAGATAATCGATGAAATGCATATTTTTATAGAGGGATACTTTTGTTTGATGTTTTCAATCATAGTGTTGTAATCTTACATAACAGATTCAATGCTGCAGCCATCTGAGATATTATTAGTGCCTACATGCAAGACTATGTTCTGTATCCCATTTTCTGTATTTTCCTGAATGAATTCATCGATGTCTTTTATTTTGCGTCCACGTAGAGTTTTAATGTAGGTATTTTTGTAAATACGTCTACAGTCTACATTCTTCAATACTGAGTCCCCAATTATTAATGTTTGGGTGTCTCTTTCTCTATACTTATTTTGATATGTTATGGTTTCGAAGTTTCCTCCATTCTCTTCAGATTCTTTGTTTAAGAATAGGTTTGTAGTGTTCTCTGATGACAGGATATTGAATGGATTGTGGGATTGAAAATCTTGTTGTGTAATTGGTTGTGTCTCCGTTATTATTTGTTGCAAGTTTCTATTTTTTTCTTCCAGCACTTCTATCTCTTCTTCTTTGTTTTTCAGCTGTTGTTGTATGAATGTACTGTCTTGTAGTAGTTTGGTGAATTGATTTTGCTGTTTCTGGATACTTGATTTGGTTAACTCTTGTGCTACAGCTACAGTTGTTAATGTCTTTGTGTTATTTTGTACAGACTTTTCTACAGCCATCATGCAGTTCTCAAACTTCTCTATTTTCTTCATTAGAATGGTCATGTCTTCTTTGTTATTGGTTTTCACAGGAGATTTGATTTGGTGTACAGTAGTTGATCCATTATTTGATTTCTTTCTGCTTTCTAAGTGTTGATTGATCTTTTGAATTTCTCTGGATTGGTGTGATAGACTGTCTTCTACATTCTTCAGTTTGTCAGTAAGTTCTTGCGTTATATGGTTATATTTTATGATATCACAATAGTTTCTGTCGATTTGTTGTATTGACTTGAACATTTGAGTCAATGTGGCAGCTAGATCACTGTTATCTAGTGATCCTTTGTTCTGAACTGGTGTACGGCATGGAATTCTTGATGGAGTGCTCATCGAGTGAATCTGTTTTAAAAATCTATTGATAAACCAGCAAACACTGACACTTACCTAGATTCACCAAGTAATAGTAGTAGTAGTAGTAATTCCGATACACTTTCTACATCTGTGCAAGACAAACTACAACCTGCAGTACCATCCTCACCTGCTGTACGAGAAAGACGAACGAACAATTCCAGATATCTTGTAAATCATTCATTGACAAACAAAAGCTTGACAATGAAAAAGTGTTGAACATTGAACTTAAAAACAGGGGGCAGTCCGAAAATGAAAAATGGTTTGAACATAGATGTGCCAGAATTACTGCTTCAGTCATAGGTAATATGAGTTGGCAGCAGACAACACCCCCTGATAATATCATAAAAAAAATCATGGGATACAGCAGGTCAAAATATGTACCAAAAGCTTGCCAACATGGGCTAGACATGGAGCCAAAGGCTGCAGCTGCATATACACAACATATGATAAATCAAAGAAAGCTTAGAAAGAACTTCCGTGTGCTGAGAGTATTGGAGACACAAAATTACTTGAACTTGAGATATTGATGAAAACGCAGAAAACTAATTATGCAAATAAGGTAACTAATATGAACAGATTTAAGTGTAAAACTAATAAGGTCTGCACAATGTACCAAGTTTCATTGAAATATGATTAGAACCAAAAAATTATTAATTATTATGCTAATTAGAAAATTAATATGAACAGATTTTAACCCAAAATTAGGGACGACGTCAAAAGATCGAAACTTATTTGCTTTAGTTTAGGGGTGGGGGGTTTTGACCTACATTGAACTTTTCATGTTGTCCCTTAATAAGACAGTCTATTGTCCTAGAGCATTTATGTACCAAGTTTTATTCAAATGTGATGATCAATACTTGATTATTAATTAATTATGTTAAATAAATATTTACCAAAAACTAATATGGTGTATAGTCCTAGGTTCATTGAAATGTGATGGGTACTCTTTAAAAGTGTCATTAAAATCCAATGAGTGGTTCTTTAGAAATCAGTGCCAACAGTCATAGAACAACAAAAAAATAACTAATTGTGCAAATTAGGTAATTAATATGCACAATTATTTATCCCAAAATTAATCAGGTTTCTACATAGTCCTAGAAGATCTATGTCGCAAGTCTCTTTGAAATGTGATGATTAGTACTTGAGATATCAGGTGAAAAGCTGAAAATTAACTAATTATGCTAATAAGGTGATTAATATGTATCGATCATTACTACTCAAAATATCAAAAGCTGACAATTAATTAATTATGCAAATTAGGTAATTAATATGTACCGATATTACCCTAAAAACTATCAGGTCTGTGCAGTGTCATATGACATCTATGTACCAAGTTTTTATTGAAATGTTATG
The DNA here is from genome assembly GCF_978046115.1 of Saccoglossus kowalevskii. Classification (NCBI taxonomy): domain Eukaryota; kingdom Metazoa; phylum Hemichordata; class Enteropneusta; family Harrimaniidae; genus Saccoglossus; species Saccoglossus kowalevskii. Next base: position 119,080 of record NC_140646.1, on the reverse strand, counting down.
ATTAGTACTCGAGAAAAGCCGAAAATTGATTAATCATTATGCAAATTAGGTAATTAATATAAACAGATTTTTACCCCAAATTAATCAAATATGCGCATTAGTTCAGAGCATCCATGTGCCAAGTTTCATCAAAATCCAATGAGTGATTCTTCAAATATCAGTGGAAAAGTCATAGAACAGCTTTAAATCAGTTAATTATCATGCAAATTAGGTAATTATTATTCATAAATTTTTACCCAAAACTTATCAAATCTGCGCACTAATTTAGAGCATCCATGTGCCAAGTTTCATCAAAATCCAATGAGTGGTTCTTCAGATATCAGTGGAACAGTCATGGTACAGCTAAAAATCAGCTAATTATCATGCAAATTAGGTAATTAATATTTTTACCAAAACCTAATCAACTCTGCGCATTATCCCAGAGCATCTATGTACCAAGTTTCATTAAAATTTGATTAGTGGTTCTTGAGATAATGGTGGAACAAAAAAAGTGACATACATACATACATACAGACATACAGACATAGAGACAGGGTAACTGCAAAGACTCCCTTTTGTGCTTCGCACACGGGAGTCAAAAATGACACAGTCCCCGTAACATTTTTGAAAGGTCTCTTTCTGCTCGTCATATTAAAGCGGAGGGGTTGTCGCGAGCGTGTCCTTGAAACTTGAGTTCCAAGTGGCGTATACAACAGATTGTTTATTTACATCAGAACATGTGTTCCGTGTAGTAGTAATATGGCCAAAAATAAAAAACAACCGTTATTCGGCCATCTTTGATCTGATTATGAAACACACTGATATGTATGATGTATGTGCCAAATACGAATGAAAATGGTACATAAATTGTGGAAATATAGTAGTAAGGTCAAAAAGTCAGATGGCTGTTATAGATACATCAAGCCGACCAAGTGTGGGGTGTTTGGAAATCAAGTGCCCGATGTCTGCTTTGTCAATAGAAAATCTGTGTGAAGAACGTGGGAATGCATTCTATCTTAAAAAGCACTCCGCAGGCTATCTGTACCTCAGCAAGAATCACCAGTATTTCCACCAGGTACAATGTCAGGTGGCTGTCACTAAATCAAAATGGTGTAACTTTATGGTATACACAGAGACCCCAACTGGTACAGATATTCATATTGAACTGCAGGTCAGCAGATGTCCATAGAACATGTTATTGAAACCCTCAGTATTGCATCCGTTCAAATCCATGTAGAAAGATGTAGCATCTATTATCACTCTAGTAGCAGGATATTTATCCTTAAAACACTGTGGCATATTCATATCAACCAGTTCCCTTGATGGCCATATACCCCCCCACTCCCTATATTTAGGGGGGGGGGTATGCTTGTTCCCTCATTTTTTTTGACCCCCCTATCTAGGGAAAAGAAGAAAATTTAACCCCCCCCCCTTTCACGGGCTTTCCCGATGAATTTCACCCCCTATCTAGGGAACTTTTCAGTCTAGAACTCCTTTCTAGGGAACTTTTCATTCTAGACCCCCCCTATCTAGGGAACATTTCAGCATAGACCCCCTTTTAGGGAAGTGTGTTTTTGTGCACTTGCAGTGCAATGAAGTATGTAATCAAACAACCTATTTGTAAATAAAGCTCATTGCACATTTAATTACCACAAAATACACCTTGAGAGTCAATTCACCATTCCATTAAGAAGGTTTATAAGCAGGTTTATAAGCCTGAATATAACATTTCAGCCCCGGAGTTCAGACAAGGACATGTACTGGGTAACCGCCCACAAAGTGCCTTTGTTAGGCACCATCCAGGCACTTGATCAGGCACAAGAAAACTAAACTGATTTCCCAGGGCTGATCACTTGTCAGATTCAAAACTCTCAGTGTCAGTCACATAAATAATTTCAGCCTGACATTGACAATTTGTCAGGCAGCCCAAAAAAAGTAATTCTCAACCTTGGGTTTACATTGTATACAGGGCTTGACAATAACTTGGCACCTTGGAGAAAAACTCCCTCTCAATTCAGTAGTTGCTTCCCTAGAGCCTGGATTCTTGAAGCTGTTTTTGGAGCCAGTAAGAGTAGACTTGAGAACCTGTCACTTACTTCCATTGAACAGCTCCAGCCAAAATTGAGGCAGCTTCCCCAATGTAACAAATTCCAAGCCTGGAAGCTGTTTTCTGCTCAAAGTTAAAAATTCTTATTTTCAAGCCCTGTGTATACCTTGTAATTCCATGCAGATGTTTTCCTTGAAGCAGTTGAACTTCCATCCCACTTCTACCAAAAATGTTTTACCCAAGAATATACTATAAAGTTGGATTTAAGACATCAGTGCAGGAATCCTAATGTCTGGTCTACAAAAAGTTCATTTGAATAAATGGCACCACAAGATACAAGTCCACTTCAACTTCCTCAGCCAAATCAACAATACCAAAGGAAAACATACCAGTGGAGATTGTTCCTGTACTGTCTTGGAACTGTGCATCAATATTCACTTCGCACTGACTTGCACTCTTTTCCTCAATATTGATAACATTCCCTGAAAACAGAAAAGGTATTATTATTCAGTGACACAAAACCAGTGATGGTAGCCCCAATTGCACACTACCTGCAAGTTATCCTGGAAGTTAATCAGGATAAGGCATTTTAGAGAATTAGGAGTTGATCCTTACTGACAGCGGATTCCCAGTTCAGTTAAAATTAGCATTTCTCACAAATCTCCATCATCTGCAAAAATTGGCATGTCTTGAATGGTTATTGTCTGGTTTGCAGCCAAATGCTCCACTGGAATAACTGATTTCACACTGAAAATTCTCTATGTGGTCCTATTTTCCTTTCACAAACAAAAAAATATTCATTTAAGAAGATTTTAGGGTTTACAGTATTCAAACATAAAACAATACTTTCTGAAAGTGTCTCTGGAGGAAAATATATCGTATTGAAACAAGACATACCTTCACTAATGTTATGCTCTTGTGAATGACTAGCAGTGGCATGAACTCTAACTGAAGCACTGGAACTGGTTTGTTTCTTCACAAAACGGATTTCACCGCTATCGAGAGCCATCCGAGCCAGCATCTTCATCCCCTGCCTCGATGTTAATCTCTGTCGTTTCAGTAGACAAGCTGAGGTGTGCTTGGGCATTTGCTGCAACTCCAACTGATTTTTCTGATGTTACCAGTACTGAAATAAGAATGATAAGAATTTCAGACGGGAAATGATATCGAATGAGACATGGAAAAATCCAGGGGAAAGTCAGGGACCATCATTCTTCAGGGGATCGGGCCAGTTGTTGCCCAGTAACTGAACACCTCTAACCAGGGCCTCCAGCTTCCCAATTCCACTGTGCTCCCCTCATTTGCCCCTATTGTATTGCTGTACGGTCCTTTTGAAGCAGGCAGAGAAGTTGGAGGGGGGGGGGGCAACACAACAAACAGGCCCACTCATCAGCTGTTGACAATGAATCATCAATACCAACAACAAGTCTCCACACAGACGCATACTAGTACAATTACGTAGTGAATGGAGTGCTGTGTGGAGGCCAACGCTAGTAGCCACCGGGGAATCCCCACTTTCCAAGCGATTTTACCTGGAGCCGAGGTTGACAGGATTTTTGAACGTGCCGAGTGCACACATTATCATCGCTTTTCAACCATGGGAACTAGTATGCTCTTGTGTAGGTAAATACATGTCAATACACAGGCGATGCGTGCATCGAATCGAAGCGAGGAAATGCCGGGTCAAACTTCGGTTTTAATGTCAAAGACAGTAACGAAAACGTGTACTTACCACGCTCTTCGTGATATCTGGGTACACAGCCACAATATGCACATTTCACAGAACCCTTTTCGGTCAGAAACTCCGGACAATCGGCACAGTTTCAGCAATCGCCTCGATCGATTCCACGAATATCGGGAGCCATGATTCTGCTTCTGCTGGATGAGACTCGTCTGGGGAAGCGTCAGGGACACGGGTAGCCAAAGTGCCTTTCAATATGTCCGGGATCACGATCAACTCCCAACCTCCCATCATGCTCAGATGCGAATCGGGGTGTCCTGCACGTTTAACAAGGAGTTCGGGCTGTCCGCGACTTTTAAGAATCTTGACCCCGACCCCGCCCCGAACCAGATTCAAGAGCTTTGGGAATAAACCCCCCTTTTTTGTATATCTCGGGAAGTGTTTTGAAGTACACCCCCTATTTTGAGAATCTCGGGAAAACAAGCAAAAAATACTCCCTTTTCTACGATTTTCTACGACAGATCGTCAAAAAGTACCCCCTTTCCCGAGAAAATGGGAACGCGCATGCGGCCCCCTATGGATCCTGAGTGGGGGGGCCGGGCCATATATATATCAATCACTTTGAGGTCGTGATACATTAAATTTACCCACTTGTTGAATATTCTAGACACAGTAGTCTTTGAAACATTAAAACGTTCAGCTAGGTCTTTTACAAACAGTCCAAGTCGTAGTCTACACATAACTAGAAAGAACTGATTCATGGGTGTCAATTTATCCCTGGGGGAGGTGATCTGGTTGACTGAATCCCCAAAATATTCAAAACAAATCTTAAAACGTTCGAAGTCAGGAAACCCAGTATAAAAAGATATGTCATCGTGATTATTTTTGAACTTCTCAATACCAAACGCTCCATTTCTTAGCTGGTCGACCACATTGTTGAGTTGCATATTTTCAGTGTGCTGTTTATGTTCATTTTGTCTATGCATGTCTAGTTCGCCTTTTAGCTGCTTATTTTCATTTTCTAGATGGTCTACCTCGCTTTTGTTTTTTTCCAACATTTTGCTTACTTGGTTTCGTAGCTCCACAAGTTCTTGCGATTCTTTTTTTTTATCCAATACATTATTACTACGACTGCTTTGGTGAAGTGCTGCTTTTGACTCAGATAACTCATTTTTCAATGGTTTACGTTCTTTTGAAGGCTTTCTTTGAGGCTTCAACTTCGTCCACGGGAAAATGGTAGGTAAATGGCTTCCCCACTGCTTTTCTCCTCCGTCAAAATGGGCGCTACAAATTCGCATTTGTTTGGACTCCACCTTCAGTGTGTCATTTCTAATAAGCACTGTATACAACTTTAACAATGTTTCCTGCTTTGGTAGTCGATAGAAATGTAAATTCTTATTCTTTGATGAATTATTGAAGCATAACAGGACACAGCAATTGTAAGGCATGTTTATCTCAATTAGCAACTAAATTCAAAATGGTCGCTCCACACCGTCAAAAGTACCCGGATGTAAATACACCGGGGTCAAGCAAAGGTCACGGGAATGGCCTATTCACTCATCAAAAAATTAATAATTCTGAAGGATGTCGTTATTACAGTAACAGGAAATAAGATCACACTTACGTTTGTGTCTTGACCATGGAATAGCGTGAACTGAATGATGAATTGAGCGTTAGTGACGAGTCAAATCAAATGACTTGGTAGCGTGAAAACTTGTGATTTTTAAAAGGTCAACTTCGGACAAAACGAAATGGCCACTAGAGGGCGCCACATATCTAACTGTGTTGCGAACCGACAGCAAAACTGCATGCCTTGCTAGCTGAGCAATGAAAGGTATTACCAATGTAATGGCAAATGTAAGCTATGTTTACTTATTCGAAGTGGCCAGCGCTGATTGGTTACAATGGGGAACGCCCACTTACTGCCTCCCAGGAATACAAATGAACTGTTACCCCACATGACATAGCAACTGTGACCACCCACATATTCAAAATGAGGTGCTTACTGATTGGACAATGTTGATAGTACTAGTATCTCATTAATATGAATTAAAACAATGATGACATAATACACTTTCTGGATTGGTCAACTTGAATTCTAGCATCATTTTAATTTATGAAAATGTATGTTTATATAACCACGGCCATATGCCCTTTGTTGTAGTACAATTGGACAAGTGACAAGTTTGATTAACAAAGTCTATTTTTTATTCTTATCTTTCCAGTAACTAAAATTATAAACCAAACATAGCTACACATGTGTGTCACTGATTTTCACCTTGATATTTTAGGGTTTTCGTTATGTATATGCACAAGACTGTTGGTACAAGTCACTGGCCCCATTAATGGAAGATGTACGCCAACAAATGGGTGATACACCAGTTTATATCAGTTTTGATATTGATGCACTGGATCCAGCATACGCACCGGGCACAGGTATATATTATTCACTGTTAATTGCTACAATATGCTAGAAAAATGGATAACTGAATCACACACACACACAAATTGTTTAGCAGAAAGGAGGTATTTTAATACAAAACTAGGCCTGAACATAGGCCTCAAAGTACCCCAGACTACAACAGGGCAGTAAAAAATTACTGAAACTGACTAAATTCACAAATCTGTTAAAAGTGTTACAATTCAGAAAAGGGGTGTGGGAAAATAAAAATACAAAGAAATGGGGAAGTGGTGGGAGGGTGAAAAATACAAGACAGCCTGGAAAACAAAATACTGAAGCAGACTGGGAATCTTCTGCCACTAGGTGGCGCTATATACTGGTGGCTACACTGCAACAGAGATAAACTGAACAGGCAAATCTATATATGTGCAGCAATTATGTACTCCTTGTAGATATATGCGATGGTGTTTATTGCGCACTGTACTGGCCCCTTCGAAGTCATCGATGTAATTTACAGCGTCATAGCCTTCTTGGTGGTAAATGTACATCATAGCATTAGTGCAATGTTGACAATCCATTGCCGATGAGTGGAGTCCAAATGGGAGCTTGGTGTCAATAAGAATACAACATCTCCAGATATTACCTAGGAGATGACAGTCTTGTGGGTCTACTGGGATCCAACGATAGCATCGATGAATATAACATTTAAATAACCGGCATTCACGTCCACTGGCTTTGATTAAATTAACAAGGTTATCAATGAATGGGTACCAAAGCTTGAATGGTTCTCCCAAGTAAAGATCTTTTGGTATGAGGTGTTGGTGGGAAAGTCCATGATTACTCTGCGTTCTTGCAAGTTGTTTTCTTAGGGACTGTCGATAAAGGAGAGTGGGCTAGTTGAATGTTAAATGGGTTTGTCTTGTAGGGTCCTAGGAGTGCACCATGACTGACTCTGTCAAGACAGAGTTGGCAGCATGAGATGCGAAAGCTACTGATGAATTGTGATTATGTGGTATTGTAACTGGCAACAAATCTGCCACATAAATAATAGGCCAACCATATTCTAAAAAGTCTGCTACGATACTGTAATGGTAGCCGTTTAATGCTTGTCGCCACTGTGTAATGTCAAATGAGGATGGCACCGGTATACAACTGCAATAGTAATTTGATTGGTGCAAGGCATAAACAATATTGTGTGTGTTAATAAGTTCAGCTACATTGTTTAGTAAAATAGGTGGCCTGTCTGATAATGGATCTGGCAATTGTCAGTAAAAGTAACTGCGGATGTTGTAGCATTGGGTTGACAAGAATCAGCGCTGTAGTGTGGATAATAAAACAATTCATTGGCATGATTGGTTGTTTCTGTTGATTGAGCTTTAGTGGCGTTGGTATAGTTTGTGGTGTCTGATAATGGGCAGCAGCAGTGACTGAATACTGTGACATTCTGACAGGTTGTGGTGTATCGGCAGCTATGTTGTTGGTTGGAGACAAGTGATTAGCATCGGTGGCAAGGTGGTCTGTCTTTAGTTGTTTATCACTGGAGGCCATGCTATCAGATGGAGGCTGGTAGGCAGCATCGGTGACTACTTTATCAGATGAGTACATGGTGGTGCCACCCCGGCCCTCCGGCGTCAGTGTTCTCCCCAGGAATTTAAACCACTGTGGCAGCCTAATTTGCATATAATTTGCATATCATTTACATAATAATAGAAATTGACCAAAGCACATTTACACCCACACAATAAACAACATATATTTAAAAAACAAAGTGGCATATATTTATTTGCTTCACACAGTGTTATAAACACTTTTATTTTGGGCACTTTTGTAATATTAATGAGCTCCGTCACAGTGCAAATATATTTTTTTTTGGAGTCAAAATATTACGTTTCACAATTTAGAAGAGTTTGAATTTAAAAATTTAACATTCCCGAAATGCAAATGCTGCAGACTAAAAAGAAACAAATAAATTGTAAAAGGTTAAATGAAACTAATTTGAAACGTTTGAGCCAGGATTATGTTCACGACTTTCATGATCTTATTTACTACAAAATTCGTAATTATTTGGCGGATTGCTGGTTATTATTCCGACGATCAGCTTCTCCAACGAACAAATAACACTTCCAAACGATCATCAAAATTACGACGTGACATAACTTACTTCGCGATGTTATACACTGGTTATACCAATAATTCCTCTTACTCGGTCATGATGCCATGCAAAAATTAAATACTTCTTTTTTTATATGAGAAAAACATAATATTTGAACTAGTTTTATCGGGAGAAATTATTTTTGATCACTCGTTCACTTCGTGAAAAACACAGACCCGCCATGATAGCTGTGACGCGTTAGTTGACCGCATGTGTCCTTTGACCCGGTGGGTCAAAAACGCCATTTACCAATCAGAATACCGCATGGTAATGCCGGTAGAACCCGATTCGGAAGTTTTCCGAATAATCGTGATCATAAAAATTACATTGCAGAAGTAAAGCGATGTCGTAGCACGATGTGTTGGTATGAATTTCAGATGAAAACTGCATGATGGTTTTCGAGAGAGGTGATTAGAAATTTTTAAAAGGTAAAAGAAGTCTTGAAAGAAGAGTTTTTACATGATTCACGATGATAACAGTTCAAATGTATTTTACCCAATCACGCAATAAACACGTTGTTTTTTCTTGAGTAGCGTAAACTGATCGTGAACTCCGCTTTGCCCATGTTACATCGGGTGGAATTGATTTTGAAAGAATTTTAGCTTTCAATCTAAAGACTGCGTCTATCGTCAGAAAGTATTTACTTACAAACAAAGAGGTGCTAATTTTACAAAATTGACTTGTATTGTTCAATCGCGGGACTATGTCTATTGTTTACAAATTATTATCTAGGACTGGCAGGATGCGTGTCGGTCTGTACGTAAGTATAATGACAATATGGCAATAGTCCTGGTCGGAAGCGTTTCCGTGGTGGTCGCTGATTTTGAGTGCCGGTCGGGCCGACCAGCGTGACGAGATCCCCAATGAAAAAAGCACTGTGGCGGTCTTGCTAATCACTGTGGCGGTGTCAGACCGGTGTGGCGGCAAATCGAAGCACTGTGGCGGGACCGCCACGCTGTTTACATCCTGGGGAGAACACTGGGCGTTCATGGGACTCCGACGGGGCGAGGCAGATGATGAAACTTCCTTTCACCAATCTAAATAAACTCCGTAGGATACCAATAGTCTTCCTCCTCCTCACGATCACAGGGGCTGCCTCACATACCAAAGACAGACTTGATGGTACGGAGTAGAGGAGTTGGTATGCAGATACAGTCAGGGAATGAATCAGTCAACCCCAAAAAACCAGCCAACACATATATTTCAGTTATAAACAGAAACAGGCATACTGCCGATTTAATGCAATAACGTCAATATGAACCTCGCCACATAACACAATTAAGTAAAGCCTACTATAAAAAAGTATACAGTATTAATCTGACAGGACCTGGCAGCTGAACCAAGTCAATGAACAGACTAAGTCAATCCAACAGACTGACCAAATTAACCCAGTGGCACCTTGTCACTGGAAAAATAAAATCACATAAAATTAACCTGCCAGGAACTTGCATATAAATAAACTAAATTAACCTGGCAGTGCCTAACACTCACGCCAAATACAATGAAACAACTAACTGCTGTACAAATAAAATGCCTGAACAAAGCAGTAAATACCGCCCACAGCAGCCCCACGCTAAACAAGAAGTAGGACGTGCGGATAAAAAAAGGTTAACAACGTCCACACAGCAAACACTAGCTCCCAACTCAGCACAAACGCACAGGCATGCACCCAACCACGTACACAGACAAGGCGGGGTAAACACAATAATCAAAATGCACAATAAAATCAATAAAATCACCTCACTGTGCTTATCACAAAGTGCGACTAACTAAGCAGTCCATACAATCTACCCAGAGAGTGCGTCGCTGCCCCAAACACGTTGCAAAAAAAAGAAGACTCGCCCTGGTTTCTCAAAAGAGCGACCAAAACGAATCTCGCCAAAAAAACAGCTGAAACAACACAGTGCAAAGGCCTAACACGAAATACGCATGCAGAGGAAAATTCCCTAAGATAATGACCACAAGCCGCAGTCAAAACAGCCAAGGCAACGCACGGGAAAAATTAGGAAAATTCACGAGGCGTGCAACGGGGGAATGACGCAACCTCGGTGGCCACGCACAAAAAACTACACCAAACAGAAAAAAGTGCTCTCACTGCCCACAAAAAGCTACAATAATGTAAATCACAAAGTTTTGATGCAATAAAAGTTCACGTGATAATTGTTCAACATTCGATTGCAATCAAAAACGTTTCGGGGCCCCTTTCCGAACAGTTACGGTTACAGTTCACCTACCAGTCATAACGAACTCCACACGGGTTGAACTAAAAGTCCATCGGTGCACCGCAACAACAGTGTTCTTCTAAGGCACCTCTTCTGTCCCGGAATCCCCGATCCGCTTCCGATCATCACTCAGCGGCCACAGTCTTCCCCGACGACACAGTACGACGTTGCCAGCTCGAACCCCAAGAAGAGAGAGAGAGAGGGAGAGAAAGATCCGTTCATTGTTTCTGTCCTCCAGAACAACGCTTCCAGAATGTTCCAGAATAACAATTTCATAACTTGTCACGTACAATACATACTACGCAGAAAATTACAAAACTATTGAATTACAAAGTCAAAATGCATAAGAATAAATAATAAATCACACAAAATACTAACTACCGAAAACCATGCTAGGCAGCACAAGTGTACCATAAGAGGGTGCTATATCACAAAACTGCATGGTGCATATTTAAGCGATTTAAGTCGAACAATAGACAACAATGCCATGTATTATGGGTCAAAAATGCCTAAAGTAAGCCCGGGTTACAGTGGCAAGACATAACAGTGGTTCCGCATCAGTGGCTAAGTTATTGGGAGGAGGTAAACATGTAGCTTGGCAGCATCGGTGGTGAGACGAAACAGTGCTTCAGCATCGGATGCTAATTCATTAGGAGGAGGTAAACATAGGTTGGCAGCAGCGGTGGCTACATCATCGGGTGAGTGCATGTGAGCAGCATCAGTAGCAAGACATAACAGTGGTTCAGCATCAGTGGCTAAGTTATTAGGAGGAGGTAAACATAGGTTGGCAGCAGCGGTGGCTACATCATCGGGTGAGTGCATGTGAGCAGCATCAGTAGCAAGACATAACAGTGGTTCAGCATCAGTGGCTAAGTTATTAGGAGGAGGTAAACATAGGTTGGCAGCAGCGGTGGCTACATCATCGGGTGAGTGCATGTGAGCAGCGTCGGTGGCAAGACATAACAGTGGTTCAGCATCTGTGGCTAAGTTATTAGGAGGAGGTAAACATAGGTTGGCAGCAGCGGTGGCTACATCATCGGGTGAGTGCATGTGAGCAGCGTTGGTGGCAAGACGTAGCAGTGGTTCAGCATCGGTGGCTAAGTTATTGGGAGGAGGTAAACATAAGTTGGCAGCAACGGTGGCTACATTATCGGGTGAGTGCACGGGAGCAACATCGGTGGTGAGATGGAACAATGGTTCAGCATTGGTGGCTAAGTTATTGGGAGGAGGTAAACGTAGGTTGGCAGCAGCGGTGGTTACATTATCAGATGAGTGCATGGGAGCAGCATCGGTAGCAAGATGTAACAGGGGTTTAGCATCAGTGGCTAAGTTATTAGGAGGAGGTAAACATAGGTTGGCAGCAGCGGTGGCTACATTATCAGATGAGTACATGGGAGCAGCATCAGTAGCAAGACATAACAGTGGTTCAGCATCAGTGGCTAAGTTATTAGGAGGAGGTAAACATAGGTTGGCAGCAGCGGTGGCTACATCATCGGGTGAGTGCATGTGAGCAGCATCGGTGGCAAGATAGTAACAGTGGTTCAGCATCGGTGGCTAAGTTATTGGAAGGAGGTAAGCATAAGTTGGCAGCAACGGTGGCTACATTATCGGGTGAGTGCACGGGAGCATGCAACATCGGTGGTGAGACGGAACAATGGTTCAGCATTGGTGGCTAAGTTATTGGGAGGAGGTAAATGTAGGTTGGCAGCAGTGGTGGCTACATTATCAGATGAGTACATGGGAGCAGCATCGGTAGCAAGACGTAACAGTGGTTCAGCATCGGCGGCTAAGTTATTAGGAGGAGGTAAACAGGTTGGCGGCAGCAGTGGCTGTAGTGTATTGACTAAACGTAACTTGACCTCTGGGTCACATCTCATTTGCATATTGTAAGACGACGTGAGTCGATAAATAAAGATGGCTGCATAACTTAGTTGAATCTGTTGTTTGTGTTAAATCCGACGCATCCGGCATTTAAATATCGGCCGCGATCGTTCAATTGGCGACGAGGACATGATCAAAGTCACAAGTTTAATTTGAGATGGCTTCAAATATTGATATTGGTAGCATTCCGCCGTTTGATTGCAAAAGTGACCCCACTAGCGTATCGACTAGATGGAAAAGGTGGAAGAAAGCGTTCGAGTTCTATATCGTTGGAAAGGGTGTCAAAGATGACAACCAAAAGAGAGCCTTGCTGTTACACTGTGCTGGCATGGACGTACAGGACTTATTTGAGACACTTGTTGATCCCGGACCTGGAAACTTGCCTGAAGGACAATGAGACGATGCAGGTAATTACGAGAAAGCGTTACGAACATTGAACGCGTATTTCATACCTCAGCTAAATGCGATATATGAGAGACATGTGTTTCGTCAAATGAAACAAGAGGAGGGTGAAACTATAGATCAGTTCATTTCAAGACTGCAACGCCAAGCACAAAATTGTGAGTTCACAGATACTGATGAACAAATCAGAGATCAAGTTAAAGATAAATGCAAGTCGTCATTGTTACGCCGTAAGCTCCTAGAAAAGGGAAAATCCCTAACCCTAAAAGTGGTGCAAGATACAGCACGGGCCTTAGAAGTAGTTGATGTTCAATTAAAGACTATGGAAGGTGAATTTAAACGTGAAGTCAACCAAGTCCATAAAGGCCAAAGGTCACAAAAGAAGCCAGGAAGAGAGAGAGAGAAAAAGAAATGTTATCGTTGTGGTAAAGAGGGACATTTCGCCAGGGATAGGGAATGCCCAGCAAGATCTGCGAGCTGTAACAAATGTCATCTAACAGGACTATGCAAGACTAAGAAACATACCAAAGGTAATGCAGAGAAAGTTGGTACACAGGGAAACTCAGACAAAGAGAAATTGTATTGTGTACAGACAAAATTTATGGTGACTATGTGTTTGCTGTTCATCCAGAAAATAACTCAAACGACACCGGTGTGATTAGTGTCACGGTGGGTGGAGTAGTTATTTCAGACATGCTCATTGATTCTGGAGCAACATGTAATGTGATTTGTGAAACAACATGGTCTACCTTGAAACAAAAAGGAATTGTCTGTAAAGCTGAGAGGTCAACACAGTCGCTGTATTCTTATGGAGCAGATAAGCCATTGGAAGTCCTTGGGAAATTCCAAGCTACTGCTCAAGTTGCCAATAATATGACAAATGCTGAATTTATCGTGTTTAAAGGCAAAGGTCGTTCACTGTTGGGACGAAAAACAGCACAAGAGCTTGGAGTGTTGAAGCTTGGACTGCAGGCAAACATGATTGACACACAAAATGTGCGTGATAAATTTCCTAAGTGCTTTAATGGGTTAGGAAAATTGAAAGATTACCAGGCGAAGATCCACATTGAGTCAGACATACCACCGGTGGCACAGAAACCACGGAGAACACCATTCAGCCTCAGAAGCAAAATAGAGGACAAGCTGACTGAATTGATTAAATTAGGTGTGATAGAGAAAGTAAATGGGCCCACACCATGGGTCAGCCCAGTTGTAGTAGTACCAAAACCATCTGGAGATGTCAGACTATGTGTAGATATGCGTCAGGCAAATCAGGCAGTAGTCAGAGAGAGACATCCGATACCTACCGTAGATGAAATATTAGAAAGCATGAACCAAAGCATGGTCTTTACAAAGTTAGACCTCAAGTGGGGGTTTCAACAGATCGAGTTGGAGGAATCATCTAGAAGTATCACAACATTTGCTACACATAACGGTTTGCATTGCCGGAAATAGACAATAGAATCTGGTCAAGTAGAGATTCCCTGTCTATCCCATTGCAGTGACTATAATTACATGCAAAATTATTCAAGACAACTGATGATGTCATAGACTTTTAAGGTCTATTGTTTAGCCTAATTGAGAGTATATTGTTATGTTAAGTAGTTCACAGCTTGGGGTTGGAAACAATAGTAAGTGAGGTAATCTATTGTTTCCTTTGTTCTATGTCCACTTGTATTTGTCAGCTGATCATATGAAGCCATGTAATAAATGGTTGTGGTTACCAGAGAACGAGATACCCTTAGGTACACTCTTAAGATGGCATTGAAGACAGCCACCCATTATATACTTAAGGATGCGGTAGAGTTATTTTCGTGAATTTTGCTTTTTTTGTTATTACTTTTGTAATAATTTTATCAAAATTAAAACTGAAACACATCTAGAATACCCTTTTTTTTAAAAAAATAAGAAAAACTACTTGTATAACGGGATACTGTACAATTTGTTTTTGAGATAAAAGTCTGCACGCAAACAATAACATTGACTTATTGCGTAATTTGCATAATCCCTTCACGACAGAAACAGTGCACACTGAAGACGACGCGGTCATATCAACTCCGGGTCCTGCTTATTGATCAATCACAAAAAAGAGGCCCCAAGAAAAAACTCAAAACAGAAATGCATTGCCGACAGTACAATGGGGTTCACACTTTGAGTATTCAAACCAAGAGGGTAAAATTTCGTCAGCAAACATGATCAATTTCCATCTTCCAAAAAGTCGGGCAGACAAGTTATGCAGGGCCGCCGTGTACTGTAACAACTACGCTTCTTTTTGGAGGACGAATACGGACCCAAAACTTTATAGTTTTGGATTTTATTAATGCAAGGCTACTAAGTGACTCCATGTTATGTGTTTTGTTGTAAAAATCAGTCCATCTGATGCTTTAAATGTCCAAAATTAGCGCAGCGCAACGTGACAAATGTTTTGTTTTTTGGCGTTTCCAGGCAGAAGAAATCTGACGCCATGGAGGTCATTCAAGTGAGTTGTGCGTCGTCAGAAATTGACCTACTTTCATGAAATTCACACACATTGATAACGTATTGGCGCAGAATAAAACCCTTGAAGCATTTTTTGAGAACTTCTCGCAATAAAAAATAAAAGGCTTTTAAATTCCTTGTCTATGGGTGAAATAACAGGAAAAATGTAAATTGGTGTCATTGTAAACAAATATGCAATCTATGTTCTAACACTCTCGAGGCATTGACGGGGCTGATGCTGTCTTGATTTTTCAGCTTTCTTTTTTTACAGAACCCCTACGGTTTTCATACAAAACTAATTTTTATTCAAAATAACACCTCTATGTTTACTTAGTATACACGTGACTAATTCGTGGTACATGTCACAGATCATTTTTTCAAAAAGCCAGGAACAAGGGCTTCAAGAAAATATATAATTTGCTACGCATCAAAACACTTTTCCTCATGAAAACAGTTTTTACTTTTTAGAGCATGATAACTCTACCGCATCCTTAATACAAAAATATGTGGACAGACTAATCTTGTAAATATCATTGTGGCAGTCAACGGCGATTGGTATGCAAATTACGTTTGTCTGACGCATTACAAAACAAAAGTCTAGACTGTCGTAGAATAATACACAACTCGCGGACAGACAGTGTGATGAAACCCCTTTTTTACAAAGAGGAAAAACGGCCGATACAATATATTGATCTTGTGGTCTGACCTTCAGCATCAAAAGCAGTATGGCGATAGTGCTTCGCGTTCGAAAAGTGGGATAATTTTTAACATGGAATAACGGACATAAACTAAATCTTGATTCAGGTTACTTCCTGTTGTTAATTGGATTAAAACAGTTATATTTGCTAACAACTGGATCGTACATCTGTGTAAAAAATGCATGAATTTTAGCTCTAATTTGGGCAGCGAATACTGCGTCTACAACTGCGTTGGCTGCGTCGCCGTGTTCATTGAACCAGAGAGTATCCAGAACGAAGCGAACAAACTTGAACAGTCACCTGCGTTACTGCATTTACCTATTTTTAAAAATAGAGTTTGGCACACAATTACATATCGTCCATTGGTAATACACTGGGCCAGTGTAGGATATATCATCAAGTTTTACGGCAAGTTGGGCATTTAATGGTGGAGTTTTGATGGAAACATCTATAACATATCGAAAGCTTGGAACGTCACCTGTCTATTACGAAGCACACAAAAGTGAAAAAATGAAAAATATAAACTCAAAATTAAATTTTGTTTTAATAGATGTTTATGCAATGCAATCTCTATGGCACATCCTGTGATGTTTATTTGACTGGGGAACACTGGCCAGGGCGGAAGTCGGCCATCTTGTCCACTCATTTCTGGCAATGTTCCGATATAAACGGCTGATGTTTGGCATCAGTTCTGCCCCAGAACTGTACCAACACATCATACAACAAGTATTGACTGGATGTGATGGAGCCATAAATATATCTGACGATGTGGTGATACATGCTCCTGACAATGAAACCCATGACCAAAGATTAATTGAAGTTCTGAAATGCTTTGAAGAAAAGGGTCTGACACTGAATGCGGAGAAATGCGTATTTCGAATGTCTCAGTTAGAATTCATGGGAAGTATGCTGACTAGACATGGTATCCGTCCTACTACAGAAAAAGTAGAAGAAGTCTTAACTGCTCGAGCACCAGAGAATTCAACAGAAATGAGAAGTTTTCTGGGATTAGTAAATTTCTCTGCCCGATATATACCTAACTTAGCCACAGTAGCCGAGCCACTCCGCAAATTAACGCGCAAAGGAACCAAATTTGAATGGCAAACTGAACAACAACAATCATTTGACCACTTGAAAGATGAGTTAGCTAATGCACAGACTTTAGCCTACTTTGATCAGAATGCTGAAACTACAGTGATTACAGATGCTAGTCCAGTAGGACTAGGCGCAATCTTGATACAGAAACAGAACGGTGAAAATAGAGTTGTGTGTTATGCCAGTAGAAGTCTGTCAGATGTAGAAAGGAGGTACTCTCAAACAGAAAGGGAGGCCCTTGCCATAGTTTGGGCTTGTGAGAGATTCAATTTATACTTATGTGGTATTGTATTTAAACTGTTAACAGACCACCAGCCGTTAAAGGTGATATATTCACACAAGTCAAAGCCATCTGCGCGAATTGAACGTTGGGTTCTACGTTTACAGCCCTACAACTTTACTGTGGAATACATACCTGGGTCGAAGAACATCACAGATGTACTGTCTAGACTGGTTGACAATAATAAGAGTGAACATAGTGATGACACGGAGGAATACATTCGTTATGTAGCAGAATATGCGGCACCACATGCGATACCAATAAGATTAATAGAACGAGCGTCTGAACAGGATGAGGAAATTACTGAGCTTAGAGAATGCATAGCATTGGGAAATTGGAATAATTGCCCTGCTGCTTACAAGTCAGTTAGAAATGAGCTTACTGTGTTAGGAAAACTGGTACTCAGAGACACTCGATTAGTCATTCCTAAGAGTCTGAGGAAGCGAGTTATAGACTTGGGACATGAGGGGCACCAAGGAATCGTAAAGACGAAGCCACGCTTGCGCACAAAAGTTTGGTGGCCACGCATTGATCAAGATGCAGAGCTAAGATGCAAGTCTTGCCATGAATGTCAGTTGGTGACACAGTCATCTGTTAGTGAACTGATTATACCTACCCAACTACCTACAGGTCCTTGGCAAGAAGTGGCATTAGATTTATTGGGGCCACTACCAAATGGTGAATACATACTTGTTGTCGTTGATTATTACAGTAGATATTTTGAGGTGGATTTCATGAAGACTGTAACATCAGAGAAGATAATAGAACGTATCGATTCTCACTTTTCTTCACATGGGTATCCAATTGGTTTGAAATCGGACAACAGTCCTCAGTTCATTTCAGAGCAGTTTGAAAACTACCTAGAAGAGTGTGGCATAAGACATAAACATACAACCCCCATATGGCCTCAGGCAAATGGAGAGGTAGAAAGACAGAATAGATCTCTCTTGAATGTGTTGAAGATAGCACAGCTTCAGAAACGCAATCTGCACAAGGAGTTAAATAAGTTCCTTCTAGCATATCGGTCTACACCGCACACGACAACAGGAATGTCCCCAGCCGAAGCAATGTTCAAAAGAAAGTTAAGAACAAAGCTTCCATAAACAGGGGAAAACAGGTTGAGAGAAGATGACAGAATGATAAGAGATAGAGACACTGAACTAAAACAGAAATCAAAAGATTATCTGGATGCGCATAGAAATGTAAGAGAAAGCAGCATCCAGCCAGGAGACAAAGTATTACTACATCAGAGGCAAAGAAACAAATTATCCACACCGTATGAAGAAATGCCATACAAAGTGATAGACAAAATTGGTAGCCAAGTGACTATCCAGTCTCCAACAGGTGTAAAATACAAACGTAACACTCACATGTGAAAAAGTATGTTGAGCCGACTGATAGTGAAAAAGCTGAAACTCAACAAAGCGATAAAGAGACTGATAACTGAGACTGTAACTTCTGGATGTCAAAGTGATGCAACCTTACCTGAACTACCAGATAGTGCAAAACGTACAGTTCAGGCACCCAAGTATTTAAAGGACTATTTGTGTTATTGAACTATTGAATTGTTAAATGAGATACATAGATAGGGTAACAGCATGGAAAACGAGGCAGAATAATCCTCCCAGCTGTACGTAGGTTTTGGTAGTCCACCCTGACCTACTAGAATAGTTTAAGTTTATTCTTAAAATAGAGTTAGTAGTTATTTGGAAACAATGCCAGATTTTGAGTTTGTAAACTGTTGTTATACGAGTTAACATGCAATTATATCAAGAGACATTAGGTGCTAGGAACTATATCGTCCTCCAGGACACTTTCGTTTAAATGAGTGATATAGTGTTCCGGGAAAAAGAGGGATTGTAGTGTATTGACTAAACGTATCTTGACCTCTGGGTCACATCTCATTTGCATATTGTAAGACGACGTGAGTCGATAAATAAAGATGGCTGCATAACTTAGTTGAATCTGTTGTTTGTGTTAAATCCGATGCATCCAGCATTTAAATATCGGCCGCGATTGTTCAGTGGCTACATCATCGGATGAGTGCATGTGAGCAGCGTCGGTGGCAAGACGTAATGGTTGTCTAGCAACAGTTGCTATGTCATTGTGCGGTGGTAAACATAAGTGGGCAACAATGGTGGCAGAATAATGTTAATGTCATTGGATGGTGAAATAAAGTGGGCAGCATAGTCTAGACTGGGGAGTCGGTCATGCTTTGGATGGTGTGGGCAGTCTTTAGCCTGGTGAGATGATTGAATAGAGCAAATTTTTAAACATGGACGACAGATGTGCTTTCCCAGCTCACCAACGTAATTCTTGTGGTCTTTGACCATTGAACACTTGCCATATCGGACTGTGGCAAATTTGGGTTTCTTTGTGAGCTTGCTATGTAAACATCTTGCCCCTTGTTTTTCAAATATATCATCCCATGACCTTCGACCTCGCTCAATGGCACACAAGACTTTCAAGAATTTCATCCCAGGCAAAGGTTTCAGAAAGGTGTAAAAGTTTCATCAAGTGCTCTGTGCATGCTTGTTTATGTTTCTTACTTTCAATGTAGCTGATTATATATAATTCACCTCAGGAAAAGGCTGCCAAGCTGAGTTGAGCATAAGGAATTTATCTAACAGCTTACCTCAAGTTTGTTTGGTGGCAGTCTCATTTTGGCTGGATGTATTGGTTGTGCTGGGAGAGTCACTGCTGCTGTCTGATGCTGAGTTATGATCTAATTTGAGCTTCTTTTTGGTTTTCTTTATCGTTTTGGAGATGGAGTCGTCATATTTAGAACGGGCGGTTTTAGCTTGGATGGACTTGGCGGGAGCAGCGGTTGCTGTTAACGTTGATTTCAAATTGCTGTTTTTGAGCATTTGTCGTTGTAATTCGATTTCCAGTTCTAGATTGTCATTTTCATGTCGTATAGAATCAAGCATTACCTTCTGTTCTCTGCTTGTGGACCGGGAGGCGTGTTTGTCGGTTTTGAGGG
This sequence comes from Saccoglossus kowalevskii, assembly GCF_978046115.1. Lineage (NCBI taxonomy): Eukaryota > Metazoa > Hemichordata > Enteropneusta > Harrimaniidae > Saccoglossus > Saccoglossus kowalevskii. The sequence continues at coordinate 98,781 of NC_140646.1, read as the reverse complement.
CTGACATTCGTGGAGTTGAATCATGAGATTCTGACGCCGCAATGTTGTTTCACGGTAGTTTTGAGCAGCCAGTCGTTTCAAAATCGAAGATAAAAGAACTTTCACTGTTGGAACAACTATGCATAGGACGGGCTGCCGTAAATGAACTTCTAGAACAGAAAAAAATACAAGACAGCCTGGAAAACAAAATACTGAAGCAGACTGAGAATCTGCTGTCGCTAGGTGGCGCTATATATCGGTGGCTACACTGCAACAGAGATAAACTGAACAGGCAAATCTATATATGTGCAGCAATTAACCAAATTTATACTAAAAACAAATTTAACACAATGACTGCAAAGAGAGAATACACGCACCTGGCACAGGTCATTCACTGTTAATAGCTGCAAAGAGAGAATGTTATTTTTTATGCAGCCATAGTACAGTTTCAGTATACAATTAACATTTATATGCACATCATAGTATTGGTGCAGACATAACCTGCTAATCTGTATCCTTAACTCATTGGTTTTTGTCAAGGTTTCCCTGAAGTAGGTGGTTTGACCTCTGTACAAGTTTTGGAGATAATCAGGGGATGTAGAGGACTTAATGTGATTGGTGCTGACTTGGTGGAGGTGAGATGTCATTATAAAAATAAATTTCCTGCAATATTTCCAAATTATATCTATGATTGTTTTTATATAAAATATTTATAATCGTTTTATAAATATACAAGTGACAGTTGAAAAGTACTTTACCAACAACTTGAATGGCTTTTGTATAGCTAGTGAAAGCAGGATTTTTAATAATGACAGAGGGTGAAAATCTCCCAGGGTAAACGATTTTTTATAAAATCATTTTTGCTTTCAGGAAATTCACTGTATAATAATTTTCTTTTTAAATGACTAAAATTATAATAATCTTACTGACCAAAATCTTTTGTTTTTTCAAATCTTCAAAATTTATAACAAATATGTAACCATTTCTCAGCATTACACTAGAATTTTACATTTGACCCACATAAATACTGGTAAACAATTTTATGGAACAGTGCAAATAATCACCCGTCAAATGATTTTGTTTTAATCCTAAGTGTTTCAAACATGTTCTTATTGCATTAGAAAGGTTGACAGAGACAAGAATAAATCAACAAATTATAAAGTCTAAATTGTACCACATTCCATCAGCTAAAATGACAGATTTCTTTTGTTTTTTAGTAAACCTTTTCCAGTAAAACCAGAGTTGTCTTTCCTATTTTGAATACCAAACATACCTACACACCTACAAACAAAGTTTGAAAGTCTTGTGACCACCTCAAAATCATTTTTTGTATACGTTTCAAACAAATTACTAGGACATGTTTTTTTTATTGTATTACAAACATGGCATACTGTTCATTATGAATGATTTTCAAAAAGCTGTAGTGGTTTATGTCTCAAAGTAATGGTATACTGCATCTTATGTCCAACTTTTCTGATGGGAAGAAATAATGTAGTGGTGTCCCAATTTTAAAAGCGGGTGATCAATGTTCATTTGTCTGAAATCAACAGTACTAACCAAGTAGCAAATCTGCTTGCTAACTCACTTTGGTGTTAGAACGCTCTGTGCAGCGCTATTATAAGTACCATTCATACTATTCAATCCACACCCAAGAAATCAAATGTATATTATTATTTGTTTCTCCTTTCTTAGGTGTCTCCTGCCTATGATATTAATGGAATGACAGCTCTCATTGCAGCTAACTTCCTCATTGAAATATTGGGCATTCTGCCGGGTGTGAAGTATCATTCAATTTAGAATACTGGGTGTAATTTACTACTTGACATTTTAAAGGATGATCTCCTGCTGACAGATAAATAGAAATAAATCATAAATCTATGATTTCAATTTAAAAGATAAAGTAAATATGAACTATGATGTGCAAGTTAAGAGTGAATTTGACTATCAATAGGATAATGGCCATGTATGGTATAATAATATATTACAGGTACATTAAGTAGTACCCGGTATCAATATTTAGAATTCATTTTAACTTTTAAAAATAGATGATAGTGTACCATCATCAGTAGCATATGAAAAGGTCGTAAAACAATAGGTGGAACATGGGAACCCTGCGCACACGCAATAAGTGGCAATTAATTGCAGGTCATCAGTAGCATACGAAAAGGTCGTAAAACAATAGGTGGAACATGGGAATTCTGTGCACATGTAATAAGTGGCAATTAATTGCAGGTCATCAGTAGCATAAGAAACGGTCGTAAAACAATAGGTGGAACATGGGAACCCTGTGCATACGCAATAAGTGGCATATAATTGCAGGTCAACAGTAGCATATGAAACGGTCGTAAAACAATAGGTGGAACATGGGAACCCTGTGCACACGCAATAAGTGGCAATTAATTGCAGGTCATCAGTAGCATATGAAACTGTCGTAAAACAATAGGTGGAACATGGAAACCCTGTGCACACGCAATAAGTGGCAATTAATTGCAGGTCATCAGTAGCATATGAAAAGGTCGTAAAACAATAGGTGGAACATGGGAACCCTGTGCACACGCAATAAGTGGCATATGATTGCAGGTCATCAGTAGCATATGAAACGGTCGTAAAACAATAGGTGGAACATGGGAATCCTGTGCACATACAATAAGTGGCAATTAATTGCAGGTCATCAGTAGCATATGAAAAGGTCGTAAAACAATAGGTGGAACATGGGAATCTTGTGCACAGTGGCAATTAATTGCAGGTCATCAGTAGCATATGAAAAGGTCGTAAAACAATAGGTGGAACATGGGAACCCTGTGCACACGCAATAAGTGGCATATGATTGCAGGTCATCAGTAGCATATGAAACGGTCGTAAAACAATAGGTGGAACATGGGAACCCTGTGCACACGCAATAAGTGGCAATTAATTGCAGGTCATCAGTAGCATATGAATAGGTCGTAAAACAATAGGTGGAACATGGGAATCTTGTGCACAGTGGCAATTAATTGCAGGTCATCAGTGGCATATGAAAAGGTCGTAAAACAATAGGTGGAACATGGGAATCCTGTGCACACGCAATAAGTGGCAATTAATTGCAGGTCATCAGTAGCATACGAAAAGGTCGTAAAACAATAGGTGGAACATGGGAATCCTGTGCACATACAATAAGTGGCAATTAATTGCAGGTCATCAGTAGCATATGAAAAGGTCGTAAAACAATAGGTGGAACATGGGAACCCTGTGCATACGCAATAAGTGGCAATTAATTGCAGGTCATCAGTAGCATATGAAAAGGTCGTAAAACAATAGGTGGAACATGGGAATCCTGTGCACATGCAATAAGTGGCAATTAATTGCAGATCATCAGTAGCATATGAAAAGGTCGTAAAACAATAGGTGGAACATGGGAACCCTGTGCACACGCAATAAGTGGCAATTAATTGCAGGTCATCAGTAGCATATGAAAAGGTCGTAAAACAATAGGTGGAACATGGGAACCCTGTGCACACGCAATAAGTGGCAATTAATTGCAGGTCATCAGTAGCATATGAAAAGGTCGTAAAACAATAGGTGGAACATGGGAACCCTGTGCACATGCAATAAGTGGCAATTAATTGCAGGTCATCAGTAGCATATGAAAAGGTCATAAAACAATAGGTGGAACATGGGAACCCTGTGCACATGCAATAAGTGGCAATTGATTGTAGGTCATCAGTAGCATATGAAAAGGTCGTAAAACAATAGGTGGAACATGGGAACCCTGTGCAAGCGCAATAAGTGGCAATTAATTGCAGGTCATCAGTAGCATATGAACAAGTTGTAAAACAATAGGTGGAACATGGGAACCCTGTGCACATGCAATAAGTGGCAATTAATTGCAGGTCATCAGTAGCATATGAAAAGGTCGTAAAACAATAGGTGGAACATGGGAACCCTGTGCACATGCAATAAGTGGCAATTAATTGCAGGTCATCAGTAGCATATAAAAAGGTCGTAAAACAATAGGTGGAACATGGGGACCCTGTGCAAACGCAATAAGTGGCAATTAATTGCAGGTCATCAGTAGCATATGAACAAGTTGTAAAACAGTAGGTGGAACATGGGAACCCTGTGCACACGCAATAAGTGGCAATTAATTGCAGGTCATCAGTAGCATACGAAAAGGTCGTAAAACAATAGGTGGAACATGGGAATCCTGTGCACACGCAATAAGTGGCATATAATTGCAGGTCATCAGTACCATATGAAACGGTCGTAAAACAATAGGTGGAACATGGGAACCCTGTGCACAGGCAATAAGTGGCAATTAATTGCAGGTCATCAGTAGCATATGAAACTGCCGTAAAACAATAGGTGGAACATGGAAACCCTGTGCACACGCAATAAGTGGCAATTAATTGCAGGTCATCAGTAGCATATGAAAAGGTCGTAAAACAATAGGTGGAACATGGGAACCCTGTGCACACGCAATAAGTGGCATATGATTGCAGGTCATCAGTAGCATATGAAACTGTCGTAAAACAATAGGTGGAACATGGGAACCCTGTGCACACGCAATAAGTGGCAATTAATTGCAGGTCATCAGTAGCATATGAAAAGGTCGTAAAACAATAGGTGGAACATGGGAACCCTGTGCACATGCAATAAGTGGCAATTAATTGCAGGTCATCAGTAGCATATGAAAAGGTCGTAAAACAATAGGTGGAACATGTGAACCCTGTGCACATACAATAAGTGGCAATTAATTGCAGGTCATCAGTAGCATATGAAAAGGTCGTAAAACAATAGGTGGAACATGTGAACCCTGTGCACACGCAATAAGTGGCAATTAATTGCAGGTCATCAGTAGCATACGAAAAGGTCGTAAAACAATAGGTGGAACATGGGAAGCCTGTGCACATACAATAAGTGGCAATTAATTGCAGGTCATCAGTAGCATATGAAACGGTCGTAAAACAATAGGTGGAACATGGGAACCCTGTTCACACGCAATAAGTGGCAATTAATTGCAGGTCATCAGTAGCATATGAAACGGTCGTAAAACAATAGGTGGAACATGGGAACCCTGTGCACACGCAATAAGTGGCAATTAATTGCAGGTCATCAGTAGCATATGAAACGGTCGTAAAACAATAGGTGGAACATGGGAACCCTGTGCACACGCAATAAGTGGCAATTAATTGCAGGTCATCAGTAGCATATGAAACGGTCGTAAAACAATAGGTGGAACATTGGAACCCTGTGCACATGCAATAAGTGGCAATTAATTGCAGGTCATCAGTAGCATATGAAAAGGTCGTAAAACAATAGGTGGAACATGGGAACCCTGTGCACACGTAATAAGTGGCAATTAATTGCAGGTCATCAGTAGCATATGAAAAGGTCGTAAAACAATAGGTAGAACATGGGAACACTGTGCACACGCAATAAGTGGCAATTAATTGCAGGTCATCAGTAGCATATGAAAAGGTCGTAAAACAATAGGTGGAACATGGGAACCCTGTGCACACGCAATAAGTGGCAATTAATTGCAGGTCATCAGTAGCATATGAAAAGGTCGTAAAACAATAGGTGGAACACGGAAACCCTGTGCACATGCAATAAGTGGCAATTAATTGCAGGTCATCAATAGCATATGAAACGGTCCTAAAACAATAGGTGGAACATGGGAACCCTGTGCACACGCAATAAGTGGCAATTAATTGCAGGTCATCAGTAGCATATGAAACGGTCGTAAAACAATAGGTGGAACATGGGAACCCTGTGCACATGCAATAAGTGGCAATTAATTGCAGGTCATCAGTAGCATATGAAAAGGTCGTAAAACAACAGGTGGAACATGGGAACCCTGTGCACACGTAATAAGTGGCAATTAATTGCAGGTCATCAGTAGCATATGAAAAGGTCGTAAAACAATAGGTGGAACATGGGAACCCTGTGCACACGCAATAAGTGGCAATTAATTGCAGGTCATCAGTAGCATATGAAAAGGTCGTAAAACAATAGGTGGAACATGGGAACCCTGTGCACATACAATAAGTGGCAATTAATTGCAGGTCATCAGTAGCATATGAAAACGTCGTAAAACAATAGGTGGAACATGGGAACCCTAAACACATGCAATAAGTGGCAATTAATTGCAGGTCATCAGTAGCATATGAAAAGGTCGTAAAACAATAGGTGGAACATGGGAACCCTGTGCACACGCAATAAGAGGCATATGATTGCAGGTCATCAGTAGCATACGAAAAGGTCGTAAAACAATAGGTGGAACATGGGAACCCTGTGCACATGCAATAAGTGGCAATTAATTGCAGGTCATCAGTAGCATATGAAAAGGTCGTAAAACAATAGGTGAAACATGGGAACCCTGTGCACACGCAATAAGTGGCAATTAATTGCAGGTCATCAGTAGCATTATAAACGGTCGTAAAACAATAGGTGGAACATTGGAACCCTGTGCACACGCAATAAGTGGCAATTAATTGCAGGTCATCAGTAGCATATGAAAAGGTCGTAAAACAATAGGTGGAACATGGGAACCCTGTGCACACGCAATAAGTGGCAATTAATTGCAGGTCATCAGTAGCATATGAAAAGGTCGTAAAACAATAGGTGGAACATGGGAACCCTGTGCACACGCAATAAGTTGCAATTTATTGCAGGTCATCAGTAGCATATGGAAATGTCGTTAAACAATAGGTGGAACATGGGAACCCTGTGCACACGCAATAAGTGGCAATTAATTGCAGGTCATCAGTAGCATATGAAAAGGTCGTAAAACAATAGGTGGAACATGGGAACCCTGTGCACATGCAATAAGTGGCAATTAATTGCAGGTCATCAGTAGCATATGAAAAGGTCGTAAAACAATAGGTGGAACATGTGAACCCTGTGCACATACAATAAGTGGCAATTAATTGCAGGTCATCAGTAGCATATGAAAAGGTCGTAAAACAATAGGTGGAACATGTGAACCCTGTGCACACGCAATAAGTGGCAATTAATTGCAGGTCATCAGTAGCATATGAACAGGTCGTAAAACAATAGGTGGAACATGGGAACCCTGTGCACATACAATAAGTGGCAATTAATTGCAGGTCATCAGTGGCATATGAAAAGGTCGTAAAACAATAGGTGGAACATGGGAATCCTGTGCACACGCAATAAGTGGCAATTAATTGCAGGTCATCAGTAGCATACGAAAAGGTCGTAAAACAATAGGTGGAACATGGGAACCCTGTGCACATACAATAAGTGGCAATTAATTGCAGGTCATCAGTAGCATATGAAAAGGTCGTAAAACAATAGGTGGAACATGGGAACCCTGTGCACATGCAATAAGTGGCAATTAATTGCAGGTCATCAGTAGCATATGAAAAGGTCGTAAAACAATAGGTGGAACATGGGAACCCTGTGCACACGCAATAAGTGGCAATTAATTGCAGGTCATCAGTAGCATATGAAACGGTCGTAAAACAATAGGTGGAACATGGGAACCCTGTGCACACGCAATAAGTGGCAATTAATTGCAGGTCATCAGTAGCATATGAAAAGGTCGTAAAACAATAGGTGGAACATGGGAACCCTGTGCACACGCAATAAGTGGCAATTAATTGCAGGTCATCAGTAGCATATGAAAAGGTCGTAAAACAATAAGTGGAACACGGGAACCCTGTGCACATGCAATGAGTGGCAATTAATTGCAGGTCATCAGTAGCATATGAAACGGTCGTAAAACAATAGGTGGAACATGGGAACCCTGTGCACACGCAATAAGTGGCAATTAATTGCAGGTCATCAGTAGCATATGAAACGGTCGTAAAACAATAGGTGGAACATGGGAACCCTGTGCACATGCAATAAGTGGCAATTAATTGCAGGTCATCAGTAGCATATGAAAAGGTCGTAAAACAATAGGTGGAACATGGGAACCCTGTGCACACGTAATAAGTGGCAATTAATTGCAGGTCATCAGTAGCATATGAAAAGGTCGTAAAACAATAGGTGGAACATGGGAACCCAGTGCACACGCAATAAGTGGCAATTAATTGCATGTCATCAGTAGCATATGAAAAGGTCGTAAAACAATAGGTGGAACATGGGAACCCTGTGCACATACACTAAGTGGCAATTAATTGCAGGTCATCAGTAGCATATGAAAACGTCGTAAAACAATAGGTGGAACATGGCAACCCTGTACACATGCAATAAGTGGCAATTAATTGCAGGTCATCAGTAGCATATGAAAAGATCGTAAAACAATAGGTGGAACATGGGAAACCTGTGCACACGCAATAAGAGGCATATGATTGCAGGTCATCAGTAGCATACGAAAAGGTCGTAAAACAATAGGTGGAACATGGGAACCCTGTGCACATGCAATAAGTGGCTATTAATTGCAGGTCATCAGTAGCATATGAAAAGGTCGTAAAACAATAGGTGAAACATGGGAACCCTGTGCACACGCAATACGTGGCAATTAATTGCAGGTCATCAGTAGCATTATAAACGGTCGTAAAACAATAGGTGGAACATGGGAACCCTGTGCACACGCAATAAGTGGCAATTAATTGCAGGTCATCAGTAGCATATGAAAAGGTCGTAAAACAATAGGTGGAACATGGGAACCCTGTGCACACGCAATAAGTGGCAATTAATTGCAGGTCATCAGTAGCATATGAAAAGGTCGTAAAACAATAGGTGGAACATGGGAACCCTGTGCACACGCAATAAGTGGCAATTAATTGCAGGTCATCAGTAGCATATGGAATTGTCGTTAAACAATAGGTGGAACATGGGAACCCTGTGCACATGCAATAAGTGGCAAGTAATTGCAGGTCATCAGTGGCATATGAAAAGGTCGTAAAACAAGAGGTGGAACATGGGAACCCTGTGCACATACAATAAGTGGCAATTAATTGCAGGTCATCAGTGGCATATGAAAAGGACGTAAAACAATAGGTGGAACATGGGAATCCTGTGCACACGCAATAAGTGGCAATTAATTGCAGGTCATCAGTAGCATACGAAAAGGTCGTAAAACAATAGGTGGAACATGGGAACCCTGTGCACATACAATAAGTGGCAATTAATTGCAGGTCATCAGTAGCATATGAAAAGGTCGTAAAACAATAGGTGGAACATGGGAACCCTGTGCACATGCAATAAGTGGCAATTAATTGCAGGTCATCAGTAGCATATGAAAAGGTCGTAAAACAATAGGTGGAACATGGGAACCCTGTGCACACGCAATAAGTGGCAATTAATTGCAGGTCATCAGTAGCATATGAAAAGGTCGTAAAACAATAGGTGGAACATGGGAACCCTGTGCACACGCAATAAGTGGCAATTAATTGCAGGTCATCAGTAGCATATGAAAAGGTCGTAAAACAATAAGTGGAACACGGGAACCCTGTGCACATGCAATGAGTGGCAATTAATTGCAGGTCATCAGTAGCATATGAAACGGTCGTAAAACAATAGGTGGAACATGGGAACCCTGTGCACACGCAATAAGTGGCAATTAATTGCAGGTCATCAGTAGCATATGAAACGGTCGTAAAACAATAGGTGGAACATGGGAACCCTGTGCACATGCAATAAGTGGCAATTAATTGCAGGTCATCAGTAGCATATGAAAAGGTCGTAAAACAATAGGTGGAACATGGGAACCCTGTGCACACGTAATAAGTGGCAATTAATTGCAGGTCATCAGTAGCATATGAAAAGGTCGTAAAACAATAGGTGGAACATGGGAACCCTGTGCACACGCAATAAGTGGCAATTAATTGCATGTCATCAGTAGCATATGAAAAGGTCGTAAAACAATAGGTGGAACATGGGAACCCTGTGCACATACAATAAGTGGCAATTAATTGCAGGTCATCAGTAGCATATGAAAACGTCGTAAAACAATAGGTGGAACATGGGAACCCTGTACACATGCAATAAGTGGCAATTAATTGCAGGTCATCAGTAGCATATGAAAAGATCGTAAAATAATAGGTGGAACATGGGAACCCTGTGCACACGCAATAAGAGGCATATGATTGCAGGTCATCAGTAGCATACGAAAAGGTCGTAAAACAATAGGTGGAACATGGGAACCCTGTGCACATGCAATAAGTGGCTATTAATTGCAGGTCATCAGTAGCATATGAAAAGGTCGTAAAACAATAGGTGAAACATGGGAACCCTGTGCACACGCAATACGTGGCAATTAATTGCAGGTCATCAGTAGCATTATAAACGGTCGTAAAACAATAGGTGGAACATGGGAACCCTGTGCACACGCAATAAGTGGCAATTAATTGCAGGTCATCAGTAGCATATGAAAAGGTCGTAAAACAATAGGTGGAACATGGGAACCCTGTGCACACGCAATAAGTGGCAATTAATTGCAGGTCATCAGTAGCATATGAAAAGGTCGTAAAACAATAGGTGGAACATGGGAACCCTGTGCACACGCAATAAGTGGCAATTAATTGCAGGTCATCAGTAGCATATGGAAATGTCGTTAAACAATAGGTGGAACATGGGAACCCTGTGCACATGCAATAAGTGGCAAGTAATTGCAGGTCATCAGTGGCATATGAAAAGGGCGTAAAACAGTAGGTGGAACATGGGAACCCTGTGCACATGCAATAAGTGGCAATTAATTGCAGGTCATCAGTAGCATATGAAAAGGTCGTAAAACAATAGGTGGAACATGGGAACCCTGTGCACATGCAATAAGTGGCAATTAATTGCAGGTCATCAGTAGCATATGAAAAGGTCGTAAAACAATAGCTGGAACATGGGAACCCTGTGCACACGCAATAAGTGGCAATTAATTGCAGGTCATCAGTAGCATATGAAAAGGTCGTAAAACAATAGGTGGAACATGGGAACCCTGTGCACATACAATAAGTGGCAATTAAGTGCAGGTCATCAGTAGCATATGAAAAGATCGTAAAACAATAGGTAGAACATGGGAACCCTGTGCACATGTAATAAGTGGCAATTAATTGCAGGTCATCAGTAGCATATGAAAAGGTCGTAAAACAATAGGTGGAACATGGGAACCCTGTGCACATGCAATAAGTGGCAATTAATTGCAGGTCATCAGTAGCATATGAAAAGGTCGTAAAACAATAGGTGGAACATGGGAACCCTGTGCACATGCAATAAGTGGCAATTAAGTGCAGGTCATCAGTAGCATATGAAAAGGTCGTAAAACAATAGGTGGAACATGGGAACCCTGTGCACACGCAATAAGTGGCAATTAATTGCAGGTCATCAGTAGCATATGAAAAGGTCGTAAAACAATAGGTGGAACATGGGAACCCTGTGCACATACAATAAGTGGCAATTAATTGCAGGTCATCAGTAGCATATGAAAAGGTCGAAAAACAGTAGGTGGAACATGGGAACCCTGTGCACACGCAATAAGTGGCAATTAATTGCAGGTCATCAGTAGCATATGAAAAGGTCGTAAAACAATAGGTGGAACATGGGAATCCTGTGCACACGCAATAAGTGGCAATTAATTGCAGGTTATCAGTAGCATATGAAAAGGTCGTAAAACAATAGGTGGAACATGGGAATCCTGTGCACATGTAATAAGTGGCAATTAATTGCAGGTCATCAGTAGCATATGAAAAGGTCGTAAAACAATAGGTGGAACATGGGAACCCTGTGAACACGCAATAAGTGTCAATTAATTGCAGGTCATCAGTAGCATATGAAAAGGTCGTAAAACAATAGGTGGAACATGGGAACCCTGTGAACACGCAATAAGTGGCAATTAATTGCAGGTCATCAGTAGCATATGAAAAGGTCGTAAAACAATAAGTGGAACACGGGAACCCTGTGCACATGCAATGAGTGGCAATTAATTGCAGGTCATCAGTAGCATATGAAACGGTCGTAAAACAATAGGTGGAACATGGGAACCCTGTGCACACGCAATAAGTGGCAATTAATTGCAGGTCATCAGTAGCATATGAAACGGTCGTAAAACAATAGGTGGAACATGGGAACCCTGTGCACATGCAATAAGTGGCAATTAATTGCAGGTCATCAGTAGCATATGAAAAGGTCGTAAAACAATAGGTGGAACATGGGAACCCTGTGCACACGTAATAAGTGGCAATTAATTGCAGGTCATCAGTAGCATATGAAAAGGTCGTAAAACAATAGGTGGAACATGGGAACCCTGTGCACACGCAATAAGTGGCAATTAATTGCATGTCATCAGTAGCATATGAAAAGGTCGTAAAACAATAGGTGGAACATGGGAACCCTGTGCACATACAATAAGTGGCAATTAATTGCAGGTCATCAGTAGCATATGAAAACGTCGTAAAACAATAGGTGGAACATGGGAACCCTGTACACATGCAATAAGTGGCAATTAATTGCAGGTCATCAGTAGCATATGAAAAGATCGTAAAATAATAGGTGGAACATGGGAACCCTGTGCACACGCAATAAGAGGCATATGATTGCAGGTCATCAGTAGCATACGAAAAGGTCGTAAAACAATAGGTGGAACATGGGAACCCTGTGCACATGCAATAAGTGGCTATTAATTGCAGGTCATCAGTAGCATATGAAAAGGTCGTAAAACAATAGGTGAAACATGGGAACCCTGTGCACACGCAATACGTGGCAATTAATTGCAGGTCATCAGTAGCATTATAAACGGTCGTAAAACAATAGGTGGAACATGGGAACCCTGTGCACACGCAATAAGTGGCAATTAATTGCAGGTCATCAGTAGCATATGAAAAGGTCGTAAAACAATAGGTGGAACATGGGAACCCTGTGCACACGCAATAAGTGGCAATTAATTGCAGGTCATCAGTAGCATATGAAAAGGTCGTAAAACAATAGGTGGAACATGGGAACCCTGTGCACACGCAATAAGTGGCAATTAATTGCAGGTCATCAGTAGCATATGGAAATGTCGTTAAACAATAGGTGGAACATGGGAACCCTGTGCACATGCAATAAGTGGCAAGTAATTGCAGGTCATCAGTGGCATATGAAAAGGGCGTAAAACAGTAGGTGGAACATGGGAACCCTGTGCACATGCAATAAGTGGCAATTAATTGCAGGTCATCAGTAGCATATGAAAAGGTCGTAAAACAATAGGTGGAACATGGGAACCCTGTGCACATGCAATAAGTGGCAATTAATTGCAGGTCATCAGTAGCATATGAAAAGGTCGTAAAACAATAGCTGGAACATGGGAACCCTGTGCACACGCAATAAGTGGCAATTAATTGCAGGTCATCAGTAGCATATGAAAAGGTCGTAAAACAATAGGTGGAACATGGGAACCCTGTGCACATACAATAAGTGGCAATTAAGTGCAGGTCATCAGTAGCATATGAAAAGATCGTAAAACAATAGGTAGAACATGGGAACCCTGTGCACATGTAATAAGTGGCAATTAATTGCAGGTCATCAGTAGCATATGAAAAGGTCGTAAAACAATAGGTGGAACATGGGAACCCTGTGCACATGCAATAAGTGGCAATTAATTGCAGGTCATCAGTAGCATATGAAAAGGTCGTAAAACAATAGGTGGAACATGGGAACCCTGTGCACATGCAATAAGTGGCAATTAAGTGCAGGTCATCAGTAGCATATGAAAAGGTCGTAAAACAATAGGTGGAACATGGGAACCCTGTGCACACGCAATAAGTGGCAATTAATTGCAGGTCATCAGTAGCATATGAAAAGGTCGTAAAACAATAGGTGGAACATGGGAACCCTGTGCACATACAATAAGTGGCAATTAATTGCAGGTCATCAGTAGCATATGAAAAGGTCGAAAAACAGTAGGTGGAACATGGGAACCCTGTGCACACGCAATAAGTGGCAATTAATTGCAGGTCATCAGTAGCATATGAAAAGGTCGTAAAACAATAGGTGGAACATGGGAATCCTGTGCACACGCAATAAGTGGCAATTAATTGCAGGTTATCAGTAGCATATGAAAAGGTCGTAAAACAATAGGTGGAACATGGGAATCCTGTGCACATGTAATAAGTGGCAATTAATTGCAGGTCATCAGTAGCATATGAAAAGGTCGTAAAACAATAGGTGGAACATGGGAACCCTGTGAACACGCAATAAGTGTCAATTAATTGCAGGTCATCAGTAGCATATGAAAAGGTCGTAAAACAATAGGTGGAACATGGGAACCCTGTGAACACGCAATAAGTGGCAATTAATTGCAGGTCATCAGTAGCATATGAAAAGGTCGTAAAACAATAGGTGGAACATGGGAACCCTGTGCACACGTAATAAGTGGCAATTAATTGCAGGTCATCAGTAGCATATGAAAAGGTCGTAAAACAATAGGTGGAACATGGGAACCCTGTGCACACGCAATAAGTGGCAATTAATTGCAGGTCATCAGTAGCATATGAAAAGGTCGTAAAACAATAGGTGGAACATGGGAACCCTGTGCACATACAATAAGTGGCAATTAATTGCAGGTCATCAGTAGCATATGAAAACGTCGTAAAATAATAGGTGGAACATGGGAACCCTGTACACTTGCAATAAGTGGCAATTAATTGCAGGTCATCAGTAGCATATGAAAAGGTCGTAAAACAATAGGTGGAACATGGGAACCCTGTGCACACGCAATAAGTGGCAATTAATTGCAGGTCATCAGTAGCATATGAAAAGGTCGTAAAACAGTAGGTGGAACATGGGAACCCTGTGCACACGCAATAAGTGGCAATTAATTGCAGGTCATCAGTAGCATACGAAAAGGTCGTAAAACAATAGGTGGAACATGGGAACCCTGTGCACATGCAATAAGTGGCAATTAATTGCAGGTCATCAGTAGCATATGAAAAGGTCGTAAAACAATAGGTGAAACTTGGGAACCCTGTGCACACGCAATAAGTGGCAATTAATTGCAGGTCATCAGTAGCATTATAAACGGTCGTAAAACAATAGGTGGAACATGGGAACCCTGTGCACACGCAATAAGTGGCAATTAATTGCAGGTCATCAGTAGCATATGAAAAGGTCGTAAAACAATAGGTGGAACATGGGAACCCTGTGCACACGCAATAAGTGGCAATTAATTGCAGGTCATCAGTAGCATATGAAAAGGTCGTAAAAGAATAGGTGGAACATGGGAACCCTGTGCACACGCAATAAGTGGCAATTAATTGCAGGTCATCAGTAGCATATGGAAATGTCGTAAAACAATAGGTGGAACATGGGAACCCTGTGCACATGCAATAAGTGGCAATTAATTGCAGGTCATCAGTGGCATATGAAAAGGTCGTAAAACAGTAGGTGGAACATGGGAATCCTGTGCACATACAATAAGTGGCAATTAATTGCAGGTCATCAGTAGCATATGAAAAGGTCGTAAAACAATAGGTGGAACATGGGAACCCTGTGCACACGCAATAAGAGGCATATGATTGCAGGTCATCAGTAGCATACGAAAAGGTCGTAAAACAATAGGTGGAACATGGGAACCCTGTGCACATGCAATAAGTGGCAATTAATTGCAGGTCATCAGTAGCATATGAAAAGGTCGTAAAACAATAGGTGAAACTTGGGAACCCTGTGCACACGCAATAAGTGGCAATTAATTGCAGGTCATCAGTAGCATTATAAACGGTCGTAAAACAATAGGTGGAACATGGGAACCCTGTGCACACGCAATAAGTGGCAATTAATTGCAGGTCATCAGTAGCATATGAAAAGGTCGTAAAACAATAGGTGGAACATGGGAACCCTGTGCACACGCAATAAGTGGCAATTAATTGCAGGTCATCAGTAGCATATGAAAAGGTCGTAAAAGAATAGGTGGAACATGGGAACCCTGTGCACACGCAATAAGTGGCAATTAATTGCAGGTCATCAGTAGCATATGGAAATGTCGTAAAACAATAGGTGGAACATGGGAACCCTGTGCACATGCAATAAGTGGCAATTAATTGCAGGTCATCAGTGGCATATGAAAAGGTCGTAAAACAGTAGGTGGAACATGGGAACCCTGTGCACATGCAATAAGTGGCAATTAATTGCAGGTCATCAGTAGCATATGAAAAGGTCGTAAAACAATAGGTGGAACATGGGAACCCTGTGCACATGCAATAAGTGGCAATTAATTGCAGGTCATCAGTAGCATATGAAAAGGTCGTAAAACAATAGCTGGAACATGGGAACCCTGTACACACGCAATAAGTGGCAATTAATTGCAGGTCATCAGTAGCATATGAAAAGGTCGTAAAACAATAGCTGGAACATGGGAACCCTGTGCACATACAATAAGTGGCAATTAAGTGCAGGTCATCAGTAGCATATGAAAAGATCGTAAAACAATAGGTAGAACATGGGAACGCTGTGCACATGTAATAAGTGGCAATTAATTGCAGGTCATCAGTAGCATATGAAAAGGTCGTAAAACAATAGGTGGAACATGGGAACCCTGTGCACATGCAATAAGTGGCAATTAATTGCAGGTCATCAGTAGCATATGAAAAGGTCGTAAAACAATAGGTGGAACATGGGAACCCTGTGCACATGCAATAAGTGGCAATTAATTGCAGGTCATCAGTAGCATATGAAAAGGTCGTAAAACAATAGGTGGAACATGGGAACCCTGTGCACATGCAATAAGTGGCAATTAATTGCAGGTCATCAGTAGCATATGAAAAGGTCGTAAAACAATAGGTGGAACATGGGAACCCTGTGCACACGCAATAAGTGGCAATTAATTGCAGGTCATCAGTAGCATATGAAAAGGTCGTAAAACAATAGGTGGAACATGGGAACCCTGTGCACATACAATAAGTGGCAATTAATTGCAGGTCATCAGTAGCATATGAAAAGGTCGTAAAACAGTAGGTGGAACATGGGAACCCTGTGCACACGCAATAAGTGGCAATTAATTGCAGGTCATCAGTAGCATATGAAAAGGTCGTAAAACAATAGGTGGAACATGGGAATCCTGTGCACACGCAATAAGTGGCAATTAATTGCAGGTCATCAGTAGCATATGAAAAGGTCGTAAAACAATAGGTGGAACATGGGAATCCTGTGCACATGTAATAAGTGGCAATTAATTGCAGGTCATCAGTAGCATATGAAAAGGTCGTAAAACAATAGGTGGAACATGGGAACCCTGTGAACACGCAATAAGTGGCAATTAATTGCAGGTCATCAGTAGCATATGAAAAGGTCGTAAAACAATAGGTGGAACATGGGAACCCTGTGAACACGCAATAAGTGGCAATTAATTGCAGGTCATCAGTAGCATATGAAAAGGTCGTAAAACAATAGGTGGAACATGGGAACCCTGTGAACACGCAATAAGTGGCAATTAATTGCAGGTCATCAGTAGCATATGAAAAGGTCGTAAAACAATAGGTGGAACATGGGAACCCTGTGCACACGCAATAAGTGGCAATTAATTGCAGGTCTATATTTCCAAAGTTGGTGTGCAGTGGTGCAAAGAAAGTTCACAGCCAGTGAACAGCCAGGATTCAGGACACTGCATGTACCTGTTTGTCTGATACAGTATTATGTTATTGAATTATTTTCTTGTATAATACAATACTGTAGCAGATCTAAGGATTTTAGGAGAATAAGTGGCTAAAAATAGAATTCTTGACATGAATAAAAACTAGTCGGAATTCTCATACAAGTAACTAATAAAAGTGTTACTGTTGTACAGTAATAGGAGTAGCCATGATTTCCGTGATCTGACAGGCAGTACAACCAGAATAAAACAAAGAACACTCAAGTTGTGTATTATAGATATTTGTTTCCTGAATAAAAACATTATTTTTAATACATTATCAACATTTTCTAAATGCTTCAACTCTTCCTAGCCCGTCACACAACTTTATTGAATTAGCATTTCCTAGTTATCGCGTGACCATTACCCCCATTTTATCACCTTCCAATCATGACTCTCTTGCAATTTCCATTGTGCATTTTAGCAGACCACACTGGGTACTGGCGTAGCCATGGCAACTTTATGAAATATCTTCCTTTTTTTTTAAAATTAATCTTACCATAACAAATCAGATATTTGATGAGTTTGGATTCAGTATAAACTTTTATGTCGTCATCAGATTAATCTGAGAATCAACGTCAGATTTTAGAAAATTTGATTTTTTTCATTCACATGACCTGTCTCAGATTGATGTTGCCTTTAAACTGACCATTAGTGTTGCCATGTCAACTGACCTTCATACAATGTATTCTTCCTGAAGTATACAGCAATGCATCACTTATCAGTTGAAGCATTTCCACAATGAGTCATACAGGAATTGTAATAGATACTACAGATTACAGGGACATCTTATGCATAAATATCAAAAATAATACATATAGGTAGATTATTTTTTTTCTGTATTACACTTTATTATTTTAGTTAATATTATTCCACCCAGACAGTTCTGTATAAGTATTGAAAGGCCAATAACTAGTAATCCAAAGTTATAAAAATTAGAGAGAAAAAAAATAAGCCAGATTACAGTAAAAATAAAATATAGCATAATAGTTATAATACCTCCCCCTCGCTCTGGGTTTCAAATGGTCAATTTGTTATTTGGTGCATGTATACACCGGAAGTTGTAGTTGGTGATTGTGGTCCCTAGTATTCAAATCTTGCATTAACTTCAGTAGAAACTTGAGCAAATTGCAATGTAAAAAAAAAAATCACAAAAATAAATACAATAGTTACATATTATTTATTCAGAAAAAAAGAAATCTGCAAATGTATTATTTCTATGAAACCACAGTAACCCTTATCAAGGTAATAGTATACTTCAACCCAAACTGAAATGTGACAACCCTGGTGTGATGTAAATGGACAGAGAGCAATGTTGGTTAGTTAACAGGCCTGCTACCAGCCTTGTCAGAAATTACCAGCCCTGTCAGAAAGTTATCAAATCTGTCAGAAAGTTACCAGCCCTGCCAGAATGTAACCAGCCTTGTCAGAAAGTTACCATCCCTGCCAGAATGTAACCAGCCTTGTCAGAAAGTTACCAGCCCTGTCAGAATGTAACCAGCCTTGTCAGAAAGTTATCAGCCCTGCCAGAATGTAACCAGCCTTGTCAGAAAGTTATCAGCCCTGCCAGAAAGTTATCAAATCTGTCAGAAAGTTACCAGCCCTGCCAGAATGTAACCAGCCTTGTCAGAAAGTAATAACCCCTGCCAGAAAGTTACCAGCCCTATCAAAAAATTATCAGCTCTGTCAGAAAGTTATCAAATCTGCCAGAAAGTTACCAGCCTTGCCAGAATGTAACCAGCCTTGTCAGAAAGTTATCAGCCCTGCCAGAATGTAACCAGCCTTGCCAGAATGTAACAAGCCTTGTCAGAATGTAACAAGCCTTGTCAGAAAGTTAACAGCCTTGTCAGTATGTAACCATCCTTGTCAGAATGTAACAAGCCTTGTCAGAATGTAACAAGCCTTGTCAGAATGTAACAAGCCTTGTCAGAAAGTTATCAGCCTTGTCAGAATGTAACCAGCCTTGTCAGAATGTAACAAGCCTTGTCAGAATGTAACAAGCCTTGTCAGAATGTAACAAGCCTTGTCAGAAAGTTATCAGCCC
Organism: Saccoglossus kowalevskii; assembly: GCF_978046115.1. Lineage (NCBI taxonomy): Eukaryota > Metazoa > Hemichordata > Enteropneusta > Harrimaniidae > Saccoglossus > Saccoglossus kowalevskii. Next base: position 79,216 of record NC_140646.1, on the reverse strand, counting down.
TGCCAGAATGTAACCAGCCTTGTCAGAAAGTTATCAGCCCTGCCAGAATGTAACCAGCCTTGTCAGAATGTAACAAGCCTTGTCAGAATGTAACAAGCCTTGTCAGAAAGTTACCATCCCTGTCAGAATGTAACCAGCCTTGTCAAAAAGTTACCATCCGTCAGAATGTAACCAGCCTTGTCAGAAAGTTATCAGCCCTGTCAGAATGTAACAAGCCTTGTCAGAATGTAACAAGCCTTGTCAGAAAGTTATCAGCCTTGTCAGAATGTAACCAGCCTTGTCAGAATGTAACAAGCCTTGTCAGAAAGTTATCAGCCCTGCCAGAAAGTTACCAGCTATACACTGAAGATTATTTTAAAATACAATTCCCCATTTTAAATTGTTGCAACATGATCCAATAATATTATTGAGTAAAATTACATTGTCAAAATCTGTATTGAAGCAGACCATGGAAAAATGTTACTCGACCAACATGGCATGTAATTTTTTTTTTAACAGCTGACTGGAATTACGATCAGGCACATGGGCAGGCAGTAACTTCATACACAGAAAGCATTTAAGTAGCTATGTAAAATTCCCTCCAACTGCCATTGTTTTGACAATAAAAGTAGCTGCTTTGTATTCCACCAATGTTAGACTGTAACATGTAGGAATTATTATTCACATCTTTAGTGACATACAAATTGATCCATGGATACCTGAGAAAGTTTTGTAAATCCAAACAATGCACAACTTTCTAGACATAGTTGACAGTTAATTTCATTTTGGTGCAATCTCATATACTAATGTGGAAAATACAAAACATGTATACTAGTAAGAATTTATAAGCTTAAATCATTGATGTTAGTCATATAGATTTGAAGCCGGCTTTTCATATCACAAGACTGAAACACAATGCATTAAAAATATAACAGTTCTACAGGTAAATCGTGACTATTGTATACCCAGTCTCACATACAGGTAATTGGTATGCATTTAGTATAATGGCAAAAATTAGATCCCCTTCTGCTTGGTATGCATCTGAAGTCAAAAACCTGCACTGGAAGTTTATTTTTTTTTTATTTGGTCTAACTCTACTGCACTTTAATTTTTTGTGTGTGTAATATCCAAAATAATTGCAGATTTAAGGTAGAGATGCAGTTTACCTGACAGGTATTTTAATTAGTTAATTAGGAAACCAAGATCACCTCCCTTGTCCACAAAACTATATATTTTCGGAAAGCTTATTGTATGAATTTTAAAATTTTGTTAGTATTTTTTTTTATGGACACTGTAATTTGAAATATGCACAAAAATGTGCTTTTTTGGTCAAAAGTGATTTAAAAAAACCCAGCTTCTTGTTTACTATGAAGAAAGTGCCGTCTTGAAACTGTCTACCAGTTGTCAACTTTGCAGGGCAGCAGCTCAAGTTTTACTACTTCAAGTTTATGCATAAATTAACACCCAGGCTAGTTGTCTGTACGATTGTTGTAACACTGTTCAACCAAAACCAATGCCCTGACGGCGTGTTGAAGATAAACACATTGTCAATCATTTGTGAAAATTTCAAAACAAAAAGTCAAAGCGTCTAGGAGCTATTTTTTTTAAAGTTCTGGGATGTGCACTAAAAAGAAGCTGAGATAATTGCTAATTTGCATAACATTTCACTCAGTAAGAAGTTTGCTAATGCTCGAAATGGCTGTACATTGCATCTTACATAAAAGCAATTCCATAACATGGGCAGTATAATTTAAAACTGTCCCAATCGCTGCACCATGTCGTGCACAATATAGTCTCAATCACTGCACCATGTCGTGCACAATATAGTCTCAATCACTGCACCATGTCATGCACAATATAGTCCCAATCTCTGCACCATGTCGTGCACAATATAGTCCCAATCACTGCACCATGTCATGCACAATATAGTCCCAATCACTGCACCATGTCGTGCACAATATAGTCCCAATCACTGCACCATGTCGTGCACAATATAGTCCCAATCACTGCACCATGTCATGCACAATATAGTCCTATTAAAGTCATGTATACAATTTGTATAAAAATGTTTAATTGTTGTTTGTTTGATTGTTCACTGTACGACTGGAGTGCTTCAGAACATAGAAGACTAGGTGCCTTTAATGTTGTTCATTAGTGACATCGTTAAACTTTCACCAAATAAAAAAGTTCCTAAAACTATAAAAATAAACCCTGTAAAAGTGAGAGCCCTGTTTGTATGTTTACTGCTAGTCACTTTCAGTAACCCGGCCTGGAATAAACATAGCCCTGAAAAAAACAACAGAAAATAAAAAATTATAATAATCTGTACTCTATGGAGGTGGGTTAGGTGAATTTTGTCGACAATTTCGGGAAACAAACTTAGACAATTTTTCCACAGCAGTTACCAGAATAAAGTACTCAATAAAACCACCATTTCCAATTGGTTTCTCTTCCAAGATTGGAATATTTATCAGAACCTAACTAGCAGAATTTGTTTTGACTATCATTCATTATATATCTGTGTATACGTAGTTATGACCAGAATAATATTCTACTGACCTGGGTAGAGGAGTATGAATGTACCAGCCAACGACCCAATCACCGAGATCACCATCCCGATGTTGGGAATAAATAACGCAGCTGATAATGACGCAATAAACCAAATCAGCGTCTCCACAATTCGAAATAGTCTCTCCCTATAATGAAGTATGTATAACCAATTTCCACCGATGGATGAAAGTGTACCCATTATTGCTGCCCTGTATAGAAATAAAAATAATTCCGTTGATTGCATAGATTTATTACTTTGTACATTATTCAAAACAGATCTTGATTTTTTTGAAATCTAACTACAGTATTTTGATGTGTCATGACTAACCACCCAAAACTCACTCACTCAGTCATTTATTTATATATAAGTAAAATATTTCAAAATACAGGTCATTACGGCACAAACTCTAATATGTTTTTTTCTCGTGCTTGTCTGAATCAAGATTATTAATAATTAAACTTAATACTGGCAGTTGTCATGATGCAGCTTGTTTCAATGTACAAAATGTGTGTAAAATATTACATTGTTCAGATGGCCATGTGTGAGGCAGTAATAAATTGTCAGGTTACATCACAACTAAATATTAAAACATCTACATTAATGTAGAGATGACTCTTATATGTAGTTATTCCATTTATCGTGCATGTTTCATGTAATACAACCCATTAGATATTCTCAAAATTTCATTCCCGATATTCAATGAGCTATTGCTACACCAAATTTGATCTCCAAAGTTGCCAAAACAATTCATTTAATGGTTTATAAATAATTGTTTGAAATATATTTCTGCTATATATTAAGAGCTTCAGATATTCACCAAGGTGAGTTCTTGTATTATTACAGTCGCAATTTGGTATTCATCATTTCTATTTCTCACAAACACAACTTAAGCTGTGCACAGGGATTCATTTTTCTGATGTAACTATTGTCAAATTCTCATGAGGTGTGTAATTACCATACCACTGATACAATTACATTTAAAGTAAAAAAGAAATGTTACAAATACTGTAAAATGAGACATGGGACACCAGACGCTTTATCATTTTGATGGCTCTATGGTGATAAAAAGCTGCGAAATGTGATAAATATGATCTCCAATTTACAATTGTGGGATATTGGATTTATTAAACTTGTGTTGTATTGATCAAGACTTCAATAAATTTAGCCATTCATTGGAGATCATCTATCAACTGTATATTAACAGTAAAAGAATTAATAATTAATGAATAGAATAGAATTCTTTATTATTACTGTAAAGATAATGTGACATTTCTTGTTTGGTTAACAAGTTAATAATTTAAAGTTTTTACATTGTTGAGCGGTCATAAAACTATCCATGAATAGTAAAGGTAAGACAATTTACAATATGTAAAAATATGGCATATGTAGTTTATAATGTATTCCTTATGTTGTAACACTGTTCAATGTACTTTATGGTTTCTTTGATTAGTGAAGTGTTCTTATTACTCATTATTTGTATGAATTTTTCATAATTTGTCATATCTTGGAATCCATCAATACAGGATTTGGCTGTTGCATATAGAATTTATGAACACATAAATATGATCTCCAATCATTAAGGATATAAGCATTAACCAAATTGGACCCAGGATGGCACTATGAATAGTTGTAAAAATATTACTGTTATTAGTCTAATAAAAGTCCATCTACAATACAGGTACATGTGACCCAAAACAAAGATGATGGGATTTACACACACTTGTACCGGAATAAGTTTTTCAATTGAATAATTATATGTATAAAAATACAATGTGCACTTCCCCCATAATTCTTTCCAACAGTAATATATTAGATTTACCTTCCCACAAAACTCAGTATTGGATATGAGGTCAGTACCGACGCCATGATCATTATTCTGGCTATAGTGATTGCTATATCTGTGGCACTGTATGACAACAAGATGTCACTCTCTACATTATCACCAAATGTCAGGTAACCATAGATACCAGTTAATAAATACACTGTAAAATTGATCATCATGGCTGCTGCAACTACTTTAGAGAAATGCTTGACAGATCGCTGTTGTAAACTTGCATAGACCGGAACTGCACATAAATGACACTAAAGAATAGAAGAAATCAATCAATAAAAGTTGACATTTTACAAAACGTCTAAAACTGAACTATACCATACATTTGCTCTGAGCCAAGCAGTACTCATAGAAAATGACTGAGGTGATTCTAAGATAGAAAATCAAAGAATGCTTAGAAAGAACTCCCATGTGCTGAGAGTATTGGAGACACATTAAATATAATTCGAAATTACTTAGCTGAAAACTAATTATGCAAATCAGAAAATTAATATGACCAGATTTGAGTGTAAAACTAATGAGGTCTGTGCAATGTAACAGAAAATCTACGTCTCCAAGTTTAATTGAAATGTGATTAGAACCAAAAAATTATGAATTATTATGCTTATTAGGGAATTAATATGAACAGATTTTTACCCCAAACTAATTAGGTTTGTACATTGTCCTAGAGCATCTTTGTACTAAGTTTCATTGAAATGGAATAATTAGTACCGTGAAAACTCCAAAATTTCGACCCCTCTAAAAATTCGAACGCCTATTTATTTGCCGGGTTTCGGTGTTTTATTTACCTCAAATTTTCGACTCCACTAAAAATTGCCGACTCATTCTTATTCGAAAATTGCGACCAGTTTTAGTTTTCCCCCAAACGAAAAAAAAACCGATGTGAGCGTTCAAACGGGACCTTCCTCGAAGGCATGAATCCGGGTTTCTGATTGACTGAGAGATTTTTATTTTATTGGTAACGAAAATATATTCTAAATAAACGAAGTTTCAAATAAAAACAAACACAAAAATCTCGGCATGCTGCGTTTCTGAATTGTTGATTATTACTGTACTCAGTAGTGATTATAATAATGTACACAAAATAAATTTGTTGAATGGTTATGAAATACAAATAAAAGTCAACTTAGTTTCATCGTAAGCGAATGATTCCGGTCTCGTATAAACGTTTGATGCTGTAGGATATCCGCCATGTTCTCTTAGGTCAAATCGCTAATTAACCAATCAAAAAGCTGGATGATGCCAACGTGTTCAAATTACCATAGCTTATTTAAATATGTTAATGTTATTGAACGCAATGCGGAAGAGATTGATGTTGTAGTACGATATTTTGGCTTGGATTTTGATGCGAAAACGGCATGATTTTTTTTAAATAAAAAAATTAGTTGTTTTTAAAAAATAAACTGGTCATCTGAAGAATAATTTAACATTGTTCACAGTGATAACAGCTCATTCTCGAAAGGAAGCTTACCCGCTCACGCTAGTCACGATAAAAATCATACACGTGTACTCTTGAATAGACAGACGTCAATGACTACGGTAAAACTTGCTCTATTTTAGCCGGCAGGATTGATTGAAATGTCCGAAAAATGACGCCAAAATACACCTTAAAAGTCCCATTTTATTTTCTTAAATCCCATTTTATTTTTTATTCCAAGGGCGAATTTACGGCAGAATTTGGTCCCTCAAATAAGGGACACGCGAGCTTTGATTCTAACCGGATACATTGCACTGGGTCGGGGAGATAGTTTGCTAAACTTCCATGTATCTTTTGTCCAATGGGTACCTGTACTTCGAACATTCGCAAGTTTTCCTAGGTAGTGCGAGACAGCTTTGTCTTTTAAACTATTAGTTTTGTGCTGACCTCTTCTCCGCGTCTTGATGTTTTGTTTTGCTTGTCATAATACTCACTGATTGATGACTTTGTTTAGATTTTGAGTTACAACTCGGCCACGACCTTTGCTTTTACCGTGAAACATGAGGAAGTTTACGTCAATTGACGGACATTGCATTTTTTAAAAACTAATGAAGCACACTGTCTATCATCCCCATTTTTTCATTTGCTGATTTCTATTCTGAAAAATTCGACCGTCCGAAAATGCACCTTAATTTTGACTCTAAAAACACGTCACATTTCTAACACCAATTATTTAAAACCGGTCGAAATTTTGGAGTTTTTACGGTACTTTAGATATCAGTGTGAAAGCTTAAAATTGGTTAATTATGCAAATTAGGTAATTAATATGTACAGATTGTAACCCACAATTATTCAGGTCTGTCTATTGTCCTACAGCATCCATGTACATTCATTGATATGTGATGTATAGTACCTGAGATATCAGTGTGAAAGTTGGTTAATTATGCAAATTAGGTGATTAATATGCACAAATATTTACCGGAAACTAATTGGGTCTGCATAATTCTAGATTCATTGAAATGTGATGATTAGTACTTTAGATATCAGTAGAAAAGCTGAAAATTAATTATGCAAATTAGGTAATTAATATGCACAATTATTTACCCTAAGACTAATCAGGTCTCTGCATAGTCCTAAAGAATCTATGTACCAAGTTTCATTGAAATGCGATGATTAGTACTTGAGATACCCATGGAAAAGCTGAAAATTAACTAATTATGCAAATTAGGTGATTAATATGCACAAATATTTATCGAAAACAATCAATCTCTGCATAGTCCTTGAGTATGTAAGTACCAAGTTTCATTGAAATGTAATGCTAACTACTTATATCAAATGCTGAAAATTAATTAATTATGCAAATTAGGTAATTAATATGTACTGATATTACCATAAAAACTATCAGGTCTGTGCAGTGTCGTATGACATCTATGTACCAAGTTTCATTGAAATGTGATGATTAGTACTTGAGATATCAGTGGAAAAACCGAAAATTTACTAATCATTATGCAAATTAGGTAATTAGTATCCACGGATTATTACCAAAAACTAATCAAAACCTAGCATTAGTTCAGAGCATCTATGTACCAAGTTTCATCAAAATCCAATGAGTGGTTGTTTAGATATCAGTGGAACAGTCATGGAACCACTAAAAAATAGCTAATTATCATGCAAATTAGGTAATTAATATGCACAGATTTTTACCAAAAATTAATCAAATCTGCGCATATGTTCAGAGCATCTATGTACCAAGTTTCATCAAAATCCAATGAGTGGTTCTTTAGATATCAGTGGAACAGTCATAGAACAGCTAAAAATTAGCTAATTATCATGCAAATTAGGTAATTAACGAGCATGGATTTTTACCAAAACCTAATCAAATCTGCGCATTGGCCCAGAGCATCTATGCACCAAGTTTCATCAAAAACCGATGTATGGTTCTTGAGATAGCAGTGGAACAGTCGGACACACATACACACATACACACACACATACACACATACACACATACAGACACACTAACTGCAAAGACTCCCATTTTGTGCTTCGCACATGGGAGTCAAAAACTGATATTAAATGATTCTGCATATAATAAATTACATTTTATGTGCGCTTCAAATTGTGATGTATGTGCTTTTATCAAAGCAAATACTTTATACAGTACGCATATTCAAATTTGTATGAAGGAGCAACAAATACTACATAATACAGATAATTCTTCATTATGAAATTTATTGATCTAAAAACTCTATACTTGAAATATATGTTAATAAGGAATTAATCAAGTGATTTGTAAAAAATGAAATCAGTGGCTATAATAGCTCCACTGTGTGCATCTATTGAATGGCCATTCTGACACCTTTGATTGCTAATGCCTAAATAAAACCACAGAATTGTTTCCATATTTCAAAGAAAATTTGGATCAAAACTTGTTAGCTGATGAGAAATTACGTTGGTCCAAAATAATGGCATATTAATTTTAAGAATCTTTGGGACATCTGCTTCATACTTCAAACCTGTGACATACTATCCAAAATTGATTTAGGGGAGGGACCGGGGGGGGGGGGCTGATTAATAATTAACTATTAAATTCTAATCTAAACTTATAGTTAGTTCTGGTTGTTAATTGGATATCCTATCTGACCGAGACAATACTTTCAAGATGTAACTTTCAAAGCTGGACAGTTAATACATAGTTTACCTGAAAGCCAAAGCAGATGGCCGGTACCGCAATAAATACATCAATCCACGACTGTGGTATATGGCTTATAGGAACAGCACGCCGTTCATTGATGTAATACTTAATAATAACAACAACCACAACATAGAAAGTTGCGAGCACACCTAAAATGCTAAAATAAATCAAAGAAAGCTTAGAAAGAACTCCTGGGTGTCAAAAGTATTGGAGACTCAGTAAAAATTAATTGGAAATTACTTGTACTTGAGATATTGATGAAAAAGCTGAAAACTAATTATGCAAATCAGTAAATTAAAATGAACAGATTTGAGTGTAAAACTGATAAGGTCTGGGCAATGTAACAGATCATCTATGGTGATTAATATGCATAAATATATACTGAAAACTAATTATGCAAATCAGTAAATTAAAATGAACAGATTTGAGTGTAAAACTGATAAGGTCTGCGCAATGTAACAGATCATCTATGGTGATTAATATGCATAAATATATACTGAAAACTAATTATGCAAATCAGTAAATTAAAATGAACAGATTTGAGTGTAACACTGATAAGGTCTGCGCAATGTAACAGATTATCTATGGTGATTAATATGCATATTAAATATATACTGAAAACTAATTATGCAAATCAGTAAATTAAAATGAACAGATTTGGGCGTAAAACTGATAAGGTCTGCGCAATGTAACAGATTATCTATGGTGATTAATATGCGTAAATATATACAGAAAACTAATTGGCTTTCTTCATAGTTTAGATTCATTGAAATGTGATGATTAGTACTCGAGATATCAGTGGAAAAGCTGATAATTATGCAAATTAGGTAATTAATATGCAGAAATATTTACCCCGAAACTAATCAGGTCTTTGCTAGTCCTAGAGGATCTATGTACAAGTTTCATTGAAATGTAATGCTTACTACTTGAAATATCAAACACTGAAAATTATTAATTATGCAAATTAGGTAATTAATATTTACTGATATTACCCTAAAAACTACCAGGTCTGTGCAATGTCCTATGACATCTAGGTACCAAGTTTCATTGAAATGTGATGATTTGTACCTGAAGTTTTAGTGGAATAGTCGATAATTGACCAATCATTATGCAATTAATATGCCCGGATTTATACCCAAAACTAATCAATCAAATCTGTGCATTAGTTCAGAGCATCTATGTACCAAGTTTCATCAAAATCCAATGAGTGGTTCTTTAGATATTAGTGGAGCAGTCGTGGAACAGCTAAAAATTAGCTAATTATCATGCAAATTAGGTAATTATTATGCACAGATTATTACCCAAAACTGATAAAATCTGTGCATCAGTCCAGAGCATCTATGTACCAAGTTTCATCAAAATCCAATGAGTGATTCTTTAGATATCAGTGGAAGAGTCATGGAACAGCTAAAAATTAGCTAATTATCATGTAAATTAGGTAATTAATATTCATGGGTTTCTAACAAAACCTAATCAAATCTGTGCATTAGTCCAGAGCATCTATGTATCAAGTTTCATCAAAAACAATGTATGGTTCTTGAGATATCAGTGGAACAGACGGACACACACGGACATGCACACGGACACACACCCATACACACCCACACACACAGACACACCCACCCACCCATCCACCCCCCCCCCCACACACACACACACACACAGACAGACACACACACACAAACGGGTTCTTGTTAATTAATATCACATTTGGTTGTATACAAGTTCTATAATGCTCAATGTATTAGTAGTATTGTACTTCAGATTTGTGCATTTGCTACAAGTCAATATTAACACATGAGTAACTCTTATGACATACTAGACAATAATAGATGGGACAAAACACCAATTGAACAGTTACATTTGAAATTCTGCAAACAAATACTAGGTGTGAGTAAATTCTCCTCAACTGCAGCATGCAGAGTTGAACTTGGTAAATTCCCATTACTTATAGATATTCAGGAAAATCTAATTAAATACTGGTATCGTATTAGTGCCTTACCAGACAGTCATATTACAAAACAAGCCTTTGAAGAACAAAAACAACAAACTTTATATTGGTTTACATCAGTAAAAAACATGGTCTCCGAAAATATTACAAACTTGTCCTCGTCTGTCATACCTCAAAAATTACCACACAGTAAAATAAAAAACGTACGAAAAAACATCTGACAAAGGTATGTAGAGTTCTGGAAGTTGAGTGTAACAAATGATAATAGAAAACTAAGAACGTATATAAAGTTTAAAGACTAGCTTGTACACTTTTGAACCATATTTGCTCGTATATAATCTGAAACATAAAATCATAATGACTTGTTTCAGAATACGCAGTCATGTATTAGAAATTGAGAAGGGTACCAACCCAACCCAACCCAAAATACCTTTAGAAGACAGAATTTGTAGGCAATGTTGTTCCCAGAACAAAATGAAGAACATTTCTTCATGGAATGTCTTAAATACCAAACAAAAAGTTATTGAATAATATCAATATTCCAGAAGAATTGAAAAGTGATGACCAGATCTTTAAATATATTCAAAAGATGTAATAACAAGAGTTGGCAGAGCCATCTCGATGCTGGGATAATAAGAGTATTTAAAGGTGTGTTTTGGAGCAATGGATTGGCGAAAAGGCAGAAAAACAATTTCAAAAACGTTGACTTGACTTTGTTTTAGTGAAAACTTGAAGTATACATGAGGGTACGTATTATTATTTATTTATTTTGGAAACTCTATTTTTAACTGAAGGAATTAAACTAAATTAAATAATCATGTTAGAAATGACTACTGTTCAACTCCGGACGTTTAATTGTATTTAGCGTATGTTACTATGACAATCAACTAATTCGAGAAAAACAGTTGACAATGACTAAATGCATGGCCACAGCCAAATCGCTGCTTAATTGAAATAAAAAAAAATCAAAGAAAACAGAGAACTCTAAGACAGGAAGAGAAACACGAGTGATGTATTTGAACAACAGGCATTACGGCAGCCAAGTTTGTTTCACCTCGATCAATGCAGCAATACCCACGATGCACTATTCCCATAAGCGTGGGTAGGTGGAAGTTCATAGCCAAGCGTACTGCGGTCAAGAACAAGGTAAGAAATTACGTGACGAGACCATCCCGATTCATACAAGAAGATCGATACAAACTACACCACAGAGTGTAGTAGACATAATCCCGATGGCAATAGGAAGTTCGAAGGAAGCTAATACAGTTGATTTATGACAGACGAAGTACTGTAAAGGGGATAATTATTCACTGGGTTTTAATTTAGCTTATTTCGCTGACTGGAAAATGCGCTAATTAAAACCCAGTGAATATGTAAAATTTAGCATAGAACACATTATCTAAATGACGAAACCGTGAATTTAAAACCCACTGAATATGCCTGAAATGGAAAATCAGTGAATTTTAAACCCAGTAAAAATGAGTAATTTTACAGTAAATGGAAATTACTTTTCAGTCTTCGTTGAGACACAAACGTAATTTAATACACACAACTACAGTTCGACTAAAGTTTACAAACACCACGGTCAATCACACAAAGTCCTCCAAATTCGCAATTTTCGAGTTCCCGGTTTTTGCTAGAAAGCCGCTAGAGGGTTATCAAAGTACCCGGATGACAACTGTCACGGCTCTGAGTGGGGTTAAAATAACCACAGCTTCAGCGTTTACTTGCTGACGCACACAAAGTGAATTTCCTGGCTTACTTTCGAGGACACAGTAATCACAATGGTAAATTGGTATTGCAATGTTCCTGGCTGTTCTTCCAGTCCCATAAAAAAAATATGACAAAATATCCGGTGCTTTTCAGCGTAACTGAATCTTTAATGTCGGCGTTTTTATGTCTCGTCTGGTACTTCTCAAAATATAACTGGCGTGCGACAGGTTCATTCTCAATGCCAAAATCTAGGTGCGGAGACTGCACTTGCTGATTGCAAGTACTTAGTATTGTTTGCACGATGAGGTTGTCTGAATTATTAGTTTCCCGCATATGAAGCACCATGTCGATATTTAAACCAATGCGGCGAGTTTCGTTCATTTAGTGAAAGTGATGTCATTAGTTCAATGTCGGACACAGTGAGTTCATTTGCCATGTACTGTATAAAATTAGTAGCGCTTGAAGATTTTAATTTTTATTCCCTAAATCCGAAATTGTTGATGGTTCTGTTACTGAGTTTAACATTGGATCCAACATGTGGTTGTAGCATGAGTTCACAGAGGAAATATCGTAAATAGCTTTGATTAAATCTTCGTTGTTTTCATGGCATGATTTTCTTCCTGGGTTGTGAGATGACAATGTTGGCTGGACGCGATTTATTTCGTCTTATATCGATATTATCAATTTGCAGGGGATGGATTCCTTTCTCAGCTTGTCCCATATATAGCAATATCTGTGCCGACCTGTGTTGCGCGATCTTTGTGGCATGAGTCGAAATCCTAGATACTGAATAGCAGCACCACACAGTGTTTGCATGAACCATGTTCTCTATTATATTTTCAATGGAAATTATTTTTAGTTACAATCATTAAAGTAATTATTATTAACATTTATTTCAAGTCACGTCGACAAGAAGCGGAAATGTAACATATGTCATGGTGACGCTTGTAGTTGCGTCTAGTTCTTAATAAAAAAACTGACTTATGCAATGCAATTACAGCCAACGGAAATTATTTCTGAACTTGTTTTTCTTTTGGGGATGTTTCTCGAACACACTCAGCCATGATGTAAATAACTTCAGTTTCTTTAACATGGTGAAGCTCGACGGCCCGGTAAACAAAATGTCCATTTTTGTACAGAAGAAAACCATTGTCACATTGATATTCTTTTAACCTGGACAGTGTCCAGTCACATCGATGTATTAAATAAGCAAGTATATCTGCAGTTTCGAATGATGGCATGTAATGGAGGTTTTTCTCCCAAGTTTTGATAGTATACGGATCTTCTAATGTCAGGGTAGATTTCTTGTCCTGAACTGTACGGCGACGCTTGCTCGAGGTTTTGCGATCGTCAGGCTCTAAAGGGCGAACTTTTAACTCATTTGCAAGTTTCACGAGTTCAATCAGCTTGGCCTTTTGTGTATTACAACAAGTTATTCCTCGTTCTTGTAGAAACTGACGTAATTCAAATGCAAATTTTCCATTGTTACGCCTCTGTGAACAGCAAAAAACAACCCCACCGGGAGTACCCCCCCCCCCCCGCACGAAACCTTGAAATGCATATGTAAATTAGCTGCCATTAAGAACTCGAAAATTGGGAATTCAAAAGAGATTTTTAAATGCACCGGGGAACACGAGATGAACAATTGTGCATACATGACGACTCCACGCTGTATGCAGCGTGAAAATGGCAATTTAAACTTTGCTTGCAGATTTTCACGGGCAGATTTACATAATAATACAGTTCGATAACGTGGCCAGTCACATAAAATCCATCAAAAGGGAACTGCAAGTCATATAATGCCAAAACAGTACCATTATTTCACAACTTTCGAAATACGTTCGCTTTTATCGAACTCCACTGTACAACAGTTTAATGTCTTCCCGTTCACAAGAACACAGAGCCTAAACTATCAGAAATTCGTAACACATAATTCGAGTGATGGATAAAAAAACATTTTTAAAAACAATTTTTATTATATAAATACACTTTGAAAAGAAACAAGATTCATAAACATAAATCTATTTGAATACATTCTCACTACAAATTACACAATACTTATTTTCTAGTGGCACTTTGGTGACACATTTTATAGCTACGCCCAAAATACATGTAAGTCCATCATTTATTGCGCAACTGTGACCACACAACATCATTCTGTTAACATCCACACATTTTCATAAAATCTCCATACACTTTTTGACCTTTCATAAGTAAAATACACTACAATTCACTCCAGAAAAACAATTTTCTTGGTACATTCCTACATTCTTGCATACTAATGAGGGATTCAGACACATTCCAAGCTGAACAATTTTCTTGGACTAATAACAAAGCTGGTCAATCCTTTCCCAGCAATAAAACAAGTTGGTGAATACTTATACAAAATATTTGAAATCAGAAATCATTATTATTATTATGTCAACAGTTTGTTTCAATTAATGTAACACAATTCATTAAATACCTTATTTTTCTATACTTATGTATAATGATGTTATATTTAACAAAAAATAATAAATATGCAGAGTTCTCTAGTGATTTTTTGTGTGAGTTTTATTTTTTGATGAAAAACATATTACCCCGGTATAATTTGTCCAAAAACTATAGCGCATTGAAGTTAAAAACAAGAAGCCTCTTGGCTGAGATAGCTTCGCTGTTAGCAATGCACATTTCAATTAGAGAATTGAAGACATCATCACGAAATGAACAAATCTGAGAGAGGTCCACATGTAGTACCTATATGTACAGTATCAAAGCAATCAGAAGTGGAAAATATCACTAAAATATTAATCAAAGTTAGAAAATTAAAAATACTTTATAACACCAATATTCATCAAAATTAGAGCAGGGTTCTCCACAGGGCATTATAGAGTAGGGATTCCTAACTGTTAAATTTAGCACAACAATAAATATAACAGTCATTAACATATTATATTGTTACGTAAATTGGCTGACTCTGTATGCAAGTTTTTTGGAAGAACACTGTAGAGAATTTAAGATATCATCACAAAATGTACAAATCTAAGAGAGGTCTGCCCAAGGTATATATACACCAAGTATCAAAGCAATCAGACTTGTAGTTTTCAAGAAGAAAAATTTTAAATTTGACACGAATGCCGATGGGTGCCAGAGGGACAATTACTAATATGATACGCTCCACTCAACAAACATGAATTTGCAAAAAAGTATATTTTCACAGATGTTAGCGAATAAATTGACATTCAACTCACCTTGAATATTTGAGAAATTCAATTTTTTTTGGAAAGCACAATGGCAGTATTAAAATAAATGAAACCAAAGTCAATGTAAATTTCCTATTGGTATACCAGTTCTGAGAGTAATGAGAACCAGCAATGAATTCCATCACTGTAAAAAAAACAATGATTTAATGGGAATTGAGTCATAAGTGTTGATAACAATGCATGCTAAAAACGCAAAGGCTCAAGGGTCGATGTCTGTGTATAAATAATAACACATACAGGTGACGACTCCCCCACTTTAAATAATTTGAGATTATGTACAAGATCATGTAGAGCTACATGAAAGGCCAAAACACAGAGATTTGTTCCTGTTTTAAAGTTTCTTTAAAAAACGATATGGTGATGCGATTGTTATTTTTTTTATGAAAGTCAATCTGCACATGCACGAACAAGATATAGCACCACCAACAGCAGACTCAATGTCCTCGTTTTTTTAATTTGTTTAAAATAAAAAATCCTTGAAACTGCCACACACACACACTGAGCAGAATCAGATCTATTTTTATTTTTGTATGTTTCTTTGTGATTTACATTTTTTCACAATTGGTAAATTTTCACATCAGAACCACATAGAAGTTTTTCATTTGTCTAACAACAACCACCAAACCTTCACATCAAGTATGTATAACGAGACACATAAAACAGTAATCATTTCAAACTGTGCGTCACTTTCACAGATACTCACCCTTATCAGTCTGGTCTGCCACAATAATCATATAAGTGATACAAGCACCAAATGAATAAAGTATAACAGTTGCCTGGCAAGCTAATAAGATCTTTGGCCCACATAATGATGCCACTGAATTTTCATATGTTGTAGACCCATGAATATCCGCACAAAATGCTAATACCAGCAATGCTAGCGCTGCAAATAATACCAGTATCTGTGAAATCAAATTAATTAACATATCTGACAATTAGCCCTCTAAAACCTAATCTGTATGTCAATGTTTTGAAGACCACCAGAAAGTATTATAAAAGTGACTGTAACATATTAAGTATGGCCAGAGTCTCCTGAGTACATTGAACAGTTTGTTGTTTGGATTTTGTGTGCATACTTTTTGCGTGAGTTAGTTAGGGGCTAACCTTAAATCTGACAAATTAACTTTGAACGAATAAACTTGTGGGATAAATTGATTTGGGATGAGCCAATAATAATCCATACTTTGGTGTCCATATTTTGTGATAATATCTTGAGGCAGTCTAAGCCAAATTCAAATTTTCCACTACTGAGCATGTTACTGACTACTACATATACATGTATACAATCATAGACCTTAGAAAGAGGTCTATGATACAATGCACTATAAGAGATAGCCGCCTGTTGTATTATACATTTTGTGTAATGGAAAACTGTAAGTAAGAAGTAGGATGACATACTCGTCCAAAAACACCACTCAGCAAGAGACTACGCAAAACATGCGATGTATTAGAGGATGAAATCCACTTCATTACATCTTGTAAAGCTTACTCTTCTGAAAGAAAGACTCTTTATGATGAATTTAACAAAATATTTACTAATTTACATGAGATGGACAAAACAGAAAAATTCAAGACAATCATCAACGCATCAGATAAACATTTACTGAAAACACTAATCCAATACTGTACATTGATAATGCAAACATTCAGTAACTTTCTTTGTTTTTTGATACTTATTATAATTAATTTGTGTTCATGTTTATTAATTTAACTTTATTACTCAGAGCCCAAAAAAAGATTGTAATTTCTTTACGGTGATAATAAAGTGTTATTGTATTGTATAACATTTTCATCCCATATCACCAAGCAAAGTTTTGAGATATGAATAAAAATTCTCACAATAGAAACCAGTATAAAAATTACAATTTAGACCATTTTTTATATTTCGGACCGATAACCCAAATTTTTTTAATTTTTGGTATTCTTATGGCTTGAAACATCTTAATACTAGTAATATGTAAATGTTTTGTTATTAACAGCACGACCATTTTGTTTACATTTTAAAGCAGGTAACTATGACTTGAAAGAAGCAAAAAGAGACACCCTTGAATATTTACAAACAAGATTTATGTCTGGAGACGTACTCGCTAGACAGTACATGAACTCTCGGCCGACCTGTCACCGCCATGGGGAGGGGCGCAGTTTACTTACCACTTGAAGGGCAACGCTGATCGATATACCACCCGCGGAACTATACGCGGAAGGGAAATTCAAAACACCGGCACCAAGACAAGCGTTAACTATGATAAATATCGCTCCTAGTAAACTATTCTGACCATCGTTACTGTTTGTTGTATTTTCATCTTTGATTTCCACGTCAATGATACGACCTTGGCGCGGATGAGATGGGCTACTCGGGGAATCCAACCAGCTCGAACTCTGACTCCGCGTCAGTTTATTCCCCGTCAACAGCGGAGATGTTTCTCGCGGAACGTTCGTTTGGATAGACATTTTTTGTTCCCTTCTTTAATCATCTGTTACCTCGATTCACGTAACACTTCGACGATATTTTCGTTTAATGACATCAAGACAGAGCGGATAAATCCTGTCAACAACAAAGACTGGCATGTGACACTGACGGCATTTCCGGTCATGATTAGCGCCAACATGCGGTACACTTGTTTCAGTTTTGTTCTTTCGTCTTCGGACATTTTTTTACTGACCTATTACCTATACTGACCTGACTGTTGTTATCATTAGTAGTTTATTTAGTTTTCAGTTGTTATCATTAGTAGTTTATTTAGTTTTCAGTTGTTATTATTAGTAGTTTATTTAGTTTTCAGTTATTATTAGTAGTTTATTTAGTTTTCAGTTGTTATTATTATTAGTAGTTTATTTAGTTTTCAGTTGTTATTATTAGTAGTTTATTTAGTTTTCAGTTGTTATTATTAGTAGTTTATTTAGTTTTCAGTTATTATTAGTAGTTTATTTAGTTTTCAGTTGTTATTATTAGTAGTTTATTTAGTTTTCAGTTGTTATTATTAGTAGTTTATTTAGTTTTCAGTTGTTATTATTAGTAGTTTAGTCAGTTTTCAGTTGTTATTATTAGTAGTTTAGTCAGTTTTCAGTTGTTATTAGTAGTAGTTTAGTCAGTTTTCAGTTGTTATTATTAGTAGTTTAGTCAGTTTTCAGTTGTTATTAGTAGTAGTTTAGTCAGTGTTTTGGTTATTTCACCTTTGTAACCATTTCCACTTCCTCCGAGAAGTGTGTAAGTGTTAATACAAATTTATTATTAAAGTGCAATGAACATTAGTTCATTCATTTATAGTTCCATGGTTCATTGTAACACGTAAATTACTTGGAAGATATTAAATTTTTTTTTTAATAATTTAATAATTGTATTAATTGTATAATGGCCTCCGGCCCATTACAATCATGCAAATTAATTATTGACAAGAAATAAATTTACATTACAAAATATGTATGAAAATATAGATGAAGAGTGTGTCAATAGATAATATAAGCCCTATATAATAATGTGATGGGGATATTAATATATATATACATACAAGCTTATTAGGTTATTCTCATTTGATCTTTGATTAAAAAACACTTATAAATAAATAGAGCCAAAGAGTTAATGATTTGGCTTTTAGAGGAACTTAATAGTTGTACTAGAGTATTCAAATTTGGGGGTTGTGTCTCATTTGGAAGATACTTTTTCCTGATTGTGTCCCATGCAGTGCATTTTAGTAAAAAATGATATTCATCATCAATTTCTTGCAGGCACAAATGACAAATACAAAAACCAATGCCCTGACGGCGTGTTGAAGATAAACACATTGTCAATCATTTGTGAAAATTTCAAAACAAAAAGTCAAAGCGTCTAGGAGCTATTTTTTTTAAAGTTCTGGGATGTGCACTAAAAAGAAGCTGAGATAATTGCTAATTTGCATAACATTTCACTCAGTAAGAAGTTTGCTAATGCTCGAAATGGCTGTACATTGCATCTTACATAAAAGCAATTCCATAACATGGGCAGTATAATTTAAAACTGTCCCAATCGCTGCACCATGTCGTGCACAATATAGTCTCAATCACTGCACCATGTCGTGCACAATATAGTCTCAATCACTGCACCATGTCATGCACAATATAGTCCCAATCTCTGCACCATGTCGTGCACAATATAGTCCCAATCACTGCACCATGTCATGCACAATATAGTCCCAATCACTGCACCATGTCGTGCACAATATAGTCCCAATCACTGCACCATGTCGTGCACAATATAGTCCCAATCACTGCACCATGTCGTGCACAATATAGTCCTATTAAAGTCATGTATACAATTTGTATAAAAATGTTTAATTGTTGTTTGTTTGATTGTTCACTGTACGACTGGAGTGCTTCAGAACATAGAAGACTAGGTGCCTTTAATGTTGTTCATTAGTGACATCGTTAAACTTTCACCAAATAAAAAAGTTCCTAAAACTATAAAAATAAACCCTGTAAAAGTGAGAGCCCTGTTTGTATGTTTACTGCTAGTCACTTTCAGTAACCCGGCCTGGAATAAACATAGCCCTGAAAAAAACAACAGAAAATAAAAAATTATAATAATCTGTACTCTATGGAGGTGGGTTAGGTGAATTTTGTCGACAATTTCGGGAAACAAACTTAGACAATTTTTCCACAGCAGTTACCAGAATAAAGTACTCAATAAAACCACCATTTCCAATTGGTTTCTCTTCCAAGATTGGAATATTTATCAGAACCTAACTAGCAGAATTTGTTTTGACTATCATTCATTATATATCTGTGTATACGTAGTTATGACCAGAATAATATTCTACTGACCTGGGTAGAGGAGTATGAATGTACCAGCCAACGACCCAATCACCGAGATCACCATCCCGATGTTGGGAATAAATAACGCAGCTGATAATGACGCAATAAACCAAATCAGCGTCTCCACAATTCGAAATAGTCTCTCCCTATAATGAAGTATGTATAACCAATTTCCACCGATGGATGAAAGTGTACCCATTATTGCTGCCCTGTATAGAAATAAAAATAATTCCGTTGATTGCATAGATTTATTACTTTGTACATTATTCAAAACAGATCTTGATTTTTTTGAAATCTAACTACAGTATTTTGATGTGTCATGACTAACCACCCAAAACTCACTCACTCAGTCATTTATTTATATATAAGTAAAATATTTCAAAATACAGGTCATTACGGCACAAACTCTAATATGTTTTTTTCTCGTGCTTGTCTGAATCAAGATTATTAATAATTAAACTTAATACTGGCAGTTGTCATGATGCAGCTTGTTTCAATGTACAAAATGTGTGTAAAATATTACATTGTTCAGATGGCCATGTGTGAGGCAGTAATAAATTGTCAGGTTACATCACAACTAAATATTAAAACATCTACATTAATGTAGAGATGACTCTTATATGTAGTTATTCCATTTATCGTGCATGTTTCATGTAATACAACCCATTAGATATTCTCAAAATTTCATTCCCGATATTCAATGAGCTATTGCTACACCAAATTTGATCTCCAAAGTTGCCAAAACAATTCATTTAATGGTTTATAAATAATTGTTTGAAATATATTTCTGCTATATATTAAGAGCTTCAGATATTCACCAAGGTGAGTTCTTGTATTATTACAGTCGCAATTTGGTATTCATCATTTCTATTTCTCACAAACACAACTTAAGCTGTGCACAGGGATTCATTTTTCTGATGTAACTATTGTCAAATTCTCATGAGGTGTGTAATTACCATACCACTGATACAATTACATTTAAAGTAAAAAAGAAATGTTACAAATACTGTAAAATGAGACATGGGACACCAGACGCTTTATCATTTTGATGGCTCTATGGTGATAAAAAGCTGCGAAATGTGATAAATATGATCTCCAATTTACAATTGTGGGATATTGGATTTATTAAACTTGTGTTGTATTGATCAAGACTTCAATAAATTTAGCCATTCATTGGAGATCATCTATCAACTGTATATTAACAGTAAAAGAATTAATAATTAATGAATAGAATAGAATTCTTTATTATTACTGTAAAGATAATGTGACATTTCTTGTTTGGTTAACAAGTTAATAATTTAAAGTTTTTACATTGTTGAGCGGTCATAAAACTATCCATGAATAGTAAAGGTAAGACAATTTACAATATGTAAAAATATGGCATATGTAGTTTATAATGTATTCCTTATGTTGTAACACTGTTCAATGTACTTTATGGTTTCTTTGATTAGTGAAGTGTTCTTATTACTCATTATTTGTATGAATTTTTCATAATTTGTCATATCTTGGAATCCATCAATACAGGATTTGGCTGTTGCATATAGAATTTATGAACACATAAATATGATCTCCAATCATTAAGGATATAAGCATTAACCAAATTGGACCCAGGATGGCACTATGAATAGTTGTAAAAATATTACTGTTATTAGTCTAATAAAAGTCCATCTACAATACAGGTACATGTGACCCAAAACAAAGATGATGGGATTTACACACACTTGTACCGGAATAAGTTTTTCAATTGAATAATTATATGTATAAAAATACAATGTGCACTTCCCCCATAATTCTTTCCAACAGTAATATATTAGATTTACCTTCCCACAAAACTCAGTATTGGATATGAGGTCAGTACCGACGCCATGATCATTATTCTGGCTATAGTGATTGCTATATCTGTGGCACTGTATGACAACAAGATGTCACTCTCTACATTATCACCAAATGTCAGGTAACCATAGATACCAGTTAATAAATACACTGTAAAATTGATCATCATGGCTGCTGCAACTACTTTAGAGAAATGCTTGACAGATCGCTGTTGTAAACTTGCATAGACCGGAACTGCACATAAATGACACTAAAGAATAGAAGAAATCAATCAATAAAAGTTGACATTTTACAAAACGTCTAAAACTGAACTATACCATACATTTGCTCTGAGCCAAGCAGTACTCATAGAAAATGACTGAGGTGATTCTAAGATAGAAAATCAAAGAATGCTTAGAAAGAACTCCCATGTGCTGAGAGTATTGGAGACACATTAAATATAATTCGAAATTACTTAGCTGAAAACTAATTATGCAAATCAGAAAATTAATATGACCAGATTTGAGTGTAAAACTAATGAGGTCTGTGCAATGTAACAGAAAATCTACGTCTCCAAGTTTAATTGAAATGTGATTAGAACCAAAAAATTATGAATTATTATGCTTATTAGGGAATTAATATGAACAGATTTTTACCCCAAACTAATTAGGTTTGTACATTGTCCTAGAGCATCTTTGTACTAAGTTTCATTGAAATGGAATAATTAGTACCGTGAAAACTCCAAAATTTCGACCCCTCTAAAAATTCGAACGCCTATTTATTTGCCGGGTTTCGGTGTTTTATTTACCTCAAATTTTCGACTCCACTAAAAATTGCCGACTCATTCTTATTCGAAAATTGCGACCAGTTTTAGTTTTCCCCCAAACGAAAAAAAAACCGATGTGAGCGTTCAAACGGGACCTTCCTCGAAGGCATGAATCCGGGTTTCTGATTGACTGAGAGATTTTTATTTTATTGGTAACGAAAATATATTCTAAATAAACGAAGTTTCAAATAAAAACAAACACAAAAATCTCGGCATGCTGCGTTTCTGAATTGTTGATTATTACTGTACTCAGTAGTGATTATAATAATGTACACAAAATAAATTTGTTGAATGGTTATGAAATACAAATAAAAGTCAACTTAGTTTCATCGTAAGCGAATGATTCCGGTCTCGTATAAACGTTTGATGCTGTAGGATATCCGCCATGTTCTCTTAGGTCAAATCGCTAATTAACCAATCAAAAAGCTGGATGATGCCAACGTGTTCAAATTACCATAGCTTATTTAAATATGTTAATGTTATTGAACGCAATGCGGAAGAGATTGATGTTGTAGTACGATATTTTGGCTTGGATTTTGATGCGAAAACGGCATGATTTTTTTTAAATAAAAAAATTAGTTGTTTTTAAAAAATAAACTGGTCATCTGAAGAATAATTTAACATTGTTCACAGTGATAACAGCTCATTCTCGAAAGGAAGCTTACCCGCTCACGCTAGTCACGATAAAAATCATACACGTGTACTCTTGAATAGACAGACGTCAATGACTACGGTAAAACTTGCTCTATTTTAGCCGGCAGGATTGATTGAAATGTCCGAAAAATGACGCCAAAATACACCTTAAAAGTCCCATTTTATTTTCTTAAATCCCATTTTATTTTTTATTCCAAGGGCGAATTTACGGCAGAATTTGGTCCCTCAAATAAGGGACACGCGAGCTTTGATTCTAACCGGATACATTGCACTGGGTCGGGGAGATAGTTTGCTAAACTTCCATGTATCTTTTGTCCAATGGGTACCTGTACTTCGAACATTCGCAAGTTTTCCTAGGTAGTGCGAGACAGCTTTGTCTTTTAAACTATTAGTTTTGTGCTGACCTCTTCTCCGCGTCTTGATGTTTTGTTTTGCTTGTCATAATACTCACTGATTGATGACTTTGTTTAGATTTTGAGTTACAACTCGGCCACGACCTTTGCTTTTACCGTGAAACATGAGGAAGTTTACGTCAATTGACGGACATTGCATTTTTTAAAAACTAATGAAGCACACTGTCTATCATCCCCATTTTTTCATTTGCTGATTTCTATTCTGAAAAATTCGACCGTCCGAAAATGCACCTTAATTTTGACTCTAAAAACACGTCACATTTCTAACACCAATTATTTAAAACCGGTCGAAATTTTGGAGTTTTTACGGTACTTTAGATATCAGTGTGAAAGCTTAAAATTGGTTAATTATGCAAATTAGGTAATTAATATGTACAGATTGTAACCCACAATTATTCAGGTCTGTCTATTGTCCTACAGCATCCATGTACATTCATTGATATGTGATGTATAGTACCTGAGATATCAGTGTGAAAGTTGGTTAATTATGCAAATTAGGTGATTAATATGCACAAATATTTACCGGAAACTAATTGGGTCTGCATAATTCTAGATTCATTGAAATGTGATGATTAGTACTTTAGATATCAGTAGAAAAGCTGAAAATTAATTATGCAAATTAGGTAATTAATATGCACAATTATTTACCCTAAGACTAATCAGGTCTCTGCATAGTCCTAAAGAATCTATGTACCAAGTTTCATTGAAATGCGATGATTAGTACTTGAGATACCCATGGAAAAGCTGAAAATTAACTAATTATGCAAATTAGGTGATTAATATGCACAAATATTTATCGAAAACAATCAATCTCTGCATAGTCCTTGAGTATGTAAGTACCAAGTTTCATTGAAATGTAATGCTAACTACTTATATCAAATGCTGAAAATTAATTAATTATGCAAATTAGGTAATTAATATGTACTGATATTACCATAAAAACTATCAGGTCTGTGCAGTGTCGTATGACATCTATGTACCAAGTTTCATTGAAATGTGATGATTAGTACTTGAGATATCAGTGGAAAAACCGAAAATTTACTAATCATTATGCAAATTAGGTAATTAGTATCCACGGATTATTACCAAAAACTAATCAAAACCTAGCATTAGTTCAGAGCATCTATGTACCAAGTTTCATCAAAATCCAATGAGTGGTTGTTTAGATATCAGTGGAACAGTCATGGAACCACTAAAAAATAGCTAATTATCATGCAAATTAGGTAATTAATATGCACAGATTTTTACCAAAAATTAATCAAATCTGCGCATATGTTCAGAGCATCTATGTACCAAGTTTCATCAAAATCCAATGAGTGGTTCTTTAGATATCAGTGGAACAGTCATAGAACAGCTAAAAATTAGCTAATTATCATGCAAATTAGGTAATTAACGAGCATGGATTTTTACCAAAACCTAATCAAATCTGCGCATTGGCCCAGAGCATCTATGCACCAAGTTTCATCAAAAACCGATGTATGGTTCTTGAGATAGCAGTGGAACAGTCGGACACACATACACACATACACACACACATACACACATACACACATACAGACACACTAACTGCAAAGACTCCCATTTTGTGCTTCGCACATGGGAGTCAAAAACTGATATTAAATGATTCTGCATATAATAAATTACATTTTATGTGCGCTTCAAATTGTGATGTATGTGCTTTTATCAAAGCAAATACTTTATACAGTACGCATATTCAAATTTGTATGAAGGAGCAACAAATACTACATAATACAGATAATTCTTCATTATGAAATTTATTGATCTAAAAACTCTATACTTGAAATATATGTTAATAAGGAATTAATCAAGTGATTTGTAAAAAATGAAATCAGTGGCTATAATAGCTCCACTGTGTGCATCTATTGAATGGCCATTCTGACACCTTTGATTGCTAATGCCTAAATAAAACCACAGAATTGTTTCCATATTTCAAAGAAAATTTGGATCAAAACTTGTTAGCTGATGAGAAATTACGTTGGTCCAAAATAATGGCATATTAATTTTAAGAATCTTTGGGACATCTGCTTCATACTTCAAACCTGTGACATACTATCCAAAATTGATTTAGGGGAGGGACCGGGGGGGGGGGGCTGATTAATAATTAACTATTAAATTCTAATCTAAACTTATAGTTAGTTCTGGTTGTTAATTGGATATCCTATCTGACCGAGACAATACTTTCAAGATGTAACTTTCAAAGCTGGACAGTTAATACATAGTTTACCTGAAAGCCAAAGCAGATGGCCGGTACCGCAATAAATACATCAATCCACGACTGTGGTATATGGCTTATAGGAACAGCACGCCGTTCATTGATGTAATACTTAATAATAACAACAACCACAACATAGAAAGTTGCGAGCACACCTAAAATGCTAAAATAAATCAAAGAAAGCTTAGAAAGAACTCCTGGGTGTCAAAAGTATTGGAGACTCAGTAAAAATTAATTGGAAATTACTTGTACTTGAGATATTGATGAAAAAGCTGAAAACTAATTATGCAAATCAGTAAATTAAAATGAACAGATTTGAGTGTAAAACTGATAAGGTCTGGGCAATGTAACAGATCATCTATGGTGATTAATATGCATAAATATATACTGAAAACTAATTATGCAAATCAGTAAATTAAAATGAACAGATTTGAGTGTAAAACTGATAAGGTCTGCGCAATGTAACAGATCATCTATGGTGATTAATATGCATAAATATATACTGAAAACTAATTATGCAAATCAGTAAATTAAAATGAACAGATTTGAGTGTAACACTGATAAGGTCTGCGCAATGTAACAGATTATCTATGGTGATTAATATGCATATTAAATATATACTGAAAACTAATTATGCAAATCAGTAAATTAAAATGAACAGATTTGGGCGTAAAACTGATAAGGTCTGCGCAATGTAACAGATTATCTATGGTGATTAATATGCGTAAATATATACAGAAAACTAATTGGCTTTCTTCATAGTTTAGATTCATTGAAATGTGATGATTAGTACTCGAGATATCAGTGGAAAAGCTGATAATTATGCAAATTAGGTAATTAATATGCAGAAATATTTACCCCGAAACTAATCAGGTCTTTGCTAGTCCTAGAGGATCTATGTACAAGTTTCATTGAAATGTAATGCTTACTACTTGAAATATCAAACACTGAAAATTATTAATTATGCAAATTAGGTAATTAATATTTACTGATATTACCCTAAAAACTACCAGGTCTGTGCAATGTCCTATGACATCTAGGTACCAAGTTTCATTGAAATGTGATGATTTGTACCTGAAGTTTTAGTGGAATAGTCGATAATTGACCAATCATTATGCAATTAATATGCCCGGATTTATACCCAAAACTAATCAATCAAATCTGTGCATTAGTTCAGAGCATCTATGTACCAAGTTTCATCAAAATCCAATGAGTGGTTCTTTAGATATTAGTGGAGCAGTCGTGGAACAGCTAAAAATTAGCTAATTATCATGCAAATTAGGTAATTATTATGCACAGATTATTACCCAAAACTGATAAAATCTGTGCATCAGTCCAGAGCATCTATGTACCAAGTTTCATCAAAATCCAATGAGTGATTCTTTAGATATCAGTGGAAGAGTCATGGAACAGCTAAAAATTAGCTAATTATCATGTAAATTAGGTAATTAATATTCATGGGTTTCTAACAAAACCTAATCAAATCTGTGCATTAGTCCAGAGCATCTATGTATCAAGTTTCATCAAAAACAATGTATGGTTCTTGAGATATCAGTGGAACAGACGGACACACACGGACATGCACACGGACACACACCCATACACACCCACACACACAGACACACCCACCCACCCATCCACCCCCCCCCCCACACACACACACACACACAGACAGACACACACACACAAACGGGTTCTTGTTAATTAATATCACATTTGGTTGTATACAAGTTCTATAATGCTCAATGTATTAGTAGTATTGTACTTCAGATTTGTGCATTTGCTACAAGTCAATATTAACACATGAGTAACTCTTATGACATACTAGACAATAATAGATGGGACAAAACACCAATTGAACAGTTACATTTGAAATTCTGCAAACAAATACTAGGTGTGAGTAAATTCTCCTCAACTGCAGCATGCAGAGTTGAACTTGGTAAATTCCCATTACTTATAGATATTCAGGAAAATCTAATTAAATACTGGTATCGTATTAGTGCCTTACCAGACAGTCATATTACAAAACAAGCCTTTGAAGAACAAAAACAACAAACTTTATATTGGTTTACATCAGTAAAAAACATGGTCTCCGAAAATATTACAAACTTGTCCTCGTCTGTCATACCTCAAAAATTACCACACAGTAAAATAAAAAACGTACGAAAAAACATCTGACAAAGGTATGTAGAGTTCTGGAAGTTGAGTGTAACAAATGATAATAGAAAACTAAGAACGTATATAAAGTTTAAAGACTAGCTTGTACACTTTTGAACCATATTTGCTCGTATATAATCTGAAACATAAAATCATAATGACTTGTTTCAGAATACGCAGTCATGTATTAGAAATTGAGAAGGGTACCAACCCAACCCAACCCAAAATACCTTTAGAAGACAGAATTTGTAGGCAATGTTGTTCCCAGAACAAAATGAAGAACATTTCTTCATGGAATGTCTTAAATACCAAACAAAAAGTTATTGAATAATATCAATATTCCAGAAGAATTGAAAAGTGATGACCAGATCTTTAAATATATTCAAAAGATGTAATAACAAGAGTTGGCAGAGCCATCTCGATGCTGGGATAATAAGAGTATTTAAAGGTGTGTTTTGGAGCAATGGATTGGCGAAAAGGCAGAAAAACAATTTCAAAAACGTTGACTTGACTTTGTTTTAGTGAAAACTTGAAGTATACATGAGGGTACGTATTATTATTTATTTATTTTGGAAACTCTATTTTTAACTGAAGGAATTAAACTAAATTAAATAATCATGTTAGAAATGACTACTGTTCAACTCCGGACGTTTAATTGTATTTAGCGTATGTTACTATGACAATCAACTAATTCGAGAAAAACAGTTGACAATGACTAAATGCATGGCCACAGCCAAATCGCTGCTTAATTGAAATAAAAAAAAATCAAAGAAAACAGAGAACTCTAAGACAGGAAGAGAAACACGAGTGATGTATTTGAACAACAGGCATTACGGCAGCCAAGTTTGTTTCACCTCGATCAATGCAGCAATACCCACGATGCACTATTCCCATAAGCGTGGGTAGGTGGAAGTTCATAGCCAAGCGTACTGCGGTCAAGAACAAGGTAAGAAATTACGTGACGAGACCATCCCGATTCATACAAGAAGATCGATACAAACTACACCACAGAGTGTAGTAGACATAATCCCGATGGCAATAGGAAGTTCGAAGGAAGCTAATACAGTTGATTTATGACAGACGAAGTACTGTAAAGGGGATAATTATTCACTGGGTTTTAATTTAGCTTATTTCGCTGACTGGAAAATGCGCTAATTAAAACCCAGTGAATATGTAAAATTTAGCATAGAACACATTATCTAAATGACGAAACCGTGAATTTAAAACCCACTGAATATGCCTGAAATGGAAAATCAGTGAATTTTAAACCCAGTAAAAATGAGTAATTTTACAGTAAATGGAAATTACTTTTCAGTCTTCGTTGAGACACAAACGTAATTTAATACACACAACTACAGTTCGACTAAAGTTTACAAACACCACGGTCAATCACACAAAGTCCTCCAAATTCGCAATTTTCGAGTTCCCGGTTTTTGCTAGAAAGCCGCTAGAGGGTTATCAAAGTACCCGGATGACAACTGTCACGGCTCTGAGTGGGGTTAAAATAACCACAGCTTCAGCGTTTACTTGCTGACGCACACAAAGTGAATTTCCTGGCTTACTTTCGAGGACACAGTAATCACAATGGTAAATTGGTATTGCAATGTTCCTGGCTGTTCTTCCAGTCCCATAAAAAAAATATGACAAAATATCCGGTGCTTTTCAGCGTAACTGAATCTTTAATGTCGGCGTTTTTATGTCTCGTCTGGTACTTCTCAAAATATAACTGGCGTGCGACAGGTTCATTCTCAATGCCAAAATCTAGGTGCGGAGACTGCACTTGCTGATTGCAAGTACTTAGTATTGTTTGCACGATGAGGTTGTCTGAATTATTAGTTTCCCGCATATGAAGCACCATGTCGATATTTAAACCAATGCGGCGAGTTTCGTTCATTTAGTGAAAGTGATGTCATTAGTTCAATGTCGGACACAGTGAGTTCATTTGCCATGTACTGTATAAAATTAGTAGCGCTTGAAGATTTTAATTTTTATTCCCTAAATCCGAAATTGTTGATGGTTCTGTTACTGAGTTTAACATTGGATCCAACATGTGGTTGTAGCATGAGTTCACAGAGGAAATATCGTAAATAGCTTTGATTAAATCTTCGTTGTTTTCATGGCATGATTTTCTTCCTGGGTTGTGAGATGACAATGTTGGCTGGACGCGATTTATTTCGTCTTATATCGATATTATCAATTTGCAGGGGATGGATTCCTTTCTCAGCTTGTCCCATATATAGCAATATCTGTGCCGACCTGTGTTGCGCGATCTTTGTGGCATGAGTCGAAATCCTAGATACTGAATAGCAGCACCACACAGTGTTTGCATGAACCATGTTCTCTATTATATTTTCAATGGAAATTATTTTTAGTTACAATCATTAAAGTAATTATTATTAACATTTATTTCAAGTCACGTCGACAAGAAGCGGAAATGTAACATATGTCATGGTGACGCTTGTAGTTGCGTCTAGTTCTTAATAAAAAAACTGACTTATGCAATGCAATTACAGCCAACGGAAATTATTTCTGAACTTGTTTTTCTTTTGGGGATGTTTCTCGAACACACTCAGCCATGATGTAAATAACTTCAGTTTCTTTAACATGGTGAAGCTCGACGGCCCGGTAAACAAAATGTCCATTTTTGTACAGAAGAAAACCATTGTCACATTGATATTCTTTTAACCTGGACAGTGTCCAGTCACATCGATGTATTAAATAAGCAAGTATATCTGCAGTTTCGAATGATGGCATGTAATGGAGGTTTTTCTCCCAAGTTTTGATAGTATACGGATCTTCTAATGTCAGGGTAGATTTCTTGTCCTGAACTGTACGGCGACGCTTGCTCGAGGTTTTGCGATCGTCAGGCTCTAAAGGGCGAACTTTTAACTCATTTGCAAGTTTCACGAGTTCAATCAGCTTGGCCTTTTGTGTATTACAACAAGTTATTCCTCGTTCTTGTAGAAACTGACGTAATTCAAATGCAAATTTTCCATTGTTACGCCTCTGTGAACAGCAAAAAACAACCCCACCGGGAGTACCCCCCCCCCCCCGCACGAAACCTTGAAATGCATATGTAAATTAGCTGCCATTAAGAACTCGAAAATTGGGAATTCAAAAGAGATTTTTAAATGCACCGGGGAACACGAGATGAACAATTGTGCATACATGACGACTCCACGCTGTATGCAGCGTGAAAATGGCAATTTAAACTTTGCTTGCAGATTTTCACGGGCAGATTTACATAATAATACAGTTCGATAACGTGGCCAGTCACATAAAATCCATCAAAAGGGAACTGCAAGTCATATAATGCCAAAACAGTACCATTATTTCACAACTTTCGAAATACGTTCGCTTTTATCGAACTCCACTGTACAACAGTTTAATGTCTTCCCGTTCACAAGAACACAGAGCCTAAACTATCAGAAATTCGTAACACATAATTCGAGTGATGGATAAAAAAACATTTTTAAAAACAATTTTTATTATATAAATACACTTTGAAAAGAAACAAGATTCATAAACATAAATCTATTTGAATACATTCTCACTACAAATTACACAATACTTATTTTCTAGTGGCACTTTGGTGACACATTTTATAGCTACGCCCAAAATACATGTAAGTCCATCATTTATTGCGCAACTGTGACCACACAACATCATTCTGTTAACATCCACACATTTTCATAAAATCTCCATACACTTTTTGACCTTTCATAAGTAAAATACACTACAATTCACTCCAGAAAAACAATTTTCTTGGTACATTCCTACATTCTTGCATACTAATGAGGGATTCAGACACATTCCAAGCTGAACAATTTTCTTGGACTAATAACAAAGCTGGTCAATCCTTTCCCAGCAATAAAACAAGTTGGTGAATACTTATACAAAATATTTGAAATCAGAAATCATTATTATTATTATGTCAACAGTTTGTTTCAATTAATGTAACACAATTCATTAAATACCTTATTTTTCTATACTTATGTATAATGATGTTATATTTAACAAAAAATAATAAATATGCAGAGTTCTCTAGTGATTTTTTGTGTGAGTTTTATTTTTTGATGAAAAACATATTACCCCGGTATAATTTGTCCAAAAACTATAGCGCATTGAAGTTAAAAACAAGAAGCCTCTTGGCTGAGATAGCTTCGCTGTTAGCAATGCACATTTCAATTAGAGAATTGAAGACATCATCACGAAATGAACAAATCTGAGAGAGGTCCACATGTAGTACCTATATGTACAGTATCAAAGCAATCAGAAGTGGAAAATATCACTAAAATATTAATCAAAGTTAGAAAATTAAAAATACTTTATAACACCAATATTCATCAAAATTAGAGCAGGGTTCTCCACAGGGCATTATAGAGTAGGGATTCCTAACTGTTAAATTTAGCACAACAATAAATATAACAGTCATTAACATATTATATTGTTACGTAAATTGGCTGACTCTGTATGCAAGTTTTTTGGAAGAACACTGTAGAGAATTTAAGATATCATCACAAAATGTACAAATCTAAGAGAGGTCTGCCCAAGGTATATATACACCAAGTATCAAAGCAATCAGACTTGTAGTTTTCAAGAAGAAAAATTTTAAATTTGACACGAATGCCGATGGGTGCCAGAGGGACAATTACTAATATGATACGCTCCACTCAACAAACATGAATTTGCAAAAAAGTATATTTTCACAGATGTTAGCGAATAAATTGACATTCAACTCACCTTGAATATTTGAGAAATTCAATTTTTTTTGGAAAGCACAATGGCAGTATTAAAATAAATGAAACCAAAGTCAATGTAAATTTCCTATTGGTATACCAGTTCTGAGAGTAATGAGAACCAGCAATGAATTCCATCACTGTAAAAAAAACAATGATTTAATGGGAATTGAGTCATAAGTGTTGATAACAATGCATGCTAAAAACGCAAAGGCTCAAGGGTCGATGTCTGTGTATAAATAATAACACATACAGGTGACGACTCCCCCACTTTAAATAATTTGAGATTATGTACAAGATCATGTAGAGCTACATGAAAGGCCAAAACACAGAGATTTGTTCCTGTTTTAAAGTTTCTTTAAAAAACGATATGGTGATGCGATTGTTATTTTTTTTATGAAAGTCAATCTGCACATGCACGAACAAGATATAGCACCACCAACAGCAGACTCAATGTCCTCGTT
Organism: Saccoglossus kowalevskii; assembly: GCF_978046115.1. Lineage (NCBI taxonomy): Eukaryota > Metazoa > Hemichordata > Enteropneusta > Harrimaniidae > Saccoglossus > Saccoglossus kowalevskii. The sequence goes on along the minus strand of NC_140646.1, from coordinate 45,751 downwards.
TTTTTAATTTGTTTAAAATAAAAAATCCTTGAAACTGCCACACACACACACTGAGCAGAATCAGATCTATTTTTATTTTTGTATGTTTCTTTGTGATTTACATTTTTTCACAATTGGTAAATTTTCACATCAGAACCACATAGAAGTTTTTCATTTGTCTAACAACAACCACCAAACCTTCACATCAAGTATGTATAACGAGACACATAAAACAGTAATCATTTCAAACTGTGCGTCACTTTCACAGATACTCACCCTTATCAGTCTGGTCTGCCACAATAATCATATAAGTGATACAAGCACCAAATGAATAAAGTATAACAGTTGCCTGGCAAGCTAATAAGATCTTTGGCCCACATAATGATGCCACTGAATTTTCATATGTTGTAGACCCATGAATATCCGCACAAAATGCTAATACCAGCAATGCTAGCGCTGCAAATAATACCAGTATCTGTGAAATCAAATTAATTAACATATCTGACAATTAGCCCTCTAAAACCTAATCTGTATGTCAATGTTTTGAAGACCACCAGAAAGTATTATAAAAGTGACTGTAACATATTAAGTATGGCCAGAGTCTCCTGAGTACATTGAACAGTTTGTTGTTTGGATTTTGTGTGCATACTTTTTGCGTGAGTTAGTTAGGGGCTAACCTTAAATCTGACAAATTAACTTTGAACGAATAAACTTGTGGGATAAATTGATTTGGGATGAGCCAATAATAATCCATACTTTGGTGTCCATATTTTGTGATAATATCTTGAGGCAGTCTAAGCCAAATTCAAATTTTCCACTACTGAGCATGTTACTGACTACTACATATACATGTATACAATCATAGACCTTAGAAAGAGGTCTATGATACAATGCACTATAAGAGATAGCCGCCTGTTGTATTATACATTTTGTGTAATGGAAAACTGTAAGTAAGAAGTAGGATGACATACTCGTCCAAAAACACCACTCAGCAAGAGACTACGCAAAACATGCGATGTATTAGAGGATGAAATCCACTTCATTACATCTTGTAAAGCTTACTCTTCTGAAAGAAAGACTCTTTATGATGAATTTAACAAAATATTTACTAATTTACATGAGATGGACAAAACAGAAAAATTCAAGACAATCATCAACGCATCAGATAAACATTTACTGAAAACACTAATCCAATACTGTACATTGATAATGCAAACATTCAGTAACTTTCTTTGTTTTTTGATACTTATTATAATTAATTTGTGTTCATGTTTATTAATTTAACTTTATTACTCAGAGCCCAAAAAAAGATTGTAATTTCTTTACGGTGATAATAAAGTGTTATTGTATTGTATAACATTTTCATCCCATATCACCAAGCAAAGTTTTGAGATATGAATAAAAATTCTCACAATAGAAACCAGTATAAAAATTACAATTTAGACCATTTTTTATATTTCGGACCGATAACCCAAATTTTTTTAATTTTTGGTATTCTTATGGCTTGAAACATCTTAATACTAGTAATATGTAAATGTTTTGTTATTAACAGCACGACCATTTTGTTTACATTTTAAAGCAGGTAACTATGACTTGAAAGAAGCAAAAAGAGACACCCTTGAATATTTACAAACAAGATTTATGTCTGGAGACGTACTCGCTAGACAGTACATGAACTCTCGGCCGACCTGTCACCGCCATGGGGAGGGGCGCAGTTTACTTACCACTTGAAGGGCAACGCTGATCGATATACCACCCGCGGAACTATACGCGGAAGGGAAATTCAAAACACCGGCACCAAGACAAGCGTTAACTATGATAAATATCGCTCCTAGTAAACTATTCTGACCATCGTTACTGTTTGTTGTATTTTCATCTTTGATTTCCACGTCAATGATACGACCTTGGCGCGGATGAGATGGGCTACTCGGGGAATCCAACCAGCTCGAACTCTGACTCCGCGTCAGTTTATTCCCCGTCAACAGCGGAGATGTTTCTCGCGGAACGTTCGTTTGGATAGACATTTTTTGTTCCCTTCTTTAATCATCTGTTACCTCGATTCACGTAACACTTCGACGATATTTTCGTTTAATGACATCAAGACAGAGCGGATAAATCCTGTCAACAACAAAGACTGGCATGTGACACTGACGGCATTTCCGGTCATGATTAGCGCCAACATGCGGTACACTTGTTTCAGTTTTGTTCTTTCGTCTTCGGACATTTTTTTACTGACCTATTACCTATACTGACCTGACTGTTGTTATCATTAGTAGTTTATTTAGTTTTCAGTTGTTATCATTAGTAGTTTATTTAGTTTTCAGTTGTTATTATTAGTAGTTTATTTAGTTTTCAGTTATTATTAGTAGTTTATTTAGTTTTCAGTTGTTATTATTATTAGTAGTTTATTTAGTTTTCAGTTGTTATTATTAGTAGTTTATTTAGTTTTCAGTTGTTATTATTAGTAGTTTATTTAGTTTTCAGTTATTATTAGTAGTTTATTTAGTTTTCAGTTGTTATTATTAGTAGTTTATTTAGTTTTCAGTTGTTATTATTAGTAGTTTATTTAGTTTTCAGTTGTTATTATTAGTAGTTTAGTCAGTTTTCAGTTGTTATTATTAGTAGTTTAGTCAGTTTTCAGTTGTTATTAGTAGTAGTTTAGTCAGTTTTCAGTTGTTATTATTAGTAGTTTAGTCAGTTTTCAGTTGTTATTAGTAGTAGTTTAGTCAGTGTTTTGGTTATTTCACCTTTGTAACCATTTCCACTTCCTCCGAGAAGTGTGTAAGTGTTAATACAAATTTATTATTAAAGTGCAATGAACATTAGTTCATTCATTTATAGTTCCATGGTTCATTGTAACACGTAAATTACTTGGAAGATATTAAATTTTTTTTTTAATAATTTAATAATTGTATTAATTGTATAATGGCCTCCGGCCCATTACAATCATGCAAATTAATTATTGACAAGAAATAAATTTACATTACAAAATATGTATGAAAATATAGATGAAGAGTGTGTCAATAGATAATATAAGCCCTATATAATAATGTGATGGGGATATTAATATATATATACATACAAGCTTATTAGGTTATTCTCATTTGATCTTTGATTAAAAAACACTTATAAATAAATAGAGCCAAAGAGTTAATGATTTGGCTTTTAGAGGAACTTAATAGTTGTACTAGAGTATTCAAATTTGGGGGTTGTGTCTCATTTGGAAGATACTTTTTCCTGATTGTGTCCCATGCAGTGCATTTTAGTAAAAAATGATATTCATCATCAATTTCTTGCAGGCACAAATGACAAATACAAAAACCAATGCCCTGACGGCGTGTTGAAGATAAACACATTGTCAATCATTTGTGAAAATTTCAAAACAAAAAGTCAAAGCGTCTAGGAGCTATTTTTTTTAAAGTTCTGGGATGTGCACTAAAAAGAAGCTGAGATAATTGCTAATTTGCATAACATTTCACTCAGTAAGAAGTTTGCTAATGCTCGAAATGGCTGTACATTGCATCTTACATAAAAGCAATTCCATAACATGGGCAGTATAATTTAAAACTGTCCCAATCGCTGCACCATGTCGTGCACAATATAGTCTCAATCACTGCACCATGTCGTGCACAATATAGTCTCAATCACTGCACCATGTCATGCACAATATAGTCCCAATCTCTGCACCATGTCGTGCACAATATAGTCCCAATCACTGCACCATGTCATGCACAATATAGTCCCAATCACTGCACCATGTCGTGCACAATATAGTCCCAATCACTGCACCATGTCGTGCACAATATAGTCCCAATCACTGCACCATGTCATGCACAATATAGTCCTATTAAAGTCATGTATACAATTTGTATAAAAATGTTTAATTGTTGTTTGTTTGATTGTTCACTGTACGACTGGAGTGCTTCAGAACATAGAAGACTAGGTGCCTTTAATGTTGTTCATTAGTGACATCGTTAAACTTTCACCAAATAAAAAAGTTCCTAAAACTATAAAAATAAACCCTGTAAAAGTGAGAGCCCTGTTTGTATGTTTACTGCTAGTCACTTTCAGTAACCCGGCCTGGAATAAACATAGCCCTGAAAAAAACAACAGAAAATAAAAAATTATAATAATCTGTACTCTATGGAGGTGGGTTAGGTGAATTTTGTCGACAATTTCGGGAAACAAACTTAGACAATTTTTCCACAGCAGTTACCAGAATAAAGTACTCAATAAAACCACCATTTCCAATTGGTTTCTCTTCCAAGATTGGAATATTTATCAGAACCTAACTAGCAGAATTTGTTTTGACTATCATTCATTATATATCTGTGTATACGTAGTTATGACCAGAATAATATTCTACTGACCTGGGTAGAGGAGTATGAATGTACCAGCCAACGACCCAATCACCGAGATCACCATCCCGATGTTGGGAATAAATAACGCAGCTGATAATGACGCAATAAACCAAATCAGCGTCTCCACAATTCGAAATAGTCTCTCCCTATAATGAAGTATGTATAACCAATTTCCACCGATGGATGAAAGTGTACCCATTATTGCTGCCCTGTATAGAAATAAAAATAATTCCGTTGATTGCATAGATTTATTACTTTGTACATTATTCAAAACAGATCTTGATTTTTTTGAAATCTAACTACAGTATTTTGATGTGTCATGACTAACCACCCAAAACTCACTCACTCAGTCATTTATTTATATATAAGTAAAATATTTCAAAATACAGGTCATTACGGCACAAACTCTAATATGTTTTTTTCTCGTGCTTGTCTGAATCAAGATTATTAATAATTAAACTTAATACTGGCAGTTGTCATGATGCAGCTTGTTTCAATGTACAAAATGTGTGTAAAATATTACATTGTTCAGATGGCCATGTGTGAGGCAGTAATAAATTGTCAGGTTACATCACAACTAAATATTAAAACATCTACATTAATGTAGAGATGACTCTTATATGTAGTTATTCCATTTATCGTGCATGTTTCATGTAATACAACCCATTAGATATTCTCAAAATTTCATTCCCGATATTCAATGAGCTATTGCTACACCAAATTTGATCTCCAAAGTTGCCAAAACAATTCATTTAATGGTTTATAAATAATTGTTTGAAATATATTTCTGCTATATATTAAGAGCTTCAGATATTCACCAAGGTGAGTTCTTGTATTATTACAGTCGCAATTTGGTATTCATCATTTCTATTTCTCACAAACACAACTTAAGCTGTGCACAGGGATTCATTTTTCTGATGTAACTATTGTCAAATTCTCATGAGGTGTGTAATTACCATACCACTGATACAATTACATTTAAAGTAAAAAAGAAATGTTACAAATACTGTAAAATGAGACATGGGACACCAGACGCTTTATCATTTTGATGGCTCTATGGTGATAAAAAGCTGCGAAATGTGATAAATATGATCTCCAATTTACAATTGTGGGATATTGGATTTATTAAACTTGTGTTGTATTGATCAAGACTTCAATAAATTTAGCCATTCATTGGAGATCATCTATCAACTGTATATTAACAGTAAAAGAATTAATAATTAATGAATAGAATAGAATTCTTTATTATTACTGTAAAGATAATGTGACATTTCTTGTTTGGTTAACAAGTTAATAATTTAAAGTTTTTACATTGTTGAGCGGTCATAAAACTATCCATGAATAGTAAAGGTAAGACAATTTACAATATGTAAAAATATGGCATATGTAGTTTATAATGTATTCCTTATGTTGTAACACTGTTCAATGTACTTTATGGTTTCTTTGATTAGTGAAGTGTTCTTATTACTCATTATTTGTATGAATTTTTCATAATTTGTCATATCTTGGAATCCATCAATACAGGATTTGGCTGTTGCATATAGAATTTATGAACACATAAATATGATCTCCAATCATTAAGGATATAAGCATTAACCAAATTGGACCCAGGATGGCACTATGAATAGTTGTAAAAATATTACTGTTATTAGTCTAATAAAAGTCCATCTACAATACAGGTACATGTGACCCAAAACAAAGATGATGGGATTTACACACACTTGTACCGGAATAAGTTTTTCAATTGAATAATTATATGTATAAAAATACAATGTGCACTTCCCCCATAATTCTTTCCAACAGTAATATATTAGATTTACCTTCCCACAAAACTCAGTATTGGATATGAGGTCAGTACCGACGCCATGATCATTATTCTGGCTATAGTGATTGCTATATCTGTGGCACTGTATGACAACAAGATGTCACTCTCTACATTATCACCAAATGTCAGGTAACCATAGATACCAGTTAATAAATACACTGTAAAATTGATCATCATGGCTGCTGCAACTACTTTAGAGAAATGCTTGACAGATCGCTGTTGTAAACTTGCATAGACCGGAACTGCACATAAATGACACTAAAGAATAGAAGAAATCAATCAATAAAAGTTGACATTTTACAAAACGTCTAAAACTGAACTATACCATACATTTGCTCTGAGCCAAGCAGTACTCATAGAAAATGACTGAGGTGATTCTAAGATAGAAAATCAAAGAATGCTTAGAAAGAACTCCCATGTGCTGAGAGTATTGGAGACACATTAAATATAATTCGAAATTACTTAGCTGAAAACTAATTATGCAAATCAGAAAATTAATATGACCAGATTTGAGTGTAAAACTAATGAGGTCTGTGCAATGTAACAGAAAATCTACGTCTCCAAGTTTAATTGAAATGTGATTAGAACCAAAAAATTATGAATTATTATGCTTATTAGGGAATTAATATGAACAGATTTTTACCCCAAACTAATTAGGTTTGTACATTGTCCTAGAGCATCTTTGTACTAAGTTTCATTGAAATGGAATAATTAGTACCGTGAAAACTCCAAAATTTCGACCCCTCTAAAAATTCGAACGCCTATTTATTTGCCGGGTTTCGGTGTTTTATTTACCTCAAATTTTCGACTCCACTAAAAATTGCCGACTCATTCTTATTCGAAAATTGCGACCAGTTTTAGTTTTCCCCCAAACGAAAAAAAAACCGATGTGAGCGTTCAAACGGGACCTTCCTCGAAGGCATGAATCCGGGTTTCTGATTGACTGAGAGATTTTTATTTTATTGGTAACGAAAATATATTCTAAATAAACGAAGTTTCAAATAAAAACAAACACAAAAATCTCGGCATGCTGCGTTTCTGAATTGTTGATTATTACTGTACTCAGTAGTGATTATAATAATGTACACAAAATAAATTTGTTGAATGGTTATGAAATACAAATAAAAGTCAACTTAGTTTCATCGTAAGCGAATGATTCCGGTCTCGTATAAACGTTTGATGCTGTAGGATATCCGCCATGTTCTCTTAGGTCAAATCGCTAATTAACCAATCAAAAAGCTGGATGATGCCAACGTGTTCAAATTACCATAGCTTATTTAAATATGTTAATGTTATTGAACGCAATGCGGAAGAGATTGATGTTGTAGTACGATATTTTGGCTTGGATTTTGATGCGAAAACGGCATGATTTTTTTTAAATAAAAAAATTAGTTGTTTTTAAAAAATAAACTGGTCATCTGAAGAATAATTTAACATTGTTCACAGTGATAACAGCTCATTCTCGAAAGGAAGCTTACCCGCTCACGCTAGTCACGATAAAAATCATACACGTGTACTCTTGAATAGACAGACGTCAATGACTACGGTAAAACTTGCTCTATTTTAGCCGGCAGGATTGATTGAAATGTCCGAAAAATGACGCCAAAATACACCTTAAAAGTCCCATTTTATTTTCTTAAATCCCATTTTATTTTTTATTCCAAGGGCGAATTTACGGCAGAATTTGGTCCCTCAAATAAGGGACACGCGAGCTTTGATTCTAACCGGATACATTGCACTGGGTCGGGGAGATAGTTTGCTAAACTTCCATGTATCTTTTGTCCAATGGGTACCTGTACTTCGAACATTCGCAAGTTTTCCTAGGTAGTGCGAGACAGCTTTGTCTTTTAAACTATTAGTTTTGTGCTGACCTCTTCTCCGCGTCTTGATGTTTTGTTTTGCTTGTCATAATACTCACTGATTGATGACTTTGTTTAGATTTTGAGTTACAACTCGGCCACGACCTTTGCTTTTACCGTGAAACATGAGGAAGTTTACGTCAATTGACGGACATTGCATTTTTTAAAAACTAATGAAGCACACTGTCTATCATCCCCATTTTTTCATTTGCTGATTTCTATTCTGAAAAATTCGACCGTCCGAAAATGCACCTTAATTTTGACTCTAAAAACACGTCACATTTCTAACACCAATTATTTAAAACCGGTCGAAATTTTGGAGTTTTTACGGTACTTTAGATATCAGTGTGAAAGCTTAAAATTGGTTAATTATGCAAATTAGGTAATTAATATGTACAGATTGTAACCCACAATTATTCAGGTCTGTCTATTGTCCTACAGCATCCATGTACATTCATTGATATGTGATGTATAGTACCTGAGATATCAGTGTGAAAGTTGGTTAATTATGCAAATTAGGTGATTAATATGCACAAATATTTACCGGAAACTAATTGGGTCTGCATAATTCTAGATTCATTGAAATGTGATGATTAGTACTTTAGATATCAGTAGAAAAGCTGAAAATTAATTATGCAAATTAGGTAATTAATATGCACAATTATTTACCCTAAGACTAATCAGGTCTCTGCATAGTCCTAAAGAATCTATGTACCAAGTTTCATTGAAATGCGATGATTAGTACTTGAGATACCCATGGAAAAGCTGAAAATTAACTAATTATGCAAATTAGGTGATTAATATGCACAAATATTTATCGAAAACAATCAATCTCTGCATAGTCCTTGAGTATGTAAGTACCAAGTTTCATTGAAATGTAATGCTAACTACTTATATCAAATGCTGAAAATTAATTAATTATGCAAATTAGGTAATTAATATGTACTGATATTACCATAAAAACTATCAGGTCTGTGCAGTGTCGTATGACATCTATGTACCAAGTTTCATTGAAATGTGATGATTAGTACTTGAGATATCAGTGGAAAAACCGAAAATTTACTAATCATTATGCAAATTAGGTAATTAGTATCCACGGATTATTACCAAAAACTAATCAAAACCTAGCATTAGTTCAGAGCATCTATGTACCAAGTTTCATCAAAATCCAATGAGTGGTTGTTTAGATATCAGTGGAACAGTCATGGAACCACTAAAAAATAGCTAATTATCATGCAAATTAGGTAATTAATATGCACAGATTTTTACCAAAAATTAATCAAATCTGCGCATATGTTCAGAGCATCTATGTACCAAGTTTCATCAAAATCCAATGAGTGGTTCTTTAGATATCAGTGGAACAGTCATAGAACAGCTAAAAATTAGCTAATTATCATGCAAATTAGGTAATTAACGAGCATGGATTTTTACCAAAACCTAATCAAATCTGCGCATTGGCCCAGAGCATCTATGCACCAAGTTTCATCAAAAACCGATGTATGGTTCTTGAGATAGCAGTGGAACAGTCGGACACACATACACACATACACACACACATACACACATACACACATACAGACACACTAACTGCAAAGACTCCCATTTTGTGCTTCGCACATGGGAGTCAAAAACTGATATTAAATGATTCTGCATATAATAAATTACATTTTATGTGCGCTTCAAATTGTGATGTATGTGCTTTTATCAAAGCAAATACTTTATACAGTACGCATATTCAAATTTGTATGAAGGAGCAACAAATACTACATAATACAGATAATTCTTCATTATGAAATTTATTGATCTAAAAACTCTATACTTGAAATATATGTTAATAAGGAATTAATCAAGTGATTTGTAAAAAATGAAATCAGTGGCTATAATAGCTCCACTGTGTGCATCTATTGAATGGCCATTCTGACACCTTTGATTGCTAATGCCTAAATAAAACCACAGAATTGTTTCCATATTTCAAAGAAAATTTGGATCAAAACTTGTTAGCTGATGAGAAATTACGTTGGTCCAAAATAATGGCATATTAATTTTAAGAATCTTTGGGACATCTGCTTCATACTTCAAACCTGTGACATACTATCCAAAATTGATTTAGGGGAGGGACCGGGGGGGGGGGGCTGATTAATAATTAACTATTAAATTCTAATCTAAACTTATAGTTAGTTCTGGTTGTTAATTGGATATCCTATCTGACCGAGACAATACTTTCAAGATGTAACTTTCAAAGCTGGACAGTTAATACATAGTTTACCTGAAAGCCAAAGCAGATGGCCGGTACCGCAATAAATACATCAATCCACGACTGTGGTATATGGCTTATAGGAACAGCACGCCGTTCATTGATGTAATACTTAATAATAACAACAACCACAACATAGAAAGTTGCGAGCACACCTAAAATGCTAAAATAAATCAAAGAAAGCTTAGAAAGAACTCCTGGGTGTCAAAAGTATTGGAGACTCAGTAAAAATTAATTGGAAATTACTTGTACTTGAGATATTGATGAAAAAGCTGAAAACTAATTATGCAAATCAGTAAATTAAAATGAACAGATTTGAGTGTAAAACTGATAAGGTCTGGGCAATGTAACAGATCATCTATGGTGATTAATATGCATAAATATATACTGAAAACTAATTATGCAAATCAGTAAATTAAAATGAACAGATTTGAGTGTAAAACTGATAAGGTCTGCGCAATGTAACAGATCATCTATGGTGATTAATATGCATAAATATATACTGAAAACTAATTATGCAAATCAGTAAATTAAAATGAACAGATTTGAGTGTAACACTGATAAGGTCTGCGCAATGTAACAGATTATCTATGGTGATTAATATGCATATTAAATATATACTGAAAACTAATTATGCAAATCAGTAAATTAAAATGAACAGATTTGGGCGTAAAACTGATAAGGTCTGCGCAATGTAACAGATTATCTATGGTGATTAATATGCGTAAATATATACAGAAAACTAATTGGCTTTCTTCATAGTTTAGATTCATTGAAATGTGATGATTAGTACTCGAGATATCAGTGGAAAAGCTGATAATTATGCAAATTAGGTAATTAATATGCAGAAATATTTACCCCGAAACTAATCAGGTCTTTGCTAGTCCTAGAGGATCTATGTACAAGTTTCATTGAAATGTAATGCTTACTACTTGAAATATCAAACACTGAAAATTATTAATTATGCAAATTAGGTAATTAATATTTACTGATATTACCCTAAAAACTACCAGGTCTGTGCAATGTCCTATGACATCTAGGTACCAAGTTTCATTGAAATGTGATGATTTGTACCTGAAGTTTTAGTGGAATAGTCGATAATTGACCAATCATTATGCAATTAATATGCCCGGATTTATACCCAAAACTAATCAATCAAATCTGTGCATTAGTTCAGAGCATCTATGTACCAAGTTTCATCAAAATCCAATGAGTGGTTCTTTAGATATTAGTGGAGCAGTCGTGGAACAGCTAAAAATTAGCTAATTATCATGCAAATTAGGTAATTATTATGCACAGATTATTACCCAAAACTGATAAAATCTGTGCATCAGTCCAGAGCATCTATGTACCAAGTTTCATCAAAATCCAATGAGTGATTCTTTAGATATCAGTGGAAGAGTCATGGAACAGCTAAAAATTAGCTAATTATCATGTAAATTAGGTAATTAATATTCATGGGTTTCTAACAAAACCTAATCAAATCTGTGCATTAGTCCAGAGCATCTATGTATCAAGTTTCATCAAAAACAATGTATGGTTCTTGAGATATCAGTGGAACAGACGGACACACACGGACATGCACACGGACACACACCCATACACACCCACACACACAGACACACCCACCCACCCATCCACCCCCCCCCCACACACACACACACACACAGACAGACACACACACACAAACGGGTTCTTGTTAATTAATATCACATTTGGTTGTATACAAGTTCTATAATGCTCAATGTATTAGTAGTATTGTACTTCAGATTTGTGCATTTGCTACAAGTCAATATTAACACATGAGTAACTCTTATGACATACTAGACAATAATAGATGGGACAAAACACCAATTGAACAGTTACATTTGAAATTCTGCAAACAAATACTAGGTGTGAGTAAATTCTCCTCAACTGCAGCATGCAGAGTTGAACTTGGTAAATTCCCATTACTTATAGATATTCAGGAAAATCTAATTAAATACTGGTATCGTATTAGTGCCTTACCAGACAGTCATATTACAAAACAAGCCTTTGAAGAACAAAAACAACAAACTTTATATTGGTTTACATCAGTAAAAAACATGGTCTCCGAAAATATTACAAACTTGTCCTCGTCTGTCATACCTCAAAAATTACCACACAGTAAAATAAAAAACGTACGAAAAAACATCTGACAAAGGTATGTAGAGTTCTGGAAGTTGAGTGTAACAAATGATAATAGAAAACTAAGAACGTATATAAAGTTTAAAGACTAGCTTGTACACTTTTGAACCATATTTGCTCGTATATAATCTGAAACATAAAATCATAATGACTTGTTTCAGAATACGCAGTCATGTATTAGAAATTGAGAAGGGTACCAACCCAACCCAACCCAAAATACCTTTAGAAGACAGAATTTGTAGGCAATGTTGTTCCCAGAACAAAATGAAGAACATTTCTTCATGGAATGTCTTAAATACCAAACAAAAAGTTATTGAATAATATCAATATTCCAGAAGAATTGAAAAGTGATGACCAGATCTTTAAATATATTCAAAAGATGTAATAACAAGAGTTGGCAGAGCCATCTCGATGCTGGGATAATAAGAGTATTTAAAGGTGTGTTTTGGAGCAATGGATTGGCGAAAAGGCAGAAAAACAATTTCAAAAACGTTGACTTGACTTTGTTTTAGTGAAAACTTGAAGTATACATGAGGGTACGTATTATTATTTATTTATTTTGGAAACTCTATTTTTAACTGAAGGAATTAAACTAAATTAAATAATCATGTTAGAAATGACTACTGTTCAACTCCGGACGTTTAATTGTATTTAGCGTATGTTACTATGACAATCAACTAATTCGAGAAAAACAGTTGACAATGACTAAATGCATGGCCACAGCCAAATCGCTGCTTAATTGAAATAAAAAAAAATCAAAGAAAACAGAGAACTCTAAGACAGGAAGAGAAACACGAGTGATGTATTTGAACAACAGGCATTACGGCAGCCAAGTTTGTTTCACCTCGATCAATGCAGCAATACCCACGATGCACTATTCCCATAAGCGTGGGTAGGTGGAAGTTCATAGCCAAGCGTACTGCGGTCAAGAACAAGGTAAGAAATTACGTGACGAGACCATCCCGATTCATACAAGAAGATCGATACAAACTACACCACAGAGTGTAGTAGACATAATCCCGATGGCAATAGGAAGTTCGAAGGAAGCTAATACAGTTGATTTATGACAGACGAAGTACTGTAAAGGGGATAATTATTCACTGGGTTTTAATTTAGCTTATTTCGCTGACTGGAAAATGCGCTAATTAAAACCCAGTGAATATGTAAAATTTAGCATAGAACACATTATCTAAATGACGAAACCGTGAATTTAAAACCCACTGAATATGCCTGAAATGGAAAATCAGTGAATTTTAAACCCAGTAAAAATGAGTAATTTTACAGTAAATGGAAATTACTTTTCAGTCTTCGTTGAGACACAAACGTAATTTAATACACACAACTACAGTTCGACTAAAGTTTACAAACACCACGGTCAATCATACAAAGTCCTCCAAATTCGCAATTTTCGAGTTCCCGGTTTTTGCTAGAAAGCCGCTAGAGGGTTATCAAAGTACCCGGATGACAACTGTCACGGCTCTGAGTGGGGTTAAAATAACCACAGCTTCAGCGTTTACTTGCTGACGCACACAAAGTGAATTTCCTGGCTTACTTTCGAGGACACAGTAATCACAATGGTAAATTGGTATTGCAATGTTCCTGGCTGTTCTTCCAGTCCCATAAAAAAAATATGACAAAATATCCGGTGCTTTTCAGCGTAACTGAATCTTTAATGTCGGCGTTTTTATGTCTCGTCTGGTACTTCTCAAAATATAACTGGCGTGCGACAGGTTCATTCTCAATGCCAAAATCTAGGTGCGGAGACTGCACTTGCTGATTGCAAGTACTTAGTATTGTTTGCACGATGAGGTTGTCTGAATTATTAGTTTCCCGCATATGAAGCACCATGTCGATATTTAAACCAATGCGGCGAGTTTCGTTCATTTAGTGAAAGTGATGTCATTAGTTCAATGTCGGACACAGTGAGTTCATTTGCCATGTACTGTATAAAATTAGTAGCGCTTGAAGATTTTAATTTTTATTCCCTAAATCCGAAATTGTTGATGGTTCTGTTACTGAGTTTAACATTGGATCCAACATGTGGTTGTAGCATGAGTTCACAGAGGAAATATCGTAAATAGCTTTGATTAAATCTTCGTTGTTTTCATGGCATGATTTTCTTCCTGGGTTGTGAGATGACAATGTTGGCTGGACGCGATTTATTTCGTCTTATATCGATATTATCAATTTGCAGGGGATGGATTCCTTTCTCAGCTTGTCCCATATATAGCAATATCTGTGCCGACCTGTGTTGCGCGATCTTTGTGGCATGAGTCGAAATCCTAGATACTGAATAGCAGCACCACACAGTGTTTGCATGAACCATGTTCTCTATTATATTTTCAATGGAAATTATTTTTAGTTACAATCATTAAAGTAATTATTATTAACATTTATTTCAAGTCACGTCGACAAGAAGCGGAAATGTAACATATGTCATGGTGACGCTTGTAGTTGCGTCTAGTTCTTAATAAAAAAACTGACTTATGCAATGCAATTACAGCCAACGGAAATTATTTCTGAACTTGTTTTTCTTTTGGGGATGTTTCTCGAACACACTCAGCCATGATGTAAATAACTTCAGTTTCTTTAACATGGTGAAGCTCGACGGCCCGGTAAACAAAATGTCCATTTTTGTACAGAAGAAAACCATTGTCACATTGATATTCTTTTAACCTGGACAGTGTCCAGTCACATCGATGTATTAAATAAGCAAGTATATCTGCAGTTTCGAATGATGGCATGTAATGGAGGTTTTTCTCCCAAGTTTTGATAGTATACGGATCTTCTAATGTCAGGGTAGATTTCTTGTCCTGAACTGTACGGCGACGCTTGCTCGAGGTTTTGCGATCGTCAGGCTCTAAAGGGCGAACTTTTAACTCATTTGCAAGTTTCACGAGTTCAATCAGCTTGGCCTTTTGTGTATTACAACAAGTTATTCCTCGTTCTTGTAGAAACTGACGTAATTCAAATGCAAATTTTCCATTGTTACGCCTCTGTGAACAGCAAAAAACAACCCCACCGGGAGTACCCCCCCCCCCCCGCACGAAACCTTGAAATGCATATGTAAATTAGCTGCCATTAAGAACTCGAAAATTGGGAATTCAAAAGAGATTTTTAAATGCACCGGGGAACACGAGATGAACAATTGTGCATACATGACGACTCCACGCTGTATGCAGCGTGAAAATGGCAATTTAAACTTTGCTTGCAGATTTTCACGGGCAGATTTACATAATAATACAGTTCGATAACGTGGCCAGTCACATAAAATCCATCAAAAGGGAACTGCAAGTCATATAATGCCAAAACAGTACCATTATTTCACAACTTTCGAAATACGTTCGCTTTTATCGAACTCCACTGTACAACAGTTTAATGTCTTCCCGTTCACAAGAACACAGAGCCTAAACTATCAGAAATTCGTAACACATAATTCGAGTGATGGATAAAAAAACATTTTTAAAAACAATTTTTATTATATAAATACACTTTGAAAAGAAACAAGATTCATAAACATAAATCTATTTGAATACATTCTCACTACAAATTACACAATACTTATTTTCTAGTGGCACTTTGGTGACACATTTTATAGCTACGCCCAAAATACATGTAAGTCCATCATTTATTGCGCAACTGTGACCACACAACATCATTCTGTTAACATCCACACATTTTCATAAAATCTCCATACACTTTTTGACCTTTCATAAGTAAAATACACTACAATTCACTCCAGAAAAACAATTTTCTTGGTACATTCCTACATTCTTGCATACTAATGAGGGATTCAGACACATTCCAAGCTGAACAATTTTCTTGGACTAATAACAAAGCTGGTCAATCCTTTCCCAGCAATAAAACAAGTTGGTGAATACTTATACAAAATATTTGAAATCAGAAATCATTATTATTATTATGTCAACAGTTTGTTTCAATTAATGTAACACAATTCATTAAATACCTTATTTTTCTATACTTATGTATAATGATGTTATATTTAACAAAAAATAATAAATATGCAGAGTTCTCTAGTGATTTTTTGTGTGAGTTTTATTTTTTGATGAAAAACATATTACCCCGGTATAATTTGTCCAAAAACTATAGCGCATTGAAGTTAAAAACAAGAAGCCTCTTGGCTGAGATAGCTTCGCTGTTAGCAATGCACATTTCAATTAGAGAATTGAAGACATCATCACGAAATGAACAAATCTGAGAGAGGTCCACATGTAGTACCTATATGTACAGTATCAAAGCAATCAGAAGTGGAAAATATCACTAAAATATTAATCAAAGTTAGAAAATTAAAAATACTTTATAACACCAATATTCATCAAAATTAGAGCAGGGTTCTCCACAGGGCATTATAGAGTAGGGATTCCTAACTGTTAAATTTAGCACAACAATAAATATAACAGTCATTAACATATTATATTGTTACGTAAATTGGCTGACTCTGTATGCAAGTTTTTTGGAAGAACACTGTAGAGAATTTAAGATATCATCACAAAATGTACAAATCTAAGAGAGGTCTGCCCAAGGTATATATACACCAAGTATCAAAGCAATCAGACTTGTAGTTTTCAAGAAGAAAAATTTTAAATTTGACACGAATGCCGATGGGTGCCAGAGGGACAATTACTAATATGATACGCTCCACTCAACAAACATGAATTTGCAAAAAAGTATATTTTCACAGATGTTAGCGAATAAATTGACATTCAACTCACCTTGAATATTTGAGAAATTCAATTTTTTTTGGAAAGCACAATGGCAGTATTAAAATAAATGAAACCAAAGTCAATGTAAATTTCCTATTGGTATACCAGTTCTGAGAGTAATGAGAACCAGCAATGAATTCCATCACTGTAAAAAAAACAATGATTTAATGGGAATTGAGTCATAAGTGTTGATAACAATGCATGCTAAAAACGCAAAGGCTCAAGGGTCGATGTCTGTGTATAAATAATAACACATACAGGTGACGACTCCCCCACTTTAAATAATTTGAGATTATGTACAAGATCATGTAGAGCTACATGAAAGGCCAAAACACAGAGATTTGTTCCTGTTTTAAAGTTTCTTTAAAAAACGATATGGTGATGCGATTGTTATTTTTTTTATGAAAGTCAATCTGCACATGCACGAACAAGATATAGCACCACCAACAGCAGACTCAATGTCCTCGTTTTTTTAATTTGTTTAAAATAAAAAATCCTTGAAACTGCCACACACACACACTGAGCAGAATCAGATCTATTTTTATTTTTGTATGTTTCTTTGTGATTTACATTTTTTCACAATTGGTAAATTTTCACATCAGAACCACATAGAAGTTTTTCATTTGTCTAACAACAACCACCAAACCTTCACATCAAGTATGTATAACGAGACACATAAAACAGTAATCATTTCAAACTGTGCGTCACTTTCACAGATACTCACCCTTATCAGTCTGGTCTGCCACAATAATCATATAAGTGATACAAGCACCAAATGAATAAAGTATAACAGTTGCCTGGCAAGCTAATAAGATCTTTGGCCCACATAATGATGCCACTGAATTTTCATATGTTGTAGACCCATGAATATCCGCACAAAATGCTAATACCAGCAATGCTAGCGCTGCAAATAATACCAGTATCTGTGAAATCAAATTAATTAACATATCTGACAATTAGCCCTCTAAAACCTAATCTGTATGTCAATGTTTTGAAGACCACCAGAAAGTATTATAAAAGTGACTGTAACATATTAAGTATGGCCAGAGTCTCCTGAGTACATTGAACAGTTTGTTGTTTGGATTTTGTGTGCATACTTTTTGCGTGAGTTAGTTAGGGGCTAACCTTAAATCTGACAAATTAACTTTGAACGAATAAACTTGTGGGATAAATTGATTTGGGATGAGCCAATAATAATCCATACTTTGGTGTCCATATTTTGTGATAATATCTTGAGGCAGTCTAAGCCAAATTCAAATTTTCCACTACTGAGCATGTTACTGACTACTACATATACATGTATACAATCATAGACCTTAGAAAGAGGTCTATGATACAATGCACTATAAGAGATAGCCGCCTGTTGTATTATACATTTTGTGTAATGGAAAACTGTAAGTAAGAAGTAGGATGACATACTCGTCCAAAAACACCACTCAGCAAGAGACTACGCAAAACATGCGATGTATTAGAGGATGAAATCCACTTCATTACATCTTGTAAAGCTTACTCTTCTGAAAGAAAGACTCTTTATGATGAATTTAACAAAATATTTACTAATTTACATGAGATGGACAAAACAGAAAAATTCAAGACAATCATCAACGCATCAGATAAACATTTACTGAAAACACTAATCCAATACTGTACATTGATAATGCAAACATTCAGTAACTTTCTTTGTTTTTTGATACTTATTATAATTAATTTGTGTTCATGTTTATTAATTTAACTTTATTACTCAGAGCCCAAAAAAAGATTGTAATTTCTTTACGGTGATAATAAAGTGTTATTGTATTGTATAACATTTTCATCCCATATCACCAAGCAAAGTTTTGAGATATGAATAAAAATTCTCACAATAGAAACCAGTATAAAAATTACAATTTAGACCATTTTTTATATTTCGGACCGATAACCCAAATTTTTTTAATTTTTGGTATTCTTATGGCTTGAAACATCTTAATACTAGTAATATGTAAATGTTTTGTTATTAACAGCACGACCATTTTGTTTACATTTTAAAGCAGGTAACTATGACTTGAAAGAAGCAAAAAGAGACACCCTTGAATATTTACAAACAAGATTTATGTCTGGAGACGTACTCGCTAGACAGTACATGAACTCTCGGCCGACCTGTCACCGCCATGGGGAGGGGCGCAGTTTACTTACCACTTGAAGGGCAACGCTGATCGATATACCACCCGCGGAACTATACGCGGAAGGGAAATTCAAAACACCGGCACCAAGACAAGCGTTAACTATGATAAATATCGCTCCTAGTAAACTATTCTGACCATCGTTACTGTTTGTTGTATTTTCATCTTTGATTTCCACGTCAATGATACGACCTTGGCGCGGATGAGATGGGCTACTCGGGGAATCCAACCAGCTCGAACTCTGACTCCGCGTCAGTTTATTCCCCGTCAACAGCGGAGATGTTTCTCGCGGAACGTTCGTTTGGATAGACATTTTTTGTTCCCTTCTTTAATCATCTGTTACCTCGATTCACGTAACACTTCGACGATATTTTCGTTTAATGACATCAAGACAGAGCGGATAAATCCTGTCAACAACAAAGACTGGCATGTGACACTGACGGCATTTCCGGTCATGATTAGCGCCAACATGCGGTACACTTGTTTCAGTTTTGTTCTTTCGTCTTCGGACATTTTTTTACTGACCTATTACCTATACTGACCTGACTGTTGTTATCATTAGTAGTTTATTTAGTTTTCAGTTGTTATCATTAGTAGTTTATTTAGTTTTCAGTTGTTATTATTAGTAGTTTATTTAGTTTTCAGTTATTATTAGTAGTTTATTTAGTTTTCAGTTGTTATTATTATTAGTAGTTTATTTAGTTTTCAGTTGTTATTATTAGTAGTTTATTTAGTTTTCAGTTGTTATTATTAGTAGTTTATTTAGTTTTCAGTTATTATTAGTAGTTTATTTAGTTTTCAGTTGTTATTATTAGTAGTTTATTTAGTTTTCAGTTGTTATTATTAGTAGTTTATTTAGTTTTCAGTTGTTATTATTAGTAGTTTAGTCAGTTTTCAGTTGTTATTATTAGTAGTTTAGTCAGTTTTCAGTTGTTATTAGTAGTAGTTTAGTCAGTTTTCAGTTGTTATTATTAGTAGTTTAGTCAGTTTTCAGTTGTTATTAGTAGTAGTTTAGTCAGTGTTTTGGTTATTTCACCTTTGTAACCATTTCCACTTCCTCCGAGAAGTGTGTAAGTGTTAATACAAATTTATTATTAAAGTGCAATGAACATTAGTTCATTCATTTATAGTTCCATGGTTCATTGTAACACGTAAATTACTTGGAAGATATTAAATTTTTTTTTTAATAATTTAATAATTGTATTAATTGTATAATGGCCTCCGGCCCATTACAATCATGCAAATTAATTATTGACAAGAAATAAATTTACATTACAAAATATGTATGAAAATATAGATGAAGAGTGTGTCAATAGATAATATAAGCCCTATATAATAATGTGATGGGGATATTAATATATATATACATACAAGCTTATTAGGTTATTCTCATTTGATCTTTGATTAAAAAACACTTATAAATAAATAGAGCCAAAGAGTTAATGATTTGGCTTTTAGAGGAACTTAATAGTTGTACTAGAGTATTCAAATTTGGGGGTTGTGTCTCATTTGGAAGATACTTTTTCCTGATTGTGTCCCATGCAGTGCATTTTAGTAAAAAATGATATTCATCATCAATTTCTTGCAGGCACAAATGACAAATACGGCTCTCCCTAGGGATATTATTATGTCTGCCTCTTTCTATTTCTAAGGGGTGACACGCACATCTTAATCTTGCTATTGCTCTGCGCAATTTTAATTGTGGCAATGTTACATAGTTTTCAATCCCAAAATTTGTTTTGTATTGCCTATAATACTGCGTTTTTTTCGCCAGAACAAACGTCTATATACCAATCTGTAATTCCAGTATCTTTGACTCTTTCACAAACTTTATACAAGAACATATCAGAGTCCCCCACCCCTTGATTAAACCAGACATAACCAAATCCATATTTAAATAGCAGTTCTTTAATTTCTGTGGCCCATGACCTTTGTCCTTTTTCGTCCAGTGAAAGTAGCATCCGGTAAGCTTTCTGGGGTAATCTGTTTTCATCCATGCTAGTAATTTTAACCAATATTTCACACATCGTTTAACATGGTAACACAATAAGGGTAGCCTCCCACAATCCCCTAATACTGTACAAGTTGGAGCATTTTTACCTACACCGAGGTATTGCCTACAATAAGATGTATGTACACTTTCTAAATGTTGATATTGACCATATCCCCAAATTTCAGACCCATATGTAAGTACAGGTTGAATTAAGGTGTCAAAAATCTTAAAATACAAGTCTGCTTTAAAACATTGCATATTTCCTAAGTATCTTTTGATTGCAATCAATTTCTTTTTGCCTTTTATAGCTAAATTTTCTGTCGTAATATTAAAAGAGCATTTACATGACATTACCAATCCCAAGTATTCATGTGAACTAACAGTACTAAGTTGCTTGTTCCCGAAGTACCACTTTTCATATTTACTGAGATATCCCCCATTTCTGTATACTACAATTTTAGTTTTATTTAAGTTGATATTTAGATCCTACTTGTTTGTAAACTCATACAATATACTAATTAGTCTTTTCAAGCCCAAAACAGAATTTGAAAATAAAGCAATGTCGTCAGCATACAATAATGAAAACAACTCTAACATGTCGTTCGGGATCAATTGTATTCCTCTATACCCAGAGTCATCCAACATGCTTTGTAGCTCATTAATGTAAAATGAGAATAAAATAGGGCTGATCATGCACCCTTGTCGAACCCCATTCTTCAATTCAAAGAATCTCGAAGTGACTCCTCCTTCACGAACACATGATTTGACGTCTTTATAAATACTTTGTAAAATTACATACATTTCCCCGTTGATACCATTATTGGCCAGTCTAAACAATAAAAAATCCCTGTTAACAGAGTCGAATGCCTTCTGGAAATCTATATAGAGGCAATACAATTTCCCCCCTTTCCTGGCTAACTGTTTCTGAATTATGGCATATAATGTGAATATTTGATCAATAGTTGAATAGCCCTCCCTAAATCCAGCCTGTGTCTCATTTTGATAGTCGTGCTTCAATGATACTGGTGAAGATTTTTCCAAATATACTCATGAGTGATATAGCTCTATCGTTACCGGGATCATTTCGACTGTTTTTCTTGTGGATAGGTATAATAATACCTTTTGACCAACCTTCCGGAAAGATACCGGTATTAAAAATTAAGTTAAAAAGGGCATTCAAAAATGTTATCGACACATCACATGAAAATTTTAAAAAATTCAGCGATTAAAAGGTCAGGACCTGCAGATTTGCCATTTCTAAGTTTATGTATTGACTGAATAATTTCTTCATTCGTTATTGGCACATTCAATGATGTGTCAGTTTCCCCAAATTCTGTAGAATGCGGATCAAAACTATACAGAAAGTTTTTAACTTCAGTAAGATGCTCTCGATCTATGTTATTGTTATATGAATCCTGGTTATACAGTTTTTCGAAGTACATGGCCCAATCTTGTAATGGGATTATAGATGTTTGATTTTTACTCTTATTCTTTCTAATAGTTTCCCAGATACATTTTTCACTTGTTATGTTTTCTCTAATTGTATCCTGCAATTTTTCGTTATATGTATGTTTCTTTTTCTCACCAGTGAGCGAAATGAATTACGGGCACTTCTGTAGTTATTTAAATCAATCTCACGACCAGTATCACGATATCGACGTAAACGGGAAAGTTTATATAATTTTGCCATGCGACATTCCTCATCATACCATGGTTGTTTATTTTGTCTGTGTGAAGATAATCTTTTGTTAGGGATCTGTACTTGCATAATTTCTCCCGATTCTTTTAAAATATCTGTAAATTGGGTAACTGTTTCGTTTAAATTATGAGCCCCGAGTTGATTAGTCAATAAATTAATTTCAGCAGTTTTCTCCAGAACACGTGTTTTATAAATTTGCAATAGTTCGTTGTTCCAACGAAATTTCACAATGGAATTATTTCCAATCGAATTTTCGTCTGAATTAAGTACACCAGAAATTCTAAGTTTATAACAAAGTGGAAAATGGTCAGACTCACTCCTGACTGGTATTGTGAAGGATGTCACATAGCCATACAAATCCAGGGATACCAGGGCGTAGTCGACTACACTTCTACCATCATTTGCAATACACGTGAATTCACCAGGCTCTTTTCTGCCGTTTAACATACATACAGACAGGTGTTTGCACATAGACAGAAGTGAAATGCCAAAATTATTACGGGTAAGGTCCCTGGAATGGCGTGGAATATCAAAATCACACTGCATATAATTAGGATCGATTCCAATGCTATAACGAGCATCATCATGTAACATGTAATCAGGGTCAGATGTGGTTCTAGCATTGAAATCCCCAGCCATTATTATGCTAATATCACCAGCATTACATTGTGACAAAGAATTTACCACGTCATTTTCAAGTTTAATTATACCATCCATTACGTCATCATTCTGTAAATACCACTTTGAGCCTTCTGGAGGGACATATGCAGAAACAAGCAAAATGTCATTTTCAAAACCAAAAAAATAGACTATCTAATAACAAAATCAACGCCCCCGTGGTTTCAGGAAGCATTCGTTTAACCCCTTTTAAATAACTTTTTTTAACATAAGTGACGACACCGCCACTTGCTCTTCCCCGGTTCTTAAACTTCACAGCGGGGCAATTAAATGCTACATAACCAGAAAACAAATTTACATCATCTATATCAATACACCATGTTTCAAGTAAACTAAATACATCAAAATTATTACAAAAACAATGAAAATCTGTGTCATCTTGTTTACATAATAGACCATGCACATTCCATGACGTAAAAGATATTGCTGCATGTGCACCTCGTAAGTTTGAGCCTTGGCCATATTCTTAGCTATTGTGTTGGCGTAGTTGTTTAACAGCTTGGCTAGCTTCGTCATAGATGTAAACCAATCGAACACCGGATGGTTTGTATATAATTAGCTTATCATAGCGTACGGTAACTTTATTACTCCGATCATCTTGTAACAACGAGTCGCGATATGCAAATAGTTTCTTTCTTTTCATGCGAATTCGTTTTGAAAACTCTTCTTGAATAAAAATATCAGACCCTTTCAGTTTGTATGCGTTTTTTCCTTATTTCTTCTTTATCTTTATAATCATTAAATTTAGTTGCAATTAGCTTTGCCCCGACCACCACTGGTCCAGTAACAATACGATGCGCTCTTTCAATTCCTATCTCCCTGTCTATTCCCAACCTGTCTTTTATAATTTCCCCCACCTTTATCTCGGATTGTTCCCATGTTTCATTTCTCTGATCTTGCTTAACACCAGAGAAAATCAAATTACATCTTCTTGTTCTGTTATCCAAATCATCGTAGTCATCTCTCATTTCCTTCATCATATCGTGCATCTGTTTTAGCTCGGACCCTAAATTTTCGCTCATTTCATGGCCACTGTTCCTCCTTAATCTATCAATATCTTCACGCATAGTAACCATGTCGTCTTCTATATTATTCATTCTCCCTTCAAACAGCTCAAAGCGCTTATCTATGTTTTCTAATACATTGGAAATGCCCCGCAATTGACCTTTCATTGTGTCATTTAGTTGTTTAATGTCCTGTCGTACTGGGTCGTCTAAATTCGATTTACTTCTCAAATTTCTGCGTGCACCTCCACCGACCTCATCCGAGTCACCATAGTTTGGACCAGGGTTCACTTCCACATTATCAATTACTAAGAGACAGAATAGGCATGTCCGAACTGCTAATGTTGTTTTACCACATAACAATAGAGAACAATAGGTCACTGCCAATATGGCGAAAGTACCGTCACCTTTACTCAGTTTCCCGCCACTAAATCTGCCTATTCTTGTTTTATAGGTAATCACATCCACACCCATCATCAAAACATGTCATTATATACCTCGTTAGATGGAAACGTTGTCAGATCCTACCGATCGTGTCTCAAATTCGGCAAAATTCAGGAAAGATGCGGAGCTCCAACGTAAACGATGCACTGCCACTCACGCCCTCCTGCATCAATATTAAATTGCCAATGACAAAAACTATTAAATAAAGGCAATGAACACGAACTACATTCAAACGATTACGGCGAACTGAATGGATTAATCTAACTCAATGACAGTAATCGTAGATATTAAATTGCAAACAAATTAGACAACCAAATATCTTATGACGAAAGTAACATGTTGCTATCTCCGTAATGTATTACTAGTATTTCCCATTGAACGTAGTAGCGTCGGGCTTAGATGAGTTTTAAATTTTGACCTGGACATTCCCATAGTAACGGGCTATTTCACAGGCTCTAATTACTTCCAGGTTATGGTAGGGGCCAATGTAACAATATGTCTTCTCATACACATCGCCAAAGTTTCTCCTCAATTAAAAAAAGTGAACACTGTGAAAAAGTGACACAATTGTACTAAAGATAGAACAGGAAAATTGTTCTCACTTCACTTTGGAAAATACCCCTGTATTCAATTGGTTCAACCCACGCAATGTTACTCCCACATCCAAGTGTACATGTTACATTCCATAATCAGAACACATGCTGACGTCGTTGAAGACGCGAAACTTTCAAATCGATATGTCTTCAGCACCCATTGTGTACGTTAAATCACAGGGAGTAGAGTTATTTAATATGCCCAGGACCATGTAGCTTTTATGCTCAGTCTGTCATGTACTTTGAATTATATATCTATCATCTACCTGTTGTGTTCTTTCACTGGTTTGTAAAAACAACATACATTTTGAAAGATATTGAACAAACGTATAGTGTAATCTGTAAAAGATACATGTGGTTCATCGATATAGTCACTAAGACTAGAAGTAGGGGCGGCAAAACCAGGCGACACAAACAGAAACTCCACAATCTTTAATGTAATCTACTTCAGTAAATTAAACTTAGGTACAATAATTGGCAAATGCAAATGAACATGTTGAGATAGGACATTCATGAAATATATCAAGGAACAAAAGAAAACCTTAGATAATTAGATTTTGAGTTTAAATGTTTTAACAGTCAGCTTCTGTGCAATGTTCTATAGATTTGATACAATCCACCGTTGAGGGTGCTGCTTAGCAACACGGGCGTGGCCTGGCTGTGTCCACCAATTACCCAGGTACAGCACTGATGGCACTGATTTCTGAACATAAATAATTGTACTGTGCAGCGGAACACACACATTGACTAATGGATTAAGCAATTGGCTCCTAATAAAAAATCACTAAGTATCTACGATATATTTCAGTTAAATAAACAATGTATTTTACACGCGTTGTATACGTCGATATGAGTCCCATACCAAACAGGACGCGGCACGATGACCGCCACCCTTTAATATTCAAACATCAAATCTTTGCTAATTACACTCAATACGACATAATTGGCTTTGACCTACTTCTTATTTCCCCTGCCGTTACACTAATTACCTGTCACTCTCATCAACTGATAGTGGTAAACAGGTAAATAAAATTACCATCTGATACGTACACTGACATGAACTTGTACTAGCTATCGTACACTGGGTCTATTGACTTACATTACATACTCAGTTAGAACCTACTCTTAATTGTATGCAATCATTAACTGCTAATTATTTCATTCGGTTACACTCTCCCCGTTCAATTCCATGGAACTTCTTTCTCAAGAGTCTTGTCACAGTATATGCTTCACTGTCAGAAGGTAAAACTGATTCTAGATCATAGAGACATGGAATAAGAAAATACCAACTTTATAGACATAGATTAATACATCTGGTGTCACCATGACCTACTAACACAGGTATCTGGCTCACCAGATACCTGAAATTGTCATCCCTCTCTTTCGTAATTTGCACAGTGGTCACATGCGTTAGATTTCTCTTAATCTGTCTGAACCACAGTCCTTAGCGTCCTAAATGATTTCATCAGTGTCATTTGAAGTACACATTAAAGGCACATCTCTGACTGATTAAATACTATAGTACAATCATTCTGACTATCATTCTGTACACCAATCAATCATTCCATTCTAATTTACGAGTTTTCCACCACCAGTATTAAATTCACTGACACATGTGTTGTTAACTTGTATTTGTGTTGGTAATGTTCTTCACATATTGATCTTGATTATCAAAAATAATATTCCAGAGCCACGTCCAATGTTTTGGTAAAATGTTGCTTGACAAAATATATTCAAAATTTATATTGAGACTACTTATAATCGCATTTATATCACTTTGGGATAAAAAACAACAAACATTATTGTACTCTATGTGATGCGCCACTGTAACTGATGTCATGATAACTATTTCCTGAAAAAAACAACTTTCATAAATAAGAACCAATAAAAAGCTCTTGAAATGTGCTGCTATGGACAAGTTAATGGTTACTAGGGAAACATGCATATAATGTACAGGTAGTTTATTACATTGAATACATTTTTCTCGTTTAATTTTGTTTTGCTTCCTGTGAATTTGAAGCGCATGACATTTGTGGAGCAATATATTAATAATAACTGTATTACTCTACTAAAAACCTTCAGAGGGGTTTTTGTATGGTAAGGAACATAAATACAAAGAAATACAAAAAACATACAATACAAAAGAGATAAAAATAAAATGTTTGTAAAATATAAGAAAAAAAAATTAATTACTTTCTGTGGTTTTAAAAATTGTGCTCTTCAAGTATTTTGCTAAGGCAATATTATTCTCCATAATCTTTTTAAATATGAAATTCACATACATTGTGTAAATATTTATTGCACACTCATCAAACAGTTTTTTCTTTGTATAGCCAGTGCAAAATAGCAGGAAATGTTTTTCATCTCCTAATGCTTCAGTGTTACATTTTTTAGTGTCTATTTTCTAATTCGATTTTGGGCTTTGTTCTTCTACCTAATTCTATTTCTAAGTTGTGGTCACTCAGACGGAATTTTGAAAGCATTTTCCTGCGGCTGAAATTTGAGATGTTTTGCAAATAATTTTCCATATTTTAACTTACTTTGAATAATTTGTATGTTCTCAGTTTTGTCCCTCTAGTTTCATTGGTGCACTGGAATTCAGTTCTTCTCTCCATCTTTGAATATAATTCTATGATAGTTCGAGTTTTACTTTTTTAAGTATTTTATTCCAATTTTTCATATTGTGATCATTTTTTATTTTAATTAGATCGTGTCCCAGTGTAGCATTAATATTCCTTTCCCAGTTTGAATTAATGTTTATCATTTCATCCAGGGCTAATTTTAAAATGTGATTATCTGGCAGACTATATAGTCTATGCCAGTATTTAATTTGAGCCAAATTAATTTTTAATTTTATTGGTAACCTACCAAGTTCTGCTTTCAAACCACTAATTGGCGTCATTTTACTCACTCCTAGGATAAACCTGTAGAAATGACTGCAAACTTGCTCTTAACTGTTACTGTCAGTTGTGATTTCATTGGCCCAGATTTCAGCACCATACATGAGTATAGGTGAAATTAACTGGTCAAAAATGTTCAAACTAAGTGCTGGTGAGATTATTTTGTGGTTTAAAACTGTTTGTCTAATGCTGAAAAGAGCCTTCGATGATTTATTTTTTAACATAGATAAGTTTTTCATTTGGAGTAAATATTGCCCCTGAATAGCAAAACGCGCTAACAGCTGTTATGTCTTGGTTGTTGATTTTAATATTAATGTTTTTAATCAGTCTGTTACTGAAATAAAATACCATAACTTTAGTTTTCTTTACGTTTACTTCTAAATTCCAAGTTATACAATAGTCATTTAATTTGTTCAGACAGCTTTGTAGGCCGTCTTCCGTTTCTGAAATAAATGCAAGGTCATCTGCATATTGGATGCAATTTAAATGTTTCTCGCCCATTAGAACTGGTTTATCAATTTGATCCCCAAATAATTCTTGCAGATCGTTCAGAAAAATGTTAAATAAAGTTGGTGATAAACTGCTGACTTGCTTAACTCCACAGGTAGACTGAAATCCATCAGTTATACCCTTTGGCAATTTGACTTTATATTTAATATTCTTATACATGGATTTTATTATTTCATAAAAGCTCCCCGTAATACCAATGTTTTGTAACTTGAGAAAGAGTGCATCCCCCCAGATGCTGTCGAAAGCTTTTCTAAAGTTAACAAAACAAGTGTATAACCGTTTTCCAGAACTGCTGCTTTTATTTTTATTATAAATTGTTTTTTCAACTGCTACTTTTAACAGGAAAATTGCGTCTGTCATTCTCCCGTCTTTCCTAAAGCCAAACTGCATGTCGGTAAATAATTTATTTTCTTCCAAGTATGTGGTCAATCTCTGATTCATTATGCCAGTAAATAGTTTTGAGAGACAACTTGTTAATGCAATAGCTCCATGATTACCAAGATTTAATTTGTCGCCTGATTTGTGTAGTGGAACAAAAATTGTAGATTTCTAGGTTGCAGGGAATTTTCCACTGTCTAGAATACAGTTGAAAAGTTTCTGTAAACATCTTATCATTAACTTATTTTTGGTTTTCAACATTTCATTGGCAATGTTGTCATCAGCAGCTGACTTATTGTTTTTTAGTTTGCTAACAGCGCTTAGAATTTTTTCGTGTGTGATATTTGAGTTTAGATATTGGTAAGGAATTTGTTGCATTTCTTTTTCTATAAGATTATTTTGTAACTCATGATTTTCATTGTTTGTTTTATTATAAAGTTTTGAAAAATGACCAATCCAATTTTTTCCTGATATTGTTGTGTCTTGACTTTTGGTCTTTTGATTATGTAGGCTTTTCAGCACAGACCAGTGCTTATTTTGGTTGGCACTGTCCATATATTCAAGTTTGGACACCAACATGTTTTTATATTCTCTTTTTTTTATATTTAATTAGTTTTGTATAATGCTAACCATTGTTGAGCTAATAAATAATAATCCAACTATTTTTTGTCTCTGTCAAAATTTGATACATTAATTATATCCGAGTTTTAGTTTGTGAGTCACCATCTAGTCACGGTGTGACAGTGTTCACTACTCGCTATTTTGTCTTTTAGGGAAAATGGACGTGATGTTGTAAGTTACGGTGGCCCATATATACAATTGGTCCGCTACATGAAAATCCTTTCGCTATTTGAAAATCGCTCCGCTACTTGAAAAAAAGTCGGTCGACTACGTGAAAATTGCTCCGCTACATGAAAATCGTTTGATACATTTGTGTCTCATATTATTTTTTAATCTATATAACGGCATGGTGTAAAACTCGTATGTATATTTAATAAAAGCTTGCTACACGTGACGTACAATGAAGAGTTTAAGTTTAAATCGAGAGCAATGACTTGACATAAGCATGTAGCTCTTTAACCTAACTTTGCGAAGAAAATCCTACGCATGATAATTTACGATTGTTTTGTGATAACTTGCATATTAGTATATATTTTGGCATTACGCAACAAGTGTATTCTTTAATGAAGTGACATTAGAATTTCAAATGAACTTGTCATTCAGAACTGTGTTAGGTATTCGTGAAGATGAATTTAAACGACGTGGGTATGAAATTCGACAGGAACTAAAAGATATATTCAATATATAATAAAAAAAAATGTGCACGATTAGATGACCGGGTGTCTAAATTGGAAACGTCTGTGAATATATTGAAGGACGAAGTTGGAGAAATTTACGAAAATCGTAATAATCAAGATCTTGACTGTGCAGTAATAAACGAAAAGCTGGACGAAATAATCAAACGTATAGATATCTTAGACGACGATGCTGATATACAGGAGTCATATTAATGCAAATTGTATGCAAAAGGGTCAACTAACTAAGTATGTATGGCTGCCTACACGTTCTGACTCATTCATGAGCAAATTATATACTGAGGAAATACAAAATAGGTTAAACCCGATTTCTGAAAATGTAAATCTCGACACAGATGTATCTGTTAATATAATTGAAGACTTGATTCGATATGTAGCTGATAAATGTGGTATGAAAAAAAAATAACACATATACAGAACAACCACTTTGGTTTGACAATGATTGTAAACAAATTAAAAATAAGAAATACAGATTGTTACACAAATTTCGTAATACCAATAACCCAACTCATTTACATGAATACCACTTATTGAGTAAAAGGTTTAAATATGTTTGCCGAGACAAAAAAACGCCAACATATAGATCAAATCAAGTCAAATTTGAGATGCGCTGATACAAATCTGTTTAAATAACCCTTTCTCTGCCAAACCAAATATGCCTATCACACCTGCAAAATGGCATGACTACTTTAGTATGCTCTTTGCAGGTGATAATGCAGAGGATAACTTTGCTTTTTCAAGATCTACTTAAATTGGTTGACAAATTTCAACCTATCACTATGGAAATTGATTGTAATGTTTGAAATGGACCTATCATAGCTGACGAAATTAGTCATAGCATTGCTAGTATTAAAAATGGTAAATCTGCAGGCTCCGACGAGCTGATTGGCGAATTCTTTAAAAACTCTTTTCCTACCTTGGCCCCATTTTAAACATCATTTTTAACCAAATATTTGAATCAGGAAAATTCCTAAACGTCTGGTCAAGAGCAATTGTCATTCTAATATATAAAAAAAGGGTCCTATCAAGATGAATGGATATCAAAGATTGTTAATGCAAATTGTAGACACGCATTTTTCGCTCTCCAAAGAATTGGAAATATCTCAAACGCAGATACAAAAACTGAATTTGTAACATCCATATTTGATTACTGTATTTTGTACTCATTGAACCAAATCTGAAAAGTCTACTTTGAAAGCGCATTGAATAATGTGTTTTTAATATTTAAGACACATGGCGAATGCCTAGAATATTTATCATGTCTTGTAGCTACCACCAGGTCATTTGAAGAAGACATGTTGGAGCGCCGTGACCACAAAAACATTCAGAAAGCATATGCCTAGCTTCGCATTAGCTTCACATTTTTAAGGACAACTTGAAAACGTTTAACATTTTTGAGTCGGTACTCCAAAATGGTTTATAGAAGTGTAAAGTGTCAGTTCAGTTGCTATGATATCGTTGCATATGACTTTTAGTTAATATAAATGACAACTACAATAGTTGGTGTCCTGCACCAAAATGTCTCAATTATTATCGACTTCTGTTCCAACTCAGAATAGGCGCAAATGCGAATGCACAGTTAATTCAGTACGGTGCACACTTGATTCAATACGGTGCACAGTTGATTCAATATGGTGCGCACTTAATTCAAAATGGACTACAGTTGATTCAATACAATGCACAGTTAATTCAATACAATGCACAGTTAATTCAATACAATGCACAGTTAATTCAATACGGAGACTTTTAGCTCATTGTTGATTCACACGTGTTCTATTTATTAAACAAACTGTATGGGTAGATGTACATAATAAGTCAAAAAATCTGAAATACTGGAACATTAAGCGCTATACAATGGTTAAACTAGATTGATTTATATAAAATTTGTTATAAAATATTTAACATGTTTGAATTATATATTATCTACCTCTAATATCCCTGGAAACGGTATTTGAGTTATAAAATCAGAATACTCATAAGGCAGTGGTTAGAATTTTCACTTATAATGCGAATACAGCTCTTCAATGGAATAAATATTATTAATACTTTATAAATGGGGCTCTTTGATTATTACACAAATTTAGAAATGATTTTTTACGCTGTTTGGTTCTATTTAACTTTTAACTGTAGATATTTTTGTTTCACAGCTTTGCAGTGCTGATCATGGTAAGCATTATTTATAGTGCGACCACTGCCAACAGGGAATTGTACTATGGGATGAATAAAGATGATTTCGAATAAAAATTAAGTAATTTGATTACAAAATGAGAGAATGAAAATACATGTACGTGCACACAGCGCATGGTATGAACGACTCATTCACTGAGTTAAGTCTGGTTGCTGGTAACACATTCGGCTCAAGCTGCCCTGAGCAAATTATCACAATTTTGTTGCCACAATAGGAGATTGGTTACAAAAATGCTATCAAGTCTTTTGGTAATTCCATGAGCCTCTTGTAACCATTCTTGAATTGACTACTTTTTTCAGAACTCATATTTTTATAAATATTGCCATATGAATAAGTATTCTTGTAAGTGCTTGATTTGTCTAGAGAATATTCAGATTATATGACATAATAATCAAATATGCCAATAATCTGTTCATGATAATTAGCTTTAAATCAATATTTTGACTGTAATTGGAGCATATTCTACGCTAATCTCAACAATGATAATGTATATCAAAGTACTACTGAGTAGGTGAAGGGCTATCCAATATCACATTTTGTTAAATGTACGTTTATATCATGGAATTCTTAACAATCTATTTGATTACAGATGCAAACCTACGTGATAATTTCACGTGTCTGAATGACGGTGTCTGTGTTTTTATGACAGGATCCAGTACTAACTACACGTGTAGTTGTCATGGATGTTACACTGGTCTACATTGTGAAATGTGTAGGTATTACTTGTAAGCTATTACAAGTACATATGTATTTCTATACAGTAAACCTATTTTTGGGTTGAAAGGCAGAAGTATTATTTTTCTATCCGGCAATTATGTAGGTTTTTTCTAATATAAATTATTTATTTATTTCAGTACTGAATGCATGCGACAGCAGTCCGTGTCAGAATGGAAGTTCTTGTGCTGCGGTCCTAGGATCCTGCACTCAATACGAGTGTTTTAATCCCACCGGTAATTAACTTATATTCTTACTGTTTATTGATGTATATTTGTATGGTTAGTACATTACTTTAGGCTGATTGTAGCAAAGTACTGAAAAGTTGTGGCAAAGTGCTGAAAAGTAGTGGCAAAGTACTGAAAAGTGTGGCAAAGTACTGGAAAGTTGTGGCAAAGTGCTGAAACGTTGTGGCAAAGTGCTGAAAAGTGTGGCAAAGTGCTGAAAAGTTGTGGCAAAGTCGTGGCAAAGTACTGAAAAGTGTGGCAAAGTACTGAAAAGTTGTGGCAAAGTGCTGAAAAGTCGTGGCAAAGTACTAAAAAGTGTGGCATAGTCGTGAAAAAGTACTGAAAAGAGTGGCAAAGTACTGAAAAGTTGTGGCAAAGTGCTGAAAAGTGTGGCAAAGTGCTGAAAAGTAGTGGCAAAGTGCTGAAAAGACGTGGCAAAGTACTGAAAAGTGTGGCAAAGTGCTGAAAAGTAGTGGCAAACTACTGAAAAGCAGTGGCAAAGTGCCGAAAAGTGTGGCAAAGTACAGAAAAGTTGTGGCAAAGTCGTGGCAAAGTACTGAAAAGTGTGGCAAAGTACTGGAAAGTTGTGGCAAAGTCGTGGCAAAGTACTGAAAAGTGTGGCAAAGTACTGAAAAGTTGTGGCAAAGTGCTGAAAAGTCGTGGCAAAGTACTGAAAAGTTGTGGCAAAGTCGTGGCAAAGTACTGAAAAGTGTGGCAAACTACTGAAAAGCAGTGGCAAAGTGCCGAAAAGTGAGGCAAAGTACAGAAAAGTTGTGGCAAAGTCGTGGCAAAGTACTGAAAAGTGTGGCAAAGTACTGGAAAGTTGTGGCAAAGTCGTGGCAAAGTACTCAAAAGTGTGGCAAAGTATTGAAAAGTTGTGGCAAAGTGCTGATAAGTCGTGGCAAAGTACAGAAAAGTTGTGGCAAAGTCGTGGCAAAGTACTGAAAAGTGTGGCAAAGTACTGGAAAGTTGTGGCAAAGTCGTGGCAAAGTACTGAAAATCGTGGCAAAGTACTGAAAAGTTGTGGCAAAGTGATGAAAAGTCGTGGCAAAGTACTGAAAATGTGTGGCAAAGTCGTGGCAAAGTACTGAAAAGTGTGGCAAAGTACTGAAAAGTTGTGGCAAAGTGCTGAAAAGTCGTGGCAAAGTACTGAAAAGTGTGGCAAAGTGCTGAAAAGTTGTGGCAAAGTGCTGAAAATTGTGGCAAAGTACTGAAAAGTGTGGCAAAGTGTTGGAAAGTTGTGGCAAAGTGCTGAAACGTGGCAAAGTGCTGAAAAGTGTGGCAAAGTACTGAAAAGTTGTGGCAAAGTCGTGGCAAAGTACTGAAAAGTGTGGCAAAGTGCTGAAAAGTAGTTGCAAAGTACTGAAAAGTGTGGCAAAGTACTGAAAAGTCGTGGCAAAGTACTGAAAAAGTGTGGCAAAGTACTGAAAAGTTGTGGCGAAGTGCTGAAAAATCGTGGTAAAGTACTTAAAAGTGTGGCAAAGTACTTAAAAGTTGTGGCAAAGTGCTGAAAAGTGTGGCAAAGTACTGGAAAGTTGTGGCAAAGTGCTGAAACGTTGTGGCAAAGTGCTTAAAAGTGTAGCAAAGTACTGAAAAGTTGTGGCAAAGTCGTGGCAAAGTACTGAAAATTGTGGCAAAGTACTGAAAAGTTGTGGCAAAGTGCTGAAAAGTCGTGGCAAAGTACTGAAAAGTGTGGCAAAGTACTGGAAAGTAGTGGCAAAGTGCTGAAACATTGTGGCAAAGTGCTGAAAAGAGTGGCAAAGTACTGAAAAGTTGTTCAAAGTCGTGGCAAAGTACTGAAAAGTGTGGCAAAGTACTGAAAAGTTGTGGCAAAGTGCTGAAAAGTCGTGGCAAAGTACTGAAAAGTTGTGGCAAAGCGCTGAAAAGTAGTGGCAAAGTAATGAAAAGCAGTGGCAAAGTACTAAAAAGTGTGGCATAGTCGTGGCAAAGTACTGAAAAGAGTGGCAAAGTACTGAAAAGTTGTGGCAAAGTTCTGAAAAGTGTGGCAAAGTGCTGAAAAGCAATGGCTTAGTGCTGAAAAGTCGTGGCAAAGTACTGAAAAGGGTGGCAAAATACTGAAAAGTTGTGGCAAAGTGCTGAAAAGTAGTGGCAAACTACTGAAAAGTGTGGTAAAGTGCCGAAAAGTGTGGCAAAGTACAGAAAAGTTGTGGCAAAGTCGTGGCAAAGTACTGAAAAGTGTGGCAAAGTACTGGAAAGTTGTGGCAAAGTAGTGGCAAAGTGCTGAAAAGTGTGGCAAAGTACTGGAAAGTTGTGGCAAATTGCTGAAACGTTGTGGCAAAGTGCTGAAAAGTGTGGCAAAGTACTGAAAAGTTGTGGCAAAGTCGTGGCAAAGTACTGAAAAATGTGGCAAAGTACTGGAAAGTTGTGGCAAAGTCGTGGCGAAGTACTGAAAAGTGTGGCAAAGTACTGAAAAGTTGTGGCAAAGTGCTGAAAAGTAGTGGCAAACTACTGAAAAGCAGTGGCAAAGCGCCGAAAAGTGTGGCAAAGTACAGAAAAGTTGTGGCAAAGTCGTGGCAAAGTACTGAAAAGTGTGGCAAAGTGTTGGAAAGTTGTGGCAAAGTGCTGAAACGTGGCAAAGTGCTGAAAAGTGTGGCAAAGTACTGAAAAGTTGTGGCAAAGTCGTGGCAAAGTACTGAAAAGTGTTTCAAAGTACTGAAAAGTTGTGGCAAAGTGCTGAAAAGTCGTGGCAAAGTACTGAAAAGTGTGGCAAAGTGCTGAAAAGTAGTGGCAAAGTACTGAAAAGTAGTGGCAAATTGCTGAAAAGTGTGGCAAAGTACTGAAAAGTCGTGGTAAAGTACTGAAAAGTGAGGCAAAGTACTGAAAAGTTGTGGCAAAGTGCTGAAAAGTAGTGGCAAAGTGCTAAAAATTGTGGCAAAGTACTGAAAAGTCGTGGCAAAGTCGTGGCAAAGTACTGAAAAGTGTGGCAAAGTACTAAAAAGTTGTGGCGAAGTGCTGAAAAATCGGGGCAAAGTACTGAAAAGTGAGGCAAAGTACTGAAAAGTTGTGGCAAAGTGCTGAAAAGTAGTGGCAAAGTGCTGAAAATTGTGGCAAAGTACTGAAAAGTCGTGGCAAAGTCGTGGCAAAGTACTGAAAAGTGTGGCAAAGTACTAAAAAGTTGTGGCGAAGTGCTGAAAAATCGTGGCAAAGTATTGAAAAGTGTGGCAAAGTACTTAAAAGTTGTGGCAAA
The DNA here is from genome assembly GCF_978046115.1 of Saccoglossus kowalevskii. Lineage (NCBI taxonomy): Eukaryota > Metazoa > Hemichordata > Enteropneusta > Harrimaniidae > Saccoglossus > Saccoglossus kowalevskii. Next base: position 8,572 of record NC_140646.1, on the reverse strand, counting down.
GTACTGAAAAGTAGTGGCAAAGTGCTGAAAAGTGTGGCAAATTACTGGAAAGTTGTGGCAAAGTGCTGAAACGTTGTGGCAAAGTGCTGAAAAGTGTGGCAAAGTACTGAAAAGTTGTGGCAAAGTCGTGGCAAAGTACTGAAAATTATGGCAAAGTACTGAAAAGTTGTGGAAAAGTGCTGAAAAGTAGTAGCAAAGTGCTGAAAATTGTGGCAAAGTACTGAAAAGTTGTGGCAAAGTGCTGGAAAGTAGTGACAAACTACTAAAGAGCAGTTGCAAAGTACTGAAAAGTGTGGCAAAGTACTGAAAAGTTGTGGCAAAGTACTGAAAAGTGTGTCAAAGTTCTGAAAAGTTGTGGCAAAGTACTGAAAAGTGTGGCAAAGTACTGAAAAGTCGTGGCAAAGTCGTGGCAAAGTACTGAAAAGTGTGGCAAATTACTGAAAAGTGTGGCAAATTGCTGAAAAGTCATGGCAAAGTACTGAAAAGTTGTGGCAAAGTGCTGAAAAGTAGTGGCAAAGTACTGAAAAGCAGTGGCAAAGTACTGAAAAGTGTGGCATAGTCGTGGCAAAGTACTGAAAAGAGTGGCAAAGTACTGAAAAGTTGTGGCAAAGTGCTTAAAAGTGTGGCAAAGTGCTAAAAAGTAGTGGCAAAGTGCTGAAAAGTCGTGGCAAAGTACTGAAAAGTGTGGCAAAGTACTGACAAGTTGTGGCAAAGTGCTGAAAAGTAGTGGCAAAGTACTGGAAAGTTGTGGCAAAGTCGTGGCAAAGTACTCAAAAGTGTGGCAAAGTATTGAAAAGTTGTGGCAAAGTGCTGATAAGTCGTGGCAAAGTACAGAAAAGTTGTGGCAAAGTCGTGGCAAAGTACTGAAAAGTGTGGCAAAGTACTGGAAAGTTGTGGCAAAGTCGTGGCAAAGTACTGAAAATCGTGGCAAAGTAATGAAAAGTTGTGGCAAAGTGCTGAAAAGTCGTGGCAAAGTACTGAAAATTTGTGGCAAAGTCGTGGCAAAGTACTGAAAAGTGTGGCAAAGTACTGAAAAGTGTGGCAAAGTACTGAAAAGTTGTGGCAAAGTGCTGAAAAGTCGTGGCAAAGTACTGAAAAGTGTGGCAAAGTGCTGAAAAGTAGTGGCAAAGTACTGAAAATTGTGGCAAAGTACTGGAAAGTTGTGGCAAAGTGCTGAAAAGTAGTGGCAAAGTGCTGAAAATTGTGGCAAAGTACTGAAAAGTTGTGGCAAAGTGCTGAAAAGTAGTGGCAAAGTACTGAAGAGCAGTTGCAAAGTACTGAAAAGTGTGGCAAAGTACTGAAAAGTCGTGGCAAAGTCGTGGCAAAGTACTGAAAAAGTGTGGCAAAGTACTGAAAAGTTGTGGCGAAGTGCTGAAAAATCGTGGTAAAGTACTTAAAAGTGTAGCAAAGTACTTAAAAGTTGTGGCAAAGTACTGAAAAGTTGTGGCAAAGTGCTGAAAAGTGTGGCAAAGTACTGGAAAGTTGTGGCAAAGTACTGGAAAGTTGTGGCAAAGTGCTGAAACGTTGTGGCAAAGTGCTTAAAAGTGTGGCAAAGTACTGAAAAGTTGTGGCAAAGTCGTGGCAAAGTACTGAAAATTGTGGCAAAGTACTGAAAAGTTGTGGCAAAGTGCTGAAAAGTCGTGGCAAAGTACTGAAAAGTGTGGCAAAGTACTGGAAAGTAGTGGCAAAGTGCTGAAACGTTGTGGCAAAGTACTGGAAAGTAGTGGCAAAGTGCTGAAACGTTGTTCAAAGTCGTGGCAAAGTACTGAAAAGTGTGGCAAAGTACTGAAAAGTTGTGGCAAAGTGCTGAAAAGTCGTGGCAAAGTACTGAAAAGTGTGGCAAAGTACTGAAAAGTTGTGGCAAAGTGCTGAAAAGTAGTGGCAAACTACTGAAAAGTGTGGTAAAGTGCCGAAAAGTGTGGCAAAGTACAGAAAAGTTGTGGCAAAGTGGTGGCAAAGTACTGAACAGTGTGGCAAAGTACTGGAAAGTTGTGGCAAAGTAGTGGCAAAGTGCTGAAAAGTGTGGCAAAGTACTGGAAAGTTGTGGCAAAGTGCTGAAACGTCGTGGCAAAGTGCTGAAAAGTGTGGCAAAGTACTGAAAAGTTGTGGCAAAGTCGTGGCAAAGTACTGAAAAATGTGGCAAAGTACTGGAAAGTTGTGGCAAAGTCGTGGCAAAGTACTGAAAAGTGTGGCAAAGTACTGAAAAGTTGTGGCAAAGTCCTGAAAAGTAGTGGCAAACTACTGAAAAGCAGTGGCAAAGCGCCGAAAAGAGTGGCAAAGTACAGAAAAGTTGTGGCAAAGTCGTGGCAAAGTACTGAAAAGTGTTTCAAAGTACTGAAAAGTTGTGGCAAAGTGCTGAAAAGTCGTGGCAAAGTACTGAAAAGTGTGGCAAAGTGCTGAAAAGTAGTGGCAAAGTACTGAAAAGTGTGGCAAAGTACTGAAAAGTCGTGGCAAAGTACTGAAAAGTGTGGCAAAGTACTGAAAAGTTGTGGCGAAGTAATGAAAAGTAGTGGCAAATTGCTGAAAAGTGTGGCAAAGTACTGAAAAGTCGTGGTAAAGTACTGAAAAGTGAGGCAAAGTACTGAAAAGTTGTGGCAAAGTGCTGAAAAGGAGTGGCAAAGTGCTAAAAATTGTGGCAAAGTACTGAAAAGTCGTGGCAAAGTCGTGGCAAAGTACTGAAAAGTGTGGCAAAGTACTAAAAAGTTGTGGCGAAGTGCTGAAAAATCGGGGCAAAGTACTGAAAAGTGAGGCAAAGTACTGAAAAGTTGTGGCAAAGTGCTGAAAAGTGTGGCAAAGTACTGGAAAGTTGTGGCAAAGTGCTGAAACGTTGTGGCAAAGTGCTTAAAAGTGTGGCAAAGTACTGAAAAGTTGTGGCAAAGTCGTGGCAAAGTACTGAAAATTGTGGCAAAGTACTGAAAAGTTGTGGCAAAGTGCTGAAAAGTCGTGGCAAAGTACTGAAAAGTGTGGCAAAGTACTGGAAAGTAGTGGCAAAGTGCTGAAACGTTGCGGCAAAGTGCTGAAAAGTGTGGCAAAGTACTGAAAAGTCGTGGCAAAGTACTGAAAAGTTGTGGCAAAGTGCTGAAAAGTCGTGGCAAAGTACTGAAAAGTGTGGCAAAGTACTGAAAAGTTGTTGCAAAGTGCTGAAAAGTCGTGGCAAAGTATTGAAAAGTGTGGCAAAGTGCTGAAAAGTAGTGGCAAAGTACTGAAAAGTGTGGCAAAGTACTGGAAAGTTGTGGCAAAGTCGTGGCAAAGTACTGAAAAGTGTGGCAAAGTACTGGAAAGTTGTGGCAAAGTCGTGGCAAAGAACTGAAAAGTGTGGCAAAGTACTGAAAAGTTGTGGCAAAGTGCTGAAAAGTCGTTGCAAAGTACTGAAAAGTTGTGGCAAAGTCGTGGCAAAGTACTGAAAAGTGTGGCAAAGTACTGAAAAGTTGTGGCAAAGTGCTGAAAAGTGTGGCAAATGCTGAAAAGTAGTGGCAAAAGGCTGAAAAGTCGTGGCAAAGTACTGAAAAGTATGGCAAAGTACTGAAAAGTTGTGGCAAAATCGTGGCAAAGTACTGAAAATGTGAGAAAGTACTGAAAAGTTGTGGCAAAGTGCTGAAAAGTCGTGGCAAAGTACTGAAAAGTTGTGGCAAAGTGCTGAAAAGTAGTGGCAAAGTACTGAAAAGCAGTGGCAAAGTACTGAAAAGTGTGGCATAGTCGTGGCAAAGTACTGAAAAGAGTGGCAAAATACTGAAAAGTTGTGGCAAAGTGCTGAAAAGTGTGGCACAGTGCTGAAAAGTAGTGGCAAAGTGCTGAAAAGTCGTGGCAAAGTACTGAAAAGTGTGGCAAAGTACTGAAAAGTTGTGGCAAAGTGCTGAAAAGTAGTGGCAAACTACTGAAAAGCAGTGGCAAAGTGCCGAAAAGTGTGGCAAAGTACAGAAAAGTTGTGGCAAAGTCGTGGCAAAGTACTGAAAAGTGTTACAAAGTACTGGAAAGTTGTGGCAAAGTCGTGGCAAAGTACTGAAAAGTGTGGCAAAGTACTGACAAGTTGTGGCAAAGTGCTGAAAAGTCGTGGCAAAGTACTGAAAAGTTGTGGCAAAGTCATGGCAAAGTACTGAAAAGTGTGGCAAAGTACTGAAAAGTTGTGGCAAATTGCTGAAAAGTCGTGGCAAAGTACTGAAAAGTCGTGGCAAAGTACTGAAAATTGTGGCAAAGTACTGAAAAGTTGTGGCAAAGTGCTTAAAAGTAGTGGCAAAGTACTGAAGAGCAGTTGCAAAGTACTGAAAAGTCGTGGCAAAGTCATGGCAAAGTACTGAAAAGTGTGGCAAAGTACTGAAAAGTTGTGGCAAAGTGCTGAAAAGTCGTGGCAAAGTACTGAAAAGTAGTGGCAAAGTGCTGAAAAGTAGTGGCAAAGTACTTAAAAGCAGTGGCAAAGTACTGAAAAGTGTGGCATACTCGCGGCAAAGTACTGAAAAGAGTGGCAAAGTACTGAAAAGTTGTGGCAAAGTGCTGAAAAGTGTGGCATAGTGCTGAAAAGTAGTGACAAAGTGCTGAAAAGTCGTGGCAAAGTACTGAAAAGTGTGGCAAAGTACAGAAAAGTTGTGGCAAAGTGCTGAAAAGTAGTGGCAAACTACTGAAAAGCAGTGGCAAAGTGCCGTAAAGTGTGGCAAAGTACAGAAAAGTTGTGGCAAAGTCGTGGCAAAGTACTGAAGAGTGTGGCAAAGTACTGGAAAGTTGTGGCAAAGTCGTGGCAAAGTACTCAAAAGTGTGGCAAAGTACTGAAAAGTTGTGGCAAAGTGCTGAAAAGTCGTGGCAAAGTACAGAAAAGTTGTGGCAAAGTCGTGGCAAAGTACTGAAAAGTGTGGCAAAGTACTGGAAAGTTGTGGCAAAGTCGTGGCAAAGTACTGAAAAGTGTGGCAAAGTACTGAAAAGTTGTGGCAAAGTGCTGAAAAGTCGTGGCAAAGTACTGAAAAGTGTGGCAAAGTGCTGAAAAGTAGTGGCAAAGTGCTGAAAATTGTGGCAAAGTACTGAAAAGTTGTGGCAAAGTGTTGAAAAGTAGTGGCAAAGTACTGAAGAGCAGTTGCAAAGTACTGAAAAGTGTGGCAAAGTACTGAAAAGTCGTGGCAAAGTCGTGGCAAAGTACTGAAAAGTGTGGCAAAGTACTGAAAAGTTGTGGCGAAGTGCTGTAAAATGGTGGCAAAGTACTGAAAAGTGTGGCAAAGTACTTAAAAGTTGTGGCAAAGTACTGAAAAGTAGTGGCAAAGTGCTGAAAAGTGTGGCAAAGTACTGTAAAGTTGTGGCAACGTGCTGAAACGTTGTGGCAAAGTGCTGAAAAGTGTGGCAAAGTACTGAAAAGTTGTGGCAAAGTCGTTGCAAAGTACTGAAAATTGTAGCAAAGTACTGAAAAGTTGTGGCAAAGTGCTGAAAAGTAGTGGCAAAGTACTGAAAAGTGTGGCAAAGTACTGGAAAGTTGTGGCAAATTGCTGAAACGTTGTGGCAAAGGGCTGAAAAGTGTGGCAAAGTATTGAAAAGTTGTGGCAAAGTCGTGGCAAAGTACTGAAAAGTGTGGCAAAGTACTGAAAAGTTGTGGCAAAGTGCTGAAAAGTCGTGGCAAAGTACTGAGAAAAGTTGTGGCAAAGTGCTGAAAAGTAGTGGCAGAGTACTGAAAAGCAGTGGCAAAGTACTAAAAAGTGTGGCATAGTCGTGAAAAAGTACTGAAAAGAGTGGCAAAGTACTGAAAAGTTGTGGCAAAGTGCTGAAAAGTGTGGCATAGTGCTGAAAAGTAGTGGCAAAGTGCTGAAAAGACGTGGCAAAGTACTGAAAAGTGTGGCAAAGTACTGAAAAGTTGTGGCAAAGTGCTGAAAGTAGTGGCAAACTACTGAAAAGCAGTGGCAAAGTGCCGAAAAGTGTGGCAAAGTACAGAAAAGTTGTGGCAAAGTCGTGGCAAAGTACTGAAAAGTGTGGCAAAGTACTGGAAAGTTGTGGCAAAGTCGTGGCAAAGTACTGAAAAGTGTGGCAAAGTACTGAAAAGTTGTGGCAAAGTGCTGAAAAGTCGTGGCAAAGTACTGAACAGTTGTGGCAAAGTACTGAAAAGTGTGGCAAACTACTGAAAAGCAGTGGCAAAGTGCCGAAAAGTGTGGCAAAGTACAGAAAAGTTGTGGCAAAGTACTGAAAGTGTGGCAAAGTACTGGAAAGTTGTGGCAAAGTCGTGGCAAAGTACTCAAAAGTGTGGCAAAGTATTGAAAAGTTGTGGCAAAGTGCTGATAAGTCGTGGCAAAGTACAGAAAAGTTGTGGCAAAGTCGTGGCAAAGTACTGAAAAGTGTGGCAAAGTACTGGAAAGTTGTGGCAAAGTCGTGGCAAAGTATTGAAAATCGTGGCAAAGTACTGAAAAGTTGTGGCAAAGTGCTGAAAAGTCGTGGCAAAGTACTGAAAATGTTGTGGCAAAGTCGTGGCAAAGTACTGAAAAGTGTGGCAAAGTACTGAAAAGTTGTGGCAAAGTGCTGAAAAGTCGTGGCAAAGTACTGAAAAGTGTGGCAAAGTGCTGAAAAGTTGTGGCAAAGTGCTGAAATTGTGGCAAAGTACTGAAAAGTGTGGCAAAGTGTTGGAAAGTTGTGGCAAAGTGCTGAAACGTGGCAAAGTGCTGAAAAGTGTGGCAAAGTACTGAAAAGTTGTGGCAAAGTCGTGGAAAGTCGTGGCAAAGTACTGAAAAGTGTGGCAAAGTGCTGAAAAGTAGTTGCAAAGTACTGAAAAGTGTGGCAAAGTACTGAAAAGTCGTGGCAAAGTCGTGGCAAAGTACTGAAAAAGTGTGGCAAAGTACTGAAAAGTTGTGGCGAAGTGCTGAAAAATCGTGGTAAAGTACTTAAAAGTGTGGCAAAGTACTTAAACGTTGTGGCAAAGTACTGAAAAGTTGTGGCAAAGTGCTGAAAAGTGTGGCAAAGTACTGGAAAGTTGTGGCAAAGTGCTGAAACGTTGTGGCAAAGTGCTTAAAAGTGTGGCAAAGTACTGAAAAGTTGTGGCAAAGTCGTGGCAAAGTACTGAAAATTGTGGCAAAGTACTGAAAAGTTGTGGCAAAGTGCTGAAAAGTCGTGGCAAAGTACTGAAAAGTCGTGGCAAAGTACTGAAAAGTGTGGCAAAGTACTGGAAAGTTGTGGCAAAGTGCTGAAAAGTAGTGGCAAACTACTGAAAAGCAGTGGCAAAGTGCCGAAAAGTGTGGCAAAGTACAGAAAAGTTGTGGCAAAGTCGTGGCAAAGTACTGAAAAGTGTTACAAAGTACTGGAAAGTTGTGGCAAAGTCGTGGCAAAGTACTGAAAAGTGTGGCAAAGTACTGACAAGTTGTGGCAAAGTGCTGAAAAGTCGTGGCAAAGTACTGAAAAGTTTGTGGCAAAGTCATGGCAAAGTACTGAAAAGTGTGGCAAAGTACTGAAAAGTTGTGGCAAATTGCTGAAAAGTCGTGGCAAAGTACTGAAAAGTCGTGGCAAAGTACTGAAAATTGTGGCAAAGTACTGAAAAGTTGTGGCAAAGTGCTTAAAAGTAGTGGCAAAGTACTGAAGAGCAGTTGCAAAGTACTGAAAAGTCGTGGCAAAGTCATGGCAAAGTACTGAAAAGTGTGGCAAAGTACTGAAAAGTTGTGGCAAAGTGCTGAAAAGTCGTGGCAAAGTACTGAAAAGTAGTGGCAAAGTGCTGAAAAGTAGTGGCAAAGTACTTAAAAGCAGTGGCAAAGTACTGAAAAGTGTGGCATACTCGCGGCAAAGTACTGAAAAGAGTGGCAAAGTACTGAAAAGTTGTGGCAAAGTGCTGAAAAGTGTGGCATAGTGCTGAAAAGTAGTGACAAAGTGCTGAAAAGTCGTGGCAAAGTACTGAAAAGTGTGGCAAAGTACAGAAAAGTTGTGGCAAAGTGCTGAAAAGTAGTGGCAAACTACTGAAAAGCAGTGGCAAAGTGCCGTAAAGTGTGGCAAAGTACAGAAAAGTTGTGGCAAAGTCGTGGCAAAGTACTGAAGAGTGTGGCAAAGTACTGGAAAGTTGTGGCAAAGTCGTGGCAAAGTACTCAAAAGTGTGGCAAAGTACTGAAAAGTTGTGGCAAAGTGCTGAAAAGTCGTGGCAAAGTACAGAAAAGTTGTGGCAAAGTCGTGGCAAAGTACTGAAAAGTGTGGCAAAGTACTGGAAAGTTGTGGCAAAGTCGTGGCAAAGTACTGAAAAGTGTGGCAAAGTACTGAAAAGTTGTGGCAAAGTGCTGAAAAGTCGTGGCAAAGTACTGAAAAGTGTGGCAAAGTGCTGAAAAGTAGTGGCAAAGTGCTGAAAATTGTGGCAAAGTACTGAAAAGTTGTGGCAAAGTGTTGAAAAGTAGTGGCAAAGTACTGAAGAGCAGTTGCAAAGTACTGAAAAGTGTGGCAAAGTACTGAAAAGTCGTGGCAAAGTCGTGGCAAAGTACTGAAAAGTGTGGCAAAGTACTGAAAAGTTGTGGCGAAGTGCTGTAAAATGGTGGCAAAGTACTGAAAAGTGTGGCAAAGTACTTAAAAGTTGTGGCAAAGTACTGAAAAGTAGTGGCAAAGTGCTGAAAAGTGTGGCAAAGTACTGTAAAGTTGTGGCAACGTG